>NW_026991709.1:70892900-71517900 GCF_029215605.1 Mirounga angustirostris | reverse complement strand
GCCAAAGAATGAAACTGGTCCACTATACACAAAAATTAACTTAAAAAGAATGAAAGACTTAAACATAAGACCCAAAGCCACAAAACTCCTAGTAGAAAACACAAGCAGTAAGCTCTTTGACATAAGAGTTGGTGATGATTTTTTAAAAATCTGACACCAAAAACACCAAAAGCAAAAATAAACAATGGGACTATATCAAACTAAAGAGCATCTGCACAGCAAAGGAAACCATTAACAAAATGAAAAGGCAACTTACTGAGCGGGAGAAAATAGGCAAATCATATAACCAATAAAGGGTTAATGTCCAAAATATATAAAGAACTCATACAACTCAGTAGTAAACAAACAAACAAAAAGCAATTGATTAAAAACTGGGCAGAGGATCTGAAGAGACATCCCCCTCCCAAGGTAGAGTATTTTAGTTATTAGCAGTTACCAAATAAGCTGAAGGTGAATTTCTTCCAAGGAGCTGCTCATAATTTGCTTTGTTGAGGGCGCCTGGGTGGTTCAGTCAGTTAAGCATCTGCCTTCAGCTCAGGTCATGATCCCAGGGTCCTGGGACTGAGTCCTGCATCGGGCTCCCTGCTCAGTGGGGAGTCTCCTTCTCCCTCTCCCTTTGCCGCTCCCCCTGCTCGTGCTCTCTCTCTCTAATAAATAAATAATCTTTAAAAAATCTGCTTTGTTGAGAGGAGGCGAGGAGCTGTTTTACTGTTCCTCTATAAGATATTGCATGTGTTTTTATCCTTGAAAGGGGTTTCTGAGGTTGCTATCCCTATCAGCAAGGGGTCGCTCCTGGGGTGCTCCTCCCAGTAGGACACCTGTGAAACCTTTACTCTCTCAGTGGAAGCTCTTCCATTCTCAAATGCTGCACACTTGTCCTTGCCTGGATGATGCTGGTGGTGCTTGCTGTTTTGCTCCACATCTTCAGTTACTATTTTTACCTGAAACCAGTAAGACTTCCTGTGGCCCACTGTTTTCAGGTTGTAAGTGGTGGAATGAATCTGGAGCTTTCCACCGCTCTCCAGATCCCAGGCCAGAGGGGCTGACCTCCTGAGTCTGGGTGCAGTCAGGGCTTCATGATTGTCAAAATCACTCCGCAGCTGGTTCTAATGTCTGAAGAGACATTTTTCAAAGAAGACATCCAGATGGCCAACAGACACATGAAAAGATGCTCAAGATCACGAATCATCAGGGAAATCAAATCAAAACCACAGTGAGATATCACCTCAGGCCTGTCAGAATGGCTGAAATCAAAACCACAAGAAACAACAAGTGTTGGCGAGGATGTGGAGAAAGGGGAACCCTCTTACACTGTTGGTGGGAATACAAGCTGGTGCAGCCACTCTGGAAAACAGTATGGAGGTTCCTCAAAAAATTACAAATAGAACTACCCCATGATCCAGCAATTCCATTTCTGGGTATTTATCCAAAGAACACAAAAACACTAAAGTCTGGAAAATATATGTACCCCATGTCCTTTGTAGTGTTACTTACAATAACCAAGGTATGGAAACAACCTAAGTTTCCACTGATGGATACATGGATAAAGAAATTGTGGTATATGTATATTCAATGGACTATTATTCAGCCATAAAAAAGAGTGAAATCTTGCCACTTGAGACAACACAGATGGGTCTCAAGAGCATTATGCTAAGTTAAATAACTCAGAGAAAGACAAATACTGTATGATCTGTCTTATATGTGGACTCTAAAAAAGTAAATCAAGCTCACAGATACAGAGAACAGTTTGGTGGTTGTCAGAGGTGGGGGACTAGAGGGGTGTGAAAATGGGTGAAGGGGAGTCACAAAGAAAAAAAAGTTAAAAAAATAATAAAAATAGAAAATAGAAGGTATAATTGAGTCACATTCTTTGAATCTATGGTTACATATAGATGTAAATATTCGAAAAATATCCTATACAGATAACAACCCAGGCTCATATCTGGGTGTTACATATGGAATTAATTAAACTACATTAACTACATTTAGGTTACTTTTTTTTTTTTTTTTAGATTTTATTTATTTGACAGAGAGAGATACAGCGAGAGAGGGAACACAAGCAGCGGGAGTGGGAGAGGGAGAAGCAGGCTTCCCGCCGAGCAGGGAGCCCGATGCGGGGCTGGATCCCAGGACCCTGGGATCATGACCCGAGCCGAAGGCAGACGCTTAATGACTGAGCCACCCAGGCGCCCCATACTTTTTAAATTAAAAAATAGACATTCCATTATGGAAAACGTTTACTATTATTGACACACCGATGCGTATCCATCACAGATATCCATTATTAAGCAATATCCATGATGGATACACATTTTTTCTGAAGGTGGTGATATGCATCTTGGCTTTGGGGATACATTTTTAATATGCTTTAAAAAATACAAGAATCAGCTAGAATACTATTGTCCTTGTTTTAAGTAAAGAAAAGTTCATTATTCCTTCAGGATGTATACTTTGACCATGAAATTGAAGTCTAAAATCAAGTCAAAGGGCAATGTTGAGTTAGAAAAAAAGTCCTGAAAATAAAACAATCCATGTGTTGAAAGAAAGAAAGAGAGAAAGAACTTGGGTTGATGGAGGCAAGCGGTTGATCTGTTCACCCTCTGCAGACCAAGCCAGGGCGCTCATGGATGTGGGTTGGTTTGGCTCTGCCCCAGTGACTCAGGGGCTGCTTGTGGGGCTTAGCGGTGATGCTTGCTTCTGTTTGTTTTTTAGCTTTGAGTCCTTGCCTGGTTTGGAACTTTCCAGCCCCGGCAGTTTTCTCCTCAGCACCGTGTCTTTTGCTGAGGACGGTAAGTCGCTCTCCTGTGAGAAGGGGCGGCCAGGCCTCGGGAAGGAGCCAGCCGGGGGTCTAGCTCCATCTCTTCGTTAATTCAGCAAGGCATGTCATCTCCTGAAAGCTCAGTGTTTCCATCTGTATGCAGAGTAAGCCCTCTGGCTTCCAGCTGAAAATGGGTCGTGACCAGAAAACTAAGGACTGTCGTCGAATGGCCTTTGGGAAGCTACCGCTGTCACGCAGAAAACCGGGCCTCCGGGAAAACCCTTGGAAGAGGAGAGCACGAGGAGAGGGAATCACAGGCGAGCCCGGCTAGGGGCCTTCCCGTGAGCCCGGGCCCAGCGTGGCTCGTACAGGATGCCCGAGCCTCCCTTTCAGGGTGTCCGGAGCCGCAGAGAGTAACAGGCCCGCTGACACCGGCCGTGGACACCTGTGTGTGCCCGGCACCCTACAGTTTGCACACATTAGCTGCTGTGCTCTGCAGACTGCCCCGGCCTTTGTTGCTCCCGGGAGTCTCATCTCTTGCAGAAAGTTTTTCTCCCCGATCTGATGAGTCCCGGCCCTGCCCCTGGGCAGTCCCTCGGATCCCCACAGAGCACAGCCGGCCCTGCCCCTGGGCAGTCCCTCGGATCCCCACAGAGCACAGCATTCTCTCCACAAGGGAACGGACTGGACGAGGGGAAAGACTGGGCAGATGGGCCAACCCCAGAGCTTGCTGGATCTCCGAGGAGGGCCTTCCCACCTGGGGCGAGGGCCTGCCGCCACCGGCCGCACCTCGGCCCAGGGCTAGTCGGCCCGCCTCCCAGAGAGAGCAGTTTAAGCCGGAGCCGGAGCTAGTCCATGCCCGGCGCCCCGTCTGATGTTGGGGAAGAGTGACCTCTAGTGGTAGTTCTTGGACGAGACGCCGCGGCTTCCCGCCGCCTGGGTGAGCCCCCCATCGGTCGGGGGAGTCAGGGGCGGAGCTTGAGTGCGGCTGAGAGAGGCGGGGAGGGCGGGCACTGTGGACTCCTGAGCTCCAGGAAGCTGGATCCTGCACAGCTGGTTTGTCCGGCCTGCTCTTGGGCATGAGCACATCTATCTCTGCTTCTCTTGTAACACCCAAGACTCTGGGTGTGGAGCAGCCCACAGAGGCAACAAGCTCCCCAGCCTCTGTGACTAAAGAAGGGGAAGGTGGGAAGGGCATCAGGTAGTGTGTCTGGGTATGAACGAGGGCACCTGGTTGTCTGTTGAGAGCACCAACCCGCAAGTGGTCTCCATCTGTGCCTCCGTGGACCCGCAATGCCCAGTCCTGTCTTCAGCAGGGGTGAGTGGAGAGGGGGCAGCTTCTCAATGTGTGAGCAGGCCAATGTTGGGGGGGCAAGCTCTGCAACACAGCAGGACTGCCTGGTGACTTTGGCTTTTCCATCCCACCATCTCCGTCAACACCACCCCATTCTTTGAGATGGACAGTTTTTTCCAATCTTCAGCAAAGAGCTACACAGTTCAGATTAAAGCCTCCCTTCCCTTCTAAACAGATTGCCTTGCCTAAGCCCCCTCTTCTAAGGACCTTAGGAGCTACCACCTGCCACAGGACATATTTCCATGTGCCTAGGAGGCAGAGGCTTCAGGAAATGACTTGGTATAAGCATGCTTGAAGGGAGAAGCTTCTCAGCACTACACCCTCCCCCTCCTCAGTCTGAAATACATTCAGAGCCTTTTTTTTCCTTGCTGTTGTTTCCTATGAATGATAATCTGTCTTCACACTGTGACTTTACTGAGTTTAATGAGACCCAAAACTCCTGCAACTACAAGGTCAAATTGAGTGCTCTCTGTGTATAATTTTTACCCATTCTATTTCTAATCATAAGTAGGGTAACCACGTCTCCCAGTTTGCCTGGGACTGTCCTGGTTTTCATCTGCCTCCCTGGCGTAATCATTAACATTGTTCCCTTTTACTCTGGAAAGGGTCCCATTGAGATGGTAAATTACACTGTCACCCTAATCACAGGTCATCTCTGTAAGAAAACATGAAGGCATGAGGATACAGAGGATGTGAGAGATAAGGTTACCCTGAATTTGAGATTTAAATTGGTTATTACAATCTTGGCATAATTAGCTCTCAGCTTCTTGGCAGCTGGAAAAAAAGAAAAACATAAAGGGCTGTGAAGTTGATTCTATCTTGTAAAACGATGCGTATTGTGTCTTCTGAAGGGACATGTTTATCAGGCACTAAACTTGAGGAGGAATTTTAAACATAAATTATTATACAAGGGACACTGAGTAACATAAGGGACCATGTCTTCCGTGGTAGTTTTCATGAAGTTTCTATGTGGCTATGTTTTATATGGGTCCTCAAAGTGACTGTGGCTTTCCAATTCTCTTTGTGAAAAAGGGGAGGGAATAAAAATGATTTCACAGGGATTAACGAAGATACTATGTGTGCCTGTGCCAGGGAGACTATAAAAATCAAAACTTTTATCATTTGCACTCTTACTGTCTTGTCCACAATCCTTTTATTGACGGGGAAGCCAAGGCCCAGAGAGGGAGGAAGAGACGTAGCTAGTTAGTGGCAACACTGGGGTTAAGACTCCTGTTTAACTCTAAATGCTACCAAAACTTCCAAACTTCTGTTTGCCAAGATGTTATTGAGATTCTGTCAGGCCACCTGCGGGGGGCGCTATGGGGGGTGGTGGAGGAGAATCAGAAAGGCATTCCAGGCCTTGGACCATGGAGGTAGTGGCCCAAAACCAGAGGCTAGAAATGGTGTTTTAAGTCACCACCATAAAAAGATGTTACTGGCGCCCGGGTGGCTCAGTCGGTTAAGCATCTGCCTTCTGCTCAGGTCATGATCTCAGGGTCCTGGGATCGAGTCCCGCATCGGGCTCCCTGCTCAGTGCAGAGCCTGCTTCTCCTTCTCCCTCTGCCATTCCCTCTGCTTGTGCTCTTCTATCTCTCTGTCAAATAAATAAATAAAATCTTAAAAAAAAAAAAAAAGATGTTACGAACATGATTTTCTTTTAGTATCTGGTGGTGTTCGTCTGAACTACTTCTGCCTAAAAAGAACCAGACATCTGTTTTTTGTCGGTTAAGAAGAGCCTGTTCTCTTTCTGGCCTCCGGTGACACAGCCCTTGGGGGAGGGGGAGCTGGTGTCAGTGGTGGAGTTTTCCAGCATTAGAGTGCAACCTTCTTTTCAGCTTCCCTTCTCCAGGTCAGTGGGTCTCAAAGCGTGGTCTCAGACCAGCAGCCTCAGCGTCACCCAGAGATGTGTTAGGAATGCAGATCCTCAGGCCCTGCCCCAGACCCGCCAAATCAGGAAAGGGCTGATTCTGGTGCACGTGAAGGTGTGAGGACCATTGCTCCAGACTGTTCTTAAGGCCCCGGTGGCCTCAAAGAGCCAAGAGAAGCAGACCCACAGCGGGCCCTCCCCCTTATCCTTCCTCCCACCCCCTCGGTGGGCTGTCCTTTCCAAACTCCCAACAACCATTGCCTTTTCAGGCGTGACCATCGCTGGGGGACTTACTCAAAAGGGAAGAAGTAGCATGGCCTTTGCGTGCTGGCTTACCTAGCCAGTACCACCCCCGGACAGTAAAATCTACCTTTTCCAGCACTTCATGTACACCCGATTCAAGAGCCCTACAATCCAATGGCCCAAATGAGTTCTGTTTTCAAGAAAAAAACCATTTATCTCTTCAGCCTCTGAAGTCTATGGCTCATTTTCAGTTGAAATAAACTAAAAAGGATCCCATCAATTTTTTTTAAGGTAATCAGTTCTCCAAGAAGTAAAAGCCATAGCAATCCCAGAATGCAGAACTCTGTAGAAACTGCTATTCCTTTCTACAAAGAGCTTTCACATTTCCAAATGGGTCTCCATAGAAATAGTTTATCTAAATAATGCAATATATGTTAAGAAAAAAAAAAAAGAAGAAGAAGAAGAAGGTAGTGGGAGGGGAAGAATGAAGCGGGGGAAATAGGAGGGGTAGACGAACCATGAGAGACGATGGACTCTGAAAAACAAACAGGGTTTTAGAGGGGAGGGGGGTGGGAGGATGGGTTAGCCTGGTGGTGGGTATTGAGGAGGGCACATTCTGCATGGAGCACTGGGTGTTGTGCACAAACAATGAATCATGGAACACTTCATCTAAAACTAATGTTGTAATGTATGGGGATTCACATAAGAATAAAAAAAAAAAAAAGAAATAGTTTATCTGCACCTGAAAGAAGACTGATACGCTTTTCAAAGCACAATAAGCCTAACGGTTTCAGCTGCTCAGCCGGCCCTTGCCCCAGACCAGTGTTGTGGGTGCAGGCTTATCAGTGGGGAAAGAGCCCTCAACCCTCCCTGCTGAGGGCTTTTCTTGACCGAGATGTAAACTAAGAAGGAAATGAGAATTTTGCCTGCATGGTCCTCAAATTGCCCTTTTCTGTCTTTCTTTCCAGTGAAACTTTCTGGACTATGCAAGGCACTCTCCCCCAAGCATTATTTTGTAGGCAACGTGCTGGCAGGAGGGTGGGAATTTATTCTACTCAGCATGGCAAAGGGGAAGCTGGGGTTTAGGAGGCCTGGGCTGAATTCCTATACAGGTGGGTAGGAAAGCAGGCCCTGAGAGCTGGCTTCCACTCCCGGACGTGACCCGTCAGCACAACCCACCTGAGCTCTGGAGCAAGCTGCCCTGGCCAATTACGAGGGGGGAAAGACTTAAAAATGAGGAGAAAAGTAATAGCTGGAGACAAAGAGAATCAAGAACAGAAGTATCTTTCCTCTAACATAGGGTTCTTAGCCTTGAGCTGCGCGTTTGAATTTGGGGAGCATCTATTTATTTTTTGTTGTGGTTTGTTTAAGTTTTTTTTTGTTGTCATTTTGTTTTTTGTTTTTTTAAGTAGGTGCCACAGCGTGGAGCCCAACACAGGGCTTAAACTCACTACCCTGAGATCAAGACCTGAGCTGAGGTCAACCAACTGAGCCACCCAGGCGCCCCTCACCTGAGGGGCTTTTAAAATGTCTAAGGACCAGGACTTCTGCTAGACCAATTAAATCAGAATCTCTGGGAGTGGTACCCGACATCAGCGTTTTTTTTTTTTTAAAGCTCCCTGGGCCTTTCCAGGGTGCAGCCAGGATTGAGAACCATCTTTCCAGCATTCACTTGCTCCAGCAACTGTCATTTTCCTGCCTTCTTTCAACAGTGCCATGCACCATTTCAAGGCATGGCCCCTTCTCATTCGTCTTAGCTTATATTTTCTTTGTTCTTCTGGCCTTGAGGACCATGACGTAGAATCAGGAACACCTTACACTAAGTGAAAATTTAATCTGAACTTCTTTTGCTCAAGATCCCCGATTTCCCTTTGGATCTTGTATCTTTATCAAACACTGAGTTGGAGTCCCAGAAGAAATAATTGGTTTTATTATTCAAAAATGAGATACAAAGCCAGACCTATCATTTGACTTTGAACTTCCTGGTCACTTCTGGTTGAGTATGATGAACAAATGAGCCTCTCCATAAGGAGACTGCTTCCTGACAGTAGTCAAAGAAAAGTGGAGTCTCAAGAATAGGATAGAGTCAATGTTTTACTGGACAAATGTGGTGACCCCTTTCAAAAGTATGCCATCAGGCCCTCTTCCAAACAGTCATTTTAAAGTTTGCCAACTTAAGACCCCAAGATCTTTCTTTCCCCTGCAGGGCATGGTGAGTTCTTGTCTCCTTTACAAGGCCCCTCCTCTCCTACTGAATACAAAGCCATTCTTGGGAGAGGTCTTGGGTTCCACAGATGTACAGCCAAGCCTGTGATTTTGAAGTCTCAAGGAACTTGGGTGTGATGGTCACCAGCTTTTGCCTAATGAGCACTCCCCTCCTGCTTTCTTGCCATGCAGTTCTTCCAACCACTAAAGCCTCTTTAAAATTCTGAAACAGGTTCCCCTACTCCCTCCTCACTCCCCAGTTCATCATACTCTTGGCAGGATCTGGGGCATCAATGGCCATGACAACAACAGAAATACACAATAGGTTGTGAACCAAGCCAGCCTATGGGACAGTCTGGCCCTTCTTCACTCCCCTCTGCTGCCTGGGCGTGCCTCAGCTAAGCATTATGCCCAACTTGTTTTCAGTGAAAAAAAAAAAAAAATGCTGTGTCATTTCAGGGACGGACTATATTTTGAACCTGCTAAATGTCTATTTAGGCTTTATGTTACCCTTCCTAACCTTTTACCTGTTTCCATAAAGGCTGGGTATTCCCTTTTCAGCCCTAGGCTAGAAGGACTTACTCTGGGTACTCCCCAGTCCAAAGGCCGGGAAGAAAGCCTCTCTTCTCAGAGCAGGTCAAATCAAGATCCCTGCCTTAGCCCAGTTTCCCCTGAAAATGGAGCCTGAGGCAAAGTTTTCAGGGGGAGGGTGGAGAGATGGGTTTCGGGAAAGTAAGAGTGAGGGGAAAAAGCAAGGAGGGAGATAAAGGGAATACCAGGCAGCTCATTACCAAACTGGCCATGGCGTCGTCAACAAGGCTGGTTGCTCAGGCAACAGGTACTTGATCCTGGGGCTGTGAGAGAAGTCTGGCTAAGCAAGAGCTGACTTGGGGGTACCTTCTCAGGATGATGGATTTCAGACCCTGGCAAGGACCCCAGGGGTTGAGGCAAACTCTTGGGTGGTCCCTAGAAGCCTGGAGAAAGCAACAGCCAGTGCCGAGTGCTGAAGTGGAAAGGCCTGGGTTTGCCTTGGCAGATGGCTATGAAGGGGTAAGAAGGCTGAGGAAGTGGGGTACGCTGGAATCAATCTATAGTCGGAGGCCAGAAGATCCACCAGGGGGGTAGGTTCCCCGGGGGTCCCGTTGGAGCAAGAGGGTGGAGAGAAATATACTTTTGATCTTATTTGACTAGTAATCTTTACTTTCTAAATTTTCTAGAAGCTCTCAGTAGTGAAGCAAGCAAGTCATCAAGAGTTCTCATTTGGTGAGTTTTCATGGAGGCATATTGCAGATTCTGCCAGGGGGTGGACCAAGTTCAGGGAGGTGAGTGTTCCAAATCCAAAGGAATGAAGGCCAGGGACAGTCAACTCTTTGCAAAGGAGGTGTGATATGGCCCGGGGGAGGGGACAGCCACCGTCTGAGCAGCATTCCCTGTGTGTCAGGCACTGTGCCAGGCATCGGGGGATACAGAAACGAATCCAGTCTGGTTCCTGAGGTCCAGAAGCTCCCAGACCAATAATCAAGAACTAGCCATGGAGGACCTCATGACTGGGTAGAGATCATCAACTTGGGCCTCTCTCTGAATTGTAGATGTTGATATTTACTCACTGCTGGGAAGGGTTGACTTTGAGTTGTTTTTCTACTAAACGAAAAATCCTCTGATCTACTGCCCACATTGGTGAGCCTAGGCCAGGTCAGGGCCAGAGCTCCCGCCTGAGCCTGAGGGGCCCTGGGCCAGCTGTGTGGGAACCAGCAGTTAGAGGGGCCAATGACCCACTGTGCTCACTGGCAGCCCGCTAGGGAAATCCATGAAGGAAACACTTCAGTGGGTATTTTCTCCTGGGTTTCCTGCCATCTTGGAAATGAAGAAGGAGAAATAACTGGCTGCAAATGGCTGAACAGAATTCCACTAGACTGAAAAGGAGACTCTCGGACTCGTGATTGTGTCACCCCGTGCCTAGCGCACTGCCCACACCTGGTAGGTTCTCAGTCGCTGTCCCTGATTGAGACTAGGCTGTTATTGGATGCACCTGAAAAGTTCTAGTCAATGCTTTTTTGGTTATTGTTTTAATTATGAAAGTATTGACTGCTATGACAACAAATTCAGACAGAGGTGTAAAGTAAAAACTGCCCCTATCAATCCGTGCTCTTACTTACCAGAGGTAATAACTTCATAGTTTCTTGTAATTCCTTCTAGAAAGATTTTTAGCAAATATAAGGAGAATACACACACACACACACACACGCACGCACGCACACAGTTGGTCATACTACACATCAGATCCCTAATTTGCTTTTCTCACTTAAAAATAGATAGTGAAGCTCTTTTCACACCAGCCTATCCTATTCAGTGGCTGCAAAATACATTTCAGTGCATGAATATACCATAATTTAGTTACCCATTTACCATGTGGTTGATATATTGTTTGCAGCTTTGTGATTTTATAGTGTTATAGTGAACATAATAATGCGCACACCACTGGACACTTCTACACGTAAGTCCAGATGACACATTTCTAGAACTGGAACTGCCGGGTTGAATTCTGGAAGATACTACCAAATTGCTCTCTCCTCGCCCCAGATTTATTTGTAACAACTAGTGTATGAACCTGCCTATTTCCCTTCATTTACTACCTCCCTGGGATGAGGGCCAGGGGGGTTCCTGCCATGGGTCTAAGCTGTAGGAAGTTCTATTTTGGCTCTCTTCTGGCTGTGCCCTTCCTATAGGGCATGTGTCCTATGAGGTCAAGGAGATATGCCCACCTAGAGCCTGCACCCCTACCCATATTAACCATGTTCTGTGTTTCTGAGACCCCAGAATTTCCTTCTTGAAGAGCCCTAAGCCCTTCTAGGGTCTGCATAGGCTCTTTCCAGATCCATCTTCCAGATTGTGTACTGCTGGTCCACTCATCCCAGACGCTAAGGTGGCCAAGGGGTAACCATATATGGAGTGTAGAGGGGCTTGGATGTGTGGGCTGGGGGGTACACATATAGGTCTAAGGCCTCATGTGGAGGATGGGGCTGGGGTGGGAAAAGGAGGGGCAGGTGATAGACTAGGGGCTGAGAGCTGTATCTGGGGCAGAAGCCTAAGTCTGAGGAGTATGACAACTCTAAACTTGAACCTGGCCTTTCAGATTGTGATTGAGATATATTTATTAAGGGAAGAGAAAGGAATGTATTTTATTAAAGAGTTTGCTTGGTTTATAATCTTAAGTATTTATGTGATATGTGGGTGTGCATTTTTTTTTATGTGCATTTTTTTAATTCTTATGTTAATCCCCATACATTACATCATTAGTTCTAGATGAAGTGTTCCATGATTCATTGTTTGTGCACAACACCCAGTGCTCCATGCAGAACATGACCTCCTCAATACCCATCACCAGGCTAACCCATCCTCCCACCCCCTTCCCCTCTAGAACCCTCAGTTTGTTTTTCAGAGTCCATCGTCTCTCATGGTTCGTCTACCCCTCCGATTTCCCCCCCTTCATTTTTCCCCTCCTGCTACCTTCTTCTTCTTCTTCTTTTTTTTTTCTTTTCTTAACATATATTGCATTATTTGTTTCAGAGGTACAAATTTGAGATTCAACAGTCTTGCACAATTCACAGTGCTTACCAGAGCACATACCCTCCCCAGTGTCTATCACCCAGTCACCCCATCCCTCCCACCCCCCCCACTCCAGCAACCCTCAGTTTGTTTCCTGCGATTAAGAATTCCTCATCAGTGAGGTCATATGATACATGTCTTTCTCTGATTGACTTATTTTGCTCAGCATGATACCCTCCAGTTCCATCTACGTCGTTGCAAATGGCAAGATCTCATTCCTTTGGATGGCTGCATAATATTCCATTGTGTATATATACCACATCTTCTTTATCCATTCATCTGTTGATGGACATCTTGGCTCTTTCCACAGTTTGGCTATTGTGGACATTGCTGCTATAAACATCGGGGTGCATGTACCCTTTCGGATCCCTACTTTTGTATCTTTGGGGTAAATAGTGGATGTGCATTTGTATTGTGCCTTTAACCCTGCAAACATTGATGGTGGGTCATTACCAAGTTTTTAATCTCTGACAATCTGTTGGCAAAAAACGATACATGGGACTGGGCATGTCTTTAACATTAGTTGAACACATTTACAAGTTTCTTAACTATTTACTTATTTGCTGTGCACTACTTTTTTATATCCTTTGTTCCTTTGCTTCTTTCTTTACTTCTTTCTTCCTTTCTTCCTGTCTATCTTTCTTAATTTTATTATTTGTAAATATTCTCTTGTGTAGTAAGCTAATTAGCCCCTTGCTGTATGTGCTGCATGTGTGTTCTCCCTTCTTTTTGTCATTTTCATCTTTTTAAAAGATTTTATTTATTTATTTGACAGAGAGAGGGAACAAGCAAGGGGAGTGGCAGGCAGAGGTGAGGGAGAAGCAGGCTCCCCACTGAGCAGGGAGCCCGATTCGGGGCTTGATCCCAGGATCCTGGGATCGTGACCTCAGCCGAAGGCAGACGCTTAACCGACTGAGCCACCCAGGTGCCCCTTTGTCATTCATCTTTTGATTTTGTTTAGTTTGGTTTTTTTTTTTTGCCAGTGTGTAAACATTTTCTTCTTTCATATTTATCTATCATTTTCCTTCTTTTTTAAGTTTTCTTTTCTCCCTCTTTTTAATGGCTGTTGTTTACATGCTATTTATATGTTTTTCTTTTTTTTTATTTTATTTATATGTTTTTCTAAAAGCTGTCTTACTCTAAAACATTTTTTTGGGCCACAAAACACTTTAGTTACAAAGTGTACCTACTGACTACTATGGGGCAGGTCCTGTCACCATGGAAACCACTGCGGGGAGGGTTAGAGAAAAGTGGTGCCCACCCAAAGGGCCAAGCTCCCCCTCCTAGCCACCCTTCCACCCCAGGACAAAGTTCCCATTAGCGCCTGAGACTGCGAGTTAGGCTTAGAGCCCACGAAGGAGGGCAGGCCTCGTGGGGACCGAGGTGCTGGTGGGGGCCGGCTGCGCTGCAGGCACCCAGGAAATGGGCAATGCTGGGAATGGGCAGGAGGAGGGAGACCCAGTACCCAGCAGGGAGAGCTGGGGGAGTACAAGCCAGAGAGGGGGCAGCAGAGGGTCAGGGCCCTGGGCACTCCAGGACTCTGCAGCTCTGAAGATCAGGGCAAAGGGGTCAGGTCATATCTTGACATCCTGCAATGGTGTCCACTGTGCTGGTAGCTGCTTTTGCCAGCCACGTTGCACCTTGGCGGGGTGGGGGGGTGGCTCTCCTACATCAGAGAGAAGCTCTTGCTCAGCCTCGTGTAGCTCCTCAGTAGCTGCGGCTATCCACGGGGAGTAGGTGGTGGTGAACCTGGTCCACCTGCTTTGGATTTTGGACATCCATTACCACAGCCACCACCATCCCGACCCAGGTGATGAGGAAGAAAGCCCCAACACATAATCTGCCGCAGAGTCACTATGGGCCAGGTGGGGGGGGGGGGCACTGGGCACCGTGGTGCTCCTCTTGACATTGGCAGCCGGAGGGCACCACGAAATGGTGCCGTGGGGGCCACCTCCACTGGGTTCCCTCCCGCTGCTGCAGCCCCAGCGGGAACACCCTTGGTTGGCTTCCAGGCCTGAGATTTTTTTTTTTTTTTTTTTTTTTTTTGGTACCTACCTATGCCTTTTTCCCCCAGAACATTTTGGACATATATTGCCTCCTCAGCCAGTGAAAGATCAGCTTCAGAGGCAGAACAGAAAAAAAAATATTTGAAGAAACAAGGGCCAACATTTTTCCAAATTTGATAAAGACTATAAACTCACAGACTCAAGAAGCTCAGTAAATCCCAAGCATAAGAAACATGAAGAAAACTACACTGAGGAACATTGTAATCCAGTTACTCAAAATCAATGATAAACAGAACACCTTAAAAGCAGCCAAAGGAATTATGTATAAAGAAGCAAAGATAAAGAGGACAGCAGATTTCCTATTGGAAAAAAAAATGCAGGCAAGAAAGCAGTGTGGAGGGGCGCCTGGGTGGCTCAGTCGTTAAGCGTCTGCCTTCGGCTCAGGTCATGGTCCTAGGGTCCTGGGATCAAGCCCCGCATCGGGCTCCCTGCTCAGCAGGAAGCCTGCTTCTCCCTCTGACCCTCCCCCTGCTTGTGTTCCCTCTTTCGCTGTGTCTCTCTCTGCCAAATAAATAAATGAAATCTTAAAAAAAAAAAAAAGAAAGAAAGAAAGCAGTATGGAGCATCTTTATAGTACTGCATGAAAACAAAGTCAAACCCACTAACTAGAATTCCGTAACTCGCACAAGTATCTGTCATAAATAAAGGTGAAATAAAGGCTTTTTTTTTCCAGACATACAAAAAAGGAAGGAATTCATCACCAGCAGACCTGCACTACAGCAAAAGTTAAAGAAGTCCCTTAGGCAGAAGGTCAGTGACACCAGATGAAAATATGGAACTACACAGAGAAGGAAGAGCAACTGTGTGGGTAAATACATAACACATTTTTTCTTATTATCTAAATCTCTATTCTTTTAAAGATGTATTTATTAGAGAGAGAGAAAGAGAGAGAGAGCACGCGCATGCACGTGAGAGAAAGGGAGGGAGAAACCCAAGCCGACTCCACACTGGGCGCAAAGCCTGACCCGGGGCTCGATCCCACGACCCAAGACCCTGACACGGAAACCACGACCTGAGCAGAAACCAAGAGTCCAACGCCCAACCAATTGTGCCACCTAGGCACCCCTATCTAAATCTCTTTAAAGGACAGTGGACTGAACAGAAATAGGAACAATGTAGTGTAGGCCTTATAGTGCATGTAAAAGTAAAATGTAAACCACAGCCACAGAAAAGTGAGGAGGAGAGAGATTAACCCGCGGTGTGGTCCCTCTTGTACGTGTGTTACGTCGTTGGCAGGTGAACGGTGCTAAGTCAAAGACACATACTTTAAACTTGCAGGCAGCCTCTTCTTGGCCTTTCAGGTTCTTTCTGGTAAACTAGGCACATTAGTTTAATGATAATCTATTTTTACTTGAACGAAAGGAAAGTCCTTTTGTAAACTGATAAACAAAATGTCGTGTTAGCCGTTTTCCCACCAACTTGCACTTCTTTGCAGTGACGGACAGCGTCCTGTGACAGGTGATTTGCACTGTAATGGAAAGCAGTGTTTACTCATTTTGTCTCAAGCTTCCTTCTTTTTCTCTCTTCATCTCTCTTGTTTTGTCTGTCTCCTTTTCCCACACAGGGGATTCCAGAATCCCAGCGCTTCCAGTAGGTGAAGTGTTGGTCCAGGGCTGGAAAGAATGTGGAGGCAAGAACAGCCCACAAGTGCTGGGTGAGGGAGGAAGGTCCCGGGGGCCAGACCAGGTGAGCTGCTGACCGTGGCTGAAGGCAGCCAGCCAGACACACCAGGCTGAAGGCTTCACGGTGGTTTGGTTTTCACTCTGCTGAGCTCCGGATCCACATGGCTCTATGCCTCCTGCTCTTGCAGAGATCACCACTGAGTTCCACGGGATGTTAAAAGCAGTGATCAGTTCTCAGTCCTCAGATTTGACCTATCAGCGGCCTTTGAAGTGCTTGGTCACTTCAACCTCTTTGACATACTTTGTTCACCTGGCTTCCAGGGGATCGCTCTTTCTGGGCTCTTCTCCTGCCTCCTGCCTGTTCCTTCTCTGTCTCATTTGCCAGTTCCCCCTTCCCTCCCTGACTCTTAAGTTGCAGAGGGCCTCAGGGTTCAAATCTAGGGCCACTTCTTTTCTCTACATATCACCTCCCTTCATGTCTAATCCAGGTTCTAGAAGTTATTAGGTCCAGCCCAGATCTCTTCCAGACTGGATTGCAGATTCCATCTCTCCCTCTGGGTGTGTAAGCATCTCAAAATTAACATGTTCAAAATCGAACTCTAACCTTCCACTTAAAATCTGCTCTCAAAACACCTCCCCCCACCCCTGGTCTCGATTAATGGAGCTACATGACAATCTCTCGGTCTCTCTCGCCCTTCCATCTGATCTGGTAGCAAATCCTGGGGACTTTATCTTCAAAGCATGTTCAGGATCAGCCACTTCTCACACCTCTGCTACTAGAGGTGCCAGTCTGAGCCACCATAATCTCTCTCCTAAATTATTCTAACTGGCTCCTAATTGATCTCTGCCTCCATCTTTGACCTACTTCAAAATATTGTCTATTCTCAAAATAGCACTCAGAGAAATTGTTTCAGAATCGAAGTCTATCATGTTACTCCTCAAAACCCTCCAGTGGGTTCCATCCCAACCAGTAAAGCCCAGATCCCGGTAATCTGGCCCCAGCTCCCTCAGACCACACTGCTCTTCTCTCATTGGCTCTGCTCCAGCTACCAGGGCCTCTTTGTGCATGCCTAGTCACTGCGCATGCTCATGCCTCCTTTCGCACCTGCCATTCTGGGTGGGTGCGTGGATGCTGGTCCCCGAGCAAGGCAGAGTTATTACTGTGCTAATGGAGCATAAGCTTCAGACCCTTCATTTACATGGGTCTTTCTAAGTTCTTACATCTAATTTTATATTGATAATTTTATATTCTTTTTTTTTAAAGAGGGTCTCCAAATGGTTTAAAGATCAGGTCCCACAAATCTTAGATCTGCTCCTGTTCTCCAGATATCTGCATGGTGCGCACTCCACCTCCTTCAAGTCTTTGTTAAAATATCACCTTCAGAGGTGCCTGACTGTCTCAGTCAGTAGAACATGCGACTCTTGATCTTGGGGTTGTGAGTTCAAGCCCCACCTTGGGTCCAGACCTTGCTTAAAAAATAAAAACTCTTCACAAAATATCACTTTTAGCATAAAACTATTTTATTTATTTTATTTTATATATTTCTTTGAGAGAGAGCATGAGCAGAGAGAGAGGCAGAGGGACAAGCAGAATCCCCACAGAGTGGGGAGCCAGAGGGGGCTCAATCCCAGGACCCTGAAACCATGACCTGAGCTGAAGTCAGACGCTTAACCAATTGAGCCCACCCAGGCACCCCCAGCATAAAACAATTTTAAATTGTACCACCATCCCTTTATTTCTGGCAACTTCCTATCTTCTTTTCCTACTTTATGTATATCTGAAGCACTTATCACCATTGGCAATACTAATATTTATCTTATTTTCTCCGTCCCTCACTAGATTTTAGCTCCACAAGAGCAGGGATTTTGATATCTTGTCTAGGTATAAGCAAATAGTAAGTGCTCAATAAATTTTTGTTGACTGGAGGAACTTCTACTTTTGCAGTGAAGGAGTGGAATAAGATAATTTGTATTTCTAGACTCCAAAAGAAAGGCAGCAGGACCCTGGGAGGAGGACAGAGATAGAAGGAATGGAAAAGACAGGTGGCTCTGTGTTCACCAAGGGCCCAACGCCTATGACACGCTGACAGCCCTCCTATGCTGGTGTTTGGTCTGGAAGTGCGGGGCCAATAAAATATGGATGTCCTGTATGGGGCAGATGACCAGAAGCAGGAACAGGGATGAGGGCCCACTTCTGCTCTATCATTTCTTTTTTTTTCTTTTTTTTAAAAAGATTTTATTTATTTATTTGACAGAGAGAGACATAGTGAGAGCAGGATCACAAGCAGGCGGAGAGGGAGAGGGAGAAACAGGCTTCCCGCAGAGCAGGGAGCCCGATGCGGGGCTTGATCCCAGGACCCTGGGATCATGACCTGAGCCGAAGGCAGACGCTTAACGACTGAGCCACCCAGGCGCCCCATCTGCTCTATCATTTCTAAGGCACCTCCCTGTGGAAGGATGCTTCAGTTCTGAGCAGTATGCTTGAAGTCCTCCTTCTGCTTCAGAGACTTCTTCCATGAAAAGAAACCCTGTTCCCAGTAATGCTCGAGGAACCTTTCTAGCCCTAGGGGGCCACTGAACACCTAAAAAGAATGGAGGTAGAATGGAAGCAAAGTTAAGAGATAGAGGGTCAGCATTGGATTTTTTTTTTTAAAGATTTTATTTATTTATTTGAGAGAGAGAGAGAATGAGAGAGAGCACATGAGAGGGGGGAGGGTCAGAGGGAGAAGCAGACTCCCTGCTGAGCAGGGAGCCCGATGCGGGACTCGATCCCGGGACTCCAGGATCATGACCTGAGCCGAAGGCAGTCGCTTAACCAACTGAGCCACCCAGGCACCCAAGGGTCAGCATTGGATTTAAAGGGTAGGTAAGATTCCCTTCCAACAGGGCAGTCCAGGACAGGTCAGAGTAAACTTGGAGATGGTCAAGATTCATGATTCTGGACAAATGCCACGCACATGCAGGAGTTCTCCAGGCTCAGCAGTAAGTGGTACAAGCTGTGTGGTTCAGGGGCCAGGAGGCTTGGTGGTAGCAGGAAGCACAGGTGCGTCTTGCAGACGGAGCTCCTAAGGCCTAAATCTCCTGCCAGTTGTGCCTGCCACCAAGGACCTATTATCAGCCGACTTTGATCTTTGACAGGGTCACTGCCTTTCCAGGGCTATCATTTGGCCTGGATCTAAGACTTGTGTCCAGCTGGGAGTATCCAAAGGACTTGAGAGAGAGAGCAGTAGTCAGGAAAGCAAGTTTCTAAACACCCTCTAAGGACTGAGTTTGCTACTGATTGAAATGCCACTGAGCATTTGGGAGCAAAATGATGCATTTTTTTATATGGTTGTTTTATTAAGGAAATAAATCTCTACAACTTTGTGGTTGTGAACAAATTTCTTCAGCCCTAGATTTGAGAGGCATCTTCCAAAGCCTTATTTTAATTAATTTAAGCCCATTAGATTGAATTTCTGAGTGTTTCTGGCCTAAACTATGTTGTCACACTCAGATTAATTTCTCCTAGATGAGAAGCAAGGCAATTATGATTGTACACATGTGAGTCACTCATCACTGGCAAAGGCTATTGATATTTGAAAGAGTATTATTTACCTAACACGGTCAGTGATACACTGCTGAATGATAATATTTAATTAGACCATTAACTCAACATACAGCCTAATTCTTTCTCAACTAAATGGAGAGCTCCGCCTCTAGGCAGTTTGGTTCATTGCAGTTTCTCACAAGTGCTGGTACCTATGTTGGTGAGGGGTGCTGGGCTCTTTTCTGGCTCTCCACCATGTCTTCTGCTTGTATGCCTTGGATCACAAAGGCAGTGAAGTTCATGGAGGAGTCAGGAAGGCATCATACTGGATAAAAATAATGGAACATCAGGACTCTAAGCAATCCTCAGTATTACCCAAGCCTGCCTTGTCATTCTATGTACACAGAGATGGATGTTCAGACAGGGGAGTTTTTTTGGGGTTTTTGTTGTTGTTCGTTTGAGAGAGACAGAGAGACATAGCACACATACAGGGGGGAGGATCAGAGGGAGAGGGAGAAGCAGACTCCCTGTTGAGCAGGCTGCCCGTGGGATCATGACGTGCGTGAGCTGAAGGCAGGAGCTTAACCAACCGACTGAGCCACCCAGGTGCCCCAGGCAAGGTTTTTTTTTTAAGTTTTAAATTTTAATTCCAGTATAGTTAACATACAGTGTTATATTAGTTTCAGGTGTACAATAGAGTGATTCAACAATTCTATACATTACTCAGTGCTCATCATGATAAGTGTACTCTTTAACCCCTATCACCTGTTTTACCCATCCCCCACCCACTTCCCCTCTGGTAACCATCAGTTCGCTCTCTGTAAAGAGTCTGTTTCTTGTTTTCTCTCTCTCTCTTTCCTTTGTTCATTTGTTTTGTTTCTTAAATTCCACATATGAGTGAAATCATATGGTATTTGTCTTTCTCTGACTTATTTTACTTAGCATTATACCCTCTAAGTCCATCCATCTCATTGCAAATGGCAAGATTTCATTGTTTTTATGGCTGAGAATATTTCATTCATATATATATATATATACCACATCTTCTTTATCCATTCATCTACTGATGAACACTTGGGCTGCTTCCATAATTTGGCTATTGTAAATAATGCTGCAATAAACATAGAGGTGCACATAGCTCTCTCAATTAGTGTTTTTTTTTGTGTGTGGGGGGGTAAATACCCAATGATACAATTACTGGATAGTAGGGTAATTCTACTTTTAACCTTTTGAGGAAACTCCAAACTTTTCTAGAGTGGCTGCACCAGTTCGCATTCCCACCAATGGTGCACGAGGGTTCATTTTTCTCCACATCCTCACCAACACTTGTTGTTTCTTGACTTTGTTTTTAGCCATTCTGACAGGTGTGAGGTAATATCTCACTGTGGTTTTGATTTGCATATCCCTGATGATGAGTGATGATGAGCATCTTTTCATGTGTCTGTTGGCCATCTGGATGTCTTCTTTGGAGAAATGTCTGTTCATGTCTTCTGCCCATTTATTAATTGGATTATTTGGTTTTTGGGTGTTGAGTTGTATCTGTTCTTTATGTATTTTGGATACTAACTATTGGATATGTCATTTGCAAATATCTTCTCCCATTCTGTAGGTTGCCTTTTAGTTGTTTTTTTTTTTAATTGTTTCCTTTGCTGTGCAGAAGATTTTTAGGTTGTTGTAGTCCTAATAGTTTATTTTTGCTTTTATTTCCTTTGCCTCAGGAGACATATCTAGAAAAAATGTTGCTACAGCCGATATCAGAGAAATTACTGCCTATGCTCTCTTCTAGGATTTTTATGGTTTCAGGTCTCACATTTAGGTCTTTAATCCATTTAAAAAAAAGATTTTATTTATTTATTTGAGAAAGAGAGAAAAAGAGGGAAAGAAGGAGAGTGCGAGCAGGGGGAGGAGCAGAGCCAGAGGAATAAGCAGACTCCATGCTAAGCATGGAGCCAAACACGGGCCTCCATCTCAAGACCCTGAGATCATGACCTGAGCCAAAATCAAGAGTCGGACGCTTAACTGACTGAGCCACCCAGGCGCCCCTTTAATCCATTTTGAGTTTATTTTTGTGTATGGTGTATGATATGTATGGTGTAAGAAAGTGGTCCAGTTTCATTCCTTTGCATGTAGCTGTCCAGTTTTCCTAACACCATTTGTTGAAGAGACCGTCTTTTTCCTACTGCATATTCTTGCCTCTTTTGTCAAAGATCAATTAACCATATAATTATGGGTTTGTATCTGGGCTTTCTCTCCTGTTCCATTGATCTATGTGTCTATTTTTTTTTCCTGTATCATACTGTTTTGATTACTACAGCTTTGTAATATAACTTAAAATCTGGGATTGTTATACTTCTAGTTTCGTTTTTGTTTTTTTTCAAGATTGCTTTGTCTGTTTGGGGTCTTTTGTGGTTCCATACAAATTCTAGGATTATTTGTTCTAGTTCTGTGAAAAATGCTGTTGATATTTTGCTAGGGATTGCATTAAATCTGTAGATTGCTTTGGGTAGTATGGACATTTTAACAGTATTTGTTCTTCCAATCCATGAGCTTGGAATATCTTTCCATTGGTTTGTGTTGTCTTTGATTTCTTTAATCAGTGTTTTATAGTTTTCAGAGTACTGGTCTTTTGCGTCCTTGGTTAAGTTATTCCTAGGTATTTTATTATTTTTGGTGTAATTGTAAATGGGATCACTTTATTAATTTCTTTCTGTTGCTTCCTTATTAGTGTATAGAAATGCAATGGATTTCTGTACATTGATTTTGTATGTCACAACCTTACTGAATTCATTTATCAGTTCTAGTAGTTTGTGTGTGTGTGTGTGTGTGTAGTCTTTAGGATTTTCTGTATATAGCATTATATCATCTGTACGCAGTGAAAGTTTTACTTCCTTCTTCCCAATTTGAATGCCTTTTATTCCTTTTTCTTATCTGATTGCTGTGGCTAGGACTTCCAGTACTATGTTGAATAAAAGTGGTGAGGTGAACATCCTTGTCTTGTTCCCAGGGAGGAGAGGTTTTAAGGTCACAAGGCAAGATAGTGGCAGAAACTGGATGCTGGTTTTTTGATTCTTGAGAAGTATTCAGAACGCTGAACTGCTAATTTATAATTAGACTCTAGAAAAAGAGTTCTTTCTAGCTTTGTCATTTTGATGCAGGCTGCTCTTAAAAATCCTGTCTCTCAGAGCACTTTAAGAACACGGAAAACCAGAACAGGAGTGGGCACCGCCATTTTTCAGGACTTCCCTTTGGCACTCTCCCCTCAGGACAAAGGTGAAGTGGTAAATAAAAGCAAAACGCTTGTGTTTTGTTCCGCCAAACCTTAGGAAACAAACACTAGAGAGAACTCAGAAGATGAAGTAAATATGGACACAGATGTGAGTGGCTGTCCCACACTGTTATCACAGGGTTCCTGGGTGACTCCATTGCTATCACAGGAATCAGGTTGCCTGATATCTCATGAGAGAAGTTCCTTTCACTTTGTTCTCTGCCTCTGGCTAAGACTGTGTAAATATTGGAACCGGTTTCAGGACAACTCTGCCCTCTTGGCCCCCAGTGGAATTAGGGGAAAAGTCTGTACTCCTGCCTGGGTGGAAAGGGAAAGGGGAGTAGCCTTGGGCATACCTACGAAGGGAACCCTGGAGGCAGGAGCCGGGGCTGTGGGCAGCAGCTGCACTCCAGAGTGTTGGGGTTCTCCCTTTGATTACCTTGGAAAGTCTTACTGGAGGTTTTAATGCTGAAGCAAGCAAGGGTGAATGTGCCTACTTAATGTTGTTATTCCTTCATTTATTTATTTAATAAATATCTATAGAGTGCCTTTTATGTGTCCAGAACTGCTTATAATATCCCCTCATATTCCTTCCAATTGGCTTAGCCCCTTCAACTAAGTCCAGCTTGCCTGTTCCAGCATATGATAAGCATCCCCATGTACTGCAGTGTGCCGCCGTGTGCATTGACCACATCTCTAGGGTTGCTTCTCTCTCTCCCTTTCTCCTACTTCCCCTTCCTCCTTTGGGGACCGTGCCTTGCCCATGCTCCACCTCCACTTTTGGTTCCATATCTTAGTTCCTTGGATCCTGGAGGCTTTCATCTGTTGTTTGTTTTTTAACCTACTGTACATCAGTATTAGTCTAGAAGGTATGTTCCATAAGGGTAGGAATTTGCTGTATCCAGTGACTACATCAGGGGCTAGCATTCCACATAGTAGGGGCTCAATAAATATTTATAGAATAAATCAATGAATATTGGGCAATTTTAAAAAGTGCATAGGGCAGCACCACTGCTCTCAGACATCTTCTTAATTTAAAATTAATACACCAGGATTAGGAGCTTCATTTCCTCCCCTTGAGCATGAGCTAGACTTAGTGACTTATCTCCAAAGAATGAATATGGAAATGGAAAAATAGGAACTTTACTGGGTAGGAATCTGGCAGACATTTCCTTAGCCAAGTGTCAAGGTTAATGTCATCTGTGTTATGTTGATAATATATATCCTTGATATGATATGATGAGGAAGGCACTTCAACTCTGTGGTATTCTCCCCCCAAGACCAAATCCCGGTAACCATGAGAAAAACATCAAACAATTGAGAAGTAGTCGACAGAATACCTGACGCACTCTTTCAAACTATCAAGATCCTGAAAAAATCAAAGCAAGACTGAGAAGCTATCATAAATTAAAAGAAAGTAGGAGACATGACATCTAAATGTGATGTGGTATTTTAGATTAGATCCCAGGATGGAAAAAGGACATTAGTGAAAAAAACTAGTGAAATCCAAATAAAGCCTGGAGTTCAGTTAATAGTGATGTGTCAATATTAGTTTCTCAGTTTTGACAAATATATTATGTTTATATAAAATGTTCACATTAGGGGAAATCAGGTGAAGAGTATATGGGATTTTTTCTGTACATCTAAAATTATTCAAAATAAAAAGTTTATTAAGGAATAAAAGAAGCAGTATATTCTCTCTCTTTTTTTTAGATTTTATTTATTTATTTGACAGAGAGAAACAGCGAGAGAGGGAACACAAGCAGGGGGAGTAGGAGAGGGAGAAGCAGGCTTCCTGCTGAGCAGGGAGCCCAATGCGGGGCTCGATCCCAGGACCCTGAGACCATGACCTGAGCCGAAGGCAGACACTTAATGACTGAGCCACCCAGGCGCCCCTATTCTTTTTTTTTTTTTTTTAAGATTTTATTTATTTGTTTGTCAGAGAGAGAGCAAGAGCACAAGCAGGGGGAGCAGCAGGGAGAGGGAGAAGCAGGCTCCCTGCTGAGCAAGGAGCCCAATGCAGGACTCGATCCCAGGACTCCAGGATCATGACCTGAGCCAAAGGCAGACGCCCAACTGACTGAGCCACCCAGGTGTCCCCAAACTCCATGATTATTCTAATAGCTATGATGTTAACTATCCTGAATAGTCTGGATTAGTAATTATAGGGCCTGCAGTAAGAGCAGTTTTGACTCCTTTTATTTATACTTCATTTCCTTTTCTTGCTTTCCAGCCTTGCCATTGAGTGTCTGGGTGTAGTGTGTCTCTTTGGCACTCCTTAGGGGCATGACACTAGGCCTCTGACTTCCTGCTGCAAGTCCTTCAACCATGGGTGAAGTTCTATTACTACTGTGTGCGTGAGTGGGACCCATCCCTTGAACCAGCTTCTACTTATCAGAACACTCTCCCTGCAAGCATGGCTCTCATCCTTCTCTCTTGTGGCTGCCGCAGCCTCACATCATGCAAGAAAATGAGCAGCCATTTGAGGAAACACCTCTAAGGATGACCTGCTGTGCCCTGAATGCCAGCAAACATCTCACTTCCCTGCACACTGCCAGTTCTGCCTTTGCTTCCAGCTCGCTCGGGACTGGAAGACTGGGCTGCTCAGTCTGGTGGTCTTTTGCGTCCAGCTTACCCCGTTGCCCTTTGTGCTTCTCTTCATGTCCCATGCTCTTTGACTCCACTCTCATTGACCCACTAGGATGCCAACTTGTGTTTCCATCCTCTGCCTCCCCATACCCGAGCCAGTGATGGGAGAGAGGAATGAGAATACTGGGCAGTTGCACTGGAGGCCGGCTGCAGAACCTGGTGAAATGGGAGGGATGAAGAAGTAAGGAGAGGTTCCAGAAACTCTTGGTCTGCCTGAAGTAGTTTTCCACTATGAGGAAACATTGTGCTAGAATAACCCAGAGATACCCCGGCTGGCCAGGATCCCCTAAAAAAGGACAGGTTGCTGGTGGTTGTATAACCTTGAGAACACACCTATTATCACCCACTGAATCTGCCAGGAGTCAAGGGGACACTGCAAACACCATGGAATTCAAACTCCCCAGCTCCCCACCCCAACCCCACCTGAGCCCAGCTACTCCTCAGCCTCATCTCTTTAGACTCTCTTCATTTCTATCAGCTCTTCCTTCCAGTCTGGCCACTGGTTTGGCCCACAACTAATCTGGATTCATCAAACTGTCAATATCATGAAAGACCCTGTCCCCAAAAAGAAAAGGCAGGGGACTGTTCTAGATTAAGAGAAACTAAAGAGACATGATAAGTAAACACAAGTCATTATCCTCAGTTGGAATCTTGACCGAAAGAAAAGAAAACTACAAAACTACAAAAGGACATTATTGGGACCACTGAAAAAAATTTGAGTATAGATGAACCGGATCCTACTACTGTTAACAGTGTTAAATTTCTTGAATGTGACAATATAGTATCATGGTTGTATAGGAGAATTGCCTTATTGCCTTGTTCCTTTGAAATAGATTCTGAAATATCTGGGAGTGGTGTGTCGTAATGTCTATCTGCAACAGACTTTCAAATGACTCAGCAAAGTGTCTAAGTGTAAGTGTATGTATGTGTGTTTAGGGAAGGCAAACATGACCAACTGTTAACAATTGGGACTTTAGATTATGGCTGTATGGGTGTTCATTATACTCTTCATCTTTTCTGTAAGTTTAAACTTTTTCAAGATAAAAATTTGGAGGAAAAATATTCTATCGATCTTTGAATCTGCAATCCAAGGCAGTCGCCTCCTCTGTGAAGCCTGCTGCTTGGCCCCAATCTGGAGGAACAGCTTCCTCTTCCATCCTCCTGGAGCCCATGGTTTTGCCTGTTACATCATCGAGCCCAAGCTGCCCTGGAGTGCCACAGTCCCTCTCCTTGGGCTGTGAGCCCCTGAAGGGCAGTGACGGCAGGGACCTGGGGAGAAGAAGAGGGTGAAAAGCAAGGCTTGCCACAGCCTAGCTTGGCCTGAAGAGCAACCCTCCTGCCTCTGACCTGTGACCTGAATGCCAGCCAACATCTCACTTCCCTGCACACTGCCAGTTCTGCCTTTGCAGTAACGGCCCTCCCTGCGCCTTTGGGGTCCTGGCCTCCCAGACAGAAAGAGGGACCGATTCCAGAGTAGAGGGATCTATTTCAATGTTGTCTCAGGGTCCAATTAGGGAAGCAGACCACTCTGAGTGGGTGTATTAAGGTTAGGGTTCTGCTGAGGAACAGAATCAACAGGATGTATATAAATGAAGAGAGGGGTGGGAAGAGCAAGGGTTTGGGGGAGAGAGAGGGAAAGAGAGAAAGATTTTAAGGAATTGGCTTACATGATTATAGAGGCTTGGCAAGTTCAAAATCATCAGCATAGGCCAGCAGGGTAGAGACCCAGGGAAGAGCTCCAGAGAAGAGTCCAAAGGTGGCCTGCCAGCAGAATTCCCTCTCCCGAAGAGGTCAGTCTTCCTATTAAGGCCTTCATTTGGTTGGATGAGGCCATCCACGCTATGAAGGATAATCTGCTTTACTCAAAGTCCACTGATTTAAATATTAATTTCACCTAACAACATATTCACAAAAACATTCAGAATAATGTTTGACCAAATACATGGGCACTGTGGACTAGCCAAGTTGACATACAAGATTCAACATCAACAGCCATTCCATGTCAACATGGCATCCATACATATCTCCTTAAACCGCACTTACTCTCCAAATAAAGACAATAATAAGGTAATAATTCCACCTAACTTGATATGACTATTTTGTATATAATTGAAAATGCACTAACCCTTTCCCTAGAAGAGGATGCAAAGTCCTTGGGTGATGTTTATTCTTCTCCTTGATATCCCATAACTGAAATACTATGCTGTAAAGTTAACAATACTATGATATAAAGTCAGAACATCTTATGTTACATAAGGGGATAATAGAGGAGAGAAAACAAAGATATTAAACACACACACACACACACACACACACCACAAAATAAGGAAGAAATCCTCATGACAATTACAGTCCTTGTTTTCTGTAACTGGGAAAGCGGTTGTAGCTGATATTTATAATTACCTTTTCCTACTTTCATTCCATATTCCCTTTGTCCTTGGCTGATGTATTTCTTTACCTGGTAGGATGCCCCGAACCATCATTCATGGAGGATCAAGGTCATTAGTAATCTTGCCTGAATTTGATTGTTGTAATTTTCCACTGACTTTAATGACAGGGCATGGTAATACTAAGAGACACCCTTAAGGGATCTCCTATACCCCAGACATACTCTTCCTTACCTCC
Source organism: Mirounga angustirostris (assembly GCF_029215605.1). NCBI lineage: Eukaryota > Metazoa > Chordata > Mammalia > Carnivora > Phocidae > Mirounga > Mirounga angustirostris. The sequence continues at coordinate 71,490,114 of NW_026991709.1, read as the reverse complement.
ATCGTGATGTTCAAGGGGTATGTTTTGGCTCCACCTTGTCACAACTGACTCTGTCTAAAGCTACTTGGCCATCTTGAAGTCTTTCTCAGGTCCTGATTCTGGGTCATGCTCAGGGCATTCTCTGGATATTTCCTTCTGTTCAGGCCATTTCCTATGTTCATTTATGTCTACATATACCTGGTAGGGGGAGCTTAAGATGAAGTCGGTTGGAGCTGCCTTTTGGCATAATTTTTTCTTAATTATCCCTAATCAGTGGCATTTACTCTTGACCCTCTGCTTGTCAGAGGGCCAAACCTACAGACATTTTAAGCTTAAAACAAACATTTACAAAGCTGAACTTTGCCTATTTAGTGACAAACACATAAACATCCAGAACTCTAAATACTGTATTTTATCATTAGTTCGTTTTATGAAATGAGTGTGAGAATTTCCCTTCCCTGCTAGAGGCAAGCATTGAAATAATACACATACATTTTGGAAGAGATTTCCAGGGGTGTGTATTATACACTATTAACCGAGCATTAAGAGGACTCCAGGTGTATCTGCCTTGTAACTTATCTGGAGAGTACCCTGCCTGCTGATAGTGCTGAGGGGGCACTTGTTGAGGGGATTGTTACCCCACCACCAGCTAAGGTGAGTGAACACTGAATGTGAGAAATATCAACAGAAGGAAAGCCTTCAAGTCTTGGGAAGAGTCTGGTCGGGGGGAGGGAGTTGGGGAGGACCAGATATGCCTTGGGAAAATAGAGAGGCAGCAGCCTGGCAATTTGATTTCCCTTTTGAAATAGTAGGCTCTGTCCTTGGTAGCAAGAAGCAGAAAATATTAAAAAAAAATATATATTCATTTGAAAAAAAATTGAAAAGCTATGAATAAAAATAAGCATATGGTTTGGTATCCTTATTTTTAAGAGTTTACTGTAACAAATATTCTTTGAAAAAACAGAATTTGAAGGTCAGAAAATTAAATCAGATTTAAGGGTTGAGAATCTTGTCCCATATTTTTCTCTTTCAAAGTTTATATGGTCAATTAGAACCTATAATTACTTTTCCTAGTTGAGGGCATCAGATCTTGGCATCTGTATTGTATTTGTTGAAAGAAATTTCCATATAATAAGGCGTTTGAGCTTCTGTTAGATCATGCACAGAAACAATGCCCAACAGGTTATAAAAAATTCTCTACTCCAAATACCCTTATAAACTGGAATTTTCATTCTTTTTTTAAGCAAGAACCTTAGGACAATTGGTGGTAGGCTTAAAGAAAGTCTTTGGAGGGCGCCTGGGTGGCTCAGTTCATTGAGCGTTCAACTTGATTTCGGCTCAGGTCATGATCTCAGGGTCGTGAGATCGAGCCCCACGTCAGGCTCTGCGCAAAGCATGGAGCCTGCTTGAGATTCTCTCTCTCCCTATCCTGCCCCCTTGCCCCTGGCTTGTGTACATTCTCTCTCTCTAAGAAAAGAAAGATAGAAAGTCTTTGGAATAGGATGGGCTCACATGGCATCTGTCTCTGTCACTTGCTAGTTGTGTTGCTGTGGGCAGTTATCTGACCTCTCTAGGCCTCAACTTCCTTAGATGCAAAATGGGGATGATCTCAGGTCACCTTTAAGATTGTTACAGAGATTAAGTGACATAATGCACACAAAGCTCTTGGCATAGTGTCTGGTACATAGCAATTAACTGCTAAGTTGTGCTGTTGAAGAGAGGGACTTGGTTATCACTACATTCTGAGAACAAAGCACAATGCCTGTGATATATAATAAGGCTCAGATGTAAACTGAAAGAAGGAAGGAAGGAGACTTATGGGTTGCTCTAGCTTGGGGTGAATGGGCAGAGGCACTGTTTTTTACCTTCTCATACTTTCCCTCTTCAAAGATCCCAATTATCTCAAAGAAACTTTGCTTAAATTTCCAAACTACTGGGGCACCTGCCTAGCTCACTTGGTAGAGCATGTGACTCTTGATCTCAGGGTCCTGAGTTCAGGCCCCATGTTGGGCACAGAGCCCACTTAAAAAGAAAAAAAATTTAAAAACTACTCCTCATACCAAACTGTGGTTTAAAAAACCCCAAAATTTTAATTAAATACATCGGAGTCAAGAGACAGAAAGGGGGTGCGGATGCGGGTGCCTGATACTGCCCCTCTTTTTCCAGAAAGGTCCAAGCTCTTGTCTTACTTGCTCATTCACTGCAGGGAAAAGGCTGGGCCTCCATTTCTCAGTCATGAGCAGAATTCAGTATTATAGTAACGTCAGGATCAAGGGCTCTTTTCAGCGCATTAGATTCTGAGCACCACTGCTTTTAGAATAATCCATTGGGCTTTTTCTTCGTTTCACTGTAAATTCTAGAAAAAAGCTGCTTGATACTTCCAAATTCTGCAGAATTAAGGGCATGATATTTAGCCCCCCCACCCCCATTTTTTTTTTTTAAAGAAAATTCAATTGTATCAAAACAAACAGAAGCCCTGTAGGGTTTGGAATAGTAAATGGTGTTATTGTTCTCTCTTTCCCAGCAATGCTCAGCACAGAGGGCTGCACAGGTGGGCTCCCAGAGGGCGGGCTTCGAGGTGGCTGGCCAAGGGCAGGATTTAACCTGTGTCAATTGACATTCAACACTTAACACTGAGGCCAGAGAAGACCAAGGGCATTCAGAGGTGGGACAGGGCCAGGTCTAGAGGGGGAGGGCTGGGGCCTCGGAAGATGAGGGAATGATTAGCTTGACTGGGATTCAGGAAGCGTGTGAGCCAGGAGGCTGTTAGGAACTAATATGGACGGGAGCCAACACTGTGGCTCTCGGGGCAGTGGGATCTCTTCAGGGGGCTCCTTTCAGGATGCTACCTCTTCTACAAAGCCCATCCTGAAGCCTTGCCAGGAACTCCCACTACACGTACATGTCCCTCTTTTAGAAGACTTATAGGACTTCTAATGATTCATTAATTTATGTACAGGTCTCATTTCCCTCCTTGAAGGCAGAGGCGAAGGGCCGCTTCCCTCCCAGACTAGCTGCGTAATTTGCAACAGCACCGTTGGTGTTGAAATGAGATGAAACGTGCTATGTGCTGCACATCCTGGCCTGAGACCTTGTATCTGGGTGGAGGAACAGCTGTTACAAGGGGGTGAAGGGAAGAGGAGGGCAGAAAGGAGACAGAATCTTGGCACACGCTGTACTGGGAGTGAATTGGGTCCCACATCAGCTCCACTTCCATGTTCAAACCCAGAGCTGAGAGTTTCTCTAGTTTCAAAGTCAGCAGCCAGGACCTCGGAAACAGGGGAGAAATTTAAGGGGTTCTGAGAATGACTTTGTCAGACTCATTTAGACCCAGGCCTTCAGCTGGCCCTATCTCTTGGGAGTCCCCATGCGTCCTGCCTGTCTCTGAGAGCTTACTGGTGATGCCCTAGAGGGCAGGGCAACTGGGAGATAAAAGGAGCAAAAGCTCAGGCTGAACAAATTGATTCCTTGTTAGCAGACTTGGGAAAGGTCTGCTGAGAATGACCCTGAAAGGTGGGCAGAGATGCCTCTTTTGGTTTAATGACTGGCTTAGTCTGGGTTCCCGGGAAAAACACTCTGAGCAAGAATTTCGGTACAGGTAGTTTATTTTGGGAACAAATCCCAAGGAACAGGAGTGGAGGGGTGGGAAGATCAGGCAAGCAAGGAAGAACAGAGAAAAGCAAGCCAAGGGTGCAGTACTGAACTGATAAAGTTGGGCATCACCGTGGGCAACTGGGGCTCTATCCTCTTAGTTACACAGAATGCTCCTCAGAACTGCCCACCGGAAGAATGGAAGAGGGGAGTATTTCTCCACCAGCTCAAAGCTTGTCCCAAGAAGCGTTAGTTCTTTTGCATTTGCAGGTGTCAGACTGGGGAGGGATTGTCCCTGGCTGCTGTGACAGTGAAGACCAGAGGCAAGAAGACAACAGGTGCAGCCAAGGCAAGGTGCTCTCAGGTAACACCTGTATGCAGTCGTTTGCCACAGCAAAGCTGGAATAAAAAGATGGGCTGGGAAGCTGTGAGGCCAGCCACAGGTGCAGTCTGATATAACTTCAGGTGCAATGTCCTTTCCCTGCCTTCCATAAATAGAACTACGTTTCCATTTAATTCTCAGTCCAAAGTCAGGATCTCTGGTTTTGCTAGGTGGAAACAGGAATTCTTCCTTTAATTAAATGCTTTTCTAGCAATGCATAACCCTCAAAGTGTAACCAGCAACCCTATGTAACGATTTATGTTATGGCTGTGGCATGGCGTACAGAGTGAGTATTCTGAAACAAAACACCGAAGAAAGTACGAGGCTTGAGTTTGTAAAATGGGTACGGAGAATCAAGTGCATCCTGCCTTTTGATCCTCCCATTCTTCAAGACTCTATGTGTCAGGAGCTGGGGATAAAGAAGAAACAGTAACTCTCAAGAAGCTCGTGGAACGGAGCTGACAGGTTTCTTTTAAAGCCCTACCAGGCAAGCACTTCCCTCCCGTTTTCATCTGCATAGCATAGCCCCTTTCCAATCAGCGCTTCTGTAATTTGACGGAAACATAGCTCCTGTCACTAATTTGTGGATAGTTTCCTTCTCTGCTCAGGCGGTTTTTCATCGCAGAAAGTTGGCTTGGTCATCCTGATCTGTGGCCAATTGGCCCCTGACGTTCTATTTTTAAAACTCTGGGAGCTGTGCCATTCTTAAATTACTTTTTTAAAAGATTCATAGGAGTAATTCTTTAAATGCATTCCATCCGATCTAAAGACAAATATAAAAACCACCCAACCAACTCCGATGAGTTCTAACGTCAGCAAACACGCACAGAAGCTGGAAGGAGCCTCATTCCACACCAGGTTCCCTCAGTGCCTGGTGCGGCACCTGCTGCTTCCAGCCCGAGAGCCCCAGCCTCTCCAGAACGCGCCTGGCGGTGGAGATCAGCGCCCGGCAAGGGGTTAATCTCGGGCTGGGAGCTAGATTGGGGGTACCCTCTGCGGGACGAGGGCCAGGAGAGACGCGGGAGGAGGAAGGAGAAAGCGCAGGAGCACTCCCCGCCCCTGCGACACCCTTGGTCCGCCCCGCCCCGCCCCGCGCCGCCAGACAGCATGCACCCACCTTGTCTAGGCTCGGCCGCATCCGGTAGCCGAAGGAGGAAGCCGCCCTAGTGGGAGCGTGTAGAGGGGCTTCGAGAAGGAAACGGCTGCAGCGCCCCCCTCGGTCGTCCAAGCCCGGAGCGCGGGTATCGGCGAAGCGTCGGTCTCAGGGGAACGCACCAGCTGGGCCCTCCGCAGCCGGAGCCCCTCCACCCATTTGGTTTGGGGTAAGAGGAGGGGTCCGTATCTCGGCAGCTCAGGAGGGATGCGCCGACGCCCCCTGCTCAGTTTGGTTTGGCCTTGCGCGACCCCTTGGCCGAGTCTCCAGGATGCGGATGGGGCACAGATTCCTATAGGTCTGGCCCTGCAGCTGCGGTCGGGGTAAGGGTGGGAAGATGGACGGATCCTGTCCAGATCTGTGTCGGTCCCAGGTGGCCCTCACCCACCGCCTTCCTGGGCCTTCTGTCCGCGCTCTGGGAGCCCGCCTGGCGTTTATTAGGCATAATGTGCTCAGCAGGAGGAGGCCCAGGTTGAACACGCAGCCCCGAGGCGCCCAGGGGAAACCCACGGCACTCATCCTTCCCTGCCTGCGCATTTTACAAAAGACCACCCCGGCCCCCAGTAGGGAAGGAAGCGGCCCAAGGTCATTTCATAGTCGGAAGCCGAACCAGTACCGAAGCCGGTCGTTCCAGCCCCAGGCTCGACCCGCCCCTTCACCGCATCTCCCTCCTCCTGCCCCACATTGCGTCCTTCACGAAGCCCTGTTCTCAGGACTTGGGGAATGCTCCTCCCCGCCCGCGGCGCCCTGGGCAGGATGGTAGACAGTGGTTAGGCTGCCGGTTCGGCCGCCTGGAGCACGAGCTGAGCCTGCGGCTGCCGGAGGACCGGACAGGCAGCCGGACGGGGACGGGGGGTGCGGGGTGGGGGGTGGGAGCACGGTGGAGGCGCCGCGGGGGCAGCGTGGGGATGCTGAGGCGGTGTTACGCCCGGGCACGCGCGGCTTTGTCTGGGCGGTTCCGTCCCAGCCAATGGGAGCGCGGCTCGAGCCGAGCCCCTTGGCTCCCGCCTCCCGTCGGCCGGAAGGAACTGCGGCCCTGCGGCCCTGCCATTGGCTGCGCGGCCTTCCGCGCGGTGTGGAGCGAGGTGGCGCGAGCGCCTCTCCGGCCGCCCCCGTTCCGCTCGAGTCCCTGAGCGGGCGAGAGAAGGTGTCTTCTTGGCTGTCCGCCCGCAGCCGCTTTGGGGAGGGTTTGGCGCTGCTCGCGTCCTTGAGCTCTGCTGGCGTTCTTGAGCTCTGCTCGCGTCCTTGAACCCTGCGGGGTTTTTTTCCAGCCAGTCGGCCAAAATCGGCCTCGAGTCAGCTGATGCGGCGTCATGGGCTAGCCCTGCTTGGGGGTAGTATGCAGAGGCACGTGTTTCATTGCGGAGGGCTGCCCGCAGGCCTCCTGCCGCCGGGATCCTTCAGGACGCAGCATTTGTCCTAATTTCTACCTGAGCTTTGGAGCCCGGCCGTGCACGGGTTTATATGCACCCCTGGCCAGCGTGGAAGCTGACCTTTGGAATGGGTGTAGCTTTCGTACTCTCTCCATACACATGCGTATAGTGTCTGTTTCCTGTCGGACACCAGTGTAGATATTTTGGAGGAGGCGGAAGTCAGTGATATAACATGTGGATCCTATCTGTGCGGAGCGCACAGACCAGGTGGGAATTGGTGGATAGGGGCTGTGAATGCTACCTCTATCTAGTATTGCTTGCTTAGGTAAGTGCTGTTCTAAGTGCTGTTACAGAGGCACAGAAGGAAGGGATGGAATGGAAGTGTCGGCGAGAGATTGATTTTTTTTTTAAAGTTGGGGCATCAGGAAAGGCATCTTGGAGGAGTGTTCTTTGAATCAGGACTTGGTCATATGAACAAGTCACATGTGGGATGGGATGAGCAAGACATGGAAATTGGAGAGTACAGGGCTCGTTGAGCGATGGGGTAGTAAGTGGTAATGAGTAGATGAGAAAAGTGTAGTGATTTGGAGGGGCCAAGTGAGGCCCGGCTTGTATACCCCGATTTGAAATGTGGTAAGCACTTATGAGTAGAATGGCTCTTTAATTTGTCAGTTGTGCTGATATTATTATTATTATTTTTTACATCTGCACCCAAAATCTTGGAAGTATCTTTGATTTTTCATTCTTGCACATTCTCCATTAAATTTGTCAGTTAAATCATATGGGGCTCTACCTTCAAAAGAGCCATATGGGGCTCTACCTTCAAAAGGTAACCACTTCTAGTTACCTTCATAGTTTCCACCAGGTCTGGCAGCCCTTCTGTATATCTCCAGAGAGTACCTTTTCACATTTCACTGGAGTTGTGCACTTCATGGCTATAAATTGTTTCCCTGGGTTACTGCCCCAGCATATAAATGGTCTCCCTGCTTCTGCTTTTGTTCATCCTCAATTTATCCTTAAGCCAGTGAGACTTATTGTATTAAATATAAGTCTGATTGGGGTGCCTGGGTGGCCCAGTTGGTTAAGCCACTGCCTTTGGCTCAGGTCATGACCCTGGAGTCCCAGGATCGAGTCCTGTATCGGGCTACCTGCTCAGCAAGGAGTCTGCTTCTCCCTCTGACGCTCCCCCCTCTCATGCTCTCTCTCTCTCAAATAAATTAACTCTTTAAAAATAAATCAATAAATAAAAAGTCTGATCATAGTATTCCTCTGCTGAAAACCCCCTTAAGTAATTCACATATTATGTGCCTACTAGGTAGAAGGCACTGTTAAGTATTGGGGGTATGACAGTGACCAAAGCAGACAAAACCCCCTGCTCTCAGAGTTTACATTCTAATGGGACTGAAAGATAACAAATAAGAGAAATAAGTACAATGTGTATAATGATATAATGTAGTAAGTCAAGGAGGGGGGAAAATGGAAGCAGGGAAGGGGGAATAGAAAATGCCAGGGTGGGGGTGGGATTGATGGGGTAGCCAGGGAAAGTCTTAGTGAGGAAACATTTGAGTAAAAGACTGAAGTGAGAGAAGGAGCCCTGTGGATAGTGAGGGGGAAGAATGTTCTAAGCAGAGGGAAAAGTAAGGGCAAAGTTTCTGAAGCAGGTGCTTACTTGTCATATTCTAAGTATAGCAAGAAGGCTATTGTAACCAAGGTGCAGTGAAGGTGGGGGAGGGATGAGGACCCAGATCGTGGAGGGTCTGGGGGGCAATCTGTAGTGATTTTGGCTTTTACTGTAAGCAAGAGTTTGGTGCAGGAGTGAGATGATCTGAGTTATATTTCACAGGATCATGCAAGCCCGTGTTGAGCAGTGTCTGAAGGGGGCAAGGGTAGAAGCAGGGAGCCAAGTTGGGTGGCGATTGCAATAATTCCAGGCAAGAAGTGAAGATGGCTTAGACAAAAATGGTATCAGAGGGCTCTAGATATATTGCTTATTGTTAACCCTCCAATTCACTCACCCCATCACTAATATCAGTTCCTCAGCTAGAATGTAATCACAGTCCCTACTCCTTTTCAGGAGAGATCCCCTATCTCTCTTCGTTTTTTGTTTTGTTTTGTTTTGTTTTTAAGATTTTATTTATTTATTTGAAAGAGAGAATGAGATAGAGCACGAGAGTGGGGAGGGTCAGAGGGAGAAGCAGACTCTCTGCTGAGCAGGGAGCCTGATGCGGGACTCCATCCAGGGACTCCAGGATCATGACCTGAGCCGAAGGCAGTCGCTTAACCAACTGAGCCACCCAGGCACCCCTACAATGCCTTTTAAAACACTAGGCTGGCCAAACAGAAGCAGCCAGGTAGAACACATTGGAGGCAGGCTACCAATTCTCAGAACTTCGAATCTCACACAGAAGCTCACTGGTCTTAAGCTCCTCAGTGTGGGGTCCCTACACAGGAACATTTCCTGCCTAAACCCATCCTGCCCTCAGTCGGATAGGTCCTTCCTTTCCCACGTGGTAGTGCCCAGGCTCATCCAGACTTTGTGGCTAGAAACACATACTTTCTCTTTCCTGCCTAAGGCCTGCCTCCTGTGTTCCTGTTGCCTGCTGGTGGCCTTGCTTTTTACAAGGATTTCAGTATGGGGAATGTCTGTCCCTTGCAAGAGAGACCCTGATCCTAACCCACAGGAATGCAACCAGCTACGTCCTCTGCGAGATAGTCCTGTCAGCATGCCACAAGGGAGCCCAACACTGGGGCGAGGATGCACACACTGTTTTTTTGGAAAGAAGGTACATTCCACAGGTTATGCGTGGGTGACACATTCAAAATGGAAAGAGGCGTCCTCGAGAATAGGCCCAGGTGTTCTTAATGTTAGAAAAGTTTCTCCCTTGGGGCACCTGGTGGCTCAGTCAGTTAAGCATCTGCCTTCAGCTCAGGTCATGATCCTGGGGTCCTGGGATCGAGCCCCGTGTCTGGCTCTCTGCTCAGCGGGGAGCCTGCTTCTCCCTCTCCCTCTGCTGCTCCCCCTGCTTGTGCTCTCTCTCTCAAATAAAAAAAAAAAATCTTTAAAAAGAAAAGAAAAGAGCGGAAAAGAAAAGTTCCTCCCAGATTCCAGATTGGCATGTGAGCATCTTGATTTCGTGACAGTATCTTACAAATTTGGTCCCTGGATGTCAAGTCCTCTGTGCCAAGTTACCGTGGGGCAGCTGACTGAGTTCAAGGCCCAGGAGACTGCCCCCCCCACCAAAGATGCTCCGCCTTCTTGCAGCGTCCACCTCTCACAGCCATCTCCGTTTCCAAACCAAAAGGCAAGTGAGGGCTTTTCAAGTTTGAGAACTTCATATTTACAGAGAAGAAAGCCCAGCACTAGGCATTAAGATGGCAAACAGTGCAGCGCTGGGCGTATGGTGGCGAGCATAGCTGCCTTCTAAGATGGCAAACATCCCCGAAGACTGCATGGGAATCCCACGGCCTATAGCACTGTGTTTGCAGTGGCAAAAGCAACATGTTTTAGAAACTTAAAAAGGAAGAAGAGATCTAAAATCCTCCCATTCTGTGTGTAAGAGATGACATCACAAATAGTGCGTTGTTCAAAGGGCCGAGTTTTCATGTACTTTAAGCTATTTTTACTCCAGCGCTTTCCGATATTGCTGACTTGAGGGAAAATAAAATTGAAAGCAGCCCTCTGTGTGGAGATAACATTGACGTGGTCTCTGCCACAGACACTGAGCAGAAGGGAGGAAGGGCTTTAATTATAGACTACTGGATTAGGAGTCGGCCAGTGGCAGTGACCTCAGACTCTAGTCCCGACAGGAGAGGCAGAGAGGCGTGTGTTCTGCCAGCTCAGCAGCTAGGTTGGGGGCTGGGGGCGGGTGGGCACCCCCCATGAAGACTCTGAGCCACGTGGGCTTGTGCTTTCTCTGAAGGGCCAGTGTGGGCTCCATTCTGCTGTTGCCTGCCAAGGGCTTGCTATGGCAACTTCAGTGTTGGCCGCAGGCTGACTTTCTACACGCAGCTCATCCCCACTCACAGAGACTCACTGAACGCCTCCTTTGTGTCAGGCTTCTTCTAGGCATGAGGGATTCAGTGGTGAACAAGACGGACAAGGCTCCTGGCCCCACTGAGCTTGTGATCCAAAAGGGGAGGATAAAGTAAAGAAACACCGTGGTTTTGGATTGAAGAGTGATCTTACAGAGAGCAACCTCTGTGTGTTGCATGGGGGATCTGGACAGCCCCCTTGAAGTCCAAAGAGTCAGAAGGACTCAGCCACCTAGAGTGAGGGAAGAGCAAAGGCTGGGGGGTGGGGGGAGGGGGCACAGAAGCAGGAAAGAGCTTGGCACACACACAAGAAGCTTTTAGAAGGTTAATGTGGCCATAGAGCAGTGAGCAGAGGGGAGGGTGGTACCAGACAAGGTTGGGAAGGGAGGCAGAGGCCCACACCCAACAGGCATGGAGAGGAGCCTTTTAGGCAAAGGAGTCACATAACTTGACTGGTGTTTTTTTTTTAAAGATTTTATTTATTAGAGAGAGAGCATGAGCAGGGGGAGGGACAAGCAGACTCCCCGCTGAGCAGGGAGCCCAATGCGAGGCTCAATTCCAGGACCCTGAGATCATGACCTGAGCTGACATTTAACTGACTGAGCCACCCATGTGCCCCACTTGACTGGTATTATAAAGATCTTTCTGGCTACAGTGCTGGGAATAGTGTGGTGAGTAGGGACAGGAGGGGAAGCAAGAGCCTGCTGCGCGTAGTCAGGGAAAGATCACACAAGCCAAGGGATCCCTATTTGTTTTCCTTTCTTGAGGATTAAACAGATTAAATACCTCCACTTGCTGCCCACAGTGAACCATGCAGTGGTTGGCTAGATAATGAATTGATTCCAGACCTAGTGGCCCGGGTGGCTGGTCATCAGTTAGGTTTGGGTGGCAGCACAAGGGCAGGAAAGAGCTGCCTCCCAGGCACAACCTCATTCCTGATAACAATGGTATAACAAAGCACAGGCAGGTGTGCAAACGAGAGGCTAGGATGGTTCACCAGGAAAAGAGCAACAGCTCGTCAGGCTGTGGTTGCCTTGCTCAGCTCCTCCTAGCCTCCCCTTCCTGCCCCTGGGCCAAAACTAATGCACACAGCAATCAACAGTCAGTCATACACAACTAGTCCTGATGCTGAGTAGCCTTAAGGTGACACCACGTGGTACATGGCCTTGTTGCAATAAGATTGATTTGACTTCAAAAGAGGGGGGTAGGGAGTGGGAGAGACTCTGTGTGTGTGTTTATATGTGTTTTAATTTAGGCTGATGAACATGTGGCTCACCTTCTAGCTCCAGTCTCCATGCACCAGAGCTACTGATGAGTTGAGCCTCTGAGCCAGACCCTGTGTGTGGTGGGGTGTGGGAGAGAGGTGGAAGGTTGAGCCCAGTGATTTGCCATGGGTTGGAAGAGCTGCCTTGGAGGCATGTGGCCAAACAGCATGCAGGCTGATGCCCTGGGTCACCACAGATTGATGATCTGCTGGTTATGGGGAATACAGACAAGAGAATGGAGCCCCATGAGTTGGAATCCCTGAGGGGATGCGTCCCCAACTGCCCCCTGTGGTTGCTACTTCACTTGGTTGTAGGATCACCAGTCTGGTCCCACCTTCTCATGTTACAGATGGGTGACAGCACGCCACGGTTGCCCAAGGAGTTGGTGGCACAGCCAGAACTAGAACACAGCTCCCAACTCTTTCCATCAGATGAGGCTGCAGCTTGATAAGGGAGGTGTAGGAAGACCCTGCCTGGTACCATGACCAGACCTGGGCCAGACAGACAGAGCCCAGTTGGACTCTTACAACCTGGAGCGAAAATGGCCACTCCTGCCTCAGCCCCTGAAGGGTACACCCATGGAGGCAACAAGGCAACACTGAGGGTGCATTTTGTGTTTCAGAACCCACCAGGAGGAGGCCCACCATTCTACCTCTTGTGGCCGCCATGCTGACCGCCCGCCTCTTCAGACCCCTGTCACAGCTCCCAGGGAGAACCCTGAGTTGCTACGATAGAGAAAATGGAACAAGGTAAGAAATGAAAGGGTGGGAGGAGGAAAAGATGGCGGAGGAGTAGAGGACCCTATTCCGACCAGTCCCCAGAACTGAGCTGGATATCTACCAGACCACTCGGAACACCCACAAAATCAGCCTGAGATGTAAGAAGATGGATCTGGATCTCTACAAACAGAATATTGCAGGTGGTTGGTTTCGAGGTACGAAGTGGGGAGCTCTGATTCCGCAGGCACATATGGGAAGATAAACAACAGGGGGAGGGAGCTGTGGTGATCCTACACCACTGGTGAGTGATAGCCTCCCCTACTGGGGACAGGGCACAGACTCACAGACTGGTAGTGGCCGGGAAAGGACTTTAGGGCAGCCCCCCCGGACTGAAACGCAGAGCGGCTGGGCCGCATGTGCAAACTGGGGGCGGCTGGTGGTTTTAGAAGCACAAAGGGCAGAGATGTGCCCCGACCTGGAGGTGAGGACTGGGAGCGCTGCTGAGGGGCACACAACCCAGAATGCTGCAGTTTATAGCACCACAGACAGAAACAGAGATAGTGTGGCCTGGAGAGCTCACTGAAGAACAGACTGCGATCTCTCCGCTCTTAGGCAGGTGGTTGGAAATGATCTCCTCTGCTCTAACTCTCGGAAGAGACATGGAAAGCCGCCAGGAAGAGCTGCCAGAGAACAAAAGCCCCCAAAATCCTGTTTTCACTGAGCCCATCCCCCACCACAGGGGGCAGGGCAACTCTGTCCAAACAGGGTTGCCTGAGTAACAGTGTGGTAGGCCTCTCCCCCAGAAGACAGGCTGGGAAAACAAGAGGCCAACAACCCTAAGGTCCCTATAAAACAGGTGCATCTTGCTTGGGTTGTGGTCAATAATTTGGACTCTGTACACTCCCTCAACCATCCCTCAACAGAATGTCTAGGACGAGGAACCCCCAAAATAGGAAAGACTTAGAGACTGTGACTTCTGCCACAGATTTACAAATGGATACAGATATAACCAAGATGTCGGAAATGGAATTCAGGGTAGCAGTTGTGAAGACAATAGCTAGAATGGAGAAATCGATTAATGGCAACATAGAGTCTCTAAGGAGAGAAATGAAAGCTGAACTGGCAGAATTTAAAAATGCTATCAATGAGATCCAATCTAATCTAGATAATCTAACAGCTAGGGTAAGCGAGGCAGAAGAATGAATTAGTGATCTAGAAGACCAATTGATAGAAAAGAAGGAAAAAGAGAAGGCCAGGAAAAACAAATCAAAATCCATGAAAATAGAATCAGAGAAATAAGTGACACCATGAAACGTTCCAAAGGCAGAATTATTGGGATCCCTGAGGGGGTGGAGAGAGAGAGAGGACTAGAAGATATATTTGAGTAAATCATAGCTGAGAACTTCCCTAATCTGGGGAATGAAACAAACATTCCTGTCCTAGAGGCAGAGAGGACCCCTCCCAAGATCAAGGAAAACAGGCCAGTGCCCTGGCATGTAATAGTAAAACTTGCAAATCTTAGAACCAAGGAAACCATCTTAAGGGCAGTTAGGGGGAAGAGATTCCTTACATACAGAGGGAGGAACATCAGAATAACGTCAGACCTATCCACAGAGACCTGGCAAGCCAGAAAGGGCTGGAAAGACATATTCAGGGTACTAAACGAGAAGAACATGTGGCCAAGAATACTTTATCTGGCAAGGCTGTCATTTAGAATGGATGGAGAGATGCAGAGCTTCCAAGACCGGCAGAAACTGAATGAATATGTGACCACTAAGCCAGCCCTGCAAGAAATATTAAGGGGGGTTCTATAAAAGGAGAAAGACCCCAAGAATGATATACAACAGAAATTTACAGACAATCTATAGAAACAAGGTCTTCACAGGCAACATGATGACAATAAATTCATATCTTTCAATAATCACTCTCCACGTGAACGGCCTAAATGCTCCCATAAAACGGCACAGGGTTGCAGATTGGATAAAAAGATAGGACCCATCCATATGCTGTCTACAAGACACTCATTTTGAACCTAAAGATACATCCAGACTTAAAGTGAAGGGATGGAGATCCATCTTCCCATGCCAACGGACCTCAGAAGAAAGCTGGGGTAGCAATTCTTATATCAGACAAATTAGATTTTAAGCTAAAGACTGTAGTTAGAGACACAGAAGGACACTATATCATTCTTAAAGGGTTTATCCAACAAGAAGATCTAACAATTGTAAATATCTATGCCCCCAACATGGGAGCAGCCATCTACATAAGCCAACTGTTAACCAAAATAAAGAGCCATATTGATAACAATACGTTAATTGTAGGAGACCTCAATACTCCACTCTCAGCAATAGACAGATCATCTAAGCAGAAAATCAACAAAGAAACAAGAGCTTTGAATGACACACTGGACCAGATGGACCTCATAGATATATACAGAACATTCTACCGTAAAACAACAGAATACTCATTCTTCTCGAGTGCACACGGAATTTTCTCCAGAATTGACCACATAGTAGGTCACAAATCAGGTCTCAACTGATACCAAAAGATTGAGATTATTCCCTGCATATTCTCAGACCATAATGCTTTAAAACTGGACCTCAATCACAACAGAAAATTTGGGAGAAATTCAAACACTTGGAAGCTAAAGACTACTCTGCTCAATAATGTTTGGGTCAACCAAGAAATCAAAGAAGAAATTAAACAATTCATGGAAACCAATGAGAATGAAAATACATTGGTCCAAAACCTATGGGATACTGCAAAGGCAGTCCTAAGGGGGTAATACATAGCCATCCAAGCCTTACTCAAAAAATAGAAAAATCCCAAATTCACCAACTAACTTTACACCTTAAAGAACTAGAGAAAAAGCAACAAAATGATGCCCAAGCCACGCATTAGAAGAGAAATAATTAAGATTAGAGCAGAGATCAATGAATTAGAAACCAGAAACACAGTAGATCAGATCAACGAAACTAGAAGCTGGTTCTTTGAAAGAATTAATAAGATTGATAACCACTGGCCAGACTTATCCAAAAGAAAAGAGAAAGGACCCAAATTAATAAAATTATGAATGAAAGGGGAGAGATCACCACTAACACCAAGGAAATAGAAACGATTATTAGAAATTATTATCAACAACTATATGCTGATAAATTAAGCAACCTGGAAGAATGGATGCCTTCCTGGAAACCTGTAAACTGCCAAGACTGAAACAGGAAGAAATTGACAACCTGAATAAGCCAATAATCAGTAACGAGATTGAAGCAGTGATCACAAACCTCCCAAAAAACAAAGAGTCCAGGGCCTGATGGATTCCCTGGGGAATTCTACCAAACATTCAAAGAAGAAATAATATCTATTCTCCTGAAGCTGTTTCAAAATATAGAAAGAGAAGGAAAGCTTCCAGACTCATTCTATGAGGCCAGAATTACCTTAATCCCCAAACCAGGCAAAGACCCCATCAAAAAGGAGAATTTTAGACCAATATCCCTGATGAATATGGATTCCAAAATTCTCAACAAAATGCTAGCTAATAGGATCCAACAATACATCAAAAGGATCATC
Organism: Mirounga angustirostris; assembly: GCF_029215605.1. Lineage (NCBI taxonomy): Eukaryota > Metazoa > Chordata > Mammalia > Carnivora > Phocidae > Mirounga > Mirounga angustirostris. The sequence continues at coordinate 71,474,053 of NW_026991709.1, read as the reverse complement.
CACCACGACCAAGTGGGATTTATCCCTGGGATGCAGGGGTGGTTCGACATTTGCAAATCAATCAGTGTGATAGAACACATTAATAAGGGGAGAGAGAAGAACCATATGGTCCTCTCAGTTGATGCAGAAAAAGCATTTGACAAAATATAGCATCCTTTCCTAATTAAAACTCTTCAGAGTATAGGGATAGAGGGAACATTCCTCAAGTTTATAAAATCCATCTATGAAAAACCCACAGCGAATATCATCCTCAATGGGGAAAAAAATGAGAGCCTTTCTCTTAAGATCAGGAACACGTCAAGGATGCCCACTCTTGCCACTATTGTTCAACATAGTACTAGAAGTCCTGGCAATAGCAATCAGACAACAAAAAGAAAGAAAAGGTATTCAAATTGGCAAAGAAGAAGTCAAACTCTCTCTCTTCGCAGATGACATGATACTTTATGTGGAAAATCCAAAAGACTCCACCCCCAAATTACTAGAACTCATACAGCAATTCAGTAATGTGGCAGGATACAAAATCAATGCACAGAAATCAGTTGCTTTCTTATATACTAACATTGCAACTGTAGAAAAATTAGAGAAATGATTCCATTTACAATAGCACCAAAAACCATAAGATACCTCGGAATAAACCTAACCAAAGAGGTAAAGGATCTATACTCTAGGAACTACATAACACTCATGAAAGAAATTGAAGAAGACACAAAAAGATGGAAAAACATTCCATGCTCATGGATCAGAAGAATAAACATTGTTAAAATGTCTATGCTACTCAGAGCAATCTATACCTTCAATGCCACCCCAATCAAAGTTCCAATGACATTTTTCAAAGTGCTGGAACAAACAATCCTAAAATTTGTATGGAATCAGAAAAGACCCCAAATTGCCAAGGAAATGTTGAAAAAGAAAAACAAAGCTGGGGGCATCATGTTGCCTGATTTCAAGCTATATTACAAAGCAGTGATCACCAAGACAGCATGGTACTGGCACAAAAACAGACATATAGACCAACGGAACAGAATAGAGTGCCCAGATATGGACCCTCAACTCTATGGTCAAATAATCTTCAACAAAGCAGGAAAAAAGATGGAATGGAATAAAAACAGTCTCTTCAATAAATGGTGCTGGGAAAATTGGACAGCTATATACAGAAGAATGAAACTCAACCATTCTTTAACACCATACACAAAGATAAACTCAAAATGGATGAAAGACCTCAATGTGAGACAGGAATCCATCAAAATCTTAGAGGAGAACATAAGCAGTAACCTCTTCGACATCAGCCACAGCAACTTCTTTCAAGATACATCTCCAAAGGCTAGTGAAACAAAAGCAAAAATGAACTTTTGGGACTTCAAGATAAAAAGCTTCTGCACAGCAAAGGAAACAGTCAACAAAACAAAGAGGCAACCCACATAATGGGAGAAGATATCTGCAAATGACACTACAGACAAAGCACTGATTTCCAAGACCTATAAAGAACTTATCAAACTCAACACCCAAAAAACAAATAATCAAGTCAGAAAATGGGCAGAAGACATGAACAGACACTTCTCAAAAGAAGACATAAAAATGGCTAACAGACACATGAAAAAATGTTCATCATCATTAGCCATCAGGGAAATTCAAATCAAAATCACATTGAGATACCACCTTACTGCAGTTAGAATGGCAAAAATTGACAAGGCAAGAAACAACAAATGTTGGAGAGGGTATGGAGAAAGGGGAACCCTCTTACACTGTTGGTGGGAACGCAAGTTGGTACAGCCACTTTGGGAAACAGTGTGGAGGTTTCTCAAAAAATTAAAAATGGATTTACCCTATGACCCAGCAATTGCAGTCTTGGGTATTTACCCCAAAGACACAGATGTAGTGAAAAGAAGGGCCATATGCACCCCAATGTTCATAGCAGCAATGTCTGCAATAGCCAAACTGTGGAAAGCGTCTCGATGCCTTCCAACAGATGAATGGATAAAGAAGATGTGGTCCATATATGCAATGGAATATTATTCAGCCATCAGAAAGGATGAATACCCAACTTTTACATCAACATGGATGGGACTGGAAGAGATGCTAAGTGAAATAAGCAGAGAAAGTCAATTATCATATGGTTTCACTTATTTGTGGAACATAAGCAATAGCATGGAGGACCTTAGGAGAAGGAAGGGAAAAAGGAAGGGGGGGAATCGGAGGGGGAGATGAACCATGAGAGACTATGGACTCTGAGAAAGAAACTGAGGGTTTGAGAGGGGAGCGATGGGTTAGCCCGGTGATGGGTATTAAGGAGGGCACGTACTGCATGGAGCACTGGGTGTTATACAAAAACAATGAATCGTGGATCACTACATCAAAAACTAATGATGTATTGTATGGTGAGTAACATAACATAATAAAATTAAATTAAATTAAAAAAAAAAAGAAAAGAAAATCCCAGAAAGAAGATATGGCTCCTAAGTCATCATCAATATGGAAGCAAAACTTGAATCCCCATATGAAATGAAAGCACAGGGCATATATTCTAAGCAGAAAAATGTATAAACAGTTAAAGATTAATGCACCTTAGTGAGGCTCCGGCCAGATTTAAAAAGAAAAATCTTGCTAGACCAATGTTTTTGCATTCCTGGGGCAGAACTATACAATGAGGGATGGAAGGGAGGCAGCTGGTCAAACACACACATTAAAAAAAAAAGAAGAAGAAAAGAAACAAAAGGGTGGAGGTGCCCTCGAGGGTCACACTTTGTGGACAAAACAGAGCTCCTCACACATGGATGCTGCAGGAGGTGAGAAGGCCTGACTCTCAAAGATGTCTGTCAGTACCTGCTGTCCACCAACAGCGGAAACTCAAAGGTGTCCTCAAAAGAAAAGACCTTCACAGGGCGCAGAAGAAGATCTTTCATCCCTGCTTTGTGTTTTTCAACTTTTTATTTTGAAATAACTACCCTTATGTGAAAGTTGCAAAAATAGTACAGAGAGTTCCTGTCTCTCCTTCACCTCACTTCCCTGCATGTTAACATCTTACAAACCGTAGCGAAATCATCAAACCCAGGAAATTACTGCTGTGGTAATATGGTGAACTAATCTACAGACCTGATTCAGATTTCACCAAATGGCCTACTAAGAGACCTTTTCCAGGTCCCACATACAAACCAGGCTCCCACAGTGCATTTAGTTGTCATGTCTCCTCAGTCTCGTCCTACTGGGGACGGTTCTCCAGTCTTGGTTGTTCATAACCTTGACACTTTGGAAGAATGCCTGTCAGTTTGGGTTTGTGTGGTGTTTCGTTGTGTGTACATTCAGATGTGTATGTTTGGAAGGATCCCCCCCTAAGTGAGGTGATGCCCCTCTTGGAACACTGCATCAGGAGGCATAGAATGTTTTGCTTTGTTTTAAAATTTTATTTATTTGACAGAGAGAGAGAGAGAGAACAAGCAGGGGGAGCGGCAGGCAGAGGGAGAGGGAGAAGCAGGCTCCCCGCTGAGCTGAGAGCCCAACAACAAGGGGCTCAATCCCAGGACTTCGGGATCATGACCTGAGCCAAAGGTAGATGCTTAACCGACTGAGCCACCCAGGCGCCCCAGGAGGCATAGAATGTTGATGTGTCTCAATCCTTTGCTCACCTGGATAACTGCTCTTTCTAAATCTTACACATGAAAGCAGTTAATTAAAATGTCCTGAGGCTTTCCTGAATGGTTTGCGTGATTAAGCACAAATTAAAGCATTAAGTACAAATTAAACAAGAGCTCTTCTTTGAGAACTTCTGGAATTGCTTTTTTCAAGGGGATTCAGAGTGCTCTGTTACCTCATTTTCTTCTTTTGCAGCCAGAGTGAGGAAAAAATAATACACTTTCCGTTCTTTTATATTTGAGAGGAGTGAAATTAAGGGTCAGGTTAAATGCAAAGTCTCAGCAGCTAGAAAATCGATGGTCATTTTCAATGCCAATAAATAAGCCTGTCTAGGAGAGCATGCATTTAGGCTTTTAGGACCATTTGCTTAAAAGCATTTCCATGGGCTACAGAAGCTTGGTTGGAAACGGGCTTCAACTAGTAGAGGACATCATAGAAAAAGAGTAAGAAATGGCCCTTCCCACAGAGGCCACATCCCATGGAAGGGGGAATGGAGGCTGGCTCTCCTGAAGGACTCTGACCTGGCAAGCCACCCTGCTTACTGGCTCTGCACAGCCCTTGGATTTTGAGTTTCTGGCTTTGGTAGAAGGCCCTGGCCCTGCCCTAGGAGAGGTGACTTACTGATGCATTCCCCACCTCCTGGATCCTGGATGCACATACCAGCTGGCTTAAGGCCAGTGCTCAGCTCCACCTGCCTGGGCATGATGTGTAATACTCCAGGATAGCCTGATCTGGGCAGAGTGGAGGAGGCTCCTTTATCCCTTCCAGCCCTGGCTCACACAGATTCTGTTGGCAGTCACATCACTTGTGATTCATGGTTGACCAGACTACGTTGTTTTCGTATATGCTGCCATGTGAGACCATATTTCTCCCAGGCTGCACTGTGTCAATAACATTTGTCCCTCCTAGACCCCATCTTGTTATAGTCAGCTTGTCAAATTACTTAATCATGACTCCTTGCCGCAGAAAGCTGGGTTACTGGTTTTTGTTGCCGATTCATGATGGACGGGACACAGACTGGTAAGATGGAAAAGAAGCCAGAATTAATGCTGGGCCAGCATGGGGTGGCATCTCAAATGTGGCCGACTGAGCCACCCAGGTGCCCCTGGATAACACATTTTTATGAATATTTTAAAAACTTTATGTTTTGAATAGGTAATATATTCACATAGTACAAAATTCAAATGGTACAAAATAGTACACGGTAAACAAGTTTATCTCCTACCTCCTCTCCCCTGTTACCAGCTGCTCAGGTGCCCCTACCACCTCCATTTATTGTTTGTGGTTTAATATTTATTTAAAAATTAACAGTACTTTGGAGCACCTGGATGGCTAAGGCGGTTAAGCGTCTGCCTTCGGCTCAGGTCATGATCTCAGGTCTTGGGATCGAGCCCCATGTTGGGCTCCCTGCTCAGCTGGGGGTCTGCTTCTCCCTCTGCCTCTACCCCTACCCCCTTTTGCTCCCTCTCTCTCTCCTCTCAAATAAATAAATAAAATTAAAAAAAAAAAAAAGATTTAAAAAAACCTCACAATACTTCTCCTTCTGGAAAGATGGAGTAGATGTACTTTTCTCTATTCCTCCCATCGGATACAACTAAAACCCCCAGGTTATATAAAACAAGCATAACAAGGCTCTAGAAGATGGAGAGAAGAAGATGGATCAGCTAGGGACCTCAGGGTCCAAGAAACAACACAGTGATGAGTTCTTGAGGTTTACTTTGCCCTTCATCTCTCCCACACCTGGAGCTGAAGAGGCTAGCAACCCAGAAATGCCAGTGAGCTCAGGACAAAAAGCCCCAGCAGAAGCCTGCTCTCTCTAGCCCAAAGGCCAGCCTAGCAAGACAGAAAACTTGGGACAGTAATTGCTGTACTCCAGCCAAACACCACAGGAAAAACTGTGGCCCCACCCCTACCTGCACCTGCAAAAGCCGGTGCTGAGCCTCGACTTCCACGATCACCAGGCTGTAGGGGGTACCCCAGTCCCTCCAGCAGAGGTAGTGCCCGAGAAAGCTTTTGTTCTCACCCAGCAGTAATCAGACACCCTGCCTGCTCGGGTGGGAGTCTGGGAGAGTCAGGACTTGACCAGCCTCTCAGCAGTAATGAGACCACATGCTCCCATGCACGTGGGGAGCAGTAGTGAGGCACTCCAACCCCTCGCAGCCAGGGAGTAGGAGTGGAGACCTAGTAAAGGCCGAAACTCCCATCCCTACCCCGCACTAACACTTCCCAGTTTAGTTTATGAAGGTAGTATTACCCTGATTCCCAAGCCAGACAAAGACGGTACAAAAAAAAGAGAACCTTACACCAATATTCCTCATGAATATAAATGCAAAAATTCTTAAAATTTTAGCAAATAGAATTCAGAATACATAAAAATAGAAACCATGAAAAAATAGGTTTCTCCAGGAATCGAGATAACACACAAAAATCAGTTTACTTTTATATTCTAGCAATGAACTTGAGGATATCAAAATTTAAAACAATACCATTTAAAATGCTCAAAAAATGAGATACCAGAGGTATAAATACAATAAACATGTACAGGATTTGGGGCGCCTGGGTGGCTCAGTCGTTAAGCATCTGCCTTTGGCTCAGGTCATGATCCCAGAGTCCTGGGATGGAGTCCCTCATCGGGCTCCCTGCTCAGCAGGAAGCCTGCTTCTCACTCTGCCCCACTTGTGTTCCCTCTCTCACTTGTCTCTCTCTGTCAAATAAGTAGGTAAAATCTTAAAAAAAAAAATGTACAGAATTTGTATGCAGAAAACTATACAGTACCGATGAAAGAAAATCAATGATCTAAATAAATGGAGATCCATACTAAGTTCGGGGGGATTGAAGAACTCGAAAAAGTAAAAATGTCAGTTTCCTCCAAATTGATATAGGAGTTTAGCACAATTTCTATCAAAATCACAGTCAGATTTTTGTAGATAAGGACAAGATTGTTCTAAAATTTATATGAATAGGCAAGGAAGATAGGATAGCAAAAACAATTTTGAAAAAGAAAAATAAGATGGGAGCACATAGCTCAATGAAACATAAGAGAGAATCCAGAAATAGACCCACACATATATGCCCGACTAATGTTTGACAAAGGTGCAAAAGCAATTCAAGGCAGAAAAGAGAACATTTCCAAAAAAAAAGGTCCTGGAGCAATTGGACATTCATAAGCAAATAAATAAACTTTGACCTAAGTCTCACATTGTATGCAAAACTCAAAATAGATTGTGGACTTAAAATGTGAAACATAACACTATCAAATTTTTAGGAAAAAACACAAGAGAAAATCTTCGGGTTCTGGGATAGGCAAAGAGTTCTAAAACTTGACACCAAAAGCGTGACCCATAAAAGGAAACACTGATAAATCAGACTTCATCCAAATGAAACAATTACCCTCTGCAAAAGACCTTGTGAAGAGGAAGAAAAGACAACTTGTAGAATAGGAGAAAATAGTTGCATCCTGCATACGTAACAGAGGACTAGCATCCAAAGCCTGTAAAGAACTCTCAGAACTCAATAGTGAAAGAACAAACAATACAATTAGGATATGGACAAAAGAGGGGCACCTGGTGGGCTCAGACAGGACAGCCTGTGACCCTTGATCTCAGGTTTTTAAGATCGAGCCCCAGACTGGGTGTGGAGATTACTTGAAGATAAAAAAAAAATTTTTTTTAAAGAAGAATATGGACAAAAGACACGGAGAGACATTTTACCAAAGAGGATATACAGATGGCAAATAAGCACATGCAAAGATGTTCAACATCGTTAGCCATTTGAGAAATATACTTTGAAACCACCATAATCAGAATGGCTAAAATTAAAAAAAATGTGACATCACCAAATGCTGGTGAGGATCTGGAGAGACTGGATCACTCATCCATTGCTGCTGGGAATGTAGAATGCTGCAGCCACTCTGGAAAGCAGTTTGAGAGTTTCTTAAAAACTAAATATGCATCTACCGTATGACCCAGCAATTGCTCCCCTGGGCGCTTACTCAAGAGGACAGATGTGTACAAAAACTTTCACAGGAATGTTGATAGCAGCTGTATTTGTAATAACTCCAAACAGGAAACAGCACAGATGCCCTTGACTAGTTGAATGGTTAGGGGTGCCTGACGGGCTTAGCCGGGAGAGCACGCGACTCTTGAGCTCAGGGTTGAGTTCGAGCCCCACATTGGGCATGGAGCCTCCTTAAAAACAAAAACAAGCAAACAAAAATAGTTGAATGGTTAAACAAACTGTGGTATATCTGTGCCGTGGAATATAATTTAGCAATTAAAAAAAGAACAAATTACCGATACGTGCAACAATCTGATTGAATCTCCAGAGAATTATGTTGAGTGAAAAAAGCAATCCTGCAAGGTTATATACTGTGTGACTCCATTTATATAACATTCTTGAAAGGACGAAATTATAGAGATGGAGAGCAGATTAGTGGTTAACGAGGATGTGGGGTGGGACAGAAGTGGGTGTGGCTATGAAAGGGTAACATGAGGGATCCTTGTGGTGATGGAAATGTTCTGTATTTTCACTGCATCTGTGTCAATATCCTGCTTGTGATATGGTGCTATAGTTTTGCAAAGTATTACCATTGGGGGAAATTGGGTAAAAGGTTACAGGACATCTCTGTGTTATTTCTTAACTGCATTTGAATCCATAATTATTTCAAGATAAAAGTTTAACTGAAAAAAAACTATCAGGGGGCGCCTGGGTGGCTCAGTGGGTTAAGCGTCTGCCTTCAGCTCAGGTCATGATCCCAGGGTCCTGGGATCGAGCTCCGCATTGGGCTCCCTGGTCAGTGGGGAGTCTGCTTCTCCCTCTCAGTCTGCCCCTCCCCCTATTCATGCTTTTTTTTCTCTCTCTCAAATAAATAAATAAATAAAATCTTTAAAAAAAAGGAAAGAAAAAAAGTATCAGGAAGCAGCGTAAAACCTCAGGGTGAAGGCATTGAATTTGCAGAAGGCTTTGTTAACAAAGCTGTATCCCCGGAGGGCGATTCCTACACAGAGGCAAAAATGGCCACTGCACCTGCGAGCTGACTTTGTCCCAGCTCAGCAAGCCTGGAGGAAAGAGGCTGTCTTCCTCAGCAGTACCAGCAGATTGTCCTCAGGGGCTTGGGGTGGGGAGCAGTCGGGGGGCACACTGGTGGCTGAGGGTCCTCTGAGTTGTTTGCCCCAGGAACGAGGTCCAGGCAGGAGCACAGCGTTTGCTCACGGCTTCCTTTTCTCCTGCAGGCGCATGCTGATGTTTTACTCCGCCTCTTTGGTCCCTATCAGCCGTGCTTATTCCGATCAGGTGAAGCCGGTGAGTGGCAGCCCAGGTACGGTGGTCACAGCCCTTCCCTAGGGGCCCCCAGCCCTGGGCCACCCTCAGAGGGGACTTTAGTGCCTCTGGGATGCTCAGAGCCACTTTCTCACTCTCTCAACCACCCCACTTCCACCATCAAATGAAGTTGGGGGTTAAGAGTTTAGACTCCGGTTCTCTCAGTCCTGGTTTCAGTTCCAGCTCTACCACGGACTGACTACCTTGGGCATTTCGGAAATATCTGTTTCCTCACTTGTAATGTGGCGTAATGATCATACTTAACTGTGTGGAGTAACTGTGGGCATTAAATAAGAAAAATGTGTGCACAGTGCCTTGCATATGGTAAGAAATGATAAATACCTTGATGATGGGTGTCGTGATGATGAGGGTTGTAGATGAGGAACCTGAGGTCCAGAAGGGAGAAGTGACTTCCCCAGGTAACATTGTCATTTGGTGGCAGAATTTGGGTTAGAACCTCATCTCCTGATTCTGAGTCCCAAGCACTTTCCACTCTACTATGGTGCTTCTCTAATAGCTAGAGGCAGGTGGGGAGGGCCAGGACTGGCCCCTTCAGGAAACACTAATTGTTACTGCCCAGAGGAGGCTTGCTCACCATGCTCTTAGGATCCTGGGTTCCTAATGTGGGGTCTGACCTTCTAAAACAGGTTGGCAGCAAAGCCGTCCTGGTCACAGGCTGTGACTCGGGATTTGGGTTCTCCTTGGCCAAGCATCTGCATTCAAAAGGCTTCCTTGTGTTTGCCGGCTGCTTGATGAAGGTAAGAGATGGATCATCTTTGTCACCATTGTCCTTTACACATAGTTTCTGTTTTGTAGAGTTTTAAAAATTGTAGTAAAATACACATAACATAAAATTTACCTTAACCACTTTTTTTTTTTAAGAGAGAGGGAGAGGGAGTGTGGGGTGGGGAGGGACAGAGGGAGAGAGAGAGAATCTTGAGAAAGCTCTACACTCAGCGCAAGCCCGATGGCAGGCTCGATCTCATGACCCTGAGATCATGACCTGAGCCAAAATCAAGAGTCAGACGCTTAACCACCTGAGCCACCCAGGCACCCCTACCATCTTAACCATTTTTAAGTGTAACGTTCACACTGTTATACAACCATTACTCCCATCCATCCCCGTAACACTTTTCATCTTGGAAAACTGAAACTCTATACCCAATAACTGTCCATTTTCCCCTCTGTCCACCCAGTGGCAACCACCATTACAATTTCTGTCTTTATGAATTTGTCTATTCTAAGTACCTCATATAAGTAGAATTTTATAGTATTTGTCTTTTTGTGACTGGCTTATTTCACTTGGCATAATGTCCTCAAAGTTTGTCCCTATTGTAGCATATTACAGAATGTTTCCTTTTTAAGGCTGAATAATATTCCATTACATGTATATATCACATTTTGCTTACCCATTCATCTGTCGTTGGACACTTGGGTTGCTTCCAGGTTTTAGCTATTGTGAATAAGGATGCTACGAATATGGATGTACAAATATCTTTTTGAGACCCTGCTTTCAATTCTTCTCGGTATATACTCAGAAGTGGAATTGCTAGATCACATGATAATTCTTTTTTTAATTGAGGAACTGCCATAGTGTTTTCCACAGTGGCTGCACCATTTTACATTCTCACCAACAGTGCACAAGGGTTCCAATTTTTCCACATCCTCACCAATACTTTTTTTTTTAACAGTGGCCATCTTAATGCTGTCAGGTAGTATCTCCTTGTAGTTTTGATTTGCATTTCCCTAATGATTAGTGATACTGAGCATCTTTTCACGTGCTTATTGGCCATTCATATATCTTCTTTGGAGAAATGTCTATTCAAGTTCTTTGCTCAGTTTTAAACTGGATTGTTTGTTGTTATTGTTGTTGCTGAATTTTAGGGCTTATATATTCTGGGTATTAATTCCTTATCAAATATAAGATTTGCAGATATCTTCTCCCATTCTACAGGTTACTTTTTTATTCCATGGGTAGTGTCTCTTGATGCACCAAATTTTAAAATTTTTATAAGGTCCAATTTGCCAATTTCTTCTTTTGTTCCCTGTGTCTTTGATGTCATATCCAAGAAATCATGGCCAAATGCAAAGCTGTGACGCTTTTGTCCTGTTTTCTTCTAAGCATGTTACTTTTGGGGGTCCTACACTTAGGCCCTTGATCCATTTGGAATTAATTTTTGTCTATGGTATTAGGTAAGGGTCCAACTTTTTTCTTTTGCATGTGGACACCCAGTTTTCCCAGCACCATTTGTTGAAAATACTGTCCTTTCCTCCCCATTGAATAGTCTTGGCACTCTTGTCAAAAATCATTTGACCATATATGTGAAGGTTTATTTCTGGGCTCGCTCTTCTATTCCATTGTTCCATATGTCTGTCTTTATGCCAGTACTAGATTATTTTGATTAGTGTAGCTTTGTGGAAAGTTTTAAATCAGTAAATCTATATCATCCAGATTTGTTCTTCTTTTTCAAGATTGTTTTGGCTCTTTGGGGTCTCGAGATTTCCTATGAATTTTAGGATATGTTTTTCTGCAGAAAACATCATTAAGATTTTGACAGGTATGGGATTCAATCTGTAGATTGCTTTCAGTCGTATCTATGTTTTAACAATATTAAGTCTTCTGATCCATGAATGTGGGATGTGTTTCCATTTATTTCTGCCTTCTTTAATTTCTTTCAGAAATGTTTCATAGTTTCATTGTACAAATCTTTTACTTCCTTGGTTAAGTTGATTCCTAAGTATTTTATTCTTTTTGATGGAATAAAATAGAATTATTTTTGTAATTTTATAATTTCCTTTTCAGGTTGTGCGTTGTTTGTGTACAAAAATGCAACTGATTTTTGTGTGTTGACTTGATATCCTGCTACTTTGCTGAATTCATTTATTAGTTCCAATAAGTTCTTGGGGGAATCTTTCGGGTTTTCTACATATAAGATCCTATCTTCTGAAAACATAATTTTCCTTCTTCCTTTCCAATTTGGATGCCTTTCATCTCTTCAACAGACTCCAGAGTTCCAAAATAGTGCACTTGTCTAGGTGGGGAAAGTGATTCCTGCTGCTTCCTATTCCACCATCTTCCCAGAATCCTACTTCAAGCTGAGTATTTAATCCCAGGACTACCCTGGACTTGGGCCAGCATTTGTAGTTGTTTTTTAATTGCTTTCCAAACAGCTGGTTCATCTGTTGCTTAAAACAGTCCATACCTTTTCTCTTCACTTCAGTCTCACTTGTTCTTCATAGCTTTGTTCATTCATTCATTCACTCATTCATTTGCCAAATGCTTATGATGTGCCTGCCACTTTGATAGGTACTGTAGAAGAATATTACCTGGTCCCTGCATCTAGGGAGCTCACTGTCCAGTGGTGAAGGACAGTCATGCACAGATCCACCTGGAAGAGTTAGAGTGAAGAGGGTTCTCAGAATTGTGTGGAGTGTTTAATGAGAGTGCGTAGAAGGAAGGGAATGATCCTGGCGTGACAGAGTTGACATTCGTTCTGGGTCATGGAGAATGAGTAATGCTGTCCCAGGTAGAGACTGAGGATCCTTTGTGATTCATCAAGTGGAATTTAGGGTGTCTGAGGGGAAGCACTGGGACATGAGGCTGCAAAAGGAATAGGGGATGGTTCTTCCAGTCTGGAGAGTTGTGTAACCTCACCACAGTGCATCACTCAGAAATTTCCCTCCCTGGGGAAGCTGGGAAATATAGTTCTATTCTGAGACGTTATGTACTCTGCTTAAAATCAGGGGTTCTACTGCTATAGAAGAAGGGAAGAATGGGCGTTTAGGACAATTTGCTGCCTCTGCTCTGTAGATGAGATATTTTTCTTTATTTTGAAGGCAGTAAGAATCCAGAGAAGGAATTACTTTTATACTAGATTTAATATCTGTAAAAATAATACCTGTTCAGTGTAAAAGTTTCAATAATATGAACAAACAAAAATAATAAAGTAATTTGCATTGCCACGGTTTGAACATATGTTCAGATCAGAGAGGGTTTATTTGTCCTTTTAATTTTTCTTCTTTTGAATCATGAAAGTAATACATATTTATAATAGCTTCAAATCAGACAGAAGTGGATGATGTAAAAAAAGTAAAGTCTTTTTACTGCAGTCTCTTGCCCCAGAGCAACTAAAATGTATGTGTGTACATTATTTATGACTTTTGCTAAAATAATCAAAGCCACAGTGAATATTCTTACACATATCTTTGCTGGTTTTCATTAGTAATTCTTAGGAAAATTTTCTAGCTTTGAAAATACTGGCTAGAAAGGTGTGCAGATTTTAGGTTTTATTCAAGTCTGTCAAACGGCTGCTCCCAAAAGTTATACCAGTGCCCACTCCCTCTGACATGCATGCAAAAACTTGTTCCAAAACGGATTTGGAGGTGATGGGTGAGGTATGCTTGGAGTCGCGTTCTCTGCATCATGTGGACCTGCCTCAACAAGTCCTCGCAGGAGCTGTGATGCCACAGAACATTTCATGCCTTTGAAGTTCCTTCTCCATGTTTCCAGCGCGTGTGCCATCCTGCTGGATTGTCCAGGGATGCAGGGACTATGTCCCGACTCCGTGGTGCAGAGCTGTGCGGAGGAGCCTTTGAGAGAGAGAGTCAGGGCCGTGGATTCTAGTCCCGTATCGGCCACTAGCCCAGGGACTAGGCAGACACCTCCCCTCCCTGAGCCCCTTTCTTATAATAAGGGCGTTGGACTGGGTGCTCTGACGTCCTCCCACGCCCACAGCCATGATCCTGACTTAGTGGCTGGTGTTCTCTTTAAAATACCAGACCAGGTGACTGCCGGATTGTGTCTGTTGGTGTTACTTGCTGCCTGTTTTGGTGTCATGTGTAGACGTCTTTGCTGGTCAAAAGCTAGAGGAGGCAGAAGTCACTAGAGGTTTGAGTTAATGATGCCAATCAGAAAGCAGTCAGAGCCACTGGCGACCTCAGATTAAGTCCTCCAGCCTGCTTCTGAGACGTTAAGCCACGCGGTGGATTCTGGCTACATCTGTACCCCAGATATACTGGTCTTGCTTAGACTTACCCCTCCTCTTGTGCCTCAGGTCTCAGTGCGTTGGGCCAGCGCAAGGGCTTGGCTCCAGCAGATGTCTGTAATCTCCTGCATCATTAACTCCTTACTCTCTGCTGGATCATTTTGGCGTGCGCGCACGCACACACACACACACACACACACGCTGACAACCTCCCATCCTGTGTGCACTACTAGCTCATTTCTCTGCACCCCCAGAGGGTTGTTTGTACTAGATAGTTTCACCTATTTACTTCCCATTTTCCTTTCAACCCACATGGATTGGGCTTTGGGCCCCTCCCCTCTGTTTATTTGTTCTTTCATCCAACAAATATCTCTTGAGTACCTACAAGAGCCAACAATATTCTGCTTTGGAGATATAGCATATACTAATTCAATGAAAGGTTCTTGCCCTTGTGGAGCTTACATGGGGGAGGGGGGAGACACACAAGGAGATAGATAAATAAGTAGATTGCTTTCCTATGGGATGTTGAAGCTATGGAGAAAAATAAAGCAGGAAAAGGAGATGGAGGGTGAATGTGGTAGAGGGGGTGTTGGGTTTTAAAGAGGAAAGAAAGACCTTACCGAGAAAGTGATATTGGAAGGAGGTAAGGGGTTAGGGAGCAAGTCTTGCAGATAGAAGGGGTAAGAAGAGTCAGCCAAGCCAGAGCCCCAAGCAGGGCATGTACCTTTGTGTCAGAGAACAGCAGGAGGCCTCTGTGGCTGCAGTGAGGGAGGGAGGGGGGAGAATGGAGTTGGGGGGCAGATCTTGCATCATAGAAGGGACAGATTGCCTCTCTCTGGGTGCAAGGGAAGGCTTGATAGGCCAAGGTGGCATCTCATTGCCATCTGGAAGGACAAACGGGAGTTCCTTGTGGTGGGTGGTGATGGCATATTTAGTCTGAGGAAGCTGAAGCCCAGAGCCCTCATGGAGTAAGAGCAGACCAGCTGGGAAAGGAAGGCAGGGCCGGACCAGGGGGACACAGGGTGCCTCTGACATGGCTTTTATCGAGGACGTCAGCAGCCCCCATGTTGCCAGATCGATTGGCCACTTCTCAGACCATATCGTACTGAACCTATCACAGCTTTAACGAACAAACCACTCTTGCATGTTACCCTTTGTTTCGTGACTTTTGGACACCCCTCTCTTGGTTTTTCTTCCCCTTCCTTGCTAGCTGCTCTCACTGCTCATCCTGTGACTATTACAAGACCCCAGGTCTATTCCTCTTCACTGTTTCTTGTGTGTGTGAGAGATGCTCCCATTTCACATGCTGAGTGTCCTCATCCTGCCTTGAGGTGCCGGACCATCTAGCAGGACAGGCTGAGAGTCTATAAAACCTTGCTGCCAGGTTCAGTCTGTCACCTGCCTCAGTGTGGTAAGAAATGGAGGTGGAGAAGGTTGAGTTACTTAACACTGGATGTTAACTAATTGGAATTAAAAAAAAAAACTTTTTTAAAAAAAAACAACTATTAGAGAGCTTACCATTTATGCCCTGGAGTCTGAGGCCACAGAACGGTGTGTTAATATTTACCGAAAGATATCTAGAGGCCCAAGAATGGGGCTGGAGTGGCTCATCTGGAAGCAGAACAGAGAGAGCTGTACCAGGAAAGGGCTGTCCTTCTGCCCGGGCCAGACACTCTTGCCTGGACCTGATGTGGACGAGGGGGAGAGCTCCTGGGGTCATTGTAAGGGTGCCCATCCAGTGACACTCCTAGGAACACCCATGTGTTCCCAGCCAGAGGGGTGCCTCCCTGAAGCCCGGGCTGAGGGAGAAAAGGCTAAGCTGGAGGTGTCCAGTGGAGGGATCTCTGCGGAACCCACAAAAGCAGCACAAGAAGGGAGGGCCAGCTCTCATGCACCTGCCATACCAGGTCACCAACAGCAGACAACAGGACCAGCCTCAGAAGACTACAGTGTTACCCCCTAATTTGCCAGCCCCTGGATCCAACCCTGGAAGGGTCAGAGATTAAGGAACAGGTGAGAAGGAGCTAGAAAATAGGGAGAAAGGCAGTCTTCACCCCTATCTGGCGTCCTATGGGCTTCCTTACACTCCCCTAGGTCTGGGTCAGGGCAGGCTTTAAATTGCATACAAGGTGGAAGGCTTGGGTTTTCAAACCAGGCTGGGCTTGAGTCAGTTGATTAGTAGACTGAACTGGACTCTTTAAGTCAAACAAAGAGGTTCTCTATTATCTGAGAATGTGTGGAAACACTATAAGAAGTGCTTAAAATTTCATCCAGGGGTAGAAAAGAGAGCTCACAGATGAAATGTAAAGGGGTAAGGAAAGAAATGGGTTTATCAGTAAACCAGTTCCATAGGCACTGACACAGCAGGACTGAAAGCTTGTCCCCGAGCAGCAAGACAGATGAAGATGAGGACAGAAACCCTGGAGCCTGGGAGGCGGTGTGGCCTTGGACTGAGGACAAGTGGATCTGGAAGGGGACCGGCTGCTGTGTTCTGCAGCCCCTGGGCTGAGGGTGGTCAGGAAAGGTTTTCTCTGAACAGCTGAAGGCAAACTGACAGTCTCTGTCCCCACTGACGTGGCCGTCAGGAGCAGGATGTGGAGGCTGCTCAGAGTAATGAGGACTCCTGGGGAGATCTGTCGGGAAGGGAGGAGGTGGGTTTCTCTCCTGAGATCCTGAATGCTGAGTCTGAAGCTGTGAGCCATGGGACGAACCCCTGGTTTCCTCTGAGGAAGGGTTCTTAGCTGCCACGTTGCCAAACTGAATTCACGTGGGCCCCCTGAGCTGGATGAAGAGCCTCCCCTGGGGATTTTGGGGGCATGGGCTCCATGCTGGCTAGAGGCTCAAGGAGAGGTCTGGTGTGGAGTCCGAGAGTTGCTGAAAGGTGGTGGCAGGGTTCACAAAGGCCAGGAAGAGGACAGGATGCTCAGGTGCCTGTCCTCTTGGAAGTAGACATCAGCACCCGCTCAGGGAGCCAGACCACCTGGGCTCTGCTCTGAGGGGCACTTGAGGGGGCACGACGTGAAGACTGCATTCAAACAAGATAACGTGATTTCTTGGTGTCTGTGGGCACCGGCCCTTCCCTCCTCTGGACTGGAAGCTGTCGTCCCTGGGAGTTCTTTGCTGGCAGACCCTCTCGGGGAACTGTAGCAGGAGCTCTAGGCCTGTAGATAGAACACCTGCCTATTTTCCGGGAAGGTTGGCACCTCCAGGGATTTCAGAGCCAAGCCTTGGACTAACCGAGTCTTAAACCTGGCAGCTGTGCAGAGGGGACCCCGGGCGTAGCTGGCGTGCCTGGTGTCAGGCGGGGCAGAGACTCAGAGGGCCACACGTGTTGCTTCTCTTCAGGACCACTGCGGAGGCTCCCTGTAGAGGATGACTGTTTAGGAGTGGAAGAGATCTTGGGGGGCTGGGGATTGGCCTGACCTCCTGTCTGATGCCTGGGTTTTCTCCACACCATGTCCCCCACCCTGCCCCAACCCCGACCTCCACCCTCACCGTCTGAACTCTTCCCGGGCAGTCTCGCCATCTCCGGACGATGAAAGGCACTCCTCATCTTGGGCTGAATTTGACTTCTTGGCCCTGCTTCTGTTTTGTGGGTGGCATGGGACCAGTCTGCTCCCTCGCTCTCATGTTCTCCCCAAGTCTCTCTCCAGAGTGATTACCTCCAGCACCTCGGGCCCCATTTGACACAGGCCCATCACCATTCTCTCCTGTGTCTCTCTGACATGGCATGATGCAAACATCTCATCCTGGGGTCCTCCTGGTTCAGACCACTTAAACCAGGCTCAGCCTAATTCGCAGAGAACTTTTCACTGTGGACATATGCGGACATCCTTGTGCTTCCTACTCTTGGCCTTGCCGGAGAGGTTAGCTTCAGTACCACCTGTATCTTGGCTGAGAGTAGGCATTTCCCTCTCACTTCAGCCCCTGGCAGCCCCTGCCGTCCTCCTGCTAGATGCCTTCCTGTTTCCTGCACCACTGAGAAAGTCACTTCCAATTACATTATAACTGATGGTGTTTGATTTTCACATCCATTGTACTCATCCCTAAGGTGGAAAAGATATGGGTCATAGAATGGATGAAATATGGTAATAGAACCTGTCTCATGGTGTGCAGACTAATGAGAAATGCATGTCAAGTGCTTAGCACAGTGGGAAGCATCGTCAACACTCAGTAAATGATGCTCGTTTTTATTCACGCCCTCTAGCAGCTCACCACTGCGTCCCAAGAAGACCCCCGCCCACCTCCCCAGCCTCCTGTGCAACTGCTTCCTTATGCCCCTGCTCTGCCTGCAGAGGCCTTACCTCTGCCTGAAATTTCCCATCCCCAGGGCCCTTCTGGTCCATGACCTTGGCTGTCACTGCTCCTGAAAGGCCTGCCCTGGCCGTGTCCCCTCCTGCAAGCTTTCATGCTGCAAATACTGCCCATATTGTTCACTTATGCATCCTCCCCCTTCCCAAAAACGTGCCTCCTTGAGAACGGGGGATGAGTTATTTATTTTTGTGTCTCCAAGTTCTTAGCTCATAATGGAACATAATGGAGGCCCAAGAAATGCTTGCTGAGTGAGTGACACTTTCTCGTGTTTAATAATACCTGGATTTACATAGCACTGTATAGTTTAACAGGTTTTTAATAAAGATGACTCCGTCATTCTATTAACCTGAGCAGGTCAGGACAGGTGGCGATGTCCTTATTTCTAAGCTGGAAAAACTGGGCACCTGTTAAGGGTTGCACCTGAGGGCACAAAGCCTGGGTAGTGGCGGGACTGGAATGAGAGCCTGCTCTGGCTTCTGACCACCTTGGTGGTGACAGGCCCGTGGCTTAGACCAGAGGTGACAAACTGGCAGCCCCCTAGTCACGTGTGGCCTGTGGATGCGCTTTGGCCTACACCGTGTTTCTTTTTTAAATGTGAGTAAGTTGCTAACACTTAAAAAATTGGGAACTCCTAATTACTAGCTTAAACATCTGAGTATCTGGCGAGCCTGGGTTACACGTGTAGCCACATGGACGGCAGCTAGCGGGGGGGAGAGGAAGCCTCGTGCTTCATTCCCCGCCCCGGTGTCAGACACCTGCATGCCTAGCCCTGATAGGTACTGACTTCGCAACCTTTGCTTAGAGAAAGCCTCCTGCCGATGAGGCCTTGGGGAATTGTGTGTGTGGCACTTGGGTTGGCTTGATCTGTCATCAGTCCTGGGGTCGAATAGAACCACCTGCCGCTTGAGCAGCCCCAGGGGGTCTCCAGAGACCCCGTCCTGCAGTTGTTAGTTGTTAGTAAGCCCCAGGCTTTGGCAAGGCCTTGGCCCTGGTCCTCCGACTGGAGGCAGGGTGGGAAGGAGGTGGTTGACCAGCAACTCTCTCCTCCCCAGGACAAAGGAGACGCTGGAGTCAAGGAGCTGGACAGCTTGAAGAGTGATCGACTGAGAACTGTCCAGCTCAATGTCTGCAAAAGTGAGGAGGTGGAGAAAGTGGTGGAGACTGTCCGCTCGAGCCTGGAGGACCCTGAGAAAGGTAGGGGGCCCGTTGGGGCAGCAGGGTTAGTGCACCAGCCGTTCCGAGGGCACCTTTCCTAAACACTAACCCCCATTTGCCGGTATCCTGTCAAAAGGCCGCTTTCCCTGTTGTTGAAGCTCTTCTTGCACAGCGGGAGGAAGTGGGTTAAATTAAACACATGCATGCAAGAAGGCAATGTGAAATAAAGCCAAAGGTGCTTTCAAAATCTCTAGGGGTGGTGAATAGATGAGCATGGGGGCAGGTCAGTTCAGACAATGCTCATTGAATGCCCACTCCGGGCCAATTGTTGGGGACACAGAGATGGCCAAGACACAGTCCTTATTCCCAGAGACCTCATGGTTCACTGTGGGGCTAACCCAGATGATCTCCACACCCCCTCTCAGGAAGCAGCACGTGACAGAGGGACACAGCCCAGCCCTGGGTGGGGTGGGGAGCCCGTTAGTGAGAGCAGATCATGGCAGGGTGCAGGAAGGCCATTCCAGGAGTGGGGGAGAGAAGGAACAATGGTGGGAAGCACACAGGGTATGCTGGGGGACAAGTCCGTGGTCAACTCTGGTGGAGGTGGTGGGGGTTGAGGGGTTGAGGAGGGAGGTCAGGCAGAGCCTGGGGTCTATGGCCACTCTCCTGAGGGAACCAGGAGCCACGGTAGATTTCCCAAGGGGAATGACCTGTCAGTCTGGGGACTGGGGCAGCAGTGTGGAAGGTGGATTTAGAGGGAGAGCATGAGTGCAGGAGTACCCCTGAACAAGGGCAGCAGGTGTTGGGGATGAGGAGAGATCAGATACGGGAAGACACGGCTGGCTGGACTTGGTGATGCATGCATGCGGGGGATGAGGGAGGGGCATGAGGCCTCTCCTGACACATGGTGCCCCCCCACTGGAGGAGCAGGGTGAGGGATGCGGAGTGCCCATGGGATGCCCTGCGGGAATGTCTTAGTGGAGACCAGACGTCCAGGGCTGGAGGTGAGGCTAGAGTGGGGAAGATGCAAGGTGGGCCTCCTGGGAACGTGAGCAATCAGGGGCTGGAGAAGGGGAGAGGCAGTTGGCAGAGAGGTTGGGTACTGTGCCCCCAGAAGCCAAAGGAACAGAAAGTTTGAGGGCCAGTAGCCCACAGGGTCACATGCTGCAGAAAGTTCCGGTAACATAAGGACTTGGGTGTTCTCCCAGTTCAGCCCATGGAGGGACCTTGGTGGGAGGGGCTCTGTTCAACAGAGGGGAGGAGACCCCATTCAGGGAGCACACAGCCATGGTGCATTCTGGGCTACTTGCTTCCTCTCAGACGTTTACCTTTGAGCTTCCTGGCAGACCAGGCGAGAGGGTTGTCTCCTCCCCACAGATGGACGGGGCAGCTCTCCTGAGTGGTGACTTCAGGCACTATAGGGAGGGGGCAGGAGAGGGCACCACGTGCCGGTGCTGGGCTCTGTTGAGCATTTAGGAGCCAGGCAGAGAGGCTGCCATCTCCCAGCGGCTGCCTCAGAGCTCCTGTGCTGCCAGCCTGTCACTGACGTCCCCTTGTCAGCCCAGGGCTGCCCCCACCTCCAAAGCCGGCCATTCCCAGGCTGCTCTGCTCTCAGAGGAGAGGCCTGTGGGTTCCCTCACTCACTGGACATCTGTTTCGCAGGGCCAGGGCTCCCGTCCCATTATGGAAAGGCACGATGGGTCCCCTGGGGTGCTTCGCAGCTCAGGAGGTACAGCCTGCCTCGGCCCTCCCGCCCGCCTTCGTCAACCAGGAGGCAGGCAAACAGCCGCAGTCGGTGCCATAAAGCCCCCTCGTGGCAGCCTGAGGGTCTGTGGTGATTTAAAATGCCCACGGAAGGAAACCGCCGCTGTAGACCCGAGCACAGAGTGGGGCTGCACCAGAGCTGGGGGCTGCTCGGGACCCTGGTCCCGGTCCCCTGCCGCCAGGACAGAACCACCTCCATTCCCTGTATTGGTCCGGCCAGTTCGCTTGAGTGGAACCACAAGGGGGAGGCGCTCACCCCCCTGCCCTGGGACTGAGCTCAAACCCTACTCCCACCCCGATGCATAACCTTTTTCCTGCTGCCTTTTTCCACATGACACATTCCAGTGAGGGTTGATAAACCACAGCATGACCTCATTTACCCAATGCTGCATTTTCTGGAAAAAGATTTGAAGATTTTTTTTAGGTCTGAAAAAGATGAGAAATTTGTCAGACATGTGGTTGTCCAGGTCTCTCTCTCCCCACTTCCCCCTCCACCTCTCTTTCTTCCCTGTGGCCCGCACCCCTGCCCCACCAAGGGCTGTCATTTTCCCCGTAGAGCGGCTGCCATTCTCCCTTTCTCCGGCAATGCTGTCTTTGAACTCCAGGTGGCGCCCTTCTAGGGCTTTCCGACCAGCTTGGGGTCCCTAAGGGGGTGGCCACTTCTGGCTCACTCTACCCAGGCAGGATCCTTCCAGGAGACAAGTGGAGTGCGTGTTTTGATGGCGAGTTTGGTGCCTTTCATCCTGGCTCCGTGGAACAGGGGAGCCAGCCTCGGGGGGTGAGATGAAGGGGATTGTCTGATTAGAGCCGGTGAGCCGTCTGCCACCAGCCCCTGCACTCACTCGCCAGCAGAGCTCCGAGGGACTGGCTGGACATCTGGACACTGCCTACCCGCACCCCAGCGAAGGGCTGAGTGAGCCAAGCGGCAGGCCTGATATTGAAACTACCACTTAACCTCACAGTCCGGAGATACTTATTGAGTACCTGCTGTATGCCTGGGAGTGTGCTGAACACCAGTGAAGGTATGACCTGGCAGGAGGAGTTTGTGGTTGGACACCAGCCAGATGTAAGTCGGTGGCTTCATGGCAGGGCCTCTTCAGAACGGTTACAGCACTGGGGACATTGTGCCATGGAGAAGGAAGACTCTGCCTTACATCTGGGACACCCTCAGTCTGCGAGTGAGAAGACTGCACTTACTGTGGGCTTCACCCTCTTACTAGAAGCCTGACCTTGGGCTTGTACCTTCCCCTGTGTGGGCCTCAGCTTGCCTATCTGTGAAGTGGGAAAAGTGCCCTGCTCACACATCCGGTGCTCACACCTAGATCTGACCGCTGCAGGAACATGGGCAGAATATCAGCAAAAGCTGTCCTCAGGCTGAGGGATGGGAGCTGAGCAAAGCCGGGAGAAGCCACGAGGCAGAGGAGTGGCCGGTTGTTCAGGCTTCCAGAGGGCAGAACAAGAAGCATGGCAAAGGAGGCCTCACGTACCCCTGCGGAGGGAATTGCCGGAGCAGGAAGTGACCGACAGAGGAGGAGAGTCTGGCTGAGGGGCCGGCCAGGATGGAGGTGGAGGACAGAGGCTGTGACAGGGAGACCTGGGAGAAGTTCTCCAGCGATACAGGATGGAGATGACAAGGACCCCCCCTAATGCTGTGGCAAGAGGAAAGAAGACACGGATTTTATGACACGGCAGAGGAAGCCAGCAACAGCACAGGGCCAAGCATGATGGCTGTGTCTTCACACAGACCTGGGTCCAAATTCCATCCTGTCCCCCTATTAGCTGAGTGACATTGAGCAAGGTGCTTAACCTCCTGGAGCCTCAGCTGTGCCCTCCAGACCTGGGACAACTTAGCATCTGAATGAATGCACGCAGAATGCTGAGCCCAGGGCCTGGCCGCTGTCCTTTTGATCTTGACCAGTAGTATTAACAGTTCTCATCAGATGGGGGAGAAGCGAGAGTGTCCAGGGGTCTGTTAGCGAAGAGGAAAGTGAGGCGTGGGCTGGAGCTGCTGAAACGCGCCGTGCTGGTATGTGGGAGGGCGACCTTGGGGCACTGAGGTGAAAGTGACCGTCAGGAGGAGACTGCAGTCGGGAGAGAGCCGTGAGTCCGCGGGGTACACGGGAACCCTTGACGTCTGGCTGCGCCGGGGCTGTTGCAGGAAAACAGCCGTCCCTCAGACCAGCAGGAATGTTCACTGTGAGTTTATTTGGCTGAGGACTCCAGAGAGCAACTAGGTCCACAAACTATTACTCCTTATCAAGTCAGCAGACCTATAATCCAGGAACAGTGTGCTTTCACAGGTCAAGTTCAGTTACACTCTTTTGGATATCAGTGTCAGATGTAATTAGTTTTTAGCTGGAAAAAAAACACAACTGTGTATTTGAAGGTGTGATACGGTCTCGTGTGAATCAAACACAAAGCAGCTGGAAATTTCCATGAACATAAAGAAGACAAGCCTGCCTAGGCATTGAGTGTAATTTGGGAGAAGGTGGTCTAGGATAGGACATTGGCGGATGCCTGTATTTAGGGGGCAGGCAGAAGAAGGGGGGGGATGGAAGAGATGCTTGGGTATCATTAATGCCAAGGAAGGAATGAGTGTCAAGAACCATGAGTAGTGCTCATACCGGGGAGGAGTGAAGATGGGAGGGAGGGATGATGGGGCATCTTTAGGATGTCGCACTCCAGACACTGTGGGACAGCAACAGGGCTGGAACCCAGAATGGCAGGGAAATGGGGTCTGGAGGGTGTGGCTTGTGTTCTCAGAAGCCTGGTGGTGGAGGGAAGGAGAACAGACGGTGGTGGGAGGATGTAACATGGTAAAGAGGAGGTTCTTTAGGATCTTGAGACATGGTATTTGTAGACATTCATCTGACAAACATTTATTGAGCATCTAATGTGTACAATGTTGGAGGGAGGGAGCCAGGGGTAAGAAAAGGGTTGAAGTTGCATAAAAAAGGAACAAGGAGTGATGGCTTATGGTTTGGAAGGCGGAGGGTGAAGTGTCAGCCTTGGCAGGAGCCTTGGGAGGCCTCCTGCTCTTCCTGGGAAGAAGAGAGGGGTGAGGACCCCCGGGGAGGTCTGCAGGGCGGTGGCTGTGGTGGCCACGTCACCGCGAGGTCACTGGTGAGACCCGAGGGCCTGCGGCTTCAGCTCAGCCGCTGTGGGGAGTGAGAGTGAGAGCTTCATGAGCACTTTGTTAACCAGCAATTTCCTTCCCTAATAAATGTCCTTAATTCTCCATAATTGAAGGAGAAGGCACCAGAGGTCAGTTGAAGCTTTAATTTGGGTAACATGGAAGGAAAGCAGCTAGAGACCAATTACTCTGTCATTTACACAAACTCATTTCCATGATTAACTTGGAAAGCGAAGCGGGGCCAGGGTTCCCACAGGCAGGAGGACAGCTGTGCCCTGAGGCTGCAGCCCATGCAGTCCTCACACCCCACAGATGGAACTCAGAGGTCCTGCAAAGCAAGGTGGCCTCCTCGGGGCCTCCTTCCCTCATTCAGCTCTGCCTCTGACCTGCTGGGCATGCTGAAACCATCCTCCTCCTCAGGGCCTCTACTTCCCTGGCTGTAAAAGTAGTCGTGAGAGCTCCGAGGATCCTTCTAGCACCAGTGTTCCCTGAGTCTACAGGTACAGAAGCCAGCTGTCCCCTAGCTGGTCTTACAGGAAATAGTCCACCCAAGTGTACTCAGTGTACGCTTGCTCCAACTCTGTACCCCACCCGGGACCACACAAGGCTGAGGGGTGTTCTCGACCTGCAGAGACCAGGTGTATACACATGGGCCGTGGGGGCTCACCAGTGATAACCGCAAACAGTGCATGCTTCAGAGAGGGGAAGATCCGAGAATGGAGTCATGGTCAGGAGGGTCTCAGGATGGATCAGGACTGGGGCTCGACCTGAGGTCAAGTCTTAGCTGAGCCTCTAACTGCTGTGAGACCTTGGACACTGGGTCCCCTCCCTGGTCCTCCAGAGAAGACTTGGCCTGGAAGACTCCTGAGGTTCTCCTGGCTTCTGGCTGGAGGTCAAAGGCAAGCGAAGGTGCAGAGGCAGAAATGAATACACAGTGCAGGGTGAGGGGAGGTGACTGCACGGAGCCAGGGGGACTGAGTGAGCCGAGGTGGGACTCCAGGCTGCGGACACCTGGCAGGGCTGGGTCATGGTGGGCCCAGAGAGTCCATGCAGGGAGAAGCGAGATAGTAATTGGACGTTTTAGACTTACGGGAGGGTCACAGCCAGCACCGTAGGCCTCTCTGTCTCCTGTTATTTTTGGTGATTCTAGAAAGTGTCCCGAGAGCCTTGGACAAGAAGTAGCAAGTTTTGGGGAGAAGGGACAAAGCGAAGAGGGGCATGGGCTGCAGGCTGATGGTGTCTGAGGCCAAGCGTGCGTGGTGACCATGGTTCTGTCCCATCCTGTCCAGGCCTGTGGGGCCTCGTTAACAATGCGGGCATCTCAACTTTCGGAGAAGTAGAGTTCACCAGCATGGAGACCTACAAGGAAGTGGCGGAAGTGAACCTTTGGGGCACAGTGAGGATGACAAAATCCTTTCTCCCCCTCATCCGAAGGGCCAAAGGTGAGTTGGAAAGGGATTTCCTCCTGCCCCACCTTTTCGTCTTTGCTTAGAATGGAAAGAGGTCTCAGCAGAGCCAACCTCCATACCCCAGGTAGGCTGAGCACAGGACTCTCGGGGGCTGTGCAGGTCTTGTGGATGGTGGCAAGTGGAAGTGCCTTGGCCAGCCAGATGGGAAGGGATGTGTGGTTTTCAGAAAGGAGGGCAGCTGAGAGGTCAGCTGTCTCAAAGGCTAAAAGATTACAGCAGTCATCCCACTCTGGGGACCTAATCTAGAGAAATAACCACCCTGTGCACAGAGCTGTGTGTATATACATCAACTATCGAGAGAGGCATGGTTAAGTCAGTTTTGGTATATCCATTCTATGGGTTACTATGCCACAGTTAAAAAATAAGACAGTTGTGGTAAAGTGTAAAATATAGAAATAATAATAATCAAGATTAGAAATTTAGAGAACAGACAAAACTCTCAAACCATGTTAGGTAGCCAAAGAAGTCACTGATTTAGATGTTCTCCCTAGATAGCAAACAATGATGGCAAAAGGAGATGATCCACACGATCTATCCCAAAGTTTCAGCAATGATAGAATGAACCCAGAGAGCAGCTGTAGGATTTTAGAAGAAAACCCCAACCCTTCAGTGACTTCCAACTTAGAGGTTTCTGAAAGGTGTCTCCCTGTGGCGCCCAGGATGGGGCCGTGCCTTCACTTCCTGAGGGCACTCCCAGGGCAAGCAGGTCCCAGGTCCGCTTGGGCTTACTTGGAAGGGCTCCACCTCCATCCCACTACCTGAGGCCGGACCTGTGGAAAGCCTCTTGAGGTCACCACTCTCTTCCAGTGCCGGAGACTGTCCACATGTTCTAGCCCTAAAATCAGGTTCAGAACCCTGGTTCGGCCGGCTTGCAGCGAGAGCCCTAGTGGGTCCTAGCAGTTTGCCCATTATGCTGTGCCCGCCTGGTATGCAGGTCTGCTCATTTCTCTTCCCCTGTCCTGCCTGGCACAGTCAGGGAAAATCTGGCCATGTGGGCCTGAGCCGGCCTCGATTATGAATTAGAAGGCGCCCTGACCCTGGCTAGTTCAGGTTCGGGGTGTCGGGGCTAGGAGGCCAGGTTCCAGCTGGGCCTCTGGAAGCCTGCCAGGCCCCAGGCCCTCTGCCTGACCAGTCAGTGCCTTCTGAGCAGGGGTTTGCTGTCTTCCTTTGTAGGCCGTGTCGTCAACATCAGCAGCATGCTGGGCCGCATGGCCAACCCGGCCCGCTCCCCATACTGCATCACCAAGTTCGGGGTGGAGGCCTTCTCTGACTGCCTGCGCTACGAGATGCACCCGCTGGGCGTCAAGGTCAGCGTGGTGGAACCTGGCAACTTCATCGCCGCCACCAGCCTCTACAGCCCTGAGCGCATCCAGGCCATCGCCGATAAGATGTGGCATGAGCTGCCTGAGGTCGTGCGCCAGGACTACGGCAGGAAGTACTTCGACGAGAAGATCGCCAAGATGGAGACCTACTGTAACAGTGGCTCCACGGACACATCCCCGGTCATCAGTGCTGTCACCCACGCTCTGACCTCTGCCAGCCCCTACACGCGCTACCACCCCATGGACTATTACTGGTGGCTTCGGATGCAGGTCATGACCCACTTGCCCGCAGCAGTGTCCGACAGGATCTACATACACTGAAGACGGTCCCACTGGCCTCTGTTGGGGAGCCCTGGGGGGAGGGAAGAGAGAGGGGTGCAGGGAGGGAGGGTCTTGTGTGGTCGCCGCTTGAGTACCACCTTGTGCATTACCCACAGTCCCAGGAGAACCTACCACCAGTTGCAGGATTAACTAGAGGGGATAGCCCAGCCCTACTTGGGTGCACGGCGAGTGGTTTGGGCCTTCTCGGTCGGCAAACAGAGTGGTGGGCAGGCTCCCTACACCTCAGGGCAAACGTGATACATCCATCTTTCTCAAGTTGATTTCATACAAAGAGTTTGGGAAGACACATTTATATCAAACACAGATGTATTATGAAATACAATATGAATCCTTTACGTTTTATTTATTTATTTATTTATTTATTTATTTTATTTTTTTAAAGATTTTTATTTATTTGACAGAGAGATAGACAGAAGAGCACAAGCAGAGGGAGTGGCAGAGGGAGAGGGAGAAGCAGGCTCTGCACTGAGCAGGGAACCTGATGTGGGACTCGATCCCAGGACCCTGAGATCATGACCTGAGCCGAAGGCAGACGCTTAACCATCTGAGCCACCCAGGCGCCCCAATCCTTTACGTTTTAAAGCCAAACAACTGTTCAGAAATTTATCTCATTTGATCCTTAAACCAGCCTCATGCGTGACAAGGACAGATATTTTTTTTTCTTTTGTATATGAAGAATGTGTGGCCCAAAGAGGATACACGAGTAACCGTTTGTTGTTGATACATGGTCCAAGTTATGTGTTTCTGCCACCACTGTAGAAATGCTTCACGGTGTGTGTTCCAGGGCTGCTCTGGATCCAGTTATCTGAGGATCCTGTGATGAGCTCTGTACCCTCACCTGAGCCAGACACACCGTGTGCCCACTGTGCACCCCTCTGCATTTCCATGGTGCCTGTGTGTGTGGCCCAGAGCCAGCAATACCAAGGGGTGGGGACATTCTGGAAATTTCCATTTGCGATTTCTGCAACCTCTCTTAGGACTTGTGTAGAGGTGCTTGTTGGCTAAGAGGTTGATTTGCTTCTGGTATGAGTCTGCTTAGTTTTGCCTGGGGTGGGACCATGTTGATGCTGCGTCCTTGGCAGGAGCCATGGCACAGCCTGCAGCTGGGGTAGGTCCAGGTTGCCTGCCTGTCTCATGTGGTGTACACACACACACACACACACACACACACACACACTCAGGGGGGCCTTTACTGTATGCTTGCTTGCCTGCTGTGGCCTTATTTTTAATTAAGAAGCCAGGTCACTGGTAGGTAGAGTCTGTGTTATCCCTTCTTGGGTTTGGGTTTGAATGCTGCTCTCCCTGCAATTGTCCAGAGCCTGGCTGTTTGGACCCAAACCAGACCCCACTCCCGCCCCCAGGTGGCTGCAGGCGGTCCGGCGCGCCAGCCCCGCAAACCAAACTGGCGGAAGGGGCAGGCCTGCCGCTAGAGGGCGCTCTGCCTCTGCTGCGGCCCGAGCGGCCTCTGCTCCCGACCCGGTTGCTTCCACCCAAGCCTGAGGTCTCAGAGGGTTCCTGATCCCCACCTTCCAGTCCGGGCACAAAGAGCAAGACCCCTTTAGAAACAGAATCCCTGCTCTGCAAGTAGCTGCCTGGCATAAACGTGGAGCCTGGCTCCCGGAGACGGCAGAAGAAGAGCTGGGCAGCCAGGCCTGGCCTCCGGCCTCAGGCCTTGCCAAGGAACAGGGGGCCTCACAAGGAGGAAATTCAGCCTGCCTTACGGGCTTTGGTCCCCTTTGTCTTCAATCAGGGGCGCCCTGCCCGGCCACCTGTCTGCAAGGTGAGGCCAGGAGGGCCTGTGGGGATGAGGGGATGGGCCGGCAGGGCTGAAGCCCTCCAGAGCCTAGAGCTGGACACCCGATGGCCATCGTGTTCACATTACAGCCACATCCTTTTGAATCACAGAGCTGACCTTTCAGAGTCGCATTTCCACAGCTTGGGAGATTTTGTTTCCATGCTCGATTTTTTGAGAGAGGGACGGATGCAACACTTGGAGTTACACGTGTGTGTGGACATCCGGGAACTAGAGGGAAGGGGGGGCAAGCTCCTGAGCACTGAACAAGCCACATCTTCCTCTGCGGGGGTCTCCGGGAGTAGGACAGGACTGCTAGGCTGGCCCGCAGGCCGCCCTGAGTTTTATTTTTACCCCAGTGACTGCAAAGCCCAGAGCACCTCCTTTCCAGATAATCTCGATGCTAATTAAATGACCAAATTCACTCTGGTGGCCTAGAGACTACATGGGTGCAGGTCTAGTTCTGATCCTTCCAAGGGACGTGGAAGTAGGCAGAACAGAGGTGGTTGTTCCCATTTTACAGATGACATAACTCAGACCCAAAGAGGGAAAGTGACTCACCCAGTGTCACAGTGGATCTGTGACAAAAGTCTGAGCGGTGCTGTTCACCATCACCTCACCCCAACAGCCCTGGGAACTAACCTGGCACCCAGACCCTCCCTGCTTGCCTGTCAGCAGAGAGCTGCCCCTTCTTGGGGTGGGGTGGGGGGGTGAGGGGAGAGAGAGGGCTCCCGTTCTGCGGGGTACAAATGGCGTCCACAGCTGCCACCTTGGGTTGGAGCATGATCTCTAGGGTACTGTCCTTGGTGGCTGGAGGCTGGGTGAGAGCTCTCTGCAAGATGCTTCTGACAGGGGGCGCTTACCATGCCACCTGGGGCCAAGAGGCTTGCAAGCAGGTGCGAGGCCAGCCTGGCCCTGCCTGCCCCAGGCTCCTGGGGCCGTGTGTCGGCTACCCGTGGCAGGGGGTCTGCCAGACTCCCCACTTGTGAGGCCTCTTCGCTTCCTGTATCTCACACAGGGCCTGGCTCTACAAAGCTCTGCGCAGCTCATCTGCTGCAGGGGCAGACATGAGCAGGCAGAGGCTCCCTCCGCTTGGGTGGCACCAGGCTCAGCCTGCCAGATGACAGGAGGCACATCTGTGCGGTGCTGGCTGCCTTACACAGCCAGTTCGCTGCCTCTCCCCGGCGTCCCGCAGCGGCCCTGGGAGGGAGGCGGGGTGGGGGAGGGTTACTATCTCCTTTTACACATAAGGAAACCGACTACCCCAAGTCTCTTGCCAAGGGAGGGATAGAACTGGGTGGCCAAGCCAGCTCTAACCTCCAGCCTGGAGCTAGCGATGCATGAAAAGCAGGGCAGATGGCACCAGGATCTAAAATAAGGAGGGGAAAAAATACCTCAATTATGTAACAGTGAGAAAAATCTGTAAGCATATACACAGTAACAAGCACAGAGTGAGCCATCCATCCCCTCCCTCCCAGCCCCCTGTGGGAGAGGGGGTGCCGGGGGAGCCCGTTCGTGTCCCAACGGGAGGAAATGTGCCTTCCCGGGGCCAACACTGCCCGCCATCAGGGGCCTTTCTGAGGGCAGGCTCTAGGAACACCGAGACCCAACCTCGGGCAGAGACAGAGTATAACTGCTCCCGAAGTGCTTGAGGGCTATAGGAGCACAAGGCTGGAGGGTCCTCAGATAAGGCTGTGGAACAAGGAGAGCTGTGGGGCCTGGTGCTCTGCTGGAGACCAAACAGGCAAGCCCAGAGCATCATAAAGCCCTCCTGGTATGTGCGTGCGCTAAGGCAGCTGGTCTGTGAGTGGCCCTTCAGACGTACTGGGTGAGCCCTTGCCGGGCTAGGGACCAGTGACCAGGGCTTGGACTAAGACCGGGAGAGGCTGCTAGGAGCCCCAGAACCTCAGAGAGGGAAAGGGGATCCAACCACCGCCAAGCCTGACTCCCAGAGAGCAGCGTGGAGGGGAGGCTGGGCCTTGCGTCTCCCTGGAGCTGTGGCTGTTGTGTCTGTGGGCTCGGCCAGTGGCCTGGGCCCTGGGAGAAGTCCTGAGGGTTGGAGACAGCAGGGCCAGGCGGCGTTCCCGGGACCATGGTGAGGACCGTCCTGCCTCAGCATCGAGGGACATGTGTTAGAGGAGAGAGAGAGTGAATGGGGTCCCACCTCGGGGCATCTTGGGGCCCAGAAACACCTTGTTCTGCTCTCTCAGACTTAATTACTCCGTAAAACGTGAGGCTGCTCCCACTTATCAAGTTACAGATGAGCTTAATTCCAGCACACTGAGTAACCACACCGGGCTCCTTCGGAAATAGCAGTGGGTGGGCCGCCCCTCTCAGCGTCCGCCGCAGCCACCCCGGTTTCCGGAGGAGCTGCTCGTTCTCAGGGCCTCAGTGTGGCTCAACTCTGCTCCCTGACAACGGCAGTGGGCTTGGCGGACAGCTCTGGGCACCCTTCTCTGTGGGCCATCCAGCCTCCCAGTCCATTATTGGGTTGTTTACACTGCTGGGGCCTCTCTCCCTCCGACTTCTGTTGTGTTCTGGCCAGAGGTTTTGGTTCATCATATGTGACCAAAGGTCTACCAAGTGGCATGGGATTTGCCATGAGAAACGAAGAAAGAGCGTGGCGCTGGATGGATGAGAATGCATGCGCTCTGTGAGGCTCTGCAGGCACCTTCGAGGAAATAGGGTGAAGGGCAGCAGGCCACGCCCGGGACACTAGTGATGTAATGAAGGGCAGCGAAAACTTCCCTGCTGCTGGCAGGATCGACGGACTGGTTCCAATAAAAGGAACTGGCGGAAGGCACGATGTGATTCCAGGGGACTTTGGGGGGAATGGGGGAGCAATTGCTGGTTATCACCCAAATGCCCCTCGTGTTCCCATATTCAGAGGATCGGCCCCATGGTCAGTGCCCCCTGTAATAATTGAGCCTCTTCTTTGTGCCAGGCCCTGTACTGGGCACACATTGTCCAATGGCAGGCAGCCCCCTGCCCTCCCAGAGCTCCCAGGCTAGCCCACGAAGCCTGAAACTGTAACCCAGGGTGACAGGTGCCATGATTTGGAGGAGGAACTGCAATGCTTTATTCTACCAGAAATGAATAAAAGTATGGCCATTTTCAATCCACACACAACCTAATTTGGCTTCTTCCTTGCATGACTCTGGAGCCCCAGGCAACAGCAGATGGGGGGTGGGCATGAAAGGACAGGGATCCTTCCCTACCTGGGGAGTCCCTAACTTTCTCAAAGGAAACATAAAAGTGAATGTCCCTGGAAGAGCATGGCTGGGCCTTGTCCAAATGCCAAAGACATAAGGTAGCCAAGCCAACAGTGCTGGAACCACTTGGAGAATGGCCAGGCAGGGGGCTCGGACCCACAGGGCTGGGCACATGATCTGGAGGCTGAAGACCGAACCGGATCAGATGCTCAGGCTGAGCACAGACATGGAAGAGGGGACACCACCTGGAGGAATGTGACAAATTGGAGTTTTCAGCTTTGAGTGTTTATCTTCTGTGAAGCTAAGTGTACAACAAATACCATAGGACACTAGAGAGATGCTCCTGGGAAAGCAAAGAGAGAAGGGGTAAATCTGGCGGTCCTGGAGCTGACAACCCCTGGGGAAGGGAGCCTGCTGGTTGTGTCCCATTGGAGAATCCTGTTCTGCAACCATTCAATTGTACAATAGGGTCAAGTAATCTAGCCTCTCCCAGCTTCGGGCTCTTTCTGTCTTACATGGGGTGATAGTGGGTCTCCTGCAGGGCTGTTACATAGATGGGGTGAGTGTGGAACCTCCGCAGCCCAGCGCCTGGCACCGGGGGAGAGACTCTGGAGGCACGCCAGTTAGCGTGGCCGGGGCCTAAATAACCTTCTCCCATCCCCACCCACCCCACCTTGGCCTTTCTGAGAAATGCATAGGCCTTCATCCATGGGTGTTTCAGGGCCAGAGACAGAAATCGGGAAACACTCAAGGCTGAACCACAGCGACTAGAGCCCACCTTCCTGCTCACCCTGCTCCTTCCAGGGGCCTGGGGCAAAGGAGGAAACTTCCTCCTCCCAATACCTCCTTCTGATCGCTAAACACAGAACAAACTCAACAGCCCTATATCACCTCCTTGCCAGAAATCCCTGAAGGGGATGCTAGGTGGATTAAGGAATTATTGGCCAGAAGGGCTTCTGCCCGAAAGTCCAGGCAACAAGTGCATCCCAGGCAGAGAAGGGGGTATTTTCTGAAGCACCAACTCTTGCAACTGCCTGGGGGGGATCATCCCAATCTTTCGGTTTAGGGGAGGAGGACGGTCCAGTTCCTCCTGCCCCCAGCTGCCTGGGTTTGGGCTCTTCCTGTTGCCTCTCAGTTACGCCTTAGCCAGGCCTGGCTTCCTTCCCGTCTTTTCTTTCTTGGCATCCAAGTTCTGAGGGTTAAGTGCTATCTAGAATCAGGCCGCAAGGGATCTGTGGTAAGATTTCATTCCTAGCCTGGAGGTGCTCCCAGCTGTTGGGGGGCAGGTAGGCTGTGCACCAATCTAGGGAAGCTGACCATCACTCAGGACAGCCCGTGCTACACTGGGTGTTCAACCACATGTGGGAGCCCAGGAAAGGGACAGGGGACTTCTGACAGGGCAGGTTACAGGTGCTTCCTGAAAGAGGTTGTGTGAAGAGGATTTTGGCAGGATCAGGAGGCAGGGCACTTGGCTGGGCATTCACATCTAGGGGAGACACGTGGGACAGGCCCACCTGCTTGCTATGCCACTTTGCCCCTCAGAACCTCGGCTTTGCTCAGTGTCCCCCCCTTAGCCAGGAGGGGGCAGTCAGCTGCCTCTCCTGGAGCCTTCCTGCCTTTCCAGTTGAGGCCAGGGAGGGTGTGGGAAGTCATTAAACAGGACAGGACTTTCTCTGACCCGTGGCAGGAGGGCTAAGTTCCAGTTCCAGGTTCTCAGGGGCAGACTGAGCCATGGGGAGTGGCTGAGGAAAAGCGGCACGCTCCCATTCCTGCGTTTTAGTGCTTAGGAACCTGGCTCCCAGCGGCCTAGCTGGCCTGGACAAACCGAGAGGCTTGGAGCAGAGACTGTGATAAGTCTCTGATATCCATTCTCCCCTTCTATAGGAATATATCCATCAATGTTTAGCTGGGCACATGGCTGCCCATAATAAAGACTTCATTTCCTGAAGGGAGGGAAATCGGAGGGGGAGACGAACCATGAGAGACTATGGACTCTGAGAAACAAACTGAGGGTTTCAGAGGGGAGGGGGTGGGGGCATGGGTTAGCCTGGTGATGGGTATTGAGGAGGGCACGTACTGAATGGAGCACTGCGTGTTATACGCAAACAATGAATCATGGAACACTACATCAAAAGCTAATGATGTAATGTATGGTGACTAACATAACATAATAAAATTAAATTAAAAAAATAAAGACTTCATTTTCCAGCTTCCTTTGCAGTTAGAAGTGGTCATGTGACTATGTTCTGGCCAATGGCAGTACAACAGCTTTCAGGAACCTTCCTTAAGAGATTGACTAATAGGCACTCTTTGGCTCCTTTATCCCTTCACTTGACTGTCTGGTGGGAACCTGGATGCTGCCATCTTGAATCATGAGGTCAAGGCCATGTGTGGTATTACCAGGTAGTGTCTCAATCCCAGACACTGGGGAACCACTTTCCTCCCTTAGCCACCCATTTAGATTTTATGAGAGAAGAAATAAACTTCTATCTTTTCTGCATTACCACTATTTTGGGATTATTTCTTTGCAGGCAAACCAAATCTTAACTAATGTAGGTCCTTGATGGACAGAAGATAGGGAAGCTATTGTGACTCATGGGGGCAGGAAGCCACATTTGGTAATAGTGATGAGCACTTATTGAACACTTCCTAACTGCCAGGCCCTGGGTTAAGCACTTTATATGCATTATCCCATTTGATCCTCCCAGTGATACTATGAGGCAAGATTTATAATCCCAATTTTATAGATGATTAAACTGAAGCTTAGGTTTAAATACCTTGCCCAGTCAGTCAGAAAGTGACAGGATTCAGAACCAGACTCCCTTTAACTGCTCGGTGCAAGCACTGACTATTCCTCAGGCAATGATGAGGGTCCCTGCCAAGCTGATGGCAGCCTCCCTGACCTCCCCTGGGCCACTGGAGCCTGTGGCTCAACTTAGATTGAGAGAGAGATTCATAAAGTTGTGACTGCGTTGAACTTGACCATAAATCATGCTGAGATCTTGGGCAGCCCAACTTCGGTGCTTAAGTCATGAGAGTGGAGGTCTCAGGAATGAGATTCATGCCTTATGAAAGAGGCTCTGGAGAGATCCCTAACCCCCTTCCAGCATGGAAGGACCCAGTAGTGAGAGGTGCCAGTTATGAACCAGGAAGAGGGCCCTTATTGGACTATGCTGGTGATTTGATCTTGGACTTGCAGCCTCCAGAACCATGAGAATTACATTTCTGTTTTTTATCAGCTACCCAGTCTGTGCTCTCTTGTTATAACAGCCCAAGCTGATGAAGACACCATCTCCTGTGGAATGGCTGAGCTAAGAGGGCTCAAGACCTCTCTTCCTCCACCTCTTCCTACTCTCCCCACCTTCCTTTCCCTCTCCTTCCTCCTCTCTTCTCTCTCCTTCTCTCCAAACTCCCTCCCCCAGCTCCATTTCCTGAGGTTCATGGAGGTTGTACCAGAGGGCCCTTATACAGCATGGTCTCTTCCAGGTGGGCTTTTGTTTATCTGCTAGTATTTCCAGGGAGCATCAACCACAAAATGCCTAAGACATAAAGGACTCATCTAGACAGGAAACCTCGATACTACCCCCCACTCTACTACCAAGTTCCTTTGTCACCTGGGCAAGTCCCTCTCCTCTCTGGGCCTCTCTCCTCATCTTAAAATAATAGTAATGATAGCAAAAACGACAATCTTAACGATAACAAAAACAATCTTACCACTTTTTTTTTTTACTGTGACTCAGGCACAACATGTTCTAAGTGCATTTACATGCATTAATTCACTTAATCCACATAACAGCCCCACGAAGGAGGCATATTACTATTCTCATGTTACAGGTGAAGAACCTGGGACACAGAGGGTTTCCAGTTGCCCAAGGTCAGCACAACAAAGTGAAAATGTGAACAATCGACTTGAAAGAGGAACTCAGTAACAGTCTCTGGTTTAAATGACATCTCACGCAGTCAAGAAGAAAGTGGGGGTCTTGGGTAGAATGGGGGCGGGGCTAAACTCTCACCCCTTGGCCTCCCCTGCGCTCTAGAACAGTGTGAAAGCCACCAAACTCTCTAAGGGCTCTCCAGTTGGAACATCCTGAGAGTCTCTGGTGACGGGGGATCTCTGGGGTTTGGAAGGCCCTGAACAGAGCACGTGGGGCCCTGCCATCCCTGCTCGGCCTGGGACTAAGGGCTTGATCGGAACTTGCCTGGGAGTCCGCCTGCACGATGATGAACCCCCCCGCCCCCCACCAAATGGCCTATTTTCCGGGTGAGAACTGGGGGCCCCGGGCTTCTTGCTTGACCTCGGCTCCTTGCAGAAAGCAACTCCGCTTCAAACTACTCGCAGCACCTCCTCCCGGGAGCGGCGGAACGCAGGCAGCGACGTCCTTCGGACAGACCCTCGGCAGCCGCTCGTCCCGGGCAGGCGCCGCTGTCCCCGCCCTCTCCCCGGCGTCGCGCCGGCCCCGGGGCGCATTCCTGCCACCCGAGGCGCCGCTCCCCCGCCGCGTCCTCAGCGCCACTCCCGGCACTCGGGCCTCGGGACTCGCCGGGCGCCCGGCCGGGCTCCACGCGTGCCCCCCTGAAGCTTCGCAGTCGCGATCCTCCCCAGCTCCTGGCTGAGCAGCTGGGCCGCTGGGAGTCAGACAAATCGGAGGCCGCGCCCTGCCCCCGCTCGGTTCATGACGGTGGGACCTGGGTCAAGGCTCGCCAACCTCTTAGCGACAGAGCCGTGAGCCTGGCCTTCAGTCCTTGTCGGCCCTTCCCTCCCCTGTGTGGAGTGCACCTCCCTTCAAGCCCCTTTGCCATATTAACACGGTGGGGTGATTTGCGCGTCTGACTCTGCTCACTCCCCACCCCCAGGCTGTCAGCTCCCCTTGGCAGGAAGCCAACCGCAAAGGCCCACCAAAAAGTCACTCTCCGGCTCATGGCTCATGCAAGTGCCCTGTGGACCCTTGGTAGGAGACACCAGGGGCCTTTCTGCAGGTGGGTCAGTCTCAGGCTGGCCACTGGCAACGCCTGGCTGCCAGTGCTCCAGGGAACCATGGAGAAGGCCGAGCCAGGGCAGCTGGAAGGAATTTCCATTTGTCCATTCTCGCCAGGCCTGCTTCTGCTTTATTTCAGCAAGGGGCTCAGGGCCTCAGAAACGTCCTGCCAAACATTCTTGTTTTCAAAGGAGATGGTGAGTCCCTTGCTTCCCAGCCAGATTTGTTTATTATCGCCGTGTCAATACATCCCCTCCTCCGTTTACAAGCCATACCCCCTTTATGAGCCTCTCCTCAGGCTGTGTAAATGGCCTTGGGATGAAGGAAACTTTCTGTTTCTCTTTGATGCCACACTGAGCTGGAGACATCTGCGCTGCGGGTTAGAGACCTGAGCTGAAGGTGGTTTTGAGACAGTTAGGGACCATGGGACCAAGCCCCAAATGAAAAACATTGTGCACCTAGGGCACTTTCTGTTGGCTGTTATCTTTTTTTTTTTTTTTTAAATAAGTAGGCTCCATACCCCTTGTGGAGCTGGCCACTTAGTCAACTGAGCCACCCAGGTGCCTTTGGCTGTTATCTTTAAACATTTAAACCACTAGTCTTAACAGAGCAGAACCAGGATGCGGCCAGGATATCGCCCGTATACAAGCCAGACTTAAACCAGAGGACCCCGGCTCCAAAAAACACCAATGAGCTGCGAGAGTTGCCTCTGATCTCGACCAATCAGGACGCGGCCCTTCGAACCAATCAGGATGAGGCATTTTTTTCCTCCCTTTCCCTCATTAGTATATTGGACCCAAATGGGAACCTGAGCTGGAACTTCCTCTATATAAGCAGGGTCTCCCCGCTGTCCCGGTAGGGTAATGTAATTGCTGTTTGTCGGTGTTGTATCTACCCGTAGCTTGAACTGTAAACTAAGTAAACCCTTCCTTGTACCTTTGACTTTTGGGTCCAGCCTCGTTATCTATTGTGAGCTCAAGAACCCGACTCCCGCACCAGTTTTTTAGGTTGGTTTGTTTTCCCCACTAGTTTGTTGTGTGCCGAGAGCTTCATTTTCCACATCTGCGCAATAAATCAGTGGTGCTTCCTCGAGTCTCAGCGATTCTTCAGAAGTAGCTGATGAGGGGTTTGCTTTAAGATCTTGTGAAGAAAGTATTCTGCTTTAAAAAGGGGGGGGGGGGGGTTGAAAACTACCGACGTAGATGACCTCATACCTGCGTCAAGGAATTGTCTGCTTGGGTTTCTGACTGGAGACCTTTCTTAGCCTTAATCACTGTGAGGTCCCTGGGTCTGGCATGTGATAGTGAATGCTTTGTGCTTGATAGTCATGCGATAGAAAGTTCTTATTGGGGAATGAGGCACAAAAATGCCAAGTGAACTGGACGGGTGGTCATGTCTGTGTACTAAGTTGGACTGGCTCGTCAAACGCAGCTATGCCAGTTTTCATGACCTGGGGCTGCTAGATGGGGCTTCTTAGGATGTAAAGTATTACTAATGTGAAGACGCACTTTGAGGATCAGGTAATGATTGTGATAATTTGGTTAAATGCACTATAAATATTGAGAAGAGAAAAATGAAGGGATGAAGAGCATCATACAACAAAGGACTTGCTGGGTAGCCCCAAAGAGAGACAGGTATTCAGTCCTTCTGCAGAGCTCTCCTGCTTCCTGGAGTTGCAGGTCATTTCTGTGCCCACCTCCTCTCCCTCCCTTTCCAGGCCTCTGTCTTTTCCTACAAGGTAACGACAATGAAGCCTTCCCACACTCTGCTCTCATTTGACCCAGCAAACCTATAACGGAGGGAGGGACAGGAATTAGTTCCCCCATTTTACAGATGAGAAAACAGGGTCAAAGAGGAGGGGGTTGAGCAAGGTGAAAAAGCAAATTTTGAGCAGAATGGTGTCAGAATGCTGGCGTTCTGATTACTTCAGGTGAGCCAGGACTCCTGCCGGCTGGGGAAATGGCTCTGAGAAGTGTGATGTGGCAAGATGGAAAGATACGGTCTGAGCGAATCCACCCTCTTGAACCTGCTCTAACAGGCTGTGGCCCGAAAGGGTGGGGTGTGACTTCTCTTGGTCCCCCGGGGTCCTCCGAACACTTCCTAGGGCTCCTGAGCCAGGACACTTTGAGAGATGGACAAAGTTTCCGGCAGAACCAGACCAGAGATAGGAAGACCCTGATCTGGTGATCCCCACCCCCACACATGCACCTGGCGGTGAGAGGGGTCCTCACCCATGGCAGGTTCCCTGACACAGGAGTGCTGTGTGAGCAGAAGGGACCTCCTTGCCAGCCAGCCCACAAGGCTCTGAGAATCTTCCCTTGGGCATTGCTGGCAGCTTCTTAGCTTCCTCTGCTGTTTCTAAGATGAGCACAGCACGTCCTCAAGGGACCCTGAGTGGAAATCAGGATTCTAGTCACATCTCCAGAGTCTGTAATCCCTCCTGCTTGGGCAGCACGTGGGAGCTTACAAAGCGCATTCACACCAGAGGCCAGGGAGGCAGGCAGGGTGGACAGCAGAGAGCACATTTATCCCCATTTTATGAACTGGACAAAACAGAGACTCAGGAGGGGAGTGACTTACCTAAGCTCACGCATAGCATTGGAAGACCCAGAACTAGAACCTGGGCTGCTGCTGTGTCAGGCTGACGGCCTTGCTGTGGCAATTCCTGGTTTTGCCTGTGGGGCTTCCTACTCGGCGAAGACCACCGTAGCCTCTCTGGCAGAGACTAGAGCAGATCGATCTTTATCTCCAGCACTTGCCCATGACAAGCTGCACCTCTTACAGTCAGAAAAGGGAGGGCCTTGTTAGGGGTCAAAAATCTTGTAACTGGCTTTGGACATAGGCACTTTCCATGCCCTGTCCTAGTCCCCACCAGCCTAGGGGAGTGGGAGTCGGGAGGCCTGGGTGTGGGGTCTGGCTCAACAGCTGACTCTCTGGGGGCCTTGGTCAGGAGGGCTTTTCTTTTTCAGTCTCAGTTTTTTTCCCCTGTAAGATGGGATGAAAGACTGGAATCACTATTCTCAAACAATTCATATTAGGATCACCTGGGAAAGTTTGTCCAAAACCCAGATCTTGGGGTTTTACCCTAGACCTAGGAATGGAGAAATCTGTGGGAATCCACAGTGTTAACTAGTTCCCTGGATGATTGTGAGGCCCACTGATGTCTGAGACCACAAGACTAGATGGTCCGTATTATAGGAGGTCTCTGACATCCTATTATTTGAGGCATCAGGAAGTGTGGTAAGTGCACTTTGACTCTCTGCTTATTTCCTTCCATGTTTTATTCTTTATAGTGGACTCAGGGTCCTAGAAGTGGAAAATATCTTGAACAGATTACCAGAGTACAGCCTCTTCAGGAAAAATACAACAAATACGAGAAGGCCCAGGAGAGGCAGGACTTTGCATTCCCATGAGGCCCTGAGCCAGCTGTGGGTTCTTTGGACCTCCACCTATCAGGTGTTTCCCAGGCCACCAGCCTGGGATGTATTAGATGACCTACCCCATGGGCATATCCCAACAACAGGATGAGTTCTGTGATGTGGCCTTTACCCACAGATTTACGGGAATTCTGATTCCATCCAAGGGCTCTGTCTGGCGCAAAATGGCCACCTTCCCTCCCTGTTCCTGAGGAGCCTCTCACTTCCAGCCCGCCCACTGCTGGAGTGCCTGCATGCTTGGCATCTGCATGCATGGTTTCATGGAGAGGCTAGATGTCATTGCCCTGCTGGCCCCAGACTATACCAGTTATGGTTCTTGGCTGAAAACAACAGAAACCAATCCCAGCTGACTTAAGCTGAGAGGGAATTTATTTAAGGATAGTGGGAAGCACTGGGACTCACCAGCAAGGCTAGAGAGCCAGACTTGGAAAACAGGTAGAAACAAATCTGACTGCCTCCCATAAAGACTCATCCTGTGGGGATTCCCCAAAACCAAAGAGGGGATTTAGATGCTGTGCACCCCACAAAATGACAAGTTCTCTACTCACCTGTAGACGGAGCAGCCGGAAAGACTCTACAGCCAAAGAAACGTTGGTGATTTTTGCTGTGGCTGGTGCCAATAATTGCATTTCCTATTCTTCTAGTGAAGTTTCA
Organism: Mirounga angustirostris; assembly: GCF_029215605.1. Lineage (NCBI taxonomy): Eukaryota > Metazoa > Chordata > Mammalia > Carnivora > Phocidae > Mirounga > Mirounga angustirostris. Next base: position 71,432,552 of record NW_026991709.1, on the reverse strand, counting down.
GAGTCCCATGTGCATCCCATCTGAGAAGGGTCCTACCAGGAATCCTCTCCTTCACTCTACCCTATTTATTCATTATGATGCTATTGTCATGTTTTCCACACTCAACTATTGGAGCTGCTAGCTTCTGGCCTCTCATTCCAGATCAACCCTTGTCCACCTGCCCAAACACTCATGCACAAACACCCTATCCCATGTCTCCTTGGTCTGCCCCACTGTCCCAGAGGAAGGGCATCTGATCTCCAAAACCATCTGCTAGGATCATACCTTTTTCTCCAATCACTTTTCTCCCTCATCCAGCCAATCAGTGATGTTTACCAGGTAACTATATGTGCCAATGACCGTGCTGGGTGCTGAGGAATAGGACAACCCTGCTCTGGGGAGCTTATAGTGCAGGACACAGGCATTAATCAAAGAGTCATACAATATCTTATTACCGACTGGGATAAATACTAGGAAGGGAAAGCTCACCAAAACCTTGAATATGTTAGTAGGTGACCTGCTCTGGTCTGGGATGCTTCCATGGAAAGGTGACAATTTGAGTTAAGATGTAAAGGATGAGCAAGAGCTAGCCAGAGGAAGGGAAAGGAAGGGGGAAGGGAGGAACGAAGGGCATTCTACGTAGAGGGAATAGCATGGGCAAGGATTCTGAGGCAGAATGAAACTTATCTCCTCCCAGAAGTTAAAGGAAGCAGGGTGGTTGGAGCTCCTACTGCAAGGGGGCGAGTCATGCCCCCCGAGACTGGAGAGGTAGGCATGGGCCAGACCAGCAGAACATTGGACTCACATCATGGATTTTAGTTTTTACAAAGAGCAATAAGGAATGGTTTAAAAAAAAAAATGTAAGGAGGAGTTGGGGCCGGCAGAGTGGAGAACAGATTGGAGAGGGCAAAGGTGGATAAGGGGGCTTGTGAGGATCCAGGTGAGAAATAATCATGTCCTGGCCTACTGAATGGTGGCTATGGAATGGAACAAAGCGAACAGATTCAAGGCTTGTGACTAATGCAACCAGGTGGATGGTGTTAGGGGAACGCTTGTTCTCTACTCATGTTTCCATGTGGAGGGACTTCTATTAGAGTACACTCCTGGGCTTCGTCTTGTTGGCTCCTCCTTCTGTATTAGGGAGGAGGGACTGGGCTAGTGTGACTCAGAGCCTTCTGGGTTTTCTGGTCACTTCTACCTGCCACAGACAGGTGTGATTCAGTGTGTTCTCTGAGCCCTGCAGGGAGCTTCGTGGGGCCGGCTCTGCCCCAGAGGTAGAAGCCCGAATTCTGGGACGCGCGTTCAGTTCAGGCTGACATAACCAGTTCAGCCAGCCTCAAACCATGGTTCTGCCCTGACAGTGGAGTCCCTCCACACCAAAGCCCCAGCAATGAGAGGTGTATTTCCTGAGGTAGGGAACACTGAAGGAACAGTAGGTTTTGAGTGAGAGATCGTGAATTCAGCTTTGGACCCCTTTCCCAGCCCCTTTGATTTCTTAACTTTGGCTAAAATGTTCTACTAAATCTGTACTTACCCACGTGCCTCTTTTTAAATTAGTATCATCTTGGGACATGAACTACGTCAAAACAAGGATTTCTAAAATTTTACTTGGCTGTGGGTAGCTCAGCCCGGACTTAAAATGTGAGCTAAGTCTCCTCAGAGAGGTGTAAACCTTCACCCCATTCTGGAGGATTGTAACAGTAACAAGTACCCTGTCTGAGCACTTAACACCCCTCCTATACTGTGCTAACATGATCGCACTGAATCGTCCCCACTTTTTTTTATTCCCACCCTGCAGATGCAGAAACTAAGGCCCAGAGAGGTTAAATGGCCAGAGACAAGGCCATCTGGCTAATGAGAGCTGAATCTGAGATTCCAATGCTCTTGCTCTTAAACAGGCTGACCTGGAGGATGTCCTGGAAGATTTTTAACGAACCGTGTTAAAAGTAAGAAGCACAACTGTCTTTGATGCTCTCAGCCGAGGGATCCTAGGACCTATTAGCCTCTGATTTTCTCTCCCCGTCCTGGTCCCCGCCAAGGTGAGCCTTTGAACTCAGAGCTCTCCTTTCCTCTCTCCAGCCATTTTCCAGATGTCCCTCCTCTCGTCTAACGCAGAGACAACCTGTCTGGTAAAGCCTCGCAAATCCAGCACCAGAATCATCTGGAAGAGTTTAGCAGGCAGGCAGGAAGGCCAACCTGAAATTGAGTTAGCAGGGATTTTGCCCGAGGCCCTCATGTCAACTGCAACGTAATCACTGCTCGTTGGAAAAAACAGGCCGCCCTGGAGCTGGTAATGAAATCGATGCAAAAAACAGGCCGCCCTGGAGCTGCTAATGAAATCGGCTCGACTCGCTGTGTGTTGTCACTGGCTTGTCCTCATTTGCATCAGGAGGGCAGGCTGCTGTGAAATTCAGTCTCCTAAAGTTCTGCATCCAAAGCGGGGCAGACATGTGACCCCACCCCCCACCCCCACAGGCGATCTCAACCCCCCCCCCCCCGCCCAGAGGCCCCAGCCAGTCCCTCTGTGCTGAGCTCAGTTCTGCAGTCTCAGAACCCAGAGGCAGTCTGATCCTGACCCCAGGGGGCCTTTCAGGGTCTCTCCCAGTCCCCTGTGGAAAACCAGAATAACTGTGCCAGCCCCAGGGAGCCGTCTCGAGAATAAGACTTCATGTATGAACATAGTGAGCGTTATAAAATGAGTAGCTATCCTGGTCATCCTCATCCTCATCATTATCAGTACTTGGTTTCCCACCTTTGCTTTTTTTTTTTTAAAAGAAAGCAAAACCCAGTGCCATATGTAGTATTATTTATTTGATACTTCGTTTAAATGAACTTTAAATAAACTCACTTTTGTAACATCGCATCCTCTTAAGCAACAGTATCCCTGAAACCACAGGTTTGATGGTTTTAGTTATATTTTTAAAGGCGTATTACAACAAATGTGTGGCATTGAAGTAAAAACGCTCACCGTGAAGCCCTCAGTGGCCTCGTGGGCAAGCAGTCGGCTCCTGCCCTTGCTCTGAGGTGCAGCCCCGCAGGCGAGATCGGGCACGGATCTCAGTGTTCTCATCCGTAAAATAGGTGGGGCGCGGCAGCGACACTCCTGTCCAGCCTGTGGTCCTATTTTGGGGCGTGTTGGCTGTGACCACACTTGGTGGCGTGCCATTCGCTAGCCAAGTGGATACCCTGTAGGTGCCCTTTCCCTGCTCCGTTCCAGGTTTGCAAAAGAACTGCTTGTCCTAAGCTTCCTCGCCCCCAAGCCTCCTCTTCTTGGAATATGCTGGGCTGTCTCTCAGGGTATATGTGTTTTTTCTCATGTGTTTCCTCTCCTCAGGCTAGAACGCGCCCCCCCCCCCCGCCCCCATCGAAACCTATTTTAATCCTTCATCCCCATTCTCATTCCTCCTTCTTATCCTGCCTCCACTGAGGGTGTCAGGCTATACTAAAGGGAGAGCACCCCCGGCCCGGCCCCTCCAGCCAGCCCTCGAGTCAGCCCACTTTCCAGGAATCTTATCCCCACTGCGTGGGTCCTCCTCTTGCTTGCTTGTCCACCTAACTCATGGGTCTGGAAACGCCTTTTCTCTGGACCTTTCCAGCAGAGGCAGTTGTTCAAATTCTGCTCTTTCCTTCTGCATGATGACTCAGTAGGCATTCCCTCGGACCTGGGCCTCTTCCCCCCTCTTTCCACTTGGGCCAACAGGGTAAATCTCCATGAGAGATCTCAGGGTGCCTTCAGCTCCAAGTAGAGGATGCTGAGGCCTGGAGGTGCTGTTCTGTGGGCAGAGGAGAGGGTGGGAGTAAATTCCGGCCTGATGCCTGGGATGCTTTGTGTTTCTGTGAGCTGCCCTGCCCAGCCAGCACCCAGGGCTTCATAAATGTCCATTTGGAGAGTTCTACCTGCTTGTGTGGTGAGGTCCCTGAGACTGGCTGGCCCCCATCAGACACAGGAAAATTAGAGGAAGTTGGGTACTGCCTTTAGAAAACTGATGACAATATGATTCCTTTTATTGTATGAGAACTAAGGGAAAATGCATATAAAACAAACCTAAAGGGGCCCCTGGGTGGCTAAGTCGGTTAAGTGTCTGACTCTTGATTTCCGTTCAGGTCATGATCTCAGGGTTGTGGGATCAAGCCCTGCATCAGGCTCTGCACTCAGCACAGAGTCTGCTTGATTCTCTCTCCCTCTCCCTCCGCTTACTCTCTTTCTCAAATAAATAAATAAATAAAATCTTAAAAAACAAAACAAAACAAAACAAAACTGGAGCTTTTCCCTGAAGAGTGGAAGGGAAGAGCAGTTTTCAGTTTTAGAGTTTTACTCTTAGCCTATCCATGTACCATGGATCCAAAGAATGTCCAAAACAGCCCTTCAAGAGTGAGTTGTCTCTTCTAAACCAGTCAGAAACTGTGATGTTGGGGCTCAGAAGTGGCTCTTTTACTCCTGGGGATAGTCCCTGGGTCCTCCTCGGCCCTTGGTCCTTGGAGCTAGACCAAGGTAGACTGGGGGTTCCTCCCACTTGGCCTTCAGCACCCCTTCCCCAAATCCTGCTCCTTCTGACTGTTTTACCCCACTGCTCCCACTCCCAGATCCCACCTCCATCCTCAGCCTCTAAGATAGGGCAGCATTTGGTCACCTTGGGTTCTGCTCTGCCTGGGCTGGAGAAACAGGCCATGGGTTCTGTAAGATGAGCTGAGCTTGCTCTTGGCCAAGCTGGCCTCCTTGGTATATCCTGTGTATTGATGTGTTTATGGATCTCTGCTCTTTCTCCCCCTTGAGTTGGCCTAGCTTTGGTTTGTCAGGCCCCAGGAAAAGGCAGGAGAGTGAGGTGAGGGTTTGTTATCATCTGAACATTTGTGCCCCCCCATTCATATGTTGAAATCCTAACCCCCAAAGGGTATGTATTGGTAGGTGGAGCTTCGACAGGTGATTCGATCCCTGAGGGTAGAGTCTTCATGTATGGGATTAGTGCTCTTAGAAGAGAGATCCCACCTGAGCTCCCTTGCCCCTTCCACCATGTGTGGATCGCCAGACCATGCTAGCACCATGATCTGGGACTTTCAGCCTCTGGAATGTGAGCAATAAATTTCTGCTGTTTGTAAGCCACCCGGGCTGTGGTACTTTGATAGAGCAGCCTGAATAGAGTAAGGGTTAGAGGGATATAAAACCCATTCTGCCCTGCATATATATTTAATTATTTGACCAGAACACTAAATTTCATTTTCCCGTGACATCTATTTCATTGTATTGGCAACTGTTATCTCTTCATAAATGGGGTTCATAACTAGTGGGTCCAGCTTACAGAATTCTGGGGAAAAGAGCTTCCAGAACAGTGATACAGGGTACTTCCCACAAAATTGAACAGGTTGAAGCTGTCTGTGAGCATCAACCCTCATTATGACAGCCTCATCTTCTGGGATAGTTAGTAGGTGATACCGGGACATTCATAACAGAGATTATAACAACAATAAAATAATAGCTCTTATAATCAAACTACAGTGGAAGTGCTGAGCTCTATGTCTGATAATGAGGACTCAAACATAAACAAGACATGATCTCTGTCCTCAAGGGCTCTGAGTCTGGTCATTGACTCAAAGGTTTGAAATGACCCTTCAAATCAACTCTTCTCTCCCTCCCAGCCCAATCGGACAGCCGTCAGCGTGCCTCAGCTGGACACTGGTAAGACTGAGGGTCAAGCACCCTCCCCTTTTAGCCCTTCATGATGTTCTATTCTCAGATTTTATGCACATGGTGCATGTCTGCCTTTTTATATTTCCATCCACACCAATTTTTGTTTTTTTGCTTCTTAGCTAAATTCCCAAAGATGAGAAGGAAGGGTGTTTATTCATGTAAATCACTTTGTGCAAGGATCTGCTCAGCTGAACACCTGGATCATATTTTGATAATGATGATGTTGATGTTGACAAAGCTTGATAATTCAATAACTATGTAATGTGTCCTATTTTTCAAAGAAAGCTTGGCTAGAGCTGAACTAAAACCACAGACAATTCAGAAGAGGGTTCTTTTTAAGAAAACGGCGAAGGAAAAGAATTTGCAAGCCCACCAGGTGAGAGAACAGCTCTCCTCCCGGCAGTTTTGTCTGCCTTTGGCACTGTCCAGGTCCGCCCCAGAATGGCATATCGCCCCTGTGGTCCTCACCCCACCTGCTTCTGTCTGTCACGGCACAGGGCCCCTTAGTCCCTAAGTGCGAGCCTTCCCGCCTCCGGGCAGGCCTGGGCTTCCTCCGTGAGTCATGCTCACAGCAGTGGTGACCCATGCAGCTGCTCAGGGTGTCTCAGTCAGTGCAGCCTTCATCATTCGCCTCGGGGTTCATCCAGAAATTTCAGGAAGAACCTGCAAGATACCATCCTAGGCCTACTCCAGAGCTGTCCTTCAAAAACAATAGCACCGTTGGGGATGAGTGTTACTTCCAAAGTTAAAGGTAAAGCCAGACAAATACAGTCTGAGATATGCTGTTGGTCCAGCTGGATGCTTTGATATCCGCCTGTCAGGGGCAGCAGTGACACCCCGAAAGCTTCTTGTGGAGGTTTCCTTAACTCCTTGTGTCCAGGGCTGACACTCAGCTGGTGTGTGGGATAGACTGTTCTTTCCCTCTAGCTTCCATGTGCCCTCTCATCTTCGGAAGCTCCCAGGGAAGCAGCTAGAATGGCTCCCGCTTGGACTGAACGGGCAGCAGCCACAGTGCACATTTAGAGGTGGAAGTCTCTAGATCCATTTTTCATCACAGGACTCGCAGTAACTCCACAACTACCCTTTAAGTTTGCCTGGTCACGTCCCCATCTCTGGCCTGATCCTCCAGTGGAACAATGCAGTGCAAAGTGCACTGTCAGCCCCTGCGTTTCTGGGTACCTGAAAGGTCTGTCCCTCCTCGGCCAGGGAATTGGCTCATGGGAGCTGGGACTGGTTAATGCAATATCTGGCACTTCCTCTGCAGATGATGCAAATGTAAGGCAAGGACCTTGAAAACCAAATTCTAGAAGATAGCAAGAAGACACAAGTGTAAGAAAAAAGAAAAGTGACCGAGACTGATGCATTAGTATAGAACTGGTAAGAAGACATTGGTTTCCCGAAGGAGATGGTTATTCCAGTGGTTCTCACCCCAAGCTGAAGACCCTCTGTTGGATTGGGAAGACATCTACCACTTCTCCAACCTGGTGAGTACAGACAAGTCTACTGTGATAAGAGCATCATAGAGTAGTGGTTTATTTTATTATTATTGTTGTTGTTATTATTATTATTTTTAGAGAGAGGGTGCATGCATGTGAGCATGGCGGGAGAGGGGCAGAGAGAGAGAGAGAGAGAGAGAATCTTAAGCAGACTCCAGCACAGAGCCCAATGCTGGGCTCAATCCCAAGCCCCTGAGATCATGACCTGAGCCGAAATCTAGAGTTGGATGCCCAGCTGGCTGAGCCACTGAGGCATCCCCCAGAGTAGTGTTTGAATTGAGAGGATCACAGAGTATCGGGGCCAGAACTCCTTCATTTACAGATGAGGAAACTGAGTCACAAGCACAGTTATTGGTTCACATTTCTGCTTCCACAATTAGATTATGAGGTTCTCTAGGGTCAGGACTATGTTTTTGAAGTCTCAAAGCCTAGCAGAGCGTTTGGTCATTAGAAAATGCTCAATAAAAGTTTGTGACAAGGAGAAAGTAAGGGAAGATGGGTGGAGGGAAAGAAGACTTGCCCAAGGTCACACAGGTACCTGGGCCTCCCTGTAGGCCTCTCTCTTGAGGCATGCTGGCCACTAGGAGAGCTGCTCGTCCCCCTCTCAGCACTGCCCACTCTAATCAGTGCCCTCAGCAGGTAAGGCTGGCTCTCTATCACCCACAAGAGTCACTGATACCAGACCCCAAGGCATCTGCTATTCCACAGCAGGGCCCAGGCGGAGGCCCCCAGTCTATGATGTGAACAACGTCAGAAGACCAAGCCTGCTTTCTACCAACTCCCTTGCTAGGATGAGGCCTGAAGCCTCAAATTAGGCTGGTGTCTGTGGCAATGCAGGACCCAGGGCTGGAGCCTGAGAGCCAAGAATGAGGGTCCCAGAGTACCTCTGGGGCACAGGCAGGATGGAGCCTAACAAGGCATCCGTGCAAAGGGATGGAATTCTGAAATTCCAGAATTCTGGAAAATCCAATGAGGCAGGACATCAGAAACAGAAGTCCAGAGAGCAGAAGGGACCTGCTGAAGCTCACCCACTGTCAGGGGGCAGAGACGAATTAGAGGCAGGGTTGGGCTCTTCAGAGGATGAAGAGGTAGGCTCAGAACAGAGAGGAAGAGGCAGCCGGAACAACAGAGCAAGTCCCTGAGGAAACGGAGTAGAGCAGCAGATCCTATTAATAGGGCAGCAACAGCTTCACCCCAGGCTGGGCAAGGGGAGTGGGAGCAGGGAGTGGGAAGATACCAAGAGAGGGAGCTGAGCCAGTCTGGATCAGACTTGCCCCATTTTCTGCCAGCCCTGGGAAGCTACCTCACCTCCGCCCCTTGCACTGCCCCCACTTTGGGGTGGGGAGGGCCCAGAGTTGGGAGTGACCCTCTTCTAGGCAGCCCTCAACCTCAGGACCGTGTTAGGGGTGTTATCTTCTGCAGATGAGCCCAAGCATTGCACGTTGGGATGAGCGTCTTGGGTAAGGTCACTGTAGCAAGAATATAGAAGAGCTTCTCGTGGGCCCAGGGGCAGGAAGGGTGTCCAGGCAGCTTTGGAATTGGGTGAAGGCCAGTGTTTTTCAAGCATTTTTTTTTTGGCAGTAGAATCCTTCACCCAAAGAAATGTTACTCAGAATGTGTCAACCTGCTCAAAGCGGAACTGCTCGGTCCTCTCAACTTTCCTCTTACCCCAGGGTTAGTCCCCAGAAAATGAATGGAGCTTTACAGCTGGACCAGTTCAACTTCCTTAGCAGACCAGCAGGGAGCCTGAGGCGTAGAGAGCAAAGGGAACATGATCATTTGCTCTCACGAGCAGAGACACCTAAGAATTGAGGTCTGTCTCCTCTCCCCAGCTGAGGGCTTCTGCCGGTAGAACCAACGTCCTCCAGGGTGGGGCCAGACTGGAGAGACCTTCAGGCTAAGGCATGTGGGTTCCACAAGATGGGGAGCCATAGAATGTGTTTGGGCAAAGGCCTCCCTTCTGGCATTCTTGTTTGACAGCCCAGCTGGGACCGTGATCTCCGGGTGTCTCAATCCGGCATATTTGAGAAATAGCTCCAACAATGCCAGGTCAAAGAGACTGTGGGGATGGTGGCTTGGGCTCAAGAAGGACAGATGTCATTGGTTAAGTTTTGGTAAATAGACAAATTGTCAGTGAATAAGTTCAATGGAAGAATCAGTGCTTCCTTAAGCTGCAGGAGAAATCATGCCCATTTATTCATTGACCCAATGATACGGCTTTAATTAGGAACTCAACAATGATTTTTAAAGCCCCGTCTTGAGCTCGCAAGTATTGCAAAGACTTACTAAGTATATTTGGAAGCCAGACAAGACTTTCTGCTTCTGTCTTCCCTGCGGGTTTGTCTTGGTTATGTCTCCTTGTAGTGGGCCTCCCCCGGTTTTTAGGACAAGTCTTAGTGTTGGTTACCTTGTGGCTTGGAAGGCTAGCTGGGACCTGGAGTGAGGTGAAACATCTAAAGTGGGAAGCACATGCATTTCTTCTTCTCTTTTTTAGTTTTTGCTTTTTTTTTTTTTTTTAATATGATCAAGTTGAGAAATGCTTGACAGAGAATATCAGCCACTTCCTGAGGTCTCAGCATCAGACCACCCCTCCACAGTCACCCAGGAGAATGGCTCTCTCAAGCCCCGACCTCTGCCCCCCACCCAGCACCACCTGGTACATTATACATGTGGAGTGCCTTAGTTTGTAAAGAGCTTTCAAGTGTATTCTCTCATTTGAGCCTCACAAAAGGGCCTGAGGCAGACCCGGCAGGTGTTGTCTTGATTTTAGAGATGGTAAAAGCCAAGGTTAGAGAGGCAAGGGCACTTGCTCAAGATGGTGTCCCTAGTTAGCATTTATTCAACAAAATTTCATTGTTTTATTTGTACTTATTTATGAATGATATTTGTTATTCCAGCACAGAACCAGATCTGCTGACTTGCTTCTCAGGACTCTTTTAGCCACACCAGGCTCTTTCTCCTAAGGATATAAATAAAAATGGATTTTCCACTGGAAACAGGTCAAATGACTTAATACAGCCATAGACAATTCAGAGGGACCTGGTAAATCCTAAATGAGTCATGCTTCATTTGAATAACAAACCAGAGGGACGCTCAATCCTGCAGCAGAAAGAAATAGAATTGTACAGTTGGAGGGAACTTGATAATGGAGAGCAGTGACTTTTAAACATTTTTAAAGCCCAAAAACCATTCTTAAAATAAAATCTTACCATGCAGCTCAACGTGGAAGCCTAGCAATGCAGCATCTTTATAGAACGTGAGGCCTCACTTAATATCTTTAGAAAACCCTCTTATTTATAGATGAGAAAACAGGCCCAGAGACCCAGGGAGAGGTCCCTTGGGGAATCGGGGCCTGGCGAGGGCTGGAACCCCACTGAAGGGTCCCCATGAAAAATGAGCTGCTTGTCTCAACTTGCTTTTTCGTCATGTCCCCCACTGTTCCCCACATTACTAACATATCCAGTCCTTTCTAGTCTCCTTCGCTCAAGCTCTTCCTTCTTTTCAGAATGCATTTCCACTGTGAAACTTGCACTTTGTTCCCTCCAGACCAATGTCAAAGGGACTTCCCCTCCCCTATGAAGTTTCCTTAAGGATAAAAGCAAGAGAGACTCAGTCTCACTTCTGAACCCCCTGGAACTTTGGTGACAATCTTAGGATGTTCTGCTTGTCCTAGAGCCATTCGGGACTTAATCCCACTCCTGAGCTATCATCCTGCTTGAGGACAAGGGCCTCTTCCCACAACCTAACAGTGTCTTCCAGCTCTAAAATACTATGAAGCTGTGATCTCAAAAGATGTTACTCTAAAATAGAGTTGTTGTTGCTGTTTTTTAAAATGGAATCGATGTGCAGAATCGGTCTCATTTCTGAATATCCAAGTCCTGGCTAGTTAGATTCTATTAAAGCTAAACAATGTTCCTCCCATCTTGTCTTCTTCCTCATTCTTTAGACTTTATCACACCGCTCTGCACAAACACTGTCTGACTGACCTTGACCAGGGCCCATGAAACCAACACTGGCTGCCTTCGGGGACACTGGCCAAGGAGTCTGACCAGCCTGGGCCCCTATCCTGGCCCTGCCATCCCCGGGCAAACCACGTCCTCCCTCGGAGCTTCTGCCCCTTCTGCAATGATGTGTGCACACTCCTGTGAGAAGCTAAAGACAGGTTATAGGGAGAGGCCTTTATAAACTGCAGGCTGCCTTGATGGCTCACTTGATGAAATCAGTGAGAAAAAATTTAAATTTGATTTCTAAAATTTTCTTTTTTTTTTTTCCCTTTGATTTCTAAGATTTTCAGAAGTGGTGTAATACCCAACAACGGGTTTATGTCAATGTTCTCTTTCTAGTGTGTTGCTTTGGCATGATAGATTTGCACACTTCCTTTCGCTTACAGGGGCAGCCCCAGGCCCTTGTGTTGGCTGCTCTGGAAATCAGCTCACTATATTCTACTGAGTCCAGTTGAAAATACTCATTCATTCGCAAAATGTTTTTTGAACGTCTACTATGCCAGGCTGTTATGGGTTGAATTGTGGGCCCCCTCCAAAAAAAAGATATGCTGAAGTCTTAGCCCCTGGTATCTGTGAACGTGACCTTATTTGGAGATAGAGTCTTTGCAAATATAATCAGGTCAAGATGAGGTCATACTTGCCCTACTCCAATATGACTGGTGCCTTCTAAGAAGAGGAGACCCAGAGCCAGACCCAGACCCAGAGAGAAGAGTACTGTGTGAGAGGGGAGGGAGAACTTGGAGGGTTGGGCCTAAAGCCAAGGAAGACCCAGGGCTACTGGAAGAGACAAGGAAGGATCCTCTCCTAGGGGCTTTGGAGGGAACACGACCCTATAAGACCTTGGTTTTGGATGTCCAGGCTCCAGAACTGTGAGAGAATAAGTTTCTGTTGTTTCAAGCCACTTATTTTGTGGTACTTTGTTATGGTAGCCCTAGGAAACTAAAACATGGGCAGACTGGGGATCTGGTGGAGAAAAAGACAAACACCCTGCCCTCACAGAACTCACGTTCTAATGAAGGAGGTATGACCATAAACACGGATGGATAAATGTGAACATGGCAAATTCAGGTACTGAGGGGATTAAACAGGGACACAAGATATTTTTGTTCTTAATTGAAGGAAGAGAAGTCCACTGAAGGGTAGGTGGGTGGAACCAGATCATAGAGGGCCTTGGGATGGGAAAAAGGATTGTCATGGAGCCAGAGGGGCTATAGACAGACTTAACTGGGTTGTTTGAATGGATTGTTGTGGCTTGGAGGAGAATGTTGGCAATGGAGATGAAGGAAATGGGCAGATCAACATATCACATGGTGGTAGAACCAAAGGATCTTGCCGATGGATTGGCTATGGAGTTGTGAGAAAGAGAGGAAGAGAGGATGAATCTAGATTTTTGGCTTAAGGTAAAACCATTTCTTTTGGGGGTGGGTGGTGAGGCCATTTATTAAAATGGGGAAGGTTAGGGAAGGCATGTGTTGGAGGTGAGAGGGAAGGAATCAAGGGTTCTGTTAGCTTTAAGATGCTTGTTAAACATCTTTGTGGAGATGCAAGTTAAGTCTTCGGCTCTGTGAGTTCAGTGGCCGGAGGGCCCCTCAGCCAGGGTCTTTCTCCCTGTCTCACCAGACAAGACATCTTCCGAAATCCCAAGGTCTCCAGGAAGACAGGAGGGACGTCTTCCTACTGGAAGCCTCTCTCCATCCCCCGTTACAGCGGGGCATAGGTACCCTGGAGCTGTGCAAAGCACGCGCGTGCTAGGAAACTTGCTAAGAAGCCCAGAAGTTTTCAAACCCCTTCACAAAGTATTTTGTACTTCAGAAGCCTCCTGCGCATCTTTAGAGCTGTGTCTAGCTTCATCAGCAGAGTTAGGTCTCTCAGGGCTTCCAGGATAAACCGGGTGGTGGGGTGGGGGCGAAGCTGCAGGTGACCCTGGCCAGTATTCCCAGGACGCCAGGCTCCAAGCTGCTTGTCTGATTAAGAAAGCAGAAGAAACCTTTTGCTTTGCACAGACGCACTTCCTGCACAAAGAGCTTGGGCGGCGGGGGGGAGCCAGAAATGCCTGCACTCTGGGCAGGCCAAGCCTCACGGAAGGGTGCTGACTCAGAAGCAGCAGCTGCTTGCCCTGGGAGTTGGCGGTTGTTGGCACAACCGAAGATCAATTAAAACACGCCATTCTGGTGTGCGCTCCCCACACCAGTCCCTCCGGGATGCTTCCTCTCCCTTTCAGCTCCTCCAAAGACTTCTTTGCTGCCTAATGAACCGAGAGCCCGGTGGCCTGAGGAGGTGGCCTGCACAGGAGGGAGGGACGCTGCACACCAGGAGCCTAAGACCCGGGGCTGGTCCTGCCCCCCCGCCCTCCCACCCCGGCACTATTCCTGAGCCTGTCAGCGAGTCACTGAGCTCCCTGCGCCTGCGGTTCCCCAACTATGAACAGATCCACCTTGCCCTCCTCTGCTTCTAGGGGTCATCCCAAGAGTGAAGAGGGAATGCACATGGCCACACTCTGTTAAACTGTCGGCTCCTCTCCAAGTTTAATGATTTCTGTGACATAGAGCATATACAATAGGACAACGCATATATGTTTAACCTATCTTAGAAGTAATCCTAAAAGAAAATGAAAAGAGATCCTACTTTGGGGCGCCTGGGTGGCTCAGTCGTTAAGCGTCTGCCTTCGGCTCAGGTCGTGATCCCAGGGTCCTGGGATCGAGTCCCACATCGGGCTCCCTGCTCAGCGGGAAGCCTGCTTCTCCCTCTCCACTCCCCCTGCTTGTGTTCCCTCTCTAGCTAGCTGTCTCTCTCTGTCAAATAAATAAAATCTTAAAAATAAATAAATAAACATAAAAAAAAAAGAGATCCTACTTTTCTGGTTGCAAAGTAGTTTAGGAGGGCAGAAATGGACAATCCCAAAACTCCTGAAGTTTCCTGCAGTTGATACCACCTCTCCCTGGCCCCAGGGGCCCAGAGGGGAAGCTGTAACTGGGTGCCAGAGAATGACTGCAGGAGAAGGTTCCAGGACCTGCTAAGGAAGTGTTGCCAGATTGAGCAAATAAAAATATGCGGCCTCCAGTTAAATTGGAATTTTAGATAAACAGCAGATAATTGTTGGTATAAGTATGTTCCAAATATTGCATGGGATATACTTATACTAAAATATTTTCATTGTTTATCTGAAATCGAAATGTAACTGAGTGTTCTGTCTCTTATCTGGCAGGTATACAGGATCCCTGGTCATCAAACAGGGGATTCAGCAGGCCTAGAAGCCACTTGGATCACTAATATGCTTCACCCATGCCTCCAAGAGGGAGCCCTGCCTTCAGGGTCGGGGCTCCTTACCTTTAAGCAATTTGGATTAAGGAAATGGTCTGTTTTTAGTAACTCAGTCCATCTGTGTGAGGGCTCCCTATGTGCAAAAGGGCGTTGTCTAAATATGGAAGGCTGTAGACCCAGTCACCAGGGACTCAAACCTCAGAGAGTGTGAAAGGGAGAACAGGAGAGCAGACTCAAAGGAGAAACCAGGTAAGGGATTAGGAGGCTGTTAGCTGGGGAGGAGGATCAAGGAGAAAGCAAGGTTGGGGGGCTTCCCATCCCATGAAGCCGCTTTCCCCACTGACTGGATGCTTGGGACCCACGTCTATCATGTCCTTATGCAACTCTTCCCTGCAAGGTCCATGCACTGGGGGCGGTAATGGGCTTTGGACACAAGTTTTTCTATGAGGTGAGGGGAAGCAGAGAGAGAGCATTACCTCAGGCAAACGCCTCACCTGAGAACAGTAAATTTGAGATTCTCTGGTGTGGCTTGTCATTGGCAACATCAGAAGTGCACACAAAGGAGAAAACAAAGAAAACTGGCCACTGACCCCGCCAGGTCCCAGATGCAGAACACACTTGTCTGGGCCCAGAGTCCCCTTCCTTCCCTTCCTTCCTGCCCTTCCTCTTTCTTCCTTCCTATTCTTTTCTTTCTTTCTTTCTTTCTTTCTTTCTTTCTTTCTTTCTTTCTTTCTTTCTTTCTTTCTTTCTTTCTTTCAGATATTATTTATTTATTTGACAGAGAGAGAGAGAGCACAAGCAGGGGGAGTAGCAGGCAGAGGGAGAGGGAGAAGCAACCCCCCCCCCCACACCACCGCTAAGCAGGGAGCCTGATGCGGAACTCGATCCCGGGACCGTGGGATCATGACCTGAGCTGAAGGCAGATGCTTAATGGAACTGAGCCACACAGGTGCTCCTCCTCATTATTTCTTGACCAACCACCACGTGCAGGGCCCTTTTCTAACTCACGGGAGAATCAGCCAGAGTCCCACAAATAGGATGTTTATAGTCAGAGGTAAGAAAATTAAGAAGGGAAAATATTGAGGACTGAGAAATCATGCCCAACTGGGGAATCCAGGAAGGCTCCCTGGAGGAACTAGCGTTTCGTTCTGAGTCCTGAAGAACACATGGGATTTAGACATGTAAAAATAGGGAAGAAAGAGGGCACGTGTGAACAGAGGAAAGAAGGTGAGGCAAGGAGCAGACATGGAGAAGCCCAGAGCACATGAAGAAAGTGGTGGTCAGGATGATTTCAGACCATTCTAAGGTTGGTTTCAGGGTTTAAACCAAGGACTCAAGGGAAAGCAAAGTTTGCATCATCCTGGGATGCTCAGAGAAACATTCTGACCCACTTGTTTACCTGTTTTTCTCTTTCCCCTCTCTTGAACACATCTTTCTCTGTTGGAGGCTCATTTATAACTCAGGCAACCTCCTTCAGAGGGAGCAGGTGTTTCTCTGGGAACCGCCTTGGGAAGCAGAACGTACAAGTGGAAAAAAAGCATGTCACAGCACAGCTAGGCAGAGAGAAGCCTGGGTCGAGGCAAGGGCAGAGGGAGGAGGAGCCCAGTTGGCGTGAGGTGACAAGGCAGCAAAAGAGAGACTGATTCCCTTCCAACCCCCCACCATGCCCCCCACTTCTGAATTCTGGGTTGACCTTTCCCTCCTTCAGCCCCACTGTGAGAGATTCTATCATTAGGATGCCTTTCTTTGAGTCTTGACAACTCCTCCTTCAAGATGTCCCTTTTAAAATGTTCACATCCTTATGAAGGACTGTCCACCTTAGCTTCCTCAGAAAGCAGAGCCTGGGGTAACTGCATAAGGATATCGGCTTCATTATGGGGCATGATCCCAAGGAGCAGAAGGGAAAAGGGGTGTGGGGCTGAGGGAGAACCAATAGAAAGGCATATTCCGAGCTGGCCACAGCTTGGTATAAACTACAACTGCTCATTTCATGACACCATCTTCTGAGAGGTCATAGGATGACCATATGCAACGTTCCTTCTCAGTCTAGAGGAGGAAGAGAGAAGAAAGGATCCGCTGGCTCCTATCTCTTAACGGAGACATTTGACCCACAGGGCGTGCATTCCTCCACTCCTCTACGTTGCACGAGCATGAACATCAGGTAGGCCGCCAGGCATTTTATGTGTTGGGATCAACAGGGAAGCCCGGTAACTAGGGGCAAACGGCGTGGCCTTGAGGTGAGGCACTGTGGGGTCAGGCCCAGGTGAAGGTTGTTGGGGCCCACACAGAACTGGTCACTGCAGTGAAGACTGGGGTTGAAACACATGGCTTTTGGAGAGGACAGAGTTTCAGGGGATGCCCAAGAGGTATCTGGTTCAGGGACAGTCCTACACCTTATTCTGAGCAGTTCCCGCCTGGGTGACCAGTTCTCTCTTTAGCAGGTGCCTGCCCGCAGGGGCGAGCTGCTGAGAGCAGGAGCTGGGCACAGACTGGACCTGGCTGTGGGGGGAGGCACTGGGGGGCAGGGAGGGCAGCCAGCAAGCTCACTTCCCCACGCTCTGACCCAGCTTGGGGTGAAGCTGGACTGGTGGCCTATGCCTGGGAGGCCCCCAGACGGCCTCTGCAAACAAATACAACCCTGCCCCCAACAAAGACAGCATTAAAGGGACTCCTGAGGCCCCAGCATTACTAATGGCCCGTTCCAGCGAGGGGGAAATCAATAGCTGTTTAGAAAGGGCTTTGGCTAAGAAACTAGTTCTGATTAAGAAAAAGGAAAAGCGAATACCTGCTTTCCATGAGGATGAGAGGATGAATCAGGATTTCCCCCAGATTGACAGTGTTTCTATAAACCTTTAACTGACACCTGCCAGGAAGGAGGGTCTGTGTGTGTGAGTAGAAATTAACAACTAGATTGATTTCTTAATCTGATTTTCCCTTATCTATTCAGAGATTCCAATTCTAAAATAGAAAATACACAGTTTTCTAAAACACATTAGGACCTTCTTTCCCCAAACACTCAGGAAATGAAAAAGGCTTTTAAAGCTCTAGAGGACACTTTTGAAATGCTGCATACTTTCAGTTTGGCAGTGAAAGTGAAAACAAACCCAGATTCCATTTGAATGGCACAGTGTTTATCTAATACTTTTCTCCAGGAGCCCCAAGCTCTGCTAGATGTAAACATTTTCTTCTTTCCCCTAAGGGAAATAGGTGGCCAGCATTATTGGCTCAGTTTGGCAGCTAGAGAAGCAAAGCATGTGATGAGGGAATGGTTTGTCCAAAAGAAAACAGTGACAATGTTAGGCAGACCTGTTCAACACTTTCTGTCTTCTCGATTAAGTTGCTGATTCAAACTAGAGATTATTATAAAGACCCTTGATCAAGCACCTCCTTGTAAAGGGTTGGAGTGGGGGGGTGGGGAAGGGGGCACCATAGATCATAGAGGGCCATTCCTTCATGGTCTGGAAATTTGTTCGCTTCCTTTGTCCCTCGCCCTGCAGGGCTAAAGCTGGGTGCTCCTCTTGGGCAGAGAGGCCAGCACTCCACTAACCTAGTGACGGCTCCCCCGGGCCTCCCCATACCTTCATCCAGATTAGGACGCTGGCATTCACCCCAGTAACCTAGTGTGGCTTATATCATGACCTAACGATACTTGAGTTCACTTCCCCTCTGTCAAGGGCCTGGGATGTGCTATCCTCAGCAGGGCACTGAGCGGCCGCATGAGGCTGCACTTGGCAGAGGCAGAAGAGAGAACCGGTTGGTGCTGACTCCAGGGACCGTGGCCTGCACGAGATGCTGGCGTTCTGCTGCCAGTGGCCTGGCCACAGGGGAAGGCAGTGTCGTGCTGTGGACAGTTGTGCCAGCTCTGGTTCAAACCCCAGCGCCGTCAGAGTTGTTGGTCTTGGGGAGGTGACCTGTTTCGCCTTGCTGAACTTGGGCTTCCTCATCTGTAAAATGAAGGCAGGGACCTCTACGTCAGAGTGAGAGGATTCTACTGTAGCCTGTCTCTATATTCCTGGCACCCGGGCGCCTTCAATAACCTGGGCATTGTTATGCCTGCTTTAGTTCTGAGCGTTTCTAGGTGATCCGTTTCATTCGATTGGAAGCTGTGCTTCCCTGGTTCCCTTTGTCCCTCCTGTTTAGGCTTGTATCTGTCAGGGAGGTCCACAGGTGGAAAATTACAGGCATTCTGGAGCACGCCTCACATCACACCCACTGTTCCCACAGGAAAATCAGGAAGCTTCCAGACTGTAGGGCCCAGGGCCCCCATCTGCAGGGTGGGGTAGCGTGGTATTTGAACACACTTGTTTTTCTTTGCAGATTTCTTTGGGAATCTGCAAGGGCAGAGCCTGTTGCTAATGAGACAGTGTTTTCCATCTCTGTCTTCTCCATCAGATGTGGTCTATTAGGCTTGGGGTGGGGGAAGGGGATCAGATCTCCAGGGACTCAGGATCTCTCCCAGATTTCCTAACTGGCCAGGAGCAATTCCTGTAGGAAAAAAAAATCGTCAGGGGAAAAAGAACCAACCTGGTTCCTGGAGAAGCTGCACAGCTTCCCCCCCACCCCCCACATCATTCTTCCCCCCACTCCAGCAGCTGCCGTTCAGATGGCCGCACAGCTGACCTTGACACTGACAGACAAGCCCCACCTCGTCCCGCACAACCCATTCCCATGGGGCTGCTTTCACTGAAAGGTATCGCATTGTGCCGTTCATGCCCTTGCATGAGTGGGCAAAACACATATTACAAATGTGTGCAATTTGTGCAGGAGAAGGGTGTATCTTTGTCTTCCACTGGTGTTGTGGAGGTTTTCTATGGGCTTTTTATTTTTTCAAAGGTTACATGAGGTACTGGGTACCTTCCTCTCATGGGCTGAATTATGTCTCTCCCTCCCCAACCCCTGCAAATTTATATGTTGAAGTCCTAACTCCTAGTACCTCAGAATGCGACTGTATTTGGAGATAAGACCTTTAAAGAAGTAATTAAAGGGGCACCTGGGTGGCTCAGTCGGTAAAGCGTCTGCCTTCGATTCAGGTCATGATCCCAGGGTCCTGGGATCAAGCCCCGCACCGGGCTCCCCGCACCGAGCCTGCTTCTCCCTCTGCCTGCCCCTCCCTCCTGCTTGTGTGCGCTCTCTCTCTCCCCCCTCCAATGACAAATAAATAAAATCTTTTAAGAAATTAAAAAAAAAAAGGTAACTAAAGTAAAATGAGATCATATGAATGGGCCCTGATCTGATAAGTGTCCTCATAAGAAGAGGAAATTTAGACAGGGAGAGGTACAGAGGAAAGACACAGGGAGAGGGTGGCCATCCACAAGCCAAGGACAGAGGCCTCAGTACTAATCAACCCTGCTGACACCTCAGTCGTGGACTTCTAGCCTCCAGGACTGTGAGAAAATTAATTCCTGTTGTTTAAGCCACCCAGTCTGTGGTTCTTTATTACAGCAGCCCTGCAGAACTCATACACTTCCCGTTTAGAGGTACTGTCATTTTTGTGGTCTGTTGTTTTGAATTGGCAATCTCTCTTTTCCCTGAGTTTGAGGGATATATTCAAAGGGAGATGGTTTTATTGATGAGTAAGGTGTATTAGAAACCACCTCGTGAAGCTCTTGGCAGATTTGGAAAAGGACAAAATGCAAGCCCCTTCTCGCCAGCGTTGGTACATTTGCACTGGAGATCTTCGACTGTAGTGATAATCAGAAAGGATGGATCTATTCATCCTGACACAAACAAAAGGTTGTGAGTTCATGAGATTTGTCCTGCCGGGAAAAATGAACAATTATGGTAGCAAGTTCTCCATCTGAAAAATTGATTTATAAGCATCATTAGAAAACTTGATATTTGTTTCACTTAAAAGGCTCTTTTTTTTATTTAATAAGAAATATGTTTCTGCCAGTTGTAATTCTGTGTAACCTAATACAGTGTGTTCTGGGCTTCAGTTTTTCTTTCAGTTGTTGATAATTCGATAAACCCTTATTACATCTACAGTTCTTTCTGGGGCCAGAATATTCCAGAATTTTTTATAGTAATAACTTTCTTTTGAACAGCACTTTCAAAGAAGTCTCATAACAGTCCTGTGAGGTAGTATGTGTATCATTACTAATAACTAGCATTGGTGTAGTATTTTATCTTTTACAAAGCACATTCATATACACTCTCTTATTTAATTTCCAGGGAAATTAAATGAATTAGTTGAAGATACATAGCAATTTCTCATGCTGAGCTGGGATTAGAACATAAGCCAGAGCTTTTTCTATGACGCCATCCTTTTTCTTCACCGATAGGCTTAGCGTTTTGGCCTCTGGGGGTCTAAAAGTCCTGTAACTAATTTCTACCCATCCTTCCAGGCCCTCTCCAGACACCACCTCTTCTATGCAGACTCCCCAGGTATGCACAATGCAGAACTCATCACTCCTTTATCTGTAGCCCCAACATGCTTTCTCGGGCCCTTCCTTAGAGCTCTCACCCACTGTGGCTTATGTTCTGGTTATCTATGTGCCCATCTTATTATCCCAATAGACTGAGCTCCATGAGGTTGAGAGGAAGACTTAGCCAAACCAACCCAATACTCAACCAATAGTGCTCAATGCGGGTTCTGGGTGTGAAGTGGAATGGGACTTACATGCCCCATATGTCAGGTTCAGAGGCACTCCTTGGCCAAACAGGAGTCCATTGCTTCCCAGAGCAGATGGGAATGTAGACTCCTCACCCATGAGAATTGGATACATTTTCCCCAATGGGACGGTGTCTAATTCAAACCACCCTGCACCTACGCCATCTTCCTGCTACTCCCCAACTACATCCTTACTTCGGTTTCTTAGTTCTTCTGTCTTTTCATTGCGTAGGTTTCAGAGGTTCTGACCACCCATCCTGCATCCTACAGCCTTCCCTGCAACCCCCTCCCCCACCCCACCCCCGCCACCCTGGTCTTCACACCTGCAGTGGCGTTAAAAATGCAGACCCATTAACCATTAAATTCCAACGTGAGGTCATCGAGGAGCCAGGGGCAGCAAACACTTGACAGTCCGGGACCTATTAGTGAAGTTTACCCCTCTATTAATATCTCCAAAGTGTTACTATTAATAGGATGTGCTTTAGAAAATTTTCAGTCCCCGATTTTCCAGGATGGTGGAATATAACTCACAGTCACCCATTTCAGCTGCTAGATGTTCTTTACCCATACAAATATTTCCCATCGGTGGTTTCTCTATAGTCTCTAGGTCTCTAAAGGTGTTAGCTGAACAGTGATAATGGAACATGCTCTAAAATCTGGACTACCGCCATTCCCAGGACCCAGTCCCCAACCCAGGTCTGATCTCTTCGGCCCCTCCCTCCCCTCAGCCAGGCTCCAGACTCTCAACAGCTTCTTTGTTTGGGGGGGAGATTTTCTTAAAACTACAGGTTGAGCTGCTGGTGCCAGACACATGGGCAGACAGCAGGCCACACGCAATTCCTCCTGGGCAATTCACTCAGAGCAAAGAGTGATCTTTTTCAAGGCTCCAGAATATCAATATGTGGCTGCTTTGCTAAAACGCTTTCCGTCTCTCACAGTCAGAGAAATCTGCTTGCCTTGAGCTAGCCTCCAGTTTCTTGTTAAGAGCTAATTTTAGAGCTAATTTGGGTTCCATTAGTATATGGTTCTGTTGCAAATCTGACATGAACATTGGCGGCTTGATGAGTAACAAAGGGAGGAAAAGCCTTTTACCCGAACTGTAGCAATGCAGCCCATATGGGGCCATTTCTCAAGGAACAGATTTTCGTCTTTCATGCCATTTCAGAACTGTTTCCCTCTGAAATTACCAGCTCTAATTTAATGCAGAACATGTCTGGATGTCACTGCAGAGATCTAGTTAAACTGAGAGGGCTGGCAGGTTCCACAAATTTGCAAAAACAGTGTTCATTTGTACAGTATAATGCTCCCCAAGCCCATGCTCGTGGACTGGGAATCAGAGCTGGGGGGGGAAAGGGGGGGCTCTGCTTTCAGAATAAGAGCCAGGGAGTGATTCTGTTTCTGAGGTGGGGGCTCTACTGGGAGGGGAGCTTAGGGCATTTCCCGTTTCACCCCCTGGCCAGCGGATCCTCCTCTGTTGCCCATGTGCTGGGGCCCACATGGCTGTAACTTGGGTCCTCGAGTCCAGCTGTGGTCCTGGTGGGGGAGACGTGAGACCTGCTTGCTAATTTGAACTCTGCCAGGAGCGGGCTAGTTGACTGTTCCTTGAGCCTCTGTTGCCTCACTTGTAAAAAGGCGGGAATCTGAGCTTCTCTGATAGCTAAGTTCAAGGCCCTGGAAGAGTAACTCGCATTTATCTTACTTTGTACATCTTGGTTATGTCCTGTGATCATCACAACACCCTGTGAGGCAGGCATTCCGATCCTACAATCGGGAAATTCTGACTCAGAGAGGCAAGGACACTTGCCCAGGATCACACAGCTACTAAGAAGGAGAGCCGAACCTTGAACCCAGTTGGCTTCATTCCCAGTTCAAAGCTCCCAGAAGTCAACAGATGGAAATCAGAAACTAAGTTTGAACACTGAATCTTATCACCAGAGGCCATCTTAGAGAGCAGATAGCCATGCCCAACAGGCCTACACTGTACAAACTTAAGATTGCACAATGACTTGGGGAATTATAGTCCTGCTTTGGAATGTGCAGGATCATGAATGAGCACCCCAGAAGAGGCTGAAGTATCCGAGGAAACACACTAGAACTGGTTCTAGTCTTAGCTCTGTCTCAAGTTGCTGGGTGACCTTGAAGAAGTCACTTGGCCTCTCTGAGCTTCAGTTCCTAAATAAGACAAGTAGATGAACTGCTTCCACTGTTTAGAGGGATAGGTCTATTTAGATGGCTAGGTCTGTGGTTCTATGGCCACAGGTTCAATGCCAAAACTAAAGAACACAGCAGCAGGTATAAGAGTTTTGGTCAGGGAGTAGCCTCCATGTCCCAGACATTAAAACGCTGAAAAAAAAAATGCTCCCGGCAGTTAAAAAGTGCAGCTGATACAGAGAGTGACTAAAGCAGATTACTTCTGTAAGTGACTAAGCAAATGCTAAAACAGTGGTTGCACTCAAATCCTACAGGAGCCAGACAAGTCAGCAGGGAGGGAGGCAGGCAGCGGGTCGGACACTAGCGAGTGACGGGGACTATGGTGCCTGACCACGCGGCACGGTGACCACTCTGCTCCAGGCACATGTTGCCGGGCAGGAACGTAGATGGGGTGCAAACAATATGCCAACTTTTCAAGAGAATCGGAGATCTGAATATTCATGTGAAATAGCCTAATTTTTAAACATTGCAAACAAATCCAAAGACTTAAAAACCTTTTCATGCCAAACAGAATGTGTCTGCCAACCATATGCTGCCCGAGAGCTCCAGTTGGCTGATCCTGTGCTAACATCTTCTGAGTTGGTTTGTGTCTCTCTGTGCCTTAAACAATTCCAGAGGGCCTGTTTCCTGGCCTTGCTTGGGAGCATGCTGCAGAAGTGACCTGCTGGTGCCATTTCCCGTCAACAATACTTTGCACGACACAAATCTCGTTTTCCTGTCCGCAGCCTTTGAGGCTGGACCCCTGACTGGAGCCAGCACGCACGGCTGGTTCCCACTCTGCTGGCCTGAAAATCACCTTCTCCAGAGAGAGAAACAACAGTGAAAAGAGGAAAAGGGCAATGTGGCCTGGCTAGGAGGGTAAAACAGATGAAGTTATTTTCTTCTTAACATCATTTCTACTCTATTGGATCACATAACCATTTTTATTGTTAATTTAGGTACAAATTAATTGCCGTACAAATGAACAAAAACACAGATGAATGCCCTCACCGTGACTTGAAGCTTAAATGGCAATTACTCGGCTTAGTAATCCAATATAGCAAATATTAGTGCCGCTGTGGGCGTCCTCCGTCCCAGGGCACTGCTAATGGGAAGAGTGGACATCCCTGGAGATTCCCCGAGAACCTGAGCAAACCTGCCAAGAAGGTGTTGCCGACCCCAGAGCCTCCCTGTCTCCCTGTTGCCTCTGTCCAAGTACAATCGAATCAAGATAGTAGAGGATCTGACAGTATTTTCATGTACTGTTTTTTCCTCTGAAGGATTTCTTATTATGCTTTGTTATTCTGTACTTATTTTTCTCTTCCCAGACACATGTAAAATGTCAGTCCTAGAGAGCACTTCGACAAGGCTCTTGTCCAGGATACCCACCACCCCCCAGGCCCCCAGGCTGGGCGTGAGAGCCCTGTTGTGTGCTCACACAATCCCAATACCGGCCTCATTAGGTCCTCATCACACTGGGCTGGAACTCTCTAGTTATCTGGCCGAGTCTCCCCTGAAAGGACAATAAGCATCTCGAAGGTGGGGGCAGCATCTTACCCATCTAGTGCCCGTGCTCAGGGCATATGGCACCTGGAATTGGTGTCCGGAGTGATGCTCAGAAACAAAACAAAGTAACTGTGGGGTCCCCCACATGATCCGTCCGGGGCCCCTCCTCAGTGTACCCTCTCTACCTGTACACCACACAAGCAATTTCCTCCTTTGCATCAGAGGCTTTTGTAATTTCCTGCCTAATTTTGTCATCTTTCATGTAACAGTGACAGTGAAAATATCCTTCTAGAAATACCTCCTTGGTTTCCATTTGCCAAATCAGTCTTATCTCCCCCTAACAAGTAAAACGTAGCTACTTGTTGATCAAATGAAAAGATATTCTGTGAATGATGGAATTGTATGGTACACATTATTTTTCGAGACAAGAAGAAAGTCCCTTAGTGGACAGCAGTCAATACCAGACTCCAGATTAAATCTGATGAATATTTTTTCCTTGCCTTTGAGATTGTTTCATTGGAAGCTCTTTTGAAATTTTTATGTTGCAGATTTTAGATTCTCATCACAAAGAACTGAAGGTAAACTGTTCCATTACTAGTTTTCTCTAAACACTATAGCCATTTGAGAGCTTGTTTAGAATTCAGAGAATTTCTGAGTCACTTGCAGGAAATTTTCTTAGTCTGCATACTTTACATTCCAATAAAAGAGCCCTCACTTTTCATCAAAAGTGGTTTAAAGCATCAGTTGTAAGCCAATCATAATGACTTTCTTGTAGTTGTTCTTGATTTCCTTATAGAGGTTAGTTGCACGAGTTTGTGCTCAATGGACTTTTTCTGTTTTGAAGTCTTGTACTCTACATAGAGCCTAGTACAGTGCCTTAACATTTGATCAATGTTTGTTGAATGACCAAATGACTGAATAAATAGATGAATGGCTTTCATTTATTCTAGAGAGTTCTTCCTTAGATTATGCTGATACAACTCCTAGATTTAGGCTAACAATGTCAAAGATAAAATAATGCAGAAATATCTGATTCATTCAGAATTTTTTTACTTTTCAGATTTAGAGAGTGAGGTTCAGAGAATTCCAAGATCACCTGAAACCCTCAAGAGGAATTTCAGAAAATTGTACCAGAAAATATGGATCTTAATGTAAGCCTAGTTTCCATGGCAACTTAACATTGGGGGGGGGGTTGTTCATTATTTTCTGGTTTTTTTTGTTTGTTTTATTTTGTTTTTTACCTTTGTGAAATTCTCACAAACTAGGATGCAGCAGTATATGAAATGATTAGTTCATCAAAGCTCTTAAATACTTCTGGTAATTCTTCATCCACCAGTTACAATGGATTGGAGTTCAGTATTTGGTGGGTCAGATCCCTCCAGAGTTTCTGTGACTAATGCAGGAGGCGTGGATAGAGCTCTGTGTCCCCAGTCAGAAGATGGGGTCCAAAACCCAGCCCTGCAAGCAAGAGATCCATGGCTTGCCCTCATTCATAAAGTAGAAGGGCCCCATTCTACCTTCCTCCCTGGTGGCTGGAAGAGCCAATAAGATAACACATGTGGAAATGTTTTAGAAATTGCAAAGCATATGCAAGTGCAAGAGGTTAAGACTACTCCCCACAGTGTGCCCCTAGGAACAGACTAAGCAGATTCCACAGGGGGTGTAAGGCAACCTTGGGGTGCTGTGCCTCCCTGCTCGAGAACTAAAAATTATAGGAAATTAACTTTCTGAGAGTCAAACCAGTGGCTCCCAACTTTTTCCAGTATAGGTCCTCCTTTTTATCATCAAAATATTTCCCATACCCACTCCCACATGATAATATTTATATTTATATATTAAAAAAATATTTTTTAAGATTTTATTTATTTACTTGAGAGAGAGAGAAAGAGAGCAAGAGCCCGGGAAGGAAGCAGACTCCCCGCTGAGCGGGGAGACTGACGTGGGGCTCCACCCCAGGACCCTGGGATCATGACTTGAACCAAAGGCAGATGCTTAACCAACTGAGCCACCCAGGCGCCCCTATTTATATTTTTATTATTTGTTGATTGAGAAAATACATATTGGCACAAAGCTCTTATGACTTATGACCACTTTTCCATTTGTTTCTATTTTATCAATTGCTATCTCATAGCAATACTTTTGACAAATACTGGTACTAGATTAGAGCAAACTATGTTACCTATTGAACCTCCAGGCACTCAGGGATTAGCTGGCTTCTCAAAATAATTCCCTCTGCTCTCAGATCAGGGAATTCCCGCATTAAACTATACAATGTAAACATGATGAATGGATCAGAGCCAAGTAATGCAATCATCTTAAGTAGACTCTGGCCTCCGGTCAAAGTCAGGCTTTACTGGTGACATTAACACATCCAAAGAAACAGGGTGTTGGTCACAAGAAGACTTGGTTGCCCGTGGAAGCCAGAAACAGTGGCTCCACCCAGCACCCTCCGAGTCCTGCCCAAGCAAGACATGCACTGACTTCGGGACTCAGTCTCGACTCCTGGTGGAGCAGCTTCCGTTTCCCTGCAGGCTCAGCTGAGGAGGTTTGCTGCTAGCGGAGAGCAGCCAGATATACCGATTGTTACGGTTTATTGCAGACGAATGTCCTAGCTTTAGATCATATAACCATCCTAAGAGCTTGGATAAGGTGAGACCAGCCCCAAGCAATGGCTGACAAAGCAGGCCTCTGAGCCAGGCTCTGAGGCCAGTGAGTAGCCTTGGGGAAGCTACCCTATTGGCCCTCACATCTTTTTGCATCATCACGAGCCATGATTCCTCAGCCTCAGCACGACTGGCATTTTGGGTCCAATAATTCTTTGTTGTGGAGAGCTATTTTGTGCATTGTAGGATGTTGAGCAACGTTCCTGGTATCCACCTGCTAGAGGCTAGTAGAATCTCTCTTCCCACTCCCTAGTTGTGATGACCAAAAATGTCTCCAGACATTGCCAAATAGTCCCTGGGGGAGGGGGCAGAATGCTCCCCAGTCCCCAAATTGAGGACCCCCTAGTACAAACCATCCCAGTGAAATCTCTACAGGATGCAACCACATGAGGTTCTTCTCAAAAGAAGAACTCATTCCTGAATGTGTAATACATTCAATTTCTACACAGTGTTGCCTTTATCCAAAGGATGTTAGAATTCTTGAAAAATCAATTTTTAGGAGATTGTGGTTAATTTAGAAATACAGCAATGCTCTACTTCCCTATAATGCAAAAGAAATAGGGGTTCTGGCAACTGAGTGAACTGAAACTTTCTTTTGATGACCTCGTGATTCAAGGGTCATCCTTCTGAACATCAATTGTTCCTATTTTCAAAGTGTGAATTGGGATGGATTGTACTGGCCAGGGGAGTTCCTGGAAGCTGTTTTGTTGTTTAAAAAAATAAATCCTTGGGGCGCCTGGGTGGCTCAGTTGGTTAAGCGACTGCCTTCGGCTCAGGTCATGATCCTGGAGCCCCGGGATCGAGTCCCGCATTGGGCTCCCTGCTCGGCAGGGAGTCTGCTTCTCCCTCTGACCCTCCTCCCTCTCATGCTCTCTGTCTCTCATTCTCTCTCTCTCAAATAAATAAATAAAATCTTAAAAAAAAAATCCTTGATTTGTTTTCAATTCTTAATTATATACCTCTACCTCCTAAAAATAATACAAAAAAGATATTCCAGTTACCTGAGAAATTCGGTTAGTTTTGTGCTGAAAAATTGAGGATTTTTGCTCAAATGGCTCCAACTTTTTCTAAACAGTTCTTTCATCAAAAATTCCTTCATCTGAGGAGACCATTCCCACCATAGTCAAACCCCTTACCAGTGTACGGTCCATCACTGCTCCTACTTACAGAGAAATTTCCACCTGGTTCTGTTTAGGGGCAAGGTTTTCCATGATGGCCTCATCCCTCCTCCTGGCTCCCAAGGCCACCATTTGCTGTTCCAGACCTTAAAAGCTCCCAGCACTGGTGGTGGGTAGGGGTCCACGCCGAGCCCCACATTGAATGCCCTCTCATCTGCTCCCTTCTTCCTCCACCCCTCCCCCACTTCAAGGACTCAGGTGTCTTCACCCCTCCAGTCTGGGCCCAGCTGCCTCTTCCTGCTTCCCCAAGCCCAGTTTTGACTGGTCTTTAGAAGTGGAAAATCTGGTTCTGAAAGCATACTCTCAGCCTTTGTGTCTAGGCCTTGGCCCTACGTTTCTGTGAGTGTGTGTTTCTGGTCACTGTGGATGGCGGGAGGTGGGTGAGGGGGGCTGCCCTTGGGTACCAGTGAGAGAGCAGAGTGAAAAGGGAACACACAGATTAACTCTGGGAGACAAGAGTATGAATTAAAACCTTTTGTCTTCTCTGATGAGAAAAGGGGAACCTCTAGCCACGGCAGCGGCTCTCCGAGGACAAGCAGGAGAGGAGGAGAACCTGGTGTTCCAGGTTCATATAAATGCTCGTCTTAGAAGTGCCATTCTCTCGGGGCGCCTGGGTGGCTCAGTCGTTAAGCATCTGCCTTCTGCTCAGGTCCTGATCCCAGGGTTCTGGGGTCGAGCCCCGCATTGGGCTCCCTCCTCAGCGGGAAGCCTGCTTCTCCCTCTCTCACTCCCCCTGCTTGTGTTCCTTCTCTCGCTGTGTCTCTCTCTGTCAAATAAATAAATAAAATCTTTAAAAAAAAAAAAAATGCCATTCTCTCTTTCCCCAGCAGGGTGGGCCGGGTGCTGGCACAGATACCCAGCACCCAGGCTTGCCCTGATGGTGCCTTTGTGCAGGAGGGACACAGCCCTTTGTGCAGAAAAGCCCCACCCAGGGCACCTGACCTGGAGGGAGGCGCCCACGGTATGGCAGCCTCCACCCAGCTGCTCAGCCGGCAGCCTTGGAGGGACGGGGCGCGAAGTGCTCAGCCTTCCCTGCTGCAGCCCTGCGCTCAAGGGCATGGCTCCCAACGCCCCACCCCTGCCCCATGAGAAGTCAAGGCAAATAGCCTAAGCCTACGGGGTGCCAGATACTTTATAGATAGATACATATAAATATTATATATGAATATACATATATATATATATAATCTCAGCTAATCACCCAACAATTATGTGAAGTAGGCATTTTTGTCCCCACATTAAAGATGAGGTAACCAAGACTTAGGGAGGTAAAGCAACTTGTCCAGAGTCACCTAGCTAGGAAGACGTGGTGAGTCTTCACAGAAAAGGACTGACCTAGAGGCCCTGAACAGCTTCCTGGTTCACACAGCTGAGGAGAGATTTCACCTGCCTCTTGAGGCAGAAATGCAGGAAAGGGCTTTGCCTGGGAAGTTCTATTAGAGCAGTTCTCAAAGTGAGACAGGACCGGCTGCGTAGGATCTCCTGGGAAAAATCACCACTCTCTTCAGAAGTGCACATTTTTTTTTTTTGAGATTAAAAACGTTTCCAATTTGGGGTGCCTGGGTGGCTCAGTTGGTTAAGAGTCTGACTCTTGATCTCAGCTCAGGTCTTGATCTCAGGGTTGTGAGTTCAAGCCCCGTGTTGGGCTCCACCCTGGGCATGGAGCCTACTTAAAAAAAAAAAAAAAAAAGTCTCCAATTTGCTTCTCATCTGTAATTTTATTATGATATTCACAGCAATAAAATGACTTGAGGGCCAGTCAGGAAAATTAAGAGTGGGGTCAGGGGGTGGGGGGAAGCTGGGGAACTCTCAGTCCTCATCTGAATCCAGCTAGGGTTGAAAGGAACCCCAGAGGGAGGAGAGGTGGTAGCAGCTGGAAAGAAAAGACCATGCCCCCTCGATCTATAGGAAGAAAGTGGTGGGGACCCCCAGAGAGAGCTAAAGGTGGGTCTGTGGGGGCAGGGGGGTGTTCTCGGCAGGAAGCCTTGTGTGTTCAAATCTCTACCACAGGCCTGCAGGACTGAGTGTGAAGAGCTGTGCTGAGCCCCGGCATCCGGTCGGAAGTGCGAGTCTGGAGCTCCTGGCTCGGGATGCTGCAGCTGTTCTGGGGATCTGCACAATTAGAATTCTCTTAGCGCTCAGACCCCGCAGGAATCCAGTCACGTGGTAGACGTGGTGCCTGGAGCTGGGGTCAATGAGAGCTCAGTCTGAGAGAAGAAGCGTTCCTTCCCTCTGACACATATCCTGCTTGGGTTGTGCACTGCTGGGCTTTTGCTCACAGTAAACGTAACCACTTGCAGGAAAAGGATCCTGCAAATGGTTTCTGGGTTTAGCCTGGGAGCTCTCAGGGCCTTGGGTGGTGAGTGTGGGACAAAGGAAATCACTTTTCCTTCTGAGCAGGATTTTGCCAGCCTACCATTTCTATCAGGGGATCTTTATTGATACGTGCTCCTCTTTCAATTCATGTTCCTCCGTACCGCAATGCTGACTTCTCTCCAAGCATGCTGGGATCTGGTTCCTGGATAACTTTAGGACTACAGCTTTAGAGAGATCACTTCTCTCCTATCTTGCTCCCCTGGCCAAGAATATGTAATTAATTAAGAGGGCAAAAGTTTTCCTTAGAATCTCCTGAATCAAAACCAAGTCTTTGTTATTTCAAAGTTTGGGGGACTGAAAAAGGACCAGATCCCCTTCTCTTCTACTTCCTCCAAGTGTCTGGGTGGAAATGCATTTCCTAGTCATTTATGCTCACCTCTCTGATATAAATCTCCTAGATACTGTCCCTCTAACCCACTCAGTCTCCCTCTGTTAAATGAAATACTGGACCCAAGATCTTGCCCAAGCTGAGCCTTCCCTGATCCAGCTTGTTCTTATTACTGATGGAACCTACCCCCAGGCCCCAGGACCAACAGCTCTTTCCAGAGGGAATTGGATTCCTCCCCATTGTTCCCTCTTTGTTCTGTGCTGCTGGTTTTTGTCCTTCCTAATCAACACCTTCATTCCTGTCAAAGACCTCCTGTCAGAAATCACTACTGTCCTGTGTAATGGGCACTAATGTTCTGTCAGAAATCCATGCTCTGCTATCAGCAATCACTGTTTTCCTGTCAGAAACCACTGTTGTGTCAGAAATGACCACTCTTCTTTTAAAAATCACTGTCTTAAGAGAAATCACCACTCTCTTCAGAAAGCCTTGTTCTCTTGTCAGAAGTCCACTAACATCCTGTCAGAAATCAACATTTTCTGTCAGAAAATCCCTGTTTTCCTGTCATAAACCATTGCTCTCCTGTCAAAAATCCCTGGTCTCCTGTCAGAAATTCCTGCTCTCCCGATCCCTGTTTCTTGTCAGAAGTCATTACTTTCCCATAGGAAATCATTGCTCGTTGCCTGAGCCTTCTCTCCACAGGATATTCAGAGTTGTTCGTCATGCTTGGACATGGGTAGCTTTCCTGTGACCTCCTCACTGCTGGCTGTTTGCACCTGCTTTGCTGCATCTCTTTAAGCTCAGTGCTGGAGAAGCGGGCACAGCACTGGGAGCCCACAGTCCCTTATGCCTCTCCTGAGTGATTACAGACCAGTCCTTTTTGCTTGCTGGCCCTTTTCCTCATCTCTTTGTTAGGGATGATAATATCACCTACTCTGCCTACTTCACAAGGTTATTTAATTTAGATCGATGACAGTTCTTTCAGAAGCTGCTATTTTGATTGAGCCGACATCGCTCTGCCTATAATTTTCACACACTGTTGTCCCACAGGGCTAGTCTAATACTCATGTGCCACAGCCTTCCGACCCCATCCCTAAATCTTCTCTTACCCGGCGGAAATGCCCCCAGTTCTCTAACATCCAGATTAACCTGCTCAGTCCTTGTATGGCATGGTTTCCAGACCTGTTAGCCAGTCTCCCTGCCCCTCCCCGCCCCTGACATGTTCTAGTTTGTCTGGGTTTCCCTCAGAATGTGGTCTGAGCAGCTCAGGGGAGAACAGGATTTTTTTTTAAGATTTTATTTATTTATTTGAGAGAGAGCACAGAGGGAGAGTGAGGGAGAAGCAGACTCCCCGATGAGCAGGGAGCCAGACACGGGGCTTGATCCCAGGACCCTGAGATCATGACCCCAGCCAAAGGCAGACACTCAACCAACTGAGCCATGCAGGCGCCCCTGGGGGAGAACAGGATTATCATCTCCCTCCTTCTAAAGCAGAGAATTAATGTGGCCCCAGATTGCATGAGCATTTGTACCATTTACCATGTAGAATCTTCCCAGTCAGAAGCTCCATTTATTCAAGTAATTTTTTTTTCCTCAGAGGCTTATAATTTTCTTTGAATAGATTTTGCATGTCCTTTTCAGTTAATTTCAAAGTATTTAATGTTTTGGAGTCTTTAGGGACTGGGATGTCT
This sequence comes from Mirounga angustirostris, assembly GCF_029215605.1. Classification (NCBI taxonomy): domain Eukaryota; kingdom Metazoa; phylum Chordata; class Mammalia; order Carnivora; family Phocidae; genus Mirounga; species Mirounga angustirostris. The sequence goes on along the minus strand of NW_026991709.1, from coordinate 71,399,587 downwards.
TTTTTTATTGTATTTTTTTTCTAGCCTTCATCACTGGAATCTAGAAATGGTATTGATTTAATTTTAATCTGATAATCTGCAGTGTTGCTGAACAGATTTGTCATTTCTTTTTTTTTTTCTTTTTTTTTTTTTAAGATTTTATTTATTTATTTGAGACAGAGAGAATGAGAGAGAGCACATGAGAGGGGGGAGGGTCAGAGGGAGAAGCAGACTCCCTGCTGAGCAGGGAGCCCGATGCGGGACTCGATCCAGGGACTCCAGGATCATGACCTGAGCCGAAGGCAGTCGCTTAACCAGCTGAGCCACCCAGGCGCCCTTCTTTTCTTTTTTTTTAAAGATTTTATTTATTTATTTGAGAGAGAGAGAATGAGAGAGAGCACATGAGAGGGGGGAGGGTCAGAGGGAGAAGCAGACTCCCCGCCAAGCAGGGAGCCCGATGCGGGACTCGATCCAGGGACTCCAGGATCATGACCTGAGCCGAAGGCAGTCGCTTAACCAACTGAGCCACCCAGGCGCCCAGATTTGTCATTTCTATTAATGTTCCTAGAATGCTCTGTATCTTTCTTGGAGTCCTAGTCATTCTTAAAATGGGGAAAGCTGTGTTTATGGCAAGCTGGAGCAGTGCTCCAAGCTGTGGCGTTTGCTCCTAGGAAACACTCAGAATGGGTGACAACACTCTCTTAAGCAGGAATTTGGCTGGCTACACCTAAAAAAGCATATCGGGAAAAAAAATGAGGACGACGTTATTAGAGGGAACTTTTTTTTTTTTTAAGTAAGCTCTACCCCCAGTGTGGGGCTTGAACTTACCACCCCAAGATCAAGAGTCACATGCTCTACCAACTGAGCCAGCCAGGTCCCCCTAGAGGGATAATCTTTAATTAATTCTGATTTCTATTTTAAAAAGTAAATCATTCAATAACTCTGGTAATTCAACCATTTATAGCAACAAATTGCTTACCACATACTTCGCAACTGAGCAGTGATCACACCAAAATTGAGAACACCTGGCCTGATGATTAAAGCAGGATTTTCACTGAATTGTACGCTTTTAAAATGGTGAATTTTAAGGTATGTGTGTTATACTCCCCGCCCCCCCCCAAAAAAAAACCCAACAAAAACTCACAAAAAATAAAAAAACAAGCTTTGGAGGCAAGATGTTGAGTTTTTATCCAGCTCTGCTTCTAATAGTCTCTATGGCCTTGGGCAATTACTTGGTTTCTTTGACTCTCAATTTCATCCGGTGCAGAATGGGATTATGAATTGTCTCTCCTTCATTCCACTGAGAAAAGAGACTCTCCTCTCACATCCTATCAAGATGTGGAGTGGCCAATCAAAACATCTCTTTTTCCTAGACATAATGATTGGTACAGATGTGCTCACATGATCCAAAGAGGATCAGTCAAGGTCTAGAAGACAGCTGATATGGATGATGACTCAGGGGGCTCTCCCTCTGAAATTATAAACTGTAAGCTCATGGGATCAGGGCTACTGGAGGTCATCTTTTTCATCACAAGGAAAGAACATACTAGAAAGTAAAGCTAACACAGAAGAGATGGAAGGAGTGAGAGATTCTGACAACATTGTTTGAGCATGTGGATCCAGTCTAGGCAGAGCTAGAAAACTCTTGGTGTTTTCATTTCTGGGTGCAAATAATTTCCTTTTTTTCTTAAGCTTGTTTGAGTTGGGTTTCTGTCATAAGCAACCCAAAGAGGCCTAACACAGAAGTCTATTTATAAGGCTGTTGTGAGAATTATTTGTGATAATACATGTACCCAATGCTTGTATATAACCCGTATTCAAAAATTGAAACTTACTATTATCGTCATCAATACCATGCAATAGATAGGGACAGTTCTGTGTTTGCGTTCTGCCTTGCAGTAGTTAAGACAGTGCTGAGTATAAAGTAAAATCTCAATAAACATCCTTATAGACAAATTGATATCTTTCTCTTAGTGCAGAATTTAAACAATGAATTAATCTGAATTTTTCTCTCCTTTCTACTCTTAAGAGATAGAGACAAATCTACAAAATGGAAAGAGGGTTGAACCGGGGGTCAAGAGAATGAGGTTCCAGTTCTGATGATGCTTTTCACATACCGTGTACCCTCAGGAAGCCCCTTCCCCTCTCTGGGTCTTGGTTTCTCCATTTGTCAAATTAGGCTATTGGTGCTAGATGATCTTAGTCCCTTGTAAGCTCTAACCCTGAAATTCAGGGGAAAAGACATCAGGGAATTCTTTCAATGCCCCATGGTTTTGGGGGGTTAAAAAATTCAGTCTCATGCCCCTTTTGCATCCTTCCTCATGGCCTCTCACAAGGACACATGGTCAGGGATAGTCAGGGTACAAGCTGATAACCACTTTCAAGATTCTGTATCCTCTTAAGAAGATGCAAGGAAGTTCAGTACTCCACTTGCTAATGTAGAAATGTTGCTGAATACGTATTAGGATGATTTTTCAGCCACGAGGCCTGAAATATAATGTAATATTCAGAAAAATCAATGGGAAACAAAATATTTTTCACTTATCAAGCATTCATTTAGGGCCTTCTAGACATACACTGTGCCAAGTACTAGGGAAACAAAGGGACTAAGTCCCTGATCCTGAGGTCAAGGAGTCTTACAAGGACTGTTCCCTGAATGTCTTGTTCATCAAGATTTCACTGGAGTCCAGAGGCGAAGAGAGATCTTGCTAACTTTCTTGGGTGCCCACTGTGTGCCAGGCACGGGACAGAGTTCGTGTACATTGTCTTGTCACTTGGTTATAACCTTCCTGCGCATGGACCTCTCAGAAACACTGATCTGGCCGAGGCATGGAGACCTACTATGTCTTTGTAAAGCCTTCACACAGAGGCCCTGACCCTCACAGCCTCATCCTCTCTCGTCCTGCTGTCTGGTCATAAATGAAACTTCCCTCTGGGGTGGAGTCTGGAGCTGCAGTGCATAAAGGCATCTGAAGCCTCAGCTTTGTGGAGGACATGAAGTATTGATTTTTACTCAAGTATCTGAGTAATCATTTTTATATTAAAAATAAATATTGATAGATCATGGGGTAAACTTTAAGATTTGTACACATTTAAGATTCATCCATTTTTTCTAACAAATATTTATTGAATGACTGCTGTGGGCCAGGCATTGTCCAAGGCCCTGGGGATTGAGCAGTAAATAATTCAGTAAAAAAAAAAAAATTCTCGGAATGCCTGGGTGGCTCATTCGGTTAAGTGTCTGCCTTCTGCTCAGGTCATGATCCCGGCATCCTGGGATCAAGTCCCACATCGGGCTCCCTGCTCAGCGGGGAGCCTGCTTCTCCCTCTGCCTGCCTCTCCCCACTGCTTGTGTGCTCTCTCTCTGACAAATAAATAAATAAAATCTTAAAAAAAAATTCTCAACGGGCTCCCATTCTAGTGAAGTAAACACAAAAAGCATAGTATTTCAGATGCTGACAAGTGCTATAGAGAAAAATACAGCAAAGAAGGGGACCTCATAGGCAGGTCCGGCTTGCAGAGGATTGCTTCAGACTTCTCCATCTGTCTCCTTGGGGCTCCTTGTCCTTGCCTCTGCCACATGGGCTGCCTGGGTGGAGGTGGGGGTAGGAGTTGGAGGGTGGTAGGAGAGAACCAAGAGATCAACTGGCCAAAGAGCTGCATCTTGAGCGTATTGACCCGAAGAGAGGAGATGCTGAAGAAAGCGAAAATATAAGCTAGCCCATCCAGGGGTACCTCATGGCCCAGAACCCACACACTGTGGGGCCTCAGTCTGGGCTTGAGCCCTCTTCAGCAGGCTTCTGTCTATATTTCTGCCTCTTCACTCAACATGATCCCTGCTTGCCTTTCTTGGATGCCTAGGTGGCTACCCTAGGGAACCTCCTTCAGCTCATCACTACCCTTCAGCCCGCTCGACCCAAGCCCTTTGCCCTTTGGGCCAAAGGCAGCCCTACTCTCTGTCACCATTCCACCTCCCAGGGCTATGGGGCTGTACCGTGTGCCAAGCACGCTCCTAGCCACACACAGTGGTGGTTTCTCATGGCTCACTGCTGGGCACAGGAGAAGGCAAATCAGAGAAGGGAGCTTGGCAAGCCGTGGGATACAGGGTCCGTCTTGCCACGTAGGACAGACACTGCAAGCCAGTGGCTCTCGAACTTGATGCATCAGAGCTGTGCGCTTGTTAAACTAGAGACTCTGGGCCCCACCCCCAGAGTTTCTGATTTAGTAAGTCAGGGGCCCCAGTTGTCTAACAGGATCCAAGTGACCCCGGGACTCCTGCTGTCGCTGGGGCCCCACGGAGCTTCCCTGCTCTAGGCCAACTGCGGAGGCAGGCTGTCTGCCTTCCGTGCTCCAGCCTCCTGCTGGGCCCTTCCCTCCCCTCTAATTCATGAACCCTTCTCTCCCTCCACTGTCTTCCCTTCCTACGCCATCTGGTTTTTGCTCTCACTCTAAAAAATGCTTTTGGAATGTGATCTGCCAAAAATTCTACGAAGTGGCAAGTGGCTGGTCATAGCTATCGTCCCCTCCAGGAATATTTGAATTTTGACTGTCTCATAAACCCCAAAAGCTAAATAAATAAAACTCCGATGATAGGCTTGAGAGGTCAGTTAGTGAATGGTGGCTGTGTTTGGGGGCCCAGAGCCTCTGACACCGCGTAGGTGGCCGCTCATCATACCTCCCGCTGTGCCTGTGGGGGTCCGTCTCCGGCCCGCCCGCCTGGGTAAGAGCTGAAATTCTGTGATGCTCTTCTCTAGAAGCAGTGAGGCAAAGATGACGCTGCTGAAGAGGAGAGCCACTAATGGCAATAATTAAATCCCCCAAGGAGACAGGATCCTCCGTGTCCTTTGTGTTCCGGGAGTGTCTCTCGCTTTGGTGGAAAGAAAGAAAATCTGCTATGACAGGTTCTGATGCCCCTACCGAGGGCCGCCCTGCTGTGTTTGCGTCAGGCCCTGGGTCTGACTCAGAAAAATACACAGAACAGGATTTGAAGAATTAAGGTCATGCCCCCCGACCCCAGGTTTAAAAAAGAAAGAGTGGACGGCTCAGAAGGGTCGGGGAGGGATACATAAAGAAGAGTCTGGAAAATAAGGTGCGTGGACGGAAGTCAGCCATCCCAAACTGCTCATCTGTCCAGAATTTCACCCCCGAACTCTTGCCCTCCAATCCTGAAAGGCATGTCTTGGCCTCACTGCCTCTCACCCTGATCCCGAAAGGCAGTTGTCTCCTGGAAAGAATGAAACTGCTGATGAGAGACGGGGCAGAGAGGAAGGAGCAGGGTCTGGGGGTGGCCAGTGGGGCTTGTCCCTCCAAGTTGCCTGGAGGACAGTGATGCAGCATGGACGGTGAGCACCGGCCTGCGAGCCAGAGGCCTGGGTTCTTGTTCTTGTGCGGCCCGTCCCTTCCCCACCTGCCGAGGAGTTAGCTGCCATGACTTCTAAATATCCCTGCAGACCCTGAAATTCTCTGACCTCTGCCATCATCATCTGCCATGAGAGGTACTTCAGGTTGGTGCATGAGGACCACTCAGATGACACTTTTTTTTTTTTAATCTCTTCTCTTGGCCCCAGATGGAATTGCATGGAATTCCATGGTTGTTGCAAAGCATTTCTCTGATCTGGCTTCAGTGGTTATTTCTGAAGCCATGTTCCACCCTGGGAAACCTTCCCCATTTTCTCCCCTCTGCTCCACCTCCTACCCCTGTCTCTTCCTTTCCATTCTCGTTGGTTTTGCCCAAGGAAATCTGCAATCATCCCATCTGCCCTCGTCTGCCCCTGAGAAATACCTTTCTACGCTGCCCGTGACAACCCAGGTTGGAAGCAACCAGAGTGTGAATTTGTTTCACGACATGTAACTTTGGTAACGTGCCTGTGTGTGTGTGTGTGTGTGCGCGCGTGTGCATGGCACAAAGACTTACACGGGAGGCACTGTAACATGGAGGTTAGGATCTGGATAAGGTTTTGGCATCACACACACCTAGATTTAAATCCTGCCTCTGCCGGGGCACCTGGGTGGCTCAGTTGGTTAAGAGACCAACTCTTGATTTTAGCTCAGGTCATGATCTCAGGGTTGTGAGATGGAGCCCCACAGAGGGCTCTGCACACAGCGGGGAGTCTGCTTAAGATTCTCTCTCTCCCTTTCCCTCTGCCCCTCTCCCCGCCTCAAATAAATAAATCTTTTTTAAAAAAATTAAATCCTGCCTCTGACACTTATTAGCTGTGTGATCTTGGGCAAACTGCCTACCCTTTTGGAGCTTCAGTTTACTTATCTGCAATTTGACAATAATATGTACCCTAAGTGTTTGCTGGGGGCCACTCCCTTCTCAGATGACAACACTTGTTTCAGAGAGAATCAGAAAGTTCCATAGTGTCTTGGGCATGCCTTGTGGATGGTAGCACTTCTTTCTACTGCTGCTGCCTCTTTGTGGGGCACCCTCCTGTACACCCAAAGATACCTGGAATTCGGAGCCAAAGTTCCCTCGATAGGCCACGGCATCCAGGAAGCAAGCGAGCGGAAGAGGCCCCTCTTTTCCTGACCCACTGGCCCATCAGCCTTCATCAATCACATGTCCGGCACATGCAGAGTTCTTTCCTGACAGTTTAGGGTGACTTCAGAGAGTAGGAGCAGAACCTAGAGCACTAGTGTTTGGGGGCTTTTTCTTGAATCCACAAGGAAAGACTTTTCAGTCTTCCTGTGGAGGGCCCGCTTGGATGCCACCCCCACTCCTAAGACTTTGGACCTCAAGTGCAGAAACACACCGTCCTCTTTGGTCTGAGCAAGGCCCCGCTCTCGTGTTAGTTATTCATTCCCGTACCCCCCTGCACCCCTCCCATTCTCCTGCCCCTGTAGGCAATTGTGGATTTACTCTGCATCTTCTTCTGACTAATTTCCTGTGATCTGTGTTTATTTTACATAAATGGTTCCATGTCATATTGTGCATTCTTTTGCTCGCTTCTTCCCCGCCTCCCCCGCACCGCCCAGGACTATGCCTGTAAGGGCCCTTTGTGTTACTGGGCTCACTTCTAGCTGGCTTTCTTCCTCCACTTACCCCGCAATGGATTCTGGGTGACCTTCAACTTCCCCACCACAGATAGCAATGCTGCAAAGAGCTTCCTCTAACAGCAGCACCTCCTCCCTCTCCTGACCTGATTCGCCTACTTACAGATTGGTCGGCACAAAATCTAATCTTGGGGTCCAACAACTCATAGAAAGCGCTCTCTGCCTACATCCTTCTTGAATCGTGAAGACCCTGGGCAGAGAATTGATGTTTGAGCCACCTTATCTCATAGGGCCCTTGGGGAGGGGGCTCTAGACCCGTGGTCCTCAACAACAGGGGCTCTTACGTGAGGGCCATATCAGGCCTCGTGCTTCCTTCTATTGGTTGACCATTTCAAGGAAGCCCATCTTCCAAAGGCAAACAATTTTTCCCCCTCAGAAACATATTATTTCTTCATCCACAACACATTTACTCTGCCCTTGGGGTCATCTTGAGGAGATTTTGGTTTCTTCTGAGGGGAGAGGAGGCTTGGGTAGGCACATGTAAGTGTTGCTGGCATCTCAGAAGAGCTGCATTTGACTTTCATGGCTGCTCTGGGCTTTTATGGGGAAGGGCATTGGCCTCAATTAAATTCTTTCATCAGTAATTCCATTCTAATAAGAAAGGCTCAGTGGTTTGCCAGTTCCTCCCAAAGCTTTATCAGGATTAAATATTGTTTACTGAATGATATCTGTTATTATTCAGCAAACTTTCATGGATTTCCAGACTTTTTTTTTTTTTTTTTTAATGCTTCTTGTCCTTCTTCTTCAGTCTGGCTACTTCCTTGGTCAAACTGTCTCTTCTTGGGGGTTCAGACGTGCTGCACAAGACTCAAGGAGCACCGCACAGGGAGCCTTGACCCTGGCCATGCCTCTGTATCCCTCGGCTAGTGGCTTGTGTGGCCCGGATCTACTGGCTCCTGAATGTCTTGGATTTTACAAAGTGTTCAGTATTCCTTGGCACTTCCAAGAGGTAGCACCTTTTCTCTCCTTATATCAGCTGTGACTCCCAGCCTATGACCATAGCCCTGTGATCCCCTCTGTCATGTCCTCCTGCCTCTCTAGCCCCAGCCCCAGCCTCTCCATCTCTCCCCTCTGCCTCCTGCTCATTCTTATTTACTTTCCTCAAGGAATTCCCATCCCCTTCTGGCCTCCCTCGACTGTTCAGGCATGAGGGGTGTGTCCCGCCTTTCCCAGCCCTCTGTGCAGTCCCACATTCCCCCCAGGGGTTCTTGTTAGGTAAGTGGAAGCTGCATGTGCTTTGAAGGCACTTATCTTGCCCTAGATTCACCCCAGATTCTTGAGGCTCCTCTTCATTAGGAGTCATCTGGGCTCTGCTGGACCCCTCACTGTCATGCCAGAGTCTTGGGCTGCCCCAAGATCCTCTACAGCTTCCCCAGACCTGTTTCTCAGGCGAGGGGAAGACAGGGACCTAGACATCTCCTCTATGGCAGACTGATGGGCCTCTTGACCTTTGGCCAGTCAAAGTAAAGTAAAGCCCACAGGGGTTTACTGTCTTCGAAGAGCTTCGGGCTAATATCTCTGCTGCAGACTTATTCATTCACCCTTTCATGCATCACTCATTCATCAAACCTGTGGACAACCACAGAGATGGATACACTGCAGAGACCTGGCCTTCCAGAGCTCACAGAGGGCACACAACGATGATAAAAATGGATAGTGACATGCAGACAGGTCCCATCCCCTGCTACCACATTCAGTGCTTTCTCCTGAAGAGTGGGGACCAGGAGGCAGGTTGGGGTTAGGGGAGGGTTTGACTGAAGCTCTTTACCTAAGCTATAGCACTCAATTGCAGGGTTGCTCACAAGCACACTCGTTTCCCTAGACACCGTGGCGTACGGAGCAGAGCACAGAAATCAATAGGAGGAAAAAGCAGAGGACTGTGCCATGATAAATAGGCACGCTCATCAACTTTCTCTTCTGTTGGAGCTTTCTCCCTTCCGTGCCACCTTGCCTTCCTTTTCTCTCAAGAACCCATCCTGCTGCAATTCACAGGGGAGGGTAGGAGGCTGGAAGACAACCCTGAGGGGACATAGCTTAGTACAAGCCAAGTAGGGAGATGTCCCATGTTCTTCATAGATGTCCCCTATGTTCTTAACATAGACTGAAGTACTCTTTCAAGCTTGGTGTTAGCTTGGAACCACATCCCGTTGCTAGATATCAATATTTAAAAGCGTTCTAAAGACCCCAAAGTTTCTGGTGTCATTGGTAGTTTTAACACTAGACCATATATATTTTTATGAAGCTTTCTCCTCAGAGATGAGGAGAAAAAGTGGGTTTTTTTCAATGACTGATCTAAGCTTTCTCCTGAAGTCCTGTCCCTGTTGGGGAAAGGACATAGAGTTAATGGTGACTTGCCAATCAACAGTTCCTGTCTATTCCAGTTTTGAGAGACCCATTGGGGTGAAAGCTTTGAAGTTCTGACTCCCTTGCCCTTCCACCATCCCACCCCGGGATGGTGGCAGGGTGTATGGGGAATGGCCTGAGAGCTCTTACTTGTCATATGCTAGCCACTGGGTCCTTGTGGGCTCCTATGGCCAGCCAGGTGTCTGACAAGTGTCTGGTTTCCACAGGAGAACTTGTGGTTCAGTCAGGGCCTGGGGTGCCTCCCTTGCTGGCCCTCAGCCTCTGAGTCTCAGCCTCTTCCACCATCAACCCTAAAGCCGCCGATGTGGACTCACTCCAACCCTTACCACGGAGTCCCCTGTCAGGCCTGCTGGCTTGTACCTCAGCTATCATCTCAATTTCCCCAGGGGACATAAGGGAACTTATGAGCTCTTCCACAGCACATGAACCTTGAATTTGGTCCGGGAGCCATATCTTGCTCTTAATGTGGCTACCTCCTGTTAGCAATGGGGGGCGGCAAGCTGACTTCCTTACAGAGTGCCACCATGGAGGAGAAAGTTCATAAAAAAAAAACAAAAAACCAAAAACCAAACCTTTGCTTTTGGCTTTCCCCAAAAGCTATCTAGCATCCCCACCCTCCTGGATTTCAAACTTGGGATGTAAAGTAAACTCTGAACTTCCAACTTGATTATTTCCTTCCCCAATTTTAATCTCTTTTCCTTCTCCCACTGCCCACTGGAGTGGGAGGGAAAGGAGCTCCACCTCTTCTCGTATTACACCCTCCATCTTCCATAGGGCAGCAGCCCTCGCAGCCAGGCCATCATGCAGAAAATTGGGGTCTGCTCTACACTAAGGAAGGAATTAATGATCTGAGGTCCCCAGGCTTGGCTTCTGATGTGGGAGCGGCCAGGCAACCAGGAACTAAGGACAAAAACGCAGTGCTTTACCATCCCCTAACTATCTCCATTCCATTTTGTATTTATGTATGACCCCTGGTCTTTCTCTAGATTAGCACTGTTGCTTAGGCAGATATTATATATATTTTTAATTTCGACTACATGAAACTCACCGTGTTGAGGGAGGAGGAGACAAATGACCAGACGTGGTTTCCGGCCACATCGAACTGATGTTCTAGGAATGGTGATAAATGTAAATCAGCAACTAACCTGCAGCAGGAGGTTGTTAGCCCTTGAGAGGTGAAGCGCAATGGCTACAGCAAGGGGCTTTTGTGGAGGACTTGGTGTGCTTTGGATGAGATGCCAGGGGAGAGAGGGTTGAGCCACATTTGACGAAGATTTCAAGCCTGGCTTCGGGAGTGTGGAGGTTTTTGCAGAGGATCTGGTTCCCTCCACTAGCTTCTGCTCCCGGACTTGTGGTTCTAATCGCTCACCACACACTGGGGCCCGGGTCCGGGTGTTTGGGGTAGGTCAGCGCGCCTCATGGGAGCCACATGGAGTCGCGCTCTCTGTGCCTGAGCTGCTCATCATGAGAAACTAAGTCCAGAGCAAAACTGACTCTTTCAGAATTTGCCCCAAGGGGAGAAGATGGCCTTAAAGCTGGAGGTAACCCATGGAATGCCTCCAGAAGTTACCTCTCCTCTCCCCCCAGCAAACGGGTCACCTGGTCACCCTCATCAGTGCCAGCAGCAGCAAGGGCTACAGCTAGAGCCCCCAGGACGTGGATCGTGAAGAGCCAGCAGGGTTCCACAGCAAGCTGGACCCGGGAAGGTGGACGATTCACTCTGTAGGCGTTGGTGGTGAGGCTGGGAGGTCCCAGGCAGTTGGGGGTGCATTCATGCAACAAATATTTACCGAGTGCCTACTGTATACTAGGCTTTGTTCTAGACATTGAGAACACAGTGGTGAGAGGGAAGTAGAAAAGGGCTCTGCTCTCCCTACATTCTAATAGAGAATGTAAACATTAAATAAGTAAAAAAACCCAAACTATGAACAAGAACTATAAAAGTCTCAGAGAGTGGGAAGTGCTACACAAAAACTTAAAGACAGTGAGGTTAGGGCTAAAGAGAAGGGTCTCCCTTTGGAGGAGCTGGTCAGAGAAGTTCAGCAACATATGTAATAGTTCTTGCGGACCTCTGAATTGAGCATAAATGACCCTATAATTATTATGGGAGTAAATTATGTTAATTGTCTCCACATGCCCTGGAGCATTTATATGTATTATTCTTGACATCCATAGTTTAACTATTTAGCATTAATTCAATAACAGGCCAAATTTACCTTGTTTTCTTCTAAGCTTCTGTTAGATTGGATTAATATAGTTCTATCTACTTCTAGTTGAAGTGGATGCAGTTAAAGAAGTTGCTTCTTTGGCTCAAACTGCAAATAAGTCTGATAGCCTTGCCCAGAAAGCAGTTGCCATGAAGAAAAAAAAATGGGGGAAGCTGTCAATCCTTTGAAGAATGAATCAGAGGAGAGGACATGGAAGTGTTGGAGATGGGGAATATGGACCATAAGTTGTGAGCAATCTTCTCATTTAGAGTGGATGGGAACATTACACCTCCTTTCAAATTGGTCATTTAACAGAGCCAATAATCAGCCATGGGTCATTTTCATCTAAAGTAACCTCTTGTTTTCTCTGAAAGGATCCTCTTAAGAAAGCATAAAACTCAGGCACTAAGACGGTCTAACAATAACACCCTACAACAGTATCAGCTGCTGCGACCTAAGGGTTCTGACTTCAGAGAAAGAGAAGAAGCGAGGGCAGGGAAAGCTCAGCTCATGCCAGTGTGGAGGCTGGCCTGGCACCGGGTGGGCAGAGGCAGCCATCTCCTCTCCCAGGGAGGACCGCTCATTCACTCTGCTCCGTGATTTAAAGTGCTATTGATTTGTCTGTGACATTCAAGTATTTCTGAAGATTAGGATTTCAAATATTCAGTTTCAGAGTGTTTTGCCCCAAATGACCAAATCTAATGGAGATGAGAATGATATATAGAAATGAGAGGAGACATGAGCAGTATGCCTTAAATCTCATTATCCTTTTGATAGACCCCTTAGCTTTCTGTTCAACATTCCGCTTAATTTTCTTTTTCTCTATGGTGAGATCAATAATCTTAAGTATTATTTCTCAAAGTTTCCATTACCAGTAGGAGTCTCAATAAGCAAATAGCTACCACATGCTTAATCGCTTAAACTCACAATACCAGATGGGAGGGATCTAATTCTTCCTTTTTGTTCTGTGAGAGGGAAAATTCACTATGACTTCAGAGTGGGAAATCTAGGTCAGGATTTGTAAAATCCATCTTCTAGTAGGAGGAGACATTTGTATTTTGGTTTCTCAGGGGACTAGAGCCCTCCATGCCAAGCAGAAGGAGGAGAGCTAGATATGTGGGAGAGAGAGGAGTGCATGTCGGTCCAAGGAAGCCGCCTTCTTTATGCCATTTGGGTCAGTCAGTAATAGGAACCACCCCTGCTGAGCTGAGGCTCAAAGTGCCAGAGTTGGCACATTGGAAATGTAGGTGGTTACACACAGACATACCTTGGAGATATTGCGGGTTCCATTCCAGACCACAGCAATGAAGCAAATATCAACAATAAAGCAAGTCAGATGTAATTTTTTGGTTTCCCGGTGCATGTAAAAGTTGTGTTTACATTACCCTGTAGTCTATTAAGTGTGCAATAGCATTATGTCTAAAAAATTTACCCAATGTAAATACCTTAATTAAAGATACTTTCATGGCTCAAAAATGCTATTATCTGAGCTTTCAGCGAGTCACAGTCACTGAGCACAGATGACCATGATAAATATAATAATAATGAAAAAGTTTGAAATATTCCAAGAATTACCAAAATGTGACACAGAGACACAAAGTGGGCAAATACTGTTGGAAATGTGGTGCCAATAGACTTGCTCCATACACGCTTGCCTCAAACCTTCAATTTGTAAAAAACAAAAATACCAAAAAAACCCCACAGCATCTGTGAAGCGCAATAAAGCTAAGAGCAATAAAACGAAGGTATGCCCATATATGGGAGCAGGCATGCAAACCCTCTCCGGAGAACCTGCCCATCTCCCCTTCTCAGACAATCTACTCCCTGTTAAGACCTCCCATTACCCTCTCCCTTACCTTCTGCCACAGCTGATTTGACCTCGTGTAGACATGTGACCCAGCCGGACCAATCAGATGCTCTCTCTGGGGAATGTGGAATTGGGTCTCAGAAACTTTGTAAGTTTCTGCCTGACACTTGAACTGGCGAGAATATGAAGGTGGGATTGGGGCACCCATGTTTGGATGTGGTCCAGTAAGCAGAGAAAGATAATTATGAAAGCAAACACTTGCAAAGTGCCAGACACTCTTCAAAGAACTTTATGTATATTGATTCATTTAATCTCACAACAATCCTATGAGGTAAGTACACAATTACCTTCACTTTATAAATGAGGAAACTGAAGAAGCTTAAGGAACTTGCCCAAGGTTATGAGCAATTAAATCGTGTGGCTAATATTTGAATCGAGGCATTTTGACTCTAGATATTGTCCTTAGTCATATGCTGAACTGCTTTCTGAAGCAATGGAGGGAATAAGAGAGAAAGAGAGGACTGAGGCATGTGCCTTATAGTCAGTTATAAGAGACAATATGGCTCTAGAAAGAAAGATCTGGAGAGACAAACCAGCCTAATTGTCATCAGTTTTGCAGTTTCTGGCCTCAACCCTTATGAAACCTGGCCACACTTCCTGCCTTTGAGTTCCGTCAGATCCCTCTATTTCTAATCAATTTTCTTTTTTGCTTAAGCCAGCTTGAATGGGTTCTGTTCATTGCAAACAAATGATCTCTGACTCAATAAAATGGAATAGGAGGGAACATTTTCCAGCAGGGGGTCTGAGATTAGATAAAATTGTGTTATGTTAATCAGCTAGAGAAGAATGTGAGAGATGTTTTAATTTTGTTCTTTCTGAAATTCACAGAGTATACTAAGCAGGGATGATATAATTGCTTTAATAACCAAGATTAAATATCATACAAAAGCATGGTTTAGAAAAAGGAATGAAATCTCTGCCTGATAACTGGAGCCTAATACAATCATAGCTTCACTTCCACCTGAATAGGAATTGGACCTAAATTATAGGGATAGCTTTTTAGAATGACAGTAAACCAAGGACTGATCAGTATAAGGTATAAATAGAGGATATAGATGATGCATTTTTTTTTAAAGATTTTATTTATTTATTTATTTGACAGAGAGAGAGAGAGCAAGAGAGGAAACACAAGCAGGGGGAGTATGAGAGGGAGAAACAGGCTTCCCACTGAGCAGGGAGCCCGATGCGGGGCTCGATCCCAGGACCCTGGGATCATGACCTGAGCCGAAGGCAGATGCTTAATGACTGAGCCACCCAGGAGCCTCAGATGATGCATTCTTAATTAGTCATAATTTTTGTTTCTTATTTACTGTGTTTTTAATTATTGCATGAATTCCCCATGGTGCATTACAAATCATCCCCCAAGACTCAGTGGCTTAAACAAACATCACTTTATTCTCTTTCATGGTTTCTCTGGGTCAGGAATTCAGACAGGACAAAGCAGAGATGGTTTGTCTTTGCTCTGCAATGTCTAGGACCTCAGTTGGGAAGACATGAAGTCTGGCTGTGACTGGGGGCTCTAATCATCTGATTTGTGAAGTGTATCTGCTTTTGTTGCTGATTATTGGCTGAGACCTCACCCAGGCTGTCATCCAAAACACCGACATGTGACTTTTCCATGTGGTTTTTCCATATGACCTAGTTGGTCTTCCTTACAGCATGGCTGCTAGGTACCAAGCGTGAAGATCCTCAGAGGGGATCAGGTAGAAGCTGCATCATAGTTTATGATCTGTCCTTAGAAGTCATATAGCATCTCTTCTTCTATAGAACAAACCTGCCCAGTTTAAGAGGTGGGAACATAGATCCCACTATTAAAGGGAGAAATGTCAAAGTCACACAATAAGATTAAATTGGATGGGAGATGTAGTTGCAGATGTTTTTTGGAAAACTAGCACAGAAAATACAATGACAAATGTTGGCTTTTTATTTTATTTTATTTTTAAGATTTTATTTATTTATTTGACAGAGAGAGAGAGACAGCAAGAGCAGGAACACAAACAGGGGAAGTGGGAGAGGGAGAAGTAGGCTCCCCCCGAGCAGGGAGCCTGATGCGGGGCTTGATCCCAGGAGCCTGGAATCATGACCTGAGCCGAAGGCAGACACCCAATGACTGAGCCACCCAGGCACCCAAATGTTGGCTTTTTAAAATAGACATTCTGTGGAAGTCTATAATTCCATAGTTTTTTTAAAAAAGCAGAGCATTTAGTAAATTCTTTTGTGGTCTGATTGAGAATTTCATCACTTGAATGAAACAGTTCACAGCAAGGGGAACCGATATTCCAGACTTGATTCTGCCAGCAAAGGACCATTACTGATGTGAAACTCATGACAGTTTGGGAGACAGTGCCCATTCCACTAAAGCAGGACAAGTCAGATGTACATCTTCAGACTTTCAACACAGATGATCTCATGGTGAGAACCTCTGAAAGGGAGGATGGCTAAAAAAGGATGGCTCTAAAAATAAAATTCTGAACCTAAAATTGTGAATGAGCCTAATGAGGAAGGAAAAGAAAAGATATCTAAAGAAAACAGCATTTCTGCTGATGAGCTCCGTTTTAAGAGGACACATACAGATGGAAGGATGTATGTCACAAATTTTTCAGGTTGTCAGAGGAAGACCAAGGTTTCAAGGGTTGGGAGAAACTAGAGATCAATAGCCAGGAAGATTCTTCTGATTATAAACAGAAGAACAGGGAAAGAACAACCCATTCCCAAGCTCATCAGATAGTCTGTTAAATAACTAGAGTTAAGAAGGAAAACCTTCACAAAAAAATACAATTTTGTAAAATTTCCTACAATCGACAGAAAGGAAGCAGAATGTCTTCACTCCTATTTTGCTTTCTTCTTGACCGTCGCAGACTTTCGAATTTAGGAAGACCGTATGTCCCAGGCTGTTTAGGAGAAACCCAATTTGTACCTGTGGTGCACGTGTAAATATTAATAATGTCCCATATCGTTCTCAGAAGTCCCAGTGGGAACATTGGACAAAATAGGAGAGAGACAGCTGCATAATTTGCTGGACCTGGTGAAAAAGTAAAATGTGGAGGCCCTTGTTCAGAAAGTAAGAAAAAAATGCTGTTAAAGGTATTAAAACATAAAGCTTTTTCCTTTTTTCCATAGTCTCTCTTGACTTGTCATGTTTTCTATGTGTTATTTTATGTTGTTTTAAGTAAAGAATAAATAAAATTTTGAATTATTAACATGACTTTTACCTTTCATCTTTATATTGTGTAATGCCAGTTTTAAATGCATTTTAAGAGCATTTTTTTTTTTTTTAAGAGAGAGTGTGCAAGAGAGAGCATGCTGGGGGGTGGGGGAGGGGCAGAGGGCAAGGTAGAGAGAGAATCTTAAGCAGGCTCCATGCAGCCCAATCTCACGGCACTGAGATCATAACCTGAGCCCAAATCAAGAGTCAGATGCTTAACTGACTGAGCCACCCAGGTGCCCCTAATTGCAGTATGAGAGCATTTAAGTGGCATGTGGAATCATCAAAATTACACAATTCCTATTTTGTAGTTCACACATGTATATGTATTCTATTCTTATCAAAACAATGGAAATGCGGCAAAACACAACTGAACTATTTTTATTTAACTTTTTGACATGTGCACATTCTATCAATACTCACCTTTGGCTTATTGAGGAGAAAGAAAGGACCAAAAGGAAAAGGAACTATAAGCTGTCCTATCTTTCTTCTTCCATCTGTATCATAATTTGCTGTGTAATTTGGCTAATACAGGGAAGTAACATGAGTATGAAAGGGTATGATAGAGTTCCTTGGTCATTTGTGTTTTTTAAAATACCATTGCTGGGGTCCCTGGGTGGCTCGGATGGTTAAGCGTCCGACTCTTGATTTTGGCTCAGGTCGTGATCTCAGGGTCGGGAGATTGAGTCCCGAGTCAGCTCCGAGTTCAGTGGGCAGTCTGCCTGAGGATTCTTTCTCTCCCTCTCCCTCTCCCTCTGTCCCTCCCCCCACTTGTGCACTCACGCTCTCGCTCTCTCTCTCAAATAAATTAATAAAATCTTTTTTAAAAAATACCATTGCCTTCTTCTGTGCCCAGAGCAAGTCTGGTTCAAAGGGAGAACGTAACTTCTCAGATCTGTTGTTACCCCACACACTCAGTCATGGGTGTTATACACTTTGTACTCACCTGAGTCTGGCTGAGCTCCATGCATTATGGGTCCGCTGGAATTCTGCTCTCAGGGCCTCAGGAACACTATTTGTAAAGGGAGGGATGAGGAACCGTGATGGACACACATATTAGGCATATCTCCTTTGTGTGCATCCTCCACCGTCTCATCAGACTTCACTTCCAAAACACAAGTTCAAAGATAAAATCAAGAATTTCAAGACAGTGATAAGGAGATTTACGGTCATGTGCCCATGAAGCCAGTTCTGAGTGAGATAAGGATTGTGTGTGTTTTCATGAACTTAAGTGGAGAGCTTGTGAAAGCACAGACTGTTGGGTACCACCCCAAGTTTCGGATTCAGTAGGCCTGGGCTGGAGCTCAAGAATCTGCATTCCTAACAAATCCCCAGGTGATGCTGATGCTGCTGGTCCCGGGACTGCACTTGGGGCCCCACGAGTGAAGAGCAGTGCGTCTCACCCTTGATCGTGCAGACACATCACCAGGGTATTTGTTAAAATGCAGACTCTGATGAAGCAGTTCTGGGGGCAGGGGTGGGGTGGGGGAGGCTGACACTGCTGATTCGCCACCACACTTTGAGTAGCCAGGGTCTAGAGCCGACAATGAGTACCATAGGAGGAAGAGGGGGTGGGACTTGAGCTGGACTTTAAAGCCCAGGTAGGAGTTGCTTACGTGACAAAGAGGACAGAATGCATCCCAGGCAGGGCAAAGGAGAATGTGGATAGAGAGGAAGCCACAGAGCACAGGGAGATAGATTTGGCTGATGCAGGGGCTCTTGCTGGGGAACAGGAAACTGAGAGCGGAGAGACTGGTAGGGCCAGAATGCAAGGCGTCCTCAGGTGGGTTGAAGGTCTCCCTGGAAGTGGCAATTTTGGAGAGTCTGCCTGGGATACAGATCTCCCAAAACAGTTCTCCATATCCATTCTCATTAAACCCTGATCTGATAAGGAGCCAAACTAGCCGTGCCTGAGGGACCAAACACTCCCGGAGTTTAATTTCCTTTGAGGGGCATGTTGTGCTGAGCTCTACGGCAAGGAGAGGGAGCAGTGAAGCTAGAGGCAGGAGACCTGGCTTCAGGATCTGCCTTGGGTAAGAGACTCTAGGTGCAGCCCGCTCCTCTGTAGGATCCCTCTATACGGCAGGGGGTCTCAGATGACCTTTCAAGTCTCTTTAAACAAAATTATCTCCATGACATTGGGAACCTGGGTTTCCACCCCTGTCAACACCCTTGTCAGGAGGGTCGGCCCTACCAAACCCTGGTGTGCTGGGTTAAGGCTGAATAGGAGCGTGGGAAGTGGGCTCAGTAGTTCCCAGAGCAAGAAGAGCTTCCTGGTGCTCCTGCACCCCACTTCTTGGTGTCTTTTTACAGGAGTAGGTGCTGAGTCCCCAGGGACGGAGGCAGTTTCAGCTCTCAAAGCAACATTCCCAGGACATTTACCTTGACCACTAAGACCTAAAGCAGCTCCAGGTGTACCCAGGAAAGCGTTTTGGGGGGTGCATTGAAAACAAACTGCCAAATGAATGAGACTGTGGCCTGAATTGATTCAACACACCCTGCAGTTTCTTCCCACATCCCTCTCTGCTCCCTGATATCCCAGACTCAGGGTTTAGGGGGAGATTCCAATGCCTTTGGTGGGGACTGTTGCTTGGGTTCATCATGCGTGGGAGTGAAGTGAAGGTCATTGACCAGTAAATAAACATGATTCTCGCAACTTGTAGATATTAACTGAAACTGTACAGAAGATGAAAGAATTTCTCTTTGAAGGCTGGAAGACAGAAAATTTATCTCCTCTGCTGCAAGAACAGAGAGAAAGCACCTTAAATTATCCTGCCTCCTGTTTGACTTTGCTCTTGTCATCCAGAAAAGGCTCCAGACCTCCCCTTTACCCCCCAGAGAGGTGGGTAAACCCACTTCACTGAGGTTTTTAATTCCTGGGGTAATCCCTTCCTTCCGAGCCAGGTGGGGGGTGGGGAACCCTTTGCATCCAAATCTTTGATCTGTGTTGGAGCAAAAGAGAAAGACTTCTATAAAACTGTCAGGAACATGGGAAAGGGCCTTGAAAGGAGTGCTTGTAAATGGCCAGTTCACCTTTGATCAGTCGCCCTGGACCCTTTTTATAGCCTAGGATTATGGGTTTAAGTGCCCTTCGTGTGTCCCCACAGGAATCATGTGATTTAAGAACAATTAGATTATTCTAAACGTTTAGAGGGATTGTGCACAAAGGACTTTCATTTTCATTAAAGGAGAAAAGAAAAAAAAGAAAGAAAAAGAAAACATCAATCCAAACCATGAAGTTGATTCCTCAGTTAGTAATAAACTGGAAACCCAGTCTGTTTCTTTCCATGTAATGGGATACTCTCTGGCCTGGCCATTCCACTAAAATCTATTAATGACAGGGGTATGAGATATAATTTTATTCCCCGCTCCCCCACCCCCTAGACAAAAGAAACAAAGCATTTGTTGTCTCTCATTGTTGGATTTTTTACTTCATGCTATTAAAATGTCAGAAAAACAGAAACTTAAGAGTCTGACTTTCTCCACTTGGGTATAAACAGATATCAAGGCTGACTGCTGATTTCCAGTTAATTTAATGCATGTGGTCAAATGCCTCACAGAAAGACTAATTCATCATGGCTGCGTCTATCTGTGTGTGTTTCTATGAATCGCCTCCCACCCCAATACCACATGAAGGGGAAGAAGGTTTATAATCTGGTGTTCGTCTCCAAATCTGGCCAGCAAAAGATGAAATATAAACAGCTTCATGTCAGTGTTTAGGGAAAGTTTGTGATTTGGAAGATGGAAGAGCCTTTTCCGATGTGGGGGGAGGGTCAGTGGGAGAAGGAGAAGTAGACTCCTGCTGAGCAGGGAGCCTGATTCAGGGCTCCATCCCAGGACTCTGGGGTCATGACCTGAGCAAAAGGCAGATTCTTAACCAACTGAGCCAGCCAGGAAACCCTAAATCAGCACCTTTATTATCTGGCTCTAGGTGCCTACCTCCTTGTCCAGCGCCTATGGCCCCCACTAAGATAGAAGTGGAATTGACGATTCCATTGGCCAATGCTGAGCCATGGGTTCCACCTTTTCTGCAGTGGGTCTAGCCCTCATTATGGAATGACCTGATGCATGTCATCATCCCTGAGAGGGACAGCAAGAGTCTGGGGGACAATTAGGATGCTCTTCCCTTTGGGGAGAGAGCCAGGCAATTAAATGCTGTCATCATTCCTGCACAAGGCCCTGACATCTGCAGAGCTGGACAAGTAGAGAACAGGAGTTCTCTCCTCTTGAGAACAGGAGTATCCCTGTAAACTCAGAGCAGACCCTAAAGACTGATTGATGGGTGATGTGACCTGCAAGGGATGGGGTCCACTTCAAGGGACTTGATTAGCAGAATCCTGATTAGGGGAGTCCTCATAAAGAAAACTAGTTAAAACGTGAAATTTTCCATTTTTCAAATAATTTTATTTTCTTCCCTGTCCTTAGCAACACACACATTCATCTCATGATTATCAACAAGCACCAGAGATTTTTTTTTTCTTGTCTCTGACCAACAGAGCATAGTTTCCTATGGTGCCAATGACAAGGAAATTTGTGATTTCTATATACTTACACATGTATTTAAATATTCAATGCCTGGGTCTTTATGACCTCAGAAACCTCAGGCAGCTGGAGACCAGTCAGTCTAAGTATTCACATACTCATTTGCTCATCCAACAAATAAAATGCTGAGGTCTTGCATGTGCCAGGAACCACCCCGGGCATACGAGGCGAATAAGACAGACAATTGTTTGATGACGCAGAGATAAGCCCTGGATGAGTTCATCCGACTTCTCCCATTCTTGCTGATGCTTTGGCTCTTTACAGAGCCTCCTTCTGTGTCCTCAGTCCTGCCGAAGCCACCACAGGCTGTCAGCTGTGTGTCGTGTGCACACGGTGTGGGCCGCTTGGAAATGGGGCACATTCCCAGTCAGTCTCATGGCGATGGCATCTATGTGCATCTTGTAGTTTTACGTTCTTTCTGCTGGAGGTTGCTGGTTATCTTAAGCCTGTGGCTGGGAGAACAGATTCCAGAACAAGGCTCTTAGTGATAGACAGTGAAGAGGCCAGAGGGCCCAGTCCTGTGGGGAAGAGAAGGGTAGCTTTCCAAGCTAAGAAAAGGACCTGCTTTTTAGAGGCTATTATTTCTGTCGTGTCCAGACTCCCCTGGGCTTAATAGAAGTAGGACCTGGGGCCCTATTTGGTCTGCCAGAGGAGAAGGCATTTTGCCAAAAATCTGGGAAGCGAATTCCCTTAGGATGGAATGGAATGGGTGGGGGCAGGCTTCCCAAGTGCAGGAGGCAAAGCTGAGCCAGGGAGGGAGCAGCTGAACCAGGGAGGGAGCAGCTGAACCAGGGAGACAGAAGCAAAGGCCTCTCAACCGAATGGTCCCTCAAGTCTCGTGGTCCAAATGGTCCAAATGGACCAGCTTCTCAGGTTCTCACCAGGGAAGGCTCTCCCCATTGGCAGGTTCTTAGTCATGGTGGCTTGGAAACTTGGATCCTCACCTGGGGATCATTTTGCAACTTTCTACCCTTAGCGATTCCTCAGGTCTGTACCCTCATTGGCAGCTGTCCGAGTGCCAGCCCTGGGAGGAGGTGGGAACCCAAAGGGATCCCACTGACCTTCATCCTTATCCATGGAAGACCAAACACGCCAATCCCCCCTTACTAGGTAAATCCAAGAGAAAAACTCTATCATGACAGGATTTGCAACACAGACTAGTAATCTTTATGATTTATGCATTCCATTTTTATTGCAATAGGGTCAAAAAATACTTGCCGAGCACCTGCCTGTTCAGTTCTTCCTCCTCTCTGTCCCTGCTCCTTTTCCTCAGCCCTCCACTTCCAAGTGAAGTCTTCCTCAACTCCCTTCAAATCCTCACACTGTCAGACCTAGCGTTTCCCTGTCACGGCCCCTGTGGCATTGGACCCTTGGAAATGCATTCATTGATGCGCTCCTTCGCCACACTCTTCTTCGGTCCCTGCGGGTGAAAGCCCTGACTTGTTTCTCTTTCACCTCTCTCAGTGCCTAGCGCTACACTCAGCACAGAGCAAGGGGCGCCACTAAACATTTGCGGGACAAGTGAATGATGTGGCTGAGATGGATACTGGTGACTGGGGCAGACGCTGCCGACAGCCGGTTCGGCGTAGGCGTGCCAGGCCCTCACTTTGTGCCAGGCGCGGTGCTGAAAGGACATCCCTGCTGCTCAGTCACCTTCCTCCCGGCCAGGAAGCCTTCCATGCCCCTAGGCTTGCCCCTGGTAGGGTACGGGTTCCCTGCATTCGCAGGGCCTTGATGAACACAGAACGAATGCTCCTTCCGATGGCATACTCATCAGTTTCCATTCGAATTGTCCTCTCCCGCAAATTAAATTGTCTTTTCTTCCCCTGGGGGTATAATAATCCCTGCGACAGATTGTTTCCTGTTCTATAAAATGACTCCCTTCCCCTTGCCACATCCCTGCCGTGGCATTACCTTCTTGCAGTGATTTCTCCAGTCCTCTCTTGGGCTCCTTCTTCCTTTTCAAATAAGCCTCTCTGTCCCTCAGCCTGAGCACAGCTCCCCCAGCTGACCCTGGAAATCCTTGGCAGGCTCAGGTCAGCATCCCTTGGCTTCATGTACAGATGATAGAAGAGGATGGTGGTGGCATGCCTGGGTGGCTCAGTCGGTTGGATGTCCGACTCCTGATTTCAGCTCAGGTCAGGATCTCAAGGTCGTGAGATGGAGCCCTGCATCAGACTCCACACTCAATGGGCAGTCTGCTTGAGATTCTTTCCTTCTGCCTCTCCGCCCCCCCACCCCCCCGTGCTCGCTCTCTCTCAAATAAATAAACAAATAAACCTTGAAAAGAGGAGGGTCAACTCTGTCTCCTCACGTGCAATCCTCTCCCTGCCACATCCCCAAGCCCTCCACTCCAGGATTGTTTAACCTGGGCAGTTTCTTCATCTAATTTCCCAGCAAACTTGGACAATTGAAGATTTGGTCAGAGAGTGGGGAGGTCTACCTGCTGAGCCAGGGGAATTCACTTAGGTCTGAACGTCTTAGCCTAGGAGGAGCTCCCTGCCCTGCCCAGAAGCCCCTCTCACTGGCCTGCTGGTATCTAGAAGGGCACCAGGCACTCATGGTTGGCCAGCAAAGGGAAACAGTGCTGCAGTGGGGTGGGCTGGGTGGGGACATGTGGGACAAGGTCAAGGGAGGAGAGGCAGGAACCAGGGCAGGGTTCAAAGGAACTGGGCCACCAGCTGCACTGTGGGTCACCTCTGCAAAGCCAGAGGCACAGAAGCACAGGGGGCTCCTACTCAGGGCTAATACTGAAGGACGTATGTTCTGGAAGGGACTGAGATGATAGCACAGGCATGATTGTGCGCACGCGCACACACACATGCACAGCAACAAACACTCTGAATTTACCCCAGGCTTGAAACCCAGATGGGACTGAGGGATTGTGGTGGGGTGCCCTGTAGTCCACTCAATCACTATAGGGGGCCAGCAGGGCCGCTGGTTACATTAGGAAGGAATCAGGTTATCAGGCTGACTGGGTGCCGGAGAGCAATCTGCACCCCCAGATTCACCGTCTGTCTGCACTGAGAGAGGACTCAGCCACAGGGGCTCACCCTCCTCTGGCTGCAGATTGGTTCCAGCCAATGAGGAGCCTCAACAGTTAGAGGGGGAGGAGGGAGCTGTCGGGGATTTATCCTCCTGGCTCCATCCCTGTGACATGGCCTTAGTCATGTTCCCTTCCTTTCAGTGCATCCCAGCTCTGCACACTCTCTCTTTCCTGGTGCCGAGCACCTATCCCTCCCCTGTGCCCGGGGCCGAGGGCTGCAGGCCACAGGGACAGGAACTGTCTGGAGCTGTGAGCCCTGGGTTTCTGAACTGCCTTTGTAGTTCTCCCATACTCCAACCTTTCATTGGCTGGCAGTTAGCCCCTTTATAAACAAAACCTCCTTGATTTATCCTACGTGACGGTGCTGTTTGTCTCCCGTTGGGACCCCGACTGATACAGATGGAAAATTGTATTTCAGTAAGATTTCCGTTTTGTGTTCAAAAATCCTGTCGGAGCTCAGCCAGGCTGAGAGAGGTGAGGCACAGGGGGCTCCTACCCAGGGCTAATATTGATGGGAGCATGCTCTGGGAAGGATTGAGATGGTAACACAGGCATGTTTGTGCATACACACTCACACACACACACACACTCGTACACACACACACAGTGGGAAAAGCTGGTTAAAGCAACAATGAGCCCAAATGAAAGTAATGGTGAAGGCTTTAATCACGGTGATAGTAGAAGCTAGAGGCAAAAACCAGAGAAGACGCTGACTCCCTCATGTTTTGTCCCCCCCAAGAGGGGTACACAGGTGGATCAGCACAGATGTGGGGTCTCCTCACGGCTGAGGGAGCCCCCAGTAAAAGGCTCGGTCAGTTTTATTGTCCCTGGGGTGGGAGGAGGGCTAGGAGGGGAAAAGGGCTGGGTTCTGAGCCACCGCGGGCAGAGTGCCTTCAAGGCCCTCCCTCCTCCCTCTGTAAGGAAGTCTCTGCAGAGGCCCAAGAAAAAGATGTCTGCTCCAGGCCTCAGACAAAGAGACCTAGGAATATAAATATGTGAGGGGTACGGCTGGCCAGGGGGCCGGAGCCCCAGAGCGCAGCTCCCTCCAGAGACAGCAGCGCACAGGCGGCCTGCCAAGGCTGGGGTGGGGAGGGCCGGCTTCCCGGTGGGGCCTGCCAGCTAAAGCCTCTCTAAGTGCCCAGGGTCAGGCCGGGGGGGGGGGGGGGGGGCGGAAAAATCACCCGGAGGTTTGTAACCAGGAGCCGGGCTCCTCAAATACAGGCACACACACAAAATGGGGGAAATACACCCAAATGTTAGCGGCGGTTTCTCTCCATCAGGACTATCCAACAGAAATGTGATGTGAGTCACATTTGTAATGGTAAGGTTTTTAGTGGCTAGAGGAAAAGAAACAGATGAAATTCATTTTAATAATACACTTTAGTTCAGCCAGTATGTTCAAACTATAATTTCAGGCATATAGGTATTTTTAAAGCTATTGATATATCTTGTATTGGTCCCCTTGGTCCAGCCTTGGACTGTCATGAAGAGGAGGTGTAGCTGTGGGAGCCGGGCCGGCCGTCAGCCGTCTCTCTGCACCCCCCGTGCTCCCTGCGCGGTCTGAGCACCACCCAGACCAAAGCCTCCCTGCCCCACATGAAAACATGCAACTCTTTCTAACCAACTCTCGATGCCTTTCAAGGAATAAGTGGAACACTAAGCTTCAGTTCCAGAGATAGAAGGAAAACTCAAAGATGCAGGCCAACTCTGATCTGTGCCAAAAGGTGAGTGTTTGCTGTTGCACTTTGGGACAGTAAAAAAAAAAAAATCATTATTTGCAGCAGAGTGCATTGTCCCAAGCTCGTAGGAAGCACTGGCTGGGCGGTTGGCTGGTGGGCAGTCTGGCTGGTTTGGGTATAGCGGCCACGAGAAGGTAGCAGAGAACTTGGCTCTAGGGCTGGAGGCACCGTGGAAATACAAAGAACCCAGAAATGGGCATCAGGACTCCTCCCCCTCCCCCACCTTGTGACCTTGAGCGAGGCCCTTCCCAGCCTGGGACGGGTCTGTTTCTCCCCAGACTGGGGATTCGGTTAGGATCCCAAGATGATTTCTGAGACCCGTTCCAATGAGAGTCTTTTGTGATTGCCTCTGGAGGAAGCATTTACGCGCCCGGCAGCCCAAAGGTGAATTTGAGAACGACTCCCAAGTGTGAACCCTGGCCTAGCTGGGGCCAGAAGAGGCGAGAGGCTTCGGTTATCATTAGGGGCGGCGTCAGGTGGAAAAGCACTGAGGACCTGAGGAGGCAGGATTCGGTGAGAAGTGCCTGGGCCGGCAGCATTAGCTGACACAATACTGAGGATTTTTTTTTTTTTTCCACTGGAAGAGTCCTTTTTTGTCTGAGGCAATGTTTTCCACAGCACCAGGGGGCTGTGGTCATTTCCTAACAAGATTTTTCCTATTTTGTGCAGCTGTGGTCTGGCATTTGCGACACCAAGTGTTTTTAAGCTGAACCTCACCTCACTTGGGTCCTCCAGGGCCGAGGGCTGGGGGGTAAATGCAGGCCCAGTGCATTCTGGGCTGTGTCCTCTGGCCCTCCAACTGCAGCTACTCCCTTTCCCCCAGTGCCTTGGGATTATGGGGTTAGATGTATAAAATTACAAGGTGCCAGGGGTGTAAGGACCTTGAAAGGCCATTTAGCGTAATCTTATTTCATAGGAGGGGAAACCACCAAGGCCTGTCCCCTGCACTTCCTCCTTTGCAGATGTGGGGAGTGAGGTGTCATGGGGAGAGAGAGAGAGAGAGAAGGAATTTAACTTGCTGTGAATGCTTTATTTTTATTTCATTATCACCTAATACCTCTTTCTCTGTTTCTTTTTTTTTTTTTTTTTAAGATTTTATTTATTTATTTGAGAGAGAGAGAATGAGAGAGAGCAAGCACATGAGAGCGGGGAGGGTCAGAGGGAGAAGCAGACTCCCCACTGAGCAGGGAGCCTGATGCGGGACTTGATCCCGGGACTCCAGGATCATGACCTGAGCGGAAGGCAGTCGCTTAACCAACTGAGCCACCCAGGCGCCCTCTTTCTCTGTTTCTTGATTACTCCATTCCTGTCCTTTGGCTTTCAGTGTTTATTAGAGGTGGTAGATGGACTACATGGACACACAGATTCATTTAATAGACATTTGCCAAGAGCCTTGCGCTGCTGAGGTTGCAGGATAAGTGAGACACTGGTTCATTGTAGCCTGGGAGATTTGCTTTCCCTGCCAACCACAGCTCAAGGCAACAAGCTCCTTTACATTCATGGAAGGCACTGCTGGGGGAGCACAGAGAGGTGGTTTGCCCTGTCCGGAGCAGGTCAGAGATTACAGAAGGAGATCCATCTTAGATTGGCAGATAGAGGTCTACTTGCATATGATAGGAACGGATATTTGCTTATTTGGTAAAGGAGTTGAATTCAGCCTGCAATGTGGGTAGGTGTTTGTATTTAATCCATGGCCATCAGGCAAAGGCCATGCGAAACAGGACCTCCCCAGGCCCCGGTCTCATAGAGTTCTGCCTCAGTCTGCAATTATGCAGCCCCTTTCTCACTTTATCTTTCTGGTGTTCGGTTTACACCGCCGACGCGATGCTCTTGGCTTATTCACAGCCTAAAAGCCTGGGCCAAAGCCTTTCTTGTCCCACCAAAGACACAGACCGTGGGGGAGGAAGAAGAGCGGGCCAAGCCAAGGCCATGCCTGAGTGCCATTCAGGAACCACAGTGGGTGTGGGGATTCCCTTTCCACCGAGGCTGGGGCAGAGCCTGATGGGAGTGAAAGTTATTCTTCTGAATCTCTTTGAATAGAAAGTCAGTTTGAAAATGTCAAGCGCCAGCATAGTTAGTCCTTTCTCTAGGTTGTCCTTTACTTGTAAAAGGAGCACTATTCAAGCCCTAAATGTCAGCTTCTAGCCCCTGCACAAGGGGGATCAGGTAGCCCCCTGAGTAATTGAGCCTGGACCCTCACACTGAGGCCCGGGCTCCTTGGGGGGCAGCCAGACACCCTTCCTGGAATCAGCCCCAGAGAAATGGCCCTAGGTACTGAAGGTTTGGGGGTGTTTGTCCTGTGTGAGTTTAATGCATCTCTTTCCTGAGAGCAGTCCCTAACTCTTGCCCTTAGACATGCAAAAGATGACAACTCTTTAAACCCACAATTAGACGGGGGCTTTGATTCCCAAGCTTGGGTTTCTACCTGGCAGCTGTCCCCGTATCTGGCCCACTGCTCTCAACTGCCTTTTTTTCTATGAGCTGAGCTCTCTCTTGGCTATAGTCTATTAATGGCCTTCCCCATCCCCCTGAGGCACCATATGCTTAATGACATCCTATAAAGAGGACGGATCTCCCTCAGCTGTCCTCTAACTTTTGGAATGCACCATCCCCTCCTTAGTGTTGGGAAAAAAAAACAAATTAAGCTCGAGGCGGCCAGAGAGCTAATGGACCTGACTCTCCCAGAGAAGGGGGAACACAAGCTCCAACACTTTGCAGCTCCGGGAGAGAGGTGATCAGTCTCAGGCCACCTAACAAGCTCAAATTTGCCAGTTTAGTCATTGTCCTTTGCTCACCTCTCCTCTGCTACCCGAACTGTCTTCCCCACGCCACCTCCTGACACTCTGAACCAGGAATTTATCTCAGGAGCAAGACACGGTGTCTTATCATCGTAAATGACTAGCGTAATGTCTCAAAATTCCAGGTGATATAAATCTGTACCATTTGGCTTATGATGAGCTGGTATTACCAGAAACATTTCCAGTGCAGATTATTTTAAATGTGAGAATTCCTTTTTATTGTGCCCTGTCCATTAAGATCATAGACTGATTATTATTGACTATTGATGGACTCCGACTATATTCCCAACACATGAGGTTCCCACTCAAACATTTCCAAACTACTACTTTAGATGAAATACACATACAGTAATGAGTCAGGTTTAGGAGAAATGGCTTACCCTCCAAATCTTACATAACTGCACTATAATCTTGGCTTTGTTCCTATCCAGATACTGGGCTGAACACTGACAAAACAAGCCAGCCGATTCAAACTAAGATCTCATTTGACTTGTTTCCCCCTCCCAAGCCCCCACCCCCAACGCACACACTAAATTAGCACATTTCTCAGGCATCATTCCGAACAATGGTTCTCAATCCTGGCTGCAATTAGAATCATCTGGGGAGCTTTAAAAAAAAATCAATGCCCAGGCCCCACTCCAAATCAATTAAAATAGATTTTCTGGGGGTGGGCCTCAGGCATGGGAATTTTTATAAAGCTTCCCTGCTTGTACCAATGCTGAGCCATGGATGTGAATCACTGCTTTAGACATGAGAAAATTAATGATTATAGGTTTGTTTGCATAACAAACTTAGTTTAATATTTGTATAAAACTTAACATAGTCATGCTTTCAGTCAAATAAAGCCAAGAGGAAGGCGTAGCTATCTAGTGAAAAGTAGAGATATTTGCTTCGGTGCTAACTAGAGTAGGCTACCCAGATCGTTGGAGGTCATAAAACAACAGAAACAAGTCTGGCCAACTAAGTTTTAGCACCCAGTTTCCTATTTAGCATGTTTCTAGTAGAGCCAGGGCTGTATGAATGTGGGAGGTCGTCATGATTCACTCTTTATTCTCTCCACTGAGGAGCCTGGACGAAAGCCAATGGTCTCTGTGCGGTACTGGGGGGGGTGGGGACGACGGAGATGAGGCTCAGGACACAACTTCTTCCCACTGACTACGGCATCTTCTGGAGAATTCAATGACAACCTAAAGCATCCGTTCCAGGGATGTTTTCCTAACCACCGCATCCCTCCAGCACACACACACCCTGGGCCAATCCTGACGGCGACTCTGTGTTCTGGGCACCACCACACTCCAGAAAAGGTGTCCTGGCTGCTGCAGGTCTGTAGCTTCCCTGCTGAGACAGAGCCTGCTTTCCCGGATTTGTTCGCCAAATTCATGTGTCCCCAAATGGTCCTTCTCGCAGAGAGGTCCGATCTGCAAGCCTTACAACAGCTTCATTGCTTTAGAAGAATGGAAGAAAATGTCTGCTTCTAATTACCACATTTACAGCTCCTTTTTTTCTCTCCTATGGAAAACAGACCCGGCTCCTTTTGAAAACTTCACATTTGTTTGGAGCGCAGATTTTATTTCCAGGTTTTTGGAAAGCTGAAGTCACTGACACATGGCTGCTGGGTGATATTGTTTCTGAGTGCAAACACCACTTGTTCCTAGCACAGCCAAACCTGCCTTCTCAGCCCTGCTGGTGCCCAGGAAGGGTCAGCGTGCTGTGGAACAGTCCCAGGGGCTGTGGGAGTGGTATTTTCTGTCTGCAGGGACCTCAAAGAGAAGAACTGAACAGGTATAGAGTGGTCTGTCTTAAGCCCTGTTCCTACCCCAACTCTGTCCCAGGCATCAGTTGATTCTAGTTCAGACGTCTGTTTAGCCTGGGACTGAAGAAACACCTTATGACTCTTTGGCAATAAAAATAGAGTGGCATAGATCCTGGGATATTAGGCCTCTGGTCTGCTTCTGTGTCCATTCTAAGTCTCGTCCCACTTGCCATCCCATTAATCTGTTGGACCCTTTTCTATAAAGGGCACAGAAAGAGCAAGATCTAGCCTGGGGTAATTGTCTACTGAGGTCAGGTGCTTTGGTATCCTGTTCATTATTGTGATCATGGTGGTCCCTGAGTCAAGTCTACGTCTGTGTGTCTTCATGATGATCAAGTGTCATGGGGATTGCAAGACTATTTACAATAGACACCGGAATGTTAGCATAGAAGGAACCCCTTACATTACAGAGGGAACTATGAGTCTCAGCCAAGACAAGTGACTTTCTCAAGATCACACACTAGTTAAGGCCAGAGATAGGATGAGAACCCAGAAATCCTAACTCCCAAATCAGTGTTCTTTCTACCATCTTTTGCTGTCAAATTTTAATGAGAACCAGAATCCATGTATGATTTGATCAACATATTCATTTCGCAGAAGAGAAAGCTACTTGGAGGGAAAAAGCATTATTAATAGGATGTTATTTGGAGTGGATGGGAGGCTAGTCCCGGGTTCGTGCCGGAAAGAAATGGATGAAGCCAAGAGTCACAGGTAGGAAAAAGCCATGCTGAGAAAGCCACCCAGAGAGATGCTCACTCCCCACGTTGAGCCCAGGGAAGACCACAGGAGCCAGGAAATTTTCTGTAACCGTCACGGGTAGTCAAGAAAGAAGCGAGGCTCTGAGAGGAAACGAAATCCCTGAGTTGGAAGTGGAATTATTCTGAGAAAGAAGAGAGAAACTAACAGAGGGAGAAGTTAATCCCTTCTTCACTGCTCTTTGTTCCTGGACATAAGCTGAAGCAAGTAGGAGGAATTTCCAGCCCAGAACCTCCAGGGAGAAGAGTCTGGTCAGTTGATTCATTTACCCTATGGCCAGTCCAAGAGAGGAGCACTGCACTGACTTAAAGGAACACTGCCATTTTATGGGGGAAAACCCCACTGGAGAATGAAACTAGAATCATCTTTGTTCCCAGGTCAGCCCAGTGGCCACATTTGGGAGGGGGGGGGGGGGGCGTTCCCTTGGTGCCAGGCATGGGGGACAGAGTCTTCAGGGCCTGCTGGCAGGATATGGCTGCTCCCTCCCAGACTCTCTGGAAAATATACCTGCAGGGAAATTTGAACTTGGCTCTTGAATAGGCTCATTTTGTCTATCAGTGTAACCTGAGCACCAGGCAACCCCCGGGTCCCTGTCTCAGGTGACTTGCCCCTTCAGCAGCTCGGGAGACTGCCACTCAGAGCCCACGCCTGGTGTCCTCTCTCTCCAATCCAAGCAAACCATGATGGGTGACTAGAAAACCGTGTCTGATGGGCTGGAGGTCAATCCCTGGGCACAGCCCTCCGCTCCACACAGGAACCAATCATATTTGATGGGCATCCTGGTAACAAAGGAAATGAGCTTGGAAGGAAATTTCTGAGAAAATGGTGAGGTTTGTATCAAATCGAGAGTGAGCTGGAGGTCACTTAGGTGAAGCCCCAAGCAGCTCCTCAGGGCCCCACACTCAGGGCAGACAGTTGCCCCCATAGCACGTGCAGGCCAACTGCCTGGGGACATCCTGCACTGAGGTTCCTTCCCTCTTCCCTACAGGCCAGGATCAGAACCAGCAGTTGCATTCCAGAGGCTGAGAGTGGAAAACCCCGTCTCTCCTTGTGTCCTCAGTTCTGGCCACTGCGCTGTGGAAAGCTCTTCTCTACCTCACCGCCCTCTCCGACATTCTCCGTTCACTCCCAGATCCTGAATGATAGCACTGCAGAGCAAGGGTGTATTATGAAAGGCGCAATTGCCCCCTCAAGGACTCTGATGGAGGACAGGCACAAAGAGAAGAGTAAGGGGTGAAATGAGGTTCCAATGTCCTCAGCAGGCAGCCAACTCCCATTGCCAGGGAGTAGCAGGAGGTATCTGTTCTCTTCCAAGCAAATCCTGAGTGGGACAGCACTGGTTGATGGCCTCAAAGCTACGAAGTTTCACCCTGAGCAATACTCAGGGCCCTCTGGGGACAATGCTGGTCAGTCAGCATGGATGTACGGCCCATCCACTCCACCTAGCTCTGGGTTGGCACCGGGAGACCGTGGGGAGGAAGCCAGACACGGCCCAACACTCATGGCATTTACATTCCTGTCAGGAACACCGACAGTGAACCGAAAATCACAGGTACAACAAATGTGAAGGAGACAGGAGGGAAAAAAGGGGACAGGAGGGCCAGGGAAGGCCTCCCAAGGGAGTGACATCAATCTAAGATCTGGGGGATGAAAAGTCATTCGACAGGGGGCCAAAGCAATATCCTAACTTATACATGGTCTGAGGGAACAGCGAAGGGCTTTTTCATATCTTAACTTCATCTGATCTTCCCAAGAACCCCATAAGTAGGGGACTAGGGTCAGCATTTAAGTGTTACAGAAACTGAGGCTGAGAGAAAGAACTGTCTTCTCCAAGGTCACCCAGGGGCCGAGCCAGGGACTCCCAGCTCGGGTCTTGATCCTTCCAAGTCCCAGGAACAGGCACTGTGCCATGCTGCCTCCTTCTCTCTAGAGTGGGTTTTAGGGCTTCCTCCATTCATGAGATGAGTTTTCACCAAACCATGCACACTTGACCTTCCCTGCCAGTGTAGCCATTGACTCATGGTCTCAACAGCACAAGCCCTGACCAGCCCCATTGACCTCCATGATGTGGTGATGTCAGCGCAGGGCTGGAAGACTATTGTCACTTTTCTCAGGGAAGCTCTTACGTGTTATTCTGAAAGGGAATACTTGGAATAACCGCCCCTGCAGCTTAACCTGCCTTCCCTTGTGTGAAGAAAGGACCCAGGAATTCTGGATACCAGCACTTGGAGAGCCCAGAGAACCCCCTGCTCCCTCATGAGGGCAAATTGCTTCTCTCCTTATTACGACAGTCTAGACTTCAGGCTTGTCCTCCAGGCTCTCCTCAGGACCCTGCGTAAGAACAATTCTGTTATTTTATCTTTTGTTAGCCCTTGACTGATAGCAGGAGATACCGTGGGCTGAGCCATGTTCACACAAATCCTCAGTGGCTGTTCTACCGAGGTGCTCCTCAGGTTATGAGTCACCTCTGGGGTACAGCATCTGAATAATTCAGATTTTAAAATCCTGGCTTTTATTCCTCACAGCCAGGAGACAGCTTTACACATGCATTTGGCTTGATCGGGCCATCGTGTGCCTCACGCCTGTAAGTTGCAAAGATTTCGTGGGGCCTTCCGTGTGCAGAGGACTGGGGCAGCCACGGAGGCTGAGGTGGACACTCCCGGGAAGCCTGTGGCTTCATGTCCTGAGCATTGTCTCAAAGAAGCAAAAATCCCATAGCTCAAGCAGGCCCCCTCTGGAAGCCTTCCTGTTTCCTTTCATGAAGTGCCTTTCAGGTCCCTTTGTCACTGCCCTGAAAAATCCAGCTCTTCTCTGTACTGCTACTTCTCTCTCATTGCTCTTCTCTTGACTTGTCATATTGTTTTGGGACAAGAGGCTGCTCTTAACTGGTAATAATTCTGAGGCACCCAGAGGATTCTTTAAAATGTTTGGGAAATCCTCACAAAAGATGATTGAGACTCGCTGACGGCCCCTTCCTCTTCCCATTCCACACCTTCTCCTTGAGTGATTCGCACACTCCCACAGTTTCATCCTCTGCCCCTGTCCCCTAGAGGCTCCTGGGTCTGTGTCGTGGCTGGTTCCCTTCCTTGAGCTCCCGACCCACACATTCATCTTCCTCGTGGATCTGCCTGGATGGTCAACCTCCCCATGCCCCGGATTGAACTCATTGTCTTCACCCCCAAGCCTGCTCCCTATCCTGTTCTCCCCTCGGATGAGGGCTCCACCCACCCAGTCACCCAAGGCTCGGTGTAGCCATCTGCTCACTGAATTCTGGCAGCTACTTTTTAATGTCCTTTATGTCTATTCTCCTCTATATTTACTTTCCAAGTATGTTCAAATAGTCTCCTAACTGGTCTGTCTTACAGCATTCTTATTCCTCCGAGCCACTTTCTACACTGCTATAAGAATAATTTTCTACAATGCAAATCTCATCATTGTGGGATTTTAGAATTCTTTCAATCAAAGGGCAAGAGGATGAACCGGTGTTCGCAAAAGGAGAGAAATTCACAATCTTCCTGGACTGAATGACAAGTCCATTTGATAAAATATAATAATATTTTATTATTCTATTTATTTATTTTTAATATATATAACATATATGTAATATATAATATAATATATTTATTATAATATAGCTGATAAAAAGAATAAAGTAGCTTTATATATACATGAAAGATGTAAGTCAAAAAAATCAAATTAGAGGGCGCCTGGGTGGCTCAGTCGGTTAAGCATCTGCCTTCGGCTCAGGTCATGATCCCAGGGTCCTGGGATCGAGCCCCGCATCGGGCTCCCTGCTCTGGGGAAGCCTGCTTCTCCCTCCCCCATTCCCCCTGCTTGTGTTCCCTCTCTCGCTGTGTCTCTCTCTGTCAAATAAAGCAATAAAATCTTTAAAAAAAAATCAAATTAGAGAATACTATAGGTGGTATGATCACTTACGCATATTTTAAAAAAAGAATATATGTAAGTATTACACATAATTTTTCTGGATGGAATTATAAGCAACTGTTAATAGCAGTTACTGACTTTGGGGGAGTAGTTACTTACTGTGGATGGTGGGAATGGGAGAAAGTGACTTTCAATGTTCATCTTGTATGTTTTTATGTCGTTTCTGCTTTCTCACATCTGTCTTTTTAATGCCAACAGAGTTTACCTAGATTGTAGGATTCGGCTGATTTTATACTTCTTTATAGTTTTTCTATTAAAAAAATTAAAATCTAATAATATTTTATACTCCCTAGAGGCTGGAGAAAAGGGGATGGGGGATAACCTGGTCACAACGAAGACAGATTTTACTAGCTCCAATTCTAAACATGAGAAACGAGAGTCAGGGAGGCAGAGGGCTGGGGGAAGAGAGAACCCCTTGCCTGAGATCATTCTGTGAAAAGGTGTTGGAGCCAAGAACAAAGACCAGAACTTCTGGGTCCCAGCGTGACTCCTCCACCGCGCCAACAAGGAATAGGGAAGGGGTGGTGGGCAAGGGAGTTAACATTTGCAGAATGCCTACTGTGAAGGCA
Organism: Mirounga angustirostris; assembly: GCF_029215605.1. NCBI lineage: Eukaryota > Metazoa > Chordata > Mammalia > Carnivora > Phocidae > Mirounga > Mirounga angustirostris. The sequence goes on along the minus strand of NW_026991709.1, from coordinate 71,363,701 downwards.
TTTTAGACAGTCACCAGCCAGCTTCTGTCCTTAGAAAGCCTTTAAACAGCAAGATACCACTTACCATGAACTTCCCAGAACTCACAGTCTTAAAGCAGGCACAGAAGTTTACTTTCTGGACCCAGAAGGAAACACAAGAAAAATGGTACCCGTGCAAACTCCCTTACCATGTATCCTGGCAGTCTTCTTTTTCCTGGGGGTCCTAGTCACTGCAAAGACTTGTTTGTGGAACGCAATGCTGGTGTCTCAAGGAGACCTTTCCTCTAGTGATACCTGAAGAAGGTATCGTCTGGGAAAGTAAGGGTTAACCTGGGAGTCAGGGCCTGCTGCCACCCAGAAGGTTTAGAGCAGTATTTTTGGCCACTTTGATATTCTGGCCTTCTCTCCGTCTTCCCAGATCAGCTCTTCTCTGCATCCCTGGATCTTAATCTCGGTGTTCCTCACTTTGGCCAGGTAACCTGACCCTGGTCCTTAATTGCTTATGGGATTGAGTTGGGAACTTCAGGGACAGCAGTCCAGGTTTGGAATAGCCACCACGGGGAATGGGACCCAAGACCAACTGATAAGCCTCATTGTTCTTCTAGCTCTCTCAGGATCTCCCGTTTTTCAGGGACTGATGGGTCAGGCAGGATCAATTTCACACATCCTCCACTCCCCATTAGCAGAGAGAACTCGCCAGACCAGTGGATCAAACAAAGCGAGCCCACTTCCCAGTGGGATGAATGTCACCTCACCATTCTGGGCCCTCTCCCAGGTGGACAAGATCTAAGACAATGCTCTGAGTTTGCTGTGTTTCCTCTGTCTTTCATACCAGCTCTGACCAAAGAGGGGCGTTGGCAGTTAGTTATGTCTATCGCCTCTCAGCTCAGCTGATGACTTCGATTGGAATCAAAGGTGGGGAAGTTCATGGCATAGAAAATGAAAAGGCATCCTGTGAGCAAAGCCATTCTGCCTGAGAGACGCATGAATCTCTATCCAGGTGCCAACCTTTTCATCCCACGGAAGATCGGAGGTGGGTGTCATCTCATTCACAGGTAAAAGCACGGAGTTGTGTGCAGTAGGGCTCTGCAATTTTCCAGTGACTCAGCCTGCGTGCCCTTTTGGGAGAGATCGCAAAGAGAGGGTGAAGCATACGGGCTTGCTTTCCCAAGGTTCAAGTGGTGTGAGTCGCTGGGGCTTGTTTTAGAAGGCAGGTGTCAGGAGTTGAGTGAATCCGACTACTTGGGTCTGGGATATTTGTATCACTGGTCCCTGAGAGACCCCGCTCTTGGACTTATTTACTTCCTTATTCCTTTTTTTTCTTAAGATTTTATTTATTTGTTAGAGAGAGAGAGCACAAGTAAGCAGAGCAGCAGGCAGAGGGAGAGGGAGAAAGAGGGTCCCCACTGAGCAGGGAGCCCGACGACGTGGGGCTCGACCCCAGGACCCTGGGATCATGACCTGAGCCGAAGGCAGATGCTTAACCAACTGAGCCACCCAGGCACCCCTTCCTTATTCCTTTTACTCCCCATCCTGCCATTCCATTCCCCTCTCTCACACACAATGATTTTTGTGTCTATATTCATCCTTTTGTTTGCATGTTTGCATACAAACAGTATTTGTTTGCAGTATGTTTTAATTTATGTAAATATTCTATCTCCTTGTTTCCTACCTTCTTTTCTCTGTTTCTCCCCCTCTTCTTTCCACTGCCTTAAACATCCATTTGCTCTGTGTACAACTAACTGAGCATTTGCTTCAGTCTTCCTGCCTACTACTCCCCAGTGTACTAGATTCACTAGATTTTATTTCTCAATCCCACTGCTGGAAACTCAGATGGCCCCCAAGTCCCACCACAAGTAACTGCACAAAACATGTGTACACATATCTCTGAACTCAGAGTTGTCTGAGGATTTCTTGGGATGTATACCTAGTAGAGGAATTGCTAGTAGGCTATGCGGAGAGGTGACTCATAACGCCAGATCATCCCCCCAGAATGTTTGCCAATGCACTTCTCTGATGTCTATCTTCCCAGCAGCCGCGTGTAAGGGCTACCGTGTCCCACGTCTCTGCCAACACTTGGCATGACCCTTCTTTCTACATTTTGCTAATATAAAAGGCAGACAGTGATATCTCTTTGTTGTTTTAATTTGCATTTTTCATACTTAATGTAATAAACCTGCTGCTCACAACTCTTCATCTCAGAATCTGCTTCCCAGGAAAATTGACCTACACCTACTTGTCTACTTTTTGGAGTTCTTTCTTCTGTATGATGTTTGTTTATATCCTTTCCCCACTTCTTCCATGGCAGTCAGAAATGCTTGAGATCCTTGCATATTCTTCGTATGAACCCCTTGTTGGTTTTAAGTGTTACGGATCTCTCTTTCTATTTCATCATCAGTCTGTTAACGTTGTCCAAGGGGTCTTCGGTTGATTAGAAAGCCTTAAGTTTGATGTAATCAAGTTCACAGAATTTTGTATTATGGTTTATGTTCTTGAAATTTTGTTTTAGAAGAGCTTCCCCGAATCACAAAGATATCTCCCTTCACTTAATTCTACCTACTTTAGTTCTGCTGTTTTTCTTGAACTTTTTATACTCTGATCTTTAAACTCTCGAGAGCCCTCTTTGTGTGTGGTTAGTAGAGATCCAGTTTTGTTTTGTTTGTTTGTTTTTTCCTCCACATAGTAAGTCAGTCTCCCAAATGCCATTTACTAAATGTTCTACCCTCCCCACCGCACCGATCTGTGGCGCCGTCATTCTGTATTAAGTTCTGACACATACAAGGGTATATCTGCGCTCTCTCTTCTGTTTTGTTGGTTTATTTGTATGTTTTTTCAATTACTGTTTTCATCATTTTGGCTTTATAATATGTCTTAGTATCAGAGAGGGTAGGAGCCCCTCTTCTCTCTCCTTTTTAAAAGTTGACTTGGCTGTGCTTCTGTGTCTAAACTGAGTGTCTTTCTCTGTTCTGTACCACCACAACTGAGAGCATAAATTTAGTTCAAGTGTTTTGGTTGAGCTGGGAGCAGTGGCCCTGCCAGCCAGCAGGCGAGAATGATGACTTGTGTTATCAGCACACAGAGCCACAGGGGAGAAACTTTAGGAAGAAGTCAAGCCAAGAGATGATATCGGGAACTGCACTGGACACTAGAAAGTCCTGACAATTCTCTGCAAAGGGGAATCCAATCTGATCCAAGAGAAACAGTCAAAGGCACACAGGTCTTAATGAGCCTGGGATCCTAATCAGAGGCAGTAATGAATGATATTGACAGTACAGTCTTGCCAAGGAGAAAACCCTGTCTGCATCCTTGGTTGCTTGGCCCATGCCTCTGAGGGTTACAAGGGCCTGTCAAAAGGTTAGCTCATTGCTACCTTGTCTCTCTGCTGCTTCTGCAGCTCTTCCAATGTGCTTTTCCCAAAACCTCAGCTTTCAGGCATGTAGCATTTTTGTTTTGTGATAATTAGGAGACTGTGAGCAGGCCATGGTTAGTCATCCGTGGTGTGAAGATGACGGGTGCACCAGCTCTGGAGGTGCTTAGGGGTTCAGACACGTCAGGCTATAGTTAAAGACAGAAGCTGGGGCACTTGGGTGGCTCAGTCGTTAAGCGTCTGCCTTCAGCTCAGGTCATGATCCCGGAGTCCCAGGATCGAGTCCTGCATCGGGCTCCCTGCTCGGCGGGAAGCCTGCTTCTCCCTCTCCCACTCCCCCTGCTTGTGTTCCTGCTCTCCCTATCTCTCTCTCTCTGTCAAATAAATAAAATATTAAAAAAAAAAAAAAGACAGAAGCTGATGAGGGAGAATGAGGTGACTGACTCATCATCAAACCTTGAAAACCGAGTTCAAGGAGAGGGCCAAGGCTTTCCAAATGTAGACTCTGCTCTATGGTGGTGCTGAGGCTTTACCTGGGCATGGGTTATGCTATTAACTTCCATTTTCTCCTCACCAAGGACTGTAAGGCCAGGAGAATCAGCTCTGTTTGGTTTAGTCTGAACAGCTGACTTAGCATTGACCCAATTCTGCTAAATCTGTTCTGCGTGTTTGTGTTTCCCCACCCCCTTACCCTCGTGATGTTCTCATCCCCTGATGCTGTATGATGCTCATGTCCCTTCCCTTTTTCAGAGCTCTTCTAAGTTCATAGTTTTTGAGAACAGACATTTTCAAGTGATTTGTATGAATGGTGTTTCTTCCCCCAAGTGGTTCTACAAAATGCCAGTGTTGGGTGCACGTGTTGACCTCCATATGTGTGATGTAATAGACGAGTCTGATTGCTTGGCCCCATGGTTTGCTCTGTGTGTGTCCCTGTCCTGGAGCCATGCTGGATCCCACACTGTGTGGGGGTGGGGAGCCCTACATCATCTGCTCCCTTTGGAGAAGTGTCACATCCTGATTGGGGATTGACCTGGCAGTGCCCTCATTTGACCTGTGTAGCAGTTCTGAACCCCAGAAGACTACAATTCAGTGCCCTTAGTGCTTTGCTTCCCTGCACCTGGGGAATAGAGCAAAGGCCTTAATCTCTCCTCTTCATTCACCCCTCTTTCTTTTGCTCTGGGTATATGTTGAGAGCTCAAGGAAGTCCATTAACCACCCTTCTCTTTCCTTTAAATCTTTAAATGCAATGGTCGGTATTCAGAACCTCTACAGGCTGCGTCAGAGGCTAGCACTGTGTCTTGAACAAATTCAGGCTTGGCTGAAGGACCTTTAGTGGACTTTTGGGGTCCTTACTTTGAGGGATATAGGAAGGCTTTCTCCAATGTTAGCCTACCTGGAGTGATAGAAGGTAGGAAAGGGATTGGGGATGGCTTCCTTTCTCAGAATCAGTGAGGGAAGGAAGCAGGCTAGGTTGTGTTTTAAGAGACCTAGTGTGATTGTCTAGGAAGAGTCCATTCAGAAGCCCTGGGACCCAGCACATAGGTAGGTAAAATATTCACAAAAAGAGACATCTCAATGGTGGGGATCAACTTGTTGACTAACCCCGTGGAAAATTAGATCATCCATTCCCCATCTCCACTCTCTTTCCCCTCATCAGTCCCAGCTTTTCAGGAGGAAAGAAGGATTGCAGTCCAGCCCTTGGTCAGGCCACTGGACAGGACGCTGGGCTGCCTGAGAGTTGTTCAAAGTCTGCTCTAGGGCCAATCAGATGCTGATCAGATGTGGCAGGAGGACAATGACCTTGTTTGGGGCTTTGAGGATCCAGGAATGTTCCTCTACCTCTAAAGACTCTGCTTGTCCACGTGTCTTATTAAAACTAGAGAATCTGCGGCCCAACTCTAGAGGGCTATGAGTTCACCAAATACTTAGGCCGAGATGCTTCTTACAAAAAGAGCAATTGCATCCCACAAATTGGCTTTCCCATATTTGGTCTTCTCCCAGGGATATTAAATATAACTTTTCATATGTTGCAGGCTTCATGTAGCAGACCATGTGGCCAACAGACTTGTTGGTATGGGCTCTAAATTTGGCCTAGCAGTCCCTGAGGGGATCTGTGAAAGTTCGGCTGTACTAAACGGCTCTGAAAAAAGTGGCATGTGGGTGAAAACAGGTGGGCAAAGGCGGAGATGGACCCAAGTAGGTGTGTATCAGGATCCTCCCTCTGGCCCACTGTTTCTGCTCCTTGAGCCACCGCTTTCTTCCTTCAGCTTCCGAGCAGCTCAGTTCAGCTCTTGTCAACTTGGCCAGACCACATGCAAACAGGAAGAGCCGTTTTTCCAGAAATGGCACTTGGGAGCCACTTTGCTATGTCTTCCTGTGAGCTATGGATGCCAAGAAGCGAGCGTGGAAAGGTACTTCTGCTCCTTTATGATTCAGGGGCTCTGATTTTCGCTTGAGAAAGCAGGGGAAAGAGACCTCAGGACAAGGAATCCATGATAATGCAAAGAAGGATTGCAGATAGTAAACTATCCGCAGAAAGATGCACAGGCTGGCTAAAAAAGAAAAGAAATGCGAAGATAGAAACAAGCCTCAGGCTCCACTACCCATGTGCTAAACTGGTGTCCCCCTGACTCTAAATTTTCAACCCAGGCCAGCCCACCGCACACCCAAGGACAAGTGACCATAAAAAGTGCCTCTCATTCACTCTGTCCCACACGGAGCATTTGTCTTAGCTTCTGCGCAGTTCTGCTCCTTGGCTTCATCTTGCAAATCCTCTCCCTTGACTCCTATCCTATATCCTGACTGTCTTATTCTCCCCAGTTTGACAGGGCAAAAGTGACTACAAATGACAAAACTCAGTGACAGCACAGTCCCGTGCTGGGGAAAATGGCGCATTTAAATGGAGTTGGAGACCCTAGAAATCAGTTGCATTTTTCTGGAGAGTAATCTGGCAATAGCAAGAGCTGAGTCCTAGCCCTGATCCATTCATTCCATCTAGGGAAGCACATCTGGAACAAATAAACACAAAGGGATAAAAGAACTATTGGTACGAAAATAACCATGTTGATGTTATTAATACTAATGAACTAGAAATGATATAAACATTCACCCTGAGGCAAATTATGATGTACCCACATAACGGACACAGTATTACAATTAAAAGTGACAAACATGAGCAGCTTTGACACACAAAAAATCTGCATTTGAAATAATATTAGAGAAAAAACACCACTGAGAAGTGTGTCCTCACTCTGGCGGTACAATGTGAAAACTTGACAAGCATTAGAAGGGAATGAACAAAAACATAAGCACATAATAACACGCAACGGGTTTTTGCCTCTGGAAGAACTGTATAAGTTCACTAAAAAAACTGTGCCCTAAATAAAATGGAAGGTGGGAGGACAAGACCACCTTCGGGTAGGTGGTCCCATGCTGGTGTGGGGGAGGGCCGTGGCTCCTTTTCCTGTAAGTTTCTTTTTTGTCCCAGATGTTCTCGGCTCAAGGAGAGGACAGGAGCTTTTCTAAGATCTCTCTCCTCGGTGACACTGCCTTCCACCCTCTGCTTCTGCCACCCAACAGTTTGGTCAGGAGAAAATCCTGGGCTTCCTTTTCCCTCTCCTAATTCATTTTTCAAAAATCAACCCAAGCCAGGGCACCTGGGTGGCTCAGTCGGTTAAGCGTCTGCCTTCAGCTCAGGTCATGATCTCAGGGTCCTGGGATCGAGCCCCACGTTGGGCTCCCTGCTCAGCGGGGAGTCTGCTTCTCCCTCTCCCTCTGCCTGCCGCTCACCCCTTCCTTGTGCTCTCTCTCTGTCAAATAAATAAATAAAATCTTAAAAAAAAAAAAAATCAACCCAAGCCAAGAGCCCACTGGAAAACACTTGGAGGATGTTTGTCTGTAGCAGTGGGTAGGTGAAATGGCCCCAAACCAGAGGTCAGAGGTTTAGCTCTAGCTTTGCCACCACCTTGCTGGGTAGCCGTGGGCAAGTCATTCTAGATGTGGGCCGGTCGGGGCCATGGTTTCTTCACCTGGAAAATGGAAGTGTTGAACCAGGTGATTTCTAAAGTCCTTGAATTTCTGACATTTCTATGGCTCTGTCTTTACTGACCCAGGACTAGGAAAAGAGTCCTGAAATGGAATTCACATCACTCTGAGGCTGAGCATCAACTCTGCTACCCAAAGCCAGCTTCCTAGAAACACTGGAGGCCAGGGTCCCTCTCACTGTAGGTGCAAGGGCTCATCAAAGATTAAAAGAAAAAAAAACGTTTTGGTCCTTTATCGATTAATAACATTGTATGTTTCTTAAAAGGGTTAAGGGCCTGATTCCAGCAAAAAGCAGTTCTCCTGTTAAAGAAGACCAGAAGAGCCCCACTTGACCTCAAGTTCCCAGACCGAGACACTGACCAGCTCTGAAACAGCGTATGGGGTGGCCATGATCAGAGTTTGGTGTCAAACTGTTCCTGTCATTGTGCCTGCCCAGAGAACCAGGCAAGCTGGACAGGAGTGGAGCCGCAGAAGCTTCAGGCAACTGGAGAAAGAGCACTTAAACAAGTCAGAATTCTTCCAGGTACACTGTGATCAAGAAGAAAAAGGTCGGTGAGAGGGAGCTAGAAACTAACGAAAAGCGGCTGGCTGTGGCACGCAGGGAAGGCCCCCACAGCCACTTCAGTCCCCAAATCTAATGAGCGCGTCTGTCTTTGTGCAACGAAAAGTGGCTGATGTGGGGCGGACAAAGGAATGGGAAGAGGGGAGAGCTTTTGTCTGCTTTTGACAGAGAGGATGGATGGCCTCTTGGCTGCTTCAGTGGCTGGGCTGCAACGAAAGAGTAGGTAAAGCTCTTCTCACTAAGAAGAGGGGCGCCGGGGCCCAGGAGTGTCCTGCCTACGGCAAAGATCTTATGGGAACAATAAACAGAGCATATTTTTACAACCTGGAGCTGTATGAATTAGTTTTCACTAAGTAACAGATCATCCCCCAAAGTGGCTTAAAACAGCAACCATTGATTTGGGTCATAGTTCTGTGGGCTGGCTGGGCAGCCGTGGTCTGGGCCAGCTTGGCCTAGCTCCACTCTTGTGCGTCTGTGGTCAGCTGGGGAGTCAGCTGGCAGGTGAATGATTGAGGACCGCCCCTTTCCATGTCTGGCGGCTAACAGGCTGTTAGTAAGAGTTATGGAGCAACTGGGCCACATGCCTGTCATCAGCCAGCAGGCTCACATGGGTTTGTTTACGTGGCAGCAAATTTCCAAGAGCAGTAAGAGAGGAAGCTGCAAAGCCCCTTGAGGCCTATGCTTGAAACCTGTACCTTGTCATTTCCAGAGCATTCTATTGATCAAAGCAAGACACAAGGCCAGCTAGAGTGACCAACTGTCCCAGTTTGCCTGAGACTGAGGGGTTTGCCAGGACACAGGAGTCCTAGTACAAAAGCTTGGAAAGTTCTAGACAAACTGGGACAGTTGGTCACTCTAATGGTCAGCCCAGATTCAAAGAATGGGGAACTTGCCCAGACATTACTCCAAAGAAGATATACAAACGGCTAGTGAACACATTGAAAGGTATGTACTAATCCTTAGAAAAACACAAATCAAGCCACAATAAGATACCACTTCATACCCATTAGGATAGCTATTATCCAAGAAACACAGAATAAGAGGTGTTGCAGAGGATGCGGAAAAATCGGAACTTTGGGGCATTACTGGTGGCAATGTAGAATGGGGCAGCCACTGTTGAAAATAGCATGGTGAGTGACCAAAAAAATGAAACATAAAATTGCCATATGATCCAGCAACAAAAGAATTGAGAGCAGGGGCTCAAATAGATATTTGCACACCAGTGTTCACAGCAGCATTATTCACAATAGCCAACGGGTGAAAGTAGCCCAAGTACTTAATGTATAACCCAAGTATGAATGAATCAACAAAATATGGCACATACATACATTTGACCATTATTCAGTCTTAAAAAGGAAGGCAATTCTGACACACGCTACAACTTGGTCAAAGCTTGAAGACATTATGCTCAGTGAAATAAGCCAGGCACAGCATGATGCATACTGTATGATTACACTTACACTTGGTACCAGGAGGAGTCAAATGCGTGGGGATACAAAGTAGAGTGGTGGGGGGAGGAGGGAAGGAGATAGTGTTTAATGAGTATAGCATTTCAGTTGGGGAAGATGAGAAAGTTCTGGAGATGGATGGTGGTGATGGTCACACAATGTGAATGTACATCATGCCACAGCGCTGTGCATTTAAAAATGCTTAAAATAGGGCACCTGGGTGGCTCAGATGGTTAAGCATCTGCCTTCGGCTCAGGTCATGATCCTGGGGTCCTGGGACTGAGTCCCACATTGGGCTCCCTGCTCAGCGGGGAGCCTGCTTCTCCCTCTGCCTCTCTCCTCTCTCTCTCTGTCTCTCATGAATAAATAAATAAGATCTTTAAAAAAATAAAAAAATAAAAATGCTTAAAATGGTGAATTTTATGTTAAGTGTATCTTACCACAATAAAAAAAAAGGCACAGGGAAATGAGCTCCCCTAGAAATGAGAGGAGCTACAAACTCTTGTGGCCATTTTTTGCCATCTACCACAGGGGTGAGCAGGGATATAATCAAATAAGGCTGAGCTCCTGCAGTTGATCATAGTTTTTGAGGAAGGGTGCTGGGAGACGGCAAGCAACAGCCAAATATTGGCTATTTTGATACTCTTCCCTTTGGGAGCCAGTTGTGACTTGTGGTTATTCGTTTGGGTAGGAAAAAAAGAGGGAATGAAAGAAGATACATGTTGACGAGTGAATGGGGCAGTGAGGACGTGTGGTAAGACCTAGGAACTGACCAGAAGAGTCAAATAAAATCAAAATACATCAGAGCCCTAAAGGAGTCACTCACCTGTTTAGAGGGGTCCCAGTTGCCTTTTCCTGCATCCTCGATGCCCCTGGCAAACCGCGGCAGACAGAGCAGGCTTTCAATAAGGACACACCCAAGGTATCCGAGGCGCAGGGCTCAGGGCAGGCTGGCTCACGTGCGGCTTCCCCCTCCTCGCCCCTCTCTGTCTGGTGTTCATGGGAGTCTGTGGTTACGGGAAACTCTGAGTGTGCCTGATCCTCCGGTCCGGTGGTGGGAGAAGCAGACAGCAGGAAGGAGTGAGGAAAGGCAGCAGGGCGTGTGGGTGGCCAGGCGGGGTGGGAGCAGAGGAGCCAAAGGAAGCCATGAAGCAGATGACCATGAGAAACAAGCAGACTCCCAAGAATGCTGTGGCTGGAAGGGACTTGGAGAGCATCTCGTCTGCTCCCCCCATCGGAGGATGAGGAAAACGAATCCAGAAAGCTTCAGAGACTTGTCCAGGGCCGCCCACCCAGGTAAGCGGAAAGTGTCACAGCTGGTAGTTGGGAGCCCTCGTTCTGGTTTCTACACTGGAGCTCCATCCTCTGCCTCCAGTGGCTTCCAATTTCTCACTGAATCTTCTCCATGTTAGTCATCAGATGAGGGAGTGGTAAAGCCCCACCACACGGTGCCTTTACTGCCCCAGATGTGATCTATGGCAGGGGAACCAGGCCCTCTGGTACACACACACACACACACACACACACACACACACATGTACGTCTTCTAGCTCCCTTGGCCACGCAATGTCTGATATAGCAGTGTACCTTCTTATTGGCTTTTTAATCAAGGTCTTCTATTATATTTCCCGGTCAAGTTCCCCACTCCAGTCCACGGGGAGAAGTTATTTTTAGGTGTTACAGAAAGTACAGTGCAGACCAATTCTTTCTTCTCAGCTCAGTGACTAAGATTTAGCTTGCTCTGGCTTTGTTGCTTAACACTTAAACGTCAACGGTGGGTGGGCATAGCTTGTCTCAGGAGGCTGAAGTGCTGGGCCATTAAGTAGGGCTGATGCCATAACCCACTTCTTCTTCTTCTTCTTTTTTTTTCAAGGAGGAAAACTTGTTGGAAAAACCCCAATTGAGAAGCATCTGGTGAATTAATTTATTGATCCAATTGCCTTTTCCAGCTGGGAAGGTTTCAACAATTAGTAAAAGCCTATAACAAGCCCACTGCTCTCTGCAATGTCCAGGACTCACTGTGGTGCCCTGGGAAACCCAAGATGTGAATCTACACACATTGATGAGGGACCTACTAGGGACAAGTTACTGGAGGCTTTTCAAGAGGGGACAGGTACAGTGCCTGCCCTGGGGGAGCTCACAATCTGGTTGCAGGGAAATAAGGCAACGACCCAACTCGAGACAAGTGGACAAGATAAGGGCTCAGGGGGCGCCAAGCGCTTAGTATCTGAAACACAAGTAGTGGAGAGAACCAGAGAGCAAACAATCTGGAAATGTCAGTTTGGCCACCACCATCCTTTCCCTAATGCTTGCCTATCAGGGCGGTGCCAGAGAAAGGAGCCAAGGCTACCTTGAAAGATCAGGTCAGGCCAAGTGGGGAGGGACAAGCCAAGAAGCTGGGAGATGAAGCCGTGGGCTAAAAGTTAGAAAAGCAGGGAGAGGGCAGCAGCCGAGCAGGAAGCCAAGAATTAAGGGGGGTGGAACACTATATTAGTAGGATGCAGATTTAGCTACATGGGACAGAGACCCAGAGTAACCAGTTTGTTTAAACAAAATAGAAGAGTGTTTCTCAAGTAAACCCTGAGCTGATAAAATGGTTCCACTCAGTGAATCGTCAGGGGCACAGGCTTCCTTTCTTGCTCCATCATCTCTGGGTTGTCCTCATTTGCATGGTTCAACATGGCTCCCCATCACATCCACACTCTAACCAATGGATGGGGGGAAAGGAATCATGGCCAGGAAGCCTCCTTCCCTTTAAACTCGAAGAGATTGCGCTTGCCATTTCCACTCACAACCCATTGGCCAGAATGTGGTCACATGGCAATGCCTAGCTACAAAGGAGAAGGGGGTAGTCATCTTTATTGTGGGCAACCAAGTGGTCTGCCACGGAAGAAGGGAAGAATAGGTACTGGAGGACACCAAGCACTCTCTCCCGCAGAGATGTGAGCTCTAGACTGAGTTTACCCCTCCCCAAGACGAGTTGCACCTCCCTGATTTTACATAAGCAGGTGCTCTGTCCCACTCTGCTCCAGGAAGCCCGAGAGCCTTGCCTTCTCTCTTCATTTAGTAGGTGAGACGGCTCTGCCCTCTAATGTCCCACAGAGGCAGCCTCCCTGTCTCCCTGAGCCCTGGGCACAGATGCTTATCCTGATGCTCTGGTTCCCAGTCGGCATCTCTGTGGGGATGGGAAACGAGAATGGGAGCCAGACTGGCATCATTCTGCGTACGTAATAGAGCCAGAAGAGTTGTGAAACCCAGGAGGCTCTGCAAGGCTGCTCTGCAGTAAATACTTGTTATAAAAATAAACCCATCTTGCTATCTAACAACAATGAGCAATACCCCAGGGTTGCCAGCGCGAGCAGCACTCATACGTCTCTGGGCACATGGCTGCAGGATGCGGGCTGGCCCACGGCAGCATGCACAAGCACAGCGCTCTCCCGGACAGCCTTCTGCATCTCACTACGGACTCAGACCTCCTTCAGGCTTTCACGGATGAAGGGTTAGGACTGCTGCAGGTAGAGAGAAGTGTAAAGTCCTACCTTCAAGTCAAAACCAAAACCAAACAGTGATTGGCAGGGTAGGGGACAGGGAGCTTGACAGCAGCTGGGGTACCAAAAAGATCAAAGGGTTTTCATGGACCCTGCCTTTGACGGGAGCCAATGGTTGGGAGTTAGCATGAAAACGATAACGTGGAGCCAGTGGAGTATCCAGGACAAAGGGGGTTGTTAGTCCTGTTTCGGATCAGAGCAACCTATGAGATACATTCAGGAAGAAGGCTCCAGAATGGTAGGAAAACTCAATGCTATGGAGATGACAAAACTGAAACCCTGCAGCCTGGCGGAGCCCCAGATGGACGCGTGACCATCTTCACATACCTGAAGGGTTGTCATGGGGAGAAGAGAACTTGTTAGGTGTGGGCTCCAGGGGGAAGTTATAGCCTGGCCAATCCTGCTTCAGAATAGAATTAGAATTGTCTAGAAATGGAATGCTCTCTCTCTCATGAGAGAATGAGTTCTCCATTGCCGGGGTTTGAAAAAGGCTGGGTAGGGGCGCCTGGGTGGCTCAGTCGTTAAGCATCTGCCTTCGGCTCGGGTCATGATCCCAGGGTGCTGGGATCGAGCCTCACGTCGGGCTCCCTGTTCATTGGGAAGCCTGCTTCTCCCTCTCCCACTCCCCCTGCTTGTGTTCCCTCTCTTGCTGTCTCTGTCTGTCAAAAAGTAAATAAAATCTTTAAAAAGAAAAAAGAAAAAGGCTGGGTAAATCTGTATGTGGGACACTAGGGCAGAAATTCACCCTTTGGGTAAAGGCAGGACTAGTAGATCTCTTGAGTTTCTTGCAACCTTGAGGTCTTATGATTCCATGTGTTTTGCTTTTTTTAAAAAAAGATTTTATTTATTTATTTGACAGGCAGAGAGAGAGAGAGAGCACAAGCAGGGGGAGCTGCAGGCAGAGGGAGAAGCAGACTCCCCACTGAGTAGAGAGTCCAATGCGAGGCTCGATCCCCGGACCCTGGGATCATGACCTGAGCCGAAGGCAGACGCTTAACCGACTGAGGCACCCAGGTGGCCCTGTGTTTTGCCTTTTAATTACACTTTTTATTTGGAGATAATTATAGATGTATATGCAGTTATAAGACATAATACAGTGAGAGCCTGTGTGCTCTTTACCCAGTGACCCTCCATGGTAAGACTTGCAAGACTGTAATACAATCTCACACCCAGGATATTGACCACTCCAACGAAGTCCGGCCTTCCTGTGCCTCAGTAAGCCCTGCCCTTGAGGAGCTACCAGTGTAAAGGAAAGTAAGACACATACAGAATCAAAAATAGTACAATCTGGGGTCTAAGATAACCAACCGAGTAGGACCAACGAAATGCCACGGAAGACCAGAAGACAAAGAGATCACATCTGCTTAGGGATGTCAGGAGAGGCTTCCCAGGGGAGCTGGGTTGGAATTGAGCCTTGAAGGAAGAACAGGAACTCGACAGACGGGGCTGGGCATTCTTAGGTAAGGACCTGTGGCCATCTGGGCTCATTAAGAGCTCGAGGATAAGTCTCTCTGTGAATGACTTCCTCTGGTTATAGATCTAGTACATAAACTGAGAGTGCCAAAGAAGTGAACATAGAAGTTCAAAGAATCTTTGGCAGCCTCTGGGCTGTGCTTCCTGCTGTTCCTACTTCCTCCGTAGGGCCCACGCATTATAGGTGCTTAGCGTGTGCTGCATGAATGCCCGAATAAAGAAATGAATGAATAGATTTCTGGCCCTGTTGTCCCAGTTCTGCTTTCCTTCCTGCTTTGCCTTGCTCTTCTTCCCCCATAGAGCATGCAAGAGCATGAAAGCAAGGTCATTGGTTTACTTTGGGCGATTGCCTAAAACCCATGTGGTTTTTTAGTGGTATAGGCTGAGCATGTGATGCTGATTAAGTCTGAGGTCGCAGGCGCCTCACAAACCCCCCAGAGGCCAGTAAATTTTTTTCTCTTCCGTGGCTACAGGTTCTACACTGCACCCAAGGTGCACGACGGTTCAAAGGAATCTCATAATCCACAATTGGTCATTTCTTCCTTACACATTTTGATAATCGAGCCCGTGGAGCAAGTCTCTGTACTTGGTTATCTTTGCCCCGCCTCACCTGCCTCACCTGCCTCACCTCTGGGTTTGTGGTGTGAGAAAGGAATGCGTTTTCTGGAAGCAAAAATGGCAGAGCTTGGGGGTGTTGAGGAGGGAAGACTTTGAAATTTAGAAATCATCTGGCGCTACCCCCTTATTTTAAGACTGGGCAATAGCGGTCAGGAGGGGGCATGTCCTGCCCAGGGTCATCGTGTCAGCCGCTGTGCAATGGGGAGCAGAGCTCCAGCCTCTTGGCTCCACTTCCGATGTTCTCTCCAAGGCCTCCAGCTGTCTCTTCCTCCGACAAAGCCAGCCCCTCTCAAGCCTCCTACCCGTGGCCATGTGCCAAGAGTTTCTAATGCTTATGACAACACGGCATAGGAATTAGGTGTACTTGGTTTTCCCTACGTACAGAAGTGTAAAAAAGATCAAAGCATTTACAGTTTGATGATGTTCCCGAATGCAAGTTCAAATTGCTGAGTTAAACAGCCAGCCATTTTTTTAGAGGGCTTTCCGGAGTAATTACTCAAGATGGAATTAAACCATATTTGCATTTGGCTCCTTCCCATTCCCTCCCACCGCCTGGAAAGGGGAGGAGGGGCAAACCCACAAAGAAAATCTTGAGAGACTATTGCTAATTACAGATTTTTACCTGCCTGATTGCTTTGCACATTAATTAAATCAAGACCAGGTGTCTTGCAGATGGGTTAGCTGCTGGCTAGAGATTAACAGATCCCAGCAGACGGGTAAGGGAACGAGCTCTCGAGTTTTATGGGTCACTGATGCTGCTTCTTTCAGCAGAAATCAAGAGTGTGAGGGAAAGAACTTGGGCTGAAGTGGCCTAGTTCATTAGAGATGCTAGTAGGGGCTCATGTGTTCGCTATCTCCAGAGCCCCTGGGAGCAGGCCGATCCCCTCTGCCCCCAGATCTGGCCGAGTCACCAGATCGGAAGGAAATCAGACCCCAGATTCTTAGTCTGAGGGAAACTGGTTCAGGATCTGGAGGGTTGTGATTGGGACCAGAGGCTGCCGACGGGGCCCTGAGCAGCGACTTGTGGTGGTCAGTGAGGTGATTGGGAGCCAAGGCTCCTGCCTCCTTCCTTCCTCTACTGACTCTGAAAGGCCCCCCAAGGCTGTCAAAGCTCAGAAGGAGGGGATGCCGGAAACAGACCAGATTTAAACGGTGCTCCAACATGGCTCGGAACACAGCTGTGCTCCCAAAGGCCACGGCCTTTGTCCCTACCCCGGTAGGATGGACTTTGGGCTAAAACACAGAATGACATCTGGTCCCAGCGGTGTCGTGGCTCAGGGTGCCTGATTCCATTGGCGAGGCCAGGTCAGGTTTCCTTCTGGAGGGCCCAGGATCCACGCCGAGGCCAGGATGAAGCAGGGAGAGAGGAGGAGGCCGGGCACAGGGAAACAAAGGTCACTTATTATTTACAAAGAACGCATTTGTCCTAGCGTGTGAAGCCCTGAGTTTTTGCACAGTACAGGGCCATTCACTGGAGCCCTGAACTCACATTAACAAACTAATCGGTTCCAAATGCTCCTAAAAAATCTGCCTTCCACGGGGCCGATTTCTGATTCACTGCCACTGAGGCTGATTTCTGGGTGAGGCAAAGGATGAGCAACCAAGAGCGGTGCAGGGGCCCCCTGAGTTTCGCCCACACGCTATGTGGAGGCAGGCACACACTCTGTCTTTGTGAATGTAACAGAACATGAACACACATCAGTTTGTGTAACTTGAATCCCTTTCTGAAGAACCCTGGATCCAGTCCACCCTCCCCCACAGTGAGTTAACCAGGCTGTCCTGGCTTCAGGGGGCTGGCAGAAATGACTAAGCTGCACTTTGCAGCCAACAGTCATGTCATGTCATTCTTGTCCTGGAAACCAACAAAGCCCTTAAGGTAATGATTTGGTCTGTTCATTCTTTGGTTTTCTGCCCACCTTCTTCCCAAGCCCATTTCCCAACAGGTCTCCTGGCCCCATGACACTTGTGTCGGCAACCTTCTGGTGCCTTCCAGAGGAATGGGACTCGTGGCCTGAGTCACCCTGTCAAGTCAGGCCAGGGAAGGGACCTACCGAGGGCGGGGTTGGAGCAGAGCCAGGGTGAGGCGCGAGTGGCGCCTGGGGCCACGTGGAGGAAGAGGTGCCCACCCTGCACCTGCCTGATGGTGACAGTAGCGCCTCCCTAGGTTTTGCGTCCTGCGCTGCTCACTTGCCTCACCTGTGTCCTGGCCTTGGTGTGGAGGATATTTCTAACCCTGAAGGAAGTAGTTCACTTCCCTGGTTCATAAGCCCAGGAGGATTTTTAAAGATACCAGTGCCACGGTTTCACCCAGACCAATTAAATTAGAACCCTTGGGTGCGGAGCCTGGGTTCCCACATCCCGGGTGACTCTGTTGCGGAACCGTGGTTGAGAGTGGCTGGTCCGAGGGCTCACCCTGGGCTGCAGGTAATGCATGCCTGCTCTGCCCACGTCTGCGGCAATTTGGCCACAGCTCAGTGATCTCTGTGCTGACTTGGCCCCTCCGGGATTTTCTCTGGCCCCACACGACCTGAGGGCTGGCTGGACTTCCAGGCAGACTCACCCAGGCCGTCGGATCTTGGCTGCAGTGCCAGGCACCCCCACTCCCAACTCCCCAGCCAGACTTCTAGCCAAGTTCCTCCCCAGCCTCTAGGAGCCGCAGAGCTGCCCCTGCCAGGCGGCACTTCCTGGGATGTGGCCGCAGACAACCCCGCGGTGGCGCAGCGAATGGCCGAGGTGGTCCTTGCAGACGCCGGGAAGAGGACAAAGTGTTTTCCTCAACTTACCAACCACGTCTCCCCCAGACTGAAACCCGGGTGCGGGGGTGGAGACCCGGGGCCAGACTGACTGCCTGCCAGCCCTTTCCTCAGAAACAAAGGGATGGGCTGCTCCTCTTCCTCCTCCTGCCTCATGGCGGCCGTTCATTGATAAAGTTCCATAGTTGGATCCTCCAGGCCTTGAGAAATTCCTCTCTGCTTAGCATTTGACTCTCAAGTCTCCAGCCGATTGTCACTTTGGGGACTCACAGAAATCGAGTGGACAGTGTAAGCTCAGGAATGGCAGCGATGGGCGCTTCCCCGGAAACGCTGACACTCCCTGCTACCATGAGCGGGAAGCCCCAGAACAACAAGATTCATAGGATATAGAAGCACTTCTGAAAAGATTTCAGCACATTATCTCCACTCTACACATTTTGTGCCAAGACTCAACATCTTATACAGAGCCTCGGGAGGCATAAGCCTCTTTTCCGGGTCTCCACTCATTCCCTCGACACTGGAGAGGCAGGGAGAAGGGGGGATATTTTTATTCCCACCTCCTATTTGTACAATGAGACAGAGGAGGGAGTTAAGTGACTACCGGGCCCTGAGGGCAGGGGGTGGGGGATGGGGTAGTCAGGCCAGAAGGACAGAAGCAGGGGCTCTGAAGTGGGTCTTGAGTTTCTGTTAATGTACTTAATTTATTAGCCTCCTTAAGCCTCTGAGTAGATTGGGTATATCTTGAGAAAGTTGAAGTCTTTGGCTCAGCTGTGAAAACTGAAAGATGCACAAGGCATCTCTTCTTAAAGCTGGGTGAGCAGTCTGGACTGATTTCATGGGTGTCAGCTTGCTTGACTCTTCTCCCCCCCCCCCCCCCACATTCTGTGGCTCTGTCAGTCCCTTCTGCAAATACTCCTGTCGCAGGCTGGTCCAGGCTCACCCCTGTCTCTGCAGAGGGCTCATCCTGCTTCTCCCTGCTCTCTCCCACCCTGCCCAGCTCTCCCGCCCTCCTGTCCACGGCCAGGCAGGGCTCTGTGCCAGCCCACAGGCCCTGTGTCTAGAGCTGCACAAACACCACTAAGCCCTCTGGGCTTCTAGGAGCTGGGCCTGCCCTCCACAGGAGATTAAGGGTCCCCCGTGAGTCAGCAGCCCTGCCTGGCTTGAAGCCCAAGACTCTTGGCTGGGCCTCCATCAGCTGAGACATTCCCTGTCCCCTCCTCCTACCCTCTCTCCTGTGGACCCCTTCTCCTCATTCCCCCAGAACTTAGGTGGGCCTCTGCCCCCACACACAGGGCTGTCAGAGTCGAGTCCCAGTGTGTCTCCCTCCCTACCCCATCCCAGCTCTGGAGCTGTCCTGCTCAAAGCCCTTGGCCTTGATGGTTGGCCACGTCTGTAAGGCAGAGAAGCCTGGGCTTGGCGGCAAGAGCGGCATTCCAGAAGAATGGGGGTGTGGGGTGTGCGTACCTCCTCTCCTGGGCTGTGAGTCTCCGGGTTCCAGGCCTACACTGTCACGGCTACTGTACGGTGTGCTGAGTCACCACCAGGAACCCGGGGAGACAATATAGGCCTATTTCTAAAAGATTTGCTGGTGTACCCAGGCTCTTAGAAAATGCTTGATAATTACTGCCACAAATAGGTACTGGCCCGGGGTGTCCAGTTCTATCACAGGCAACTCCTCGAATGAGGGGCCTGGACACCACGTGTGCGGCCCCACCCTGGCCACGGTGGGGGGGCAGGTCTGGATTTCAGGGGGTAGGGTGCCCCTAGCCACCATAGGGGGCGTGTCGTGGACCTGACCTTTGCTTCTTGAGGGGAGGAAGGGGAACTGCAGGAGAAGCCCCCAGCACCACCTTCAGGGGACAGAGACAGCATCTCTGTGCCAACTACTCTCTGAGTCACCTACTGTCACTCCCATTCATGGGAAGAGAGAAATCTGGTGCGTAAGAGTAACTGGTTCAAATTTCCAACTTCTTGGTGATCCACGAATTTTTAGGTGTCGATAAACAGACGTCCCCAAAGCACTCCTTCTGGTGGCGGATGTCCTCCTCCTGATCTTCTAGCCAGTCACTGAGCCTTTAGCAGGCTATGGACCGTAGGCCTCAGAGCCACCATGCTCCTAGAGATCACCTTGTCCAACCCCTCACTTCTGATGAGCAAACTGAGACTCAGAGCAGGGACAGGACTTGTCCAGGTTGCCGAGCTAAAATACCAGGTGCTCAGCCCTGGAGTGAACCCTGTGGAGAGGAAGTTAGGTAAGACACAGCCTCGGCCTTCAAGGAGCCCCAGATTTGCAGGGGAAGCAGTCATTTGCGAACACAGTAATGATATAGGTAGAATGTAATTAGGTGCATAAAAAATTGAAACGAATTTGCATGGGAGAGCAAAAATGCCAGGTCACTCCTGCACAAGGAATCAGGACAGGAATCATGGGGAAGAGTATTAGAGTTGACCTTCCAAAGTTGGGTTAGATGGACACTCGGGATAGGAGAAGAGGGAGGTGTTGTGCAGATAAAAGAAACACCTTGAGATGGGGTGCCCCAGCAACGTAGGCCATTTTGGCTCGTGGTTCAGGATGCTGAAGCTGAATAATGGCAGGTGGGGAAGGTAGGGGGCTGAGGGAGGGGGAGTCAGAGGATGGAAGGTCTGGAATGCCCAGGGTGAGAAATAGAAACTTTATCATCATTATTATTGGCTAAAAGCATCGGGTGGCAATGTGCCAGGCATTTTACTGAGCAATATTAATCATGTAATGCAGAGTCTGCACTTTCTAGGAGCTTAGAATTCAAGACAAAGAAAGAAATTATGGGCAGATAGTAAAGACACGTATTAAACATATGCATAAATCAAAAACTGTTTAACACATAAGTATTTAAGTGCAAGTAAAGGAATACGTGCATTCAATGGGTCAGTGAGGGAAGGAGCCATCTGGGAATTTGTTCCTGGAAGGTCTCTCCCTGTCCTCGGCCTTCCCTGGGCTCTGCAGCTCTGAGAAAGGCCCAGAAGGGCCAAGACATCAGTCTTAATATTAGACACTGGCTTTGTCTTCCAGATGGCTGATTTCTGATATAGAACTGTCTCTGGAGCCTCCCACTCATTCTCGTTAATTGATCCAGTCTTCTACTATGTCCATCTCTGAGCTCATAGCACACAGGAGACACAGCTTGGAGGGGGCAGGGGATCGAGATCAGGGCCACTGAGTACAGTGGTGCATGTGATCCACTGCACAAGAGGGAGAAAGTGGGAGTTGAAGTCCAGACCTCCCGCTTGCTTCAAATCAAAAGAGCGGAGGGGCTGTGTCCACCTAGAGCAGGGGGTGCCTGTTTCCCATCCATACAAGTGCATCGTACGGGCTTGTGGCTCTGACAGGGATGGGGCCAAACACCTTCTTCAGATAACGCTTTCTGTCTTAGCCCTCCCCTCCACCTCCCCCCATGGGACATGGGAAAGACTGCCAGCCTGATGCTCTGGACCAGGGGCCAGCACGGAGATGACTCTAAGCCACCCAGCTCTCCACACCAGGCCCCTAGCTCATTTTATGCTTCATTAGGCTGGAGATCTGAGAAAGGGCAGAAGAAAATCTTTGCTTAAATATCAAAGAACAAGAAGGATCCACATACGTGCTCTAAGCACCTACTGGGTCAGGCCCTTTCCGCAAGCCGTTAAACAGACCTCTGACTCTCCGTGTGCACGGTGGCAAACAGCACTCAACACTTCATTACATGGTGAGCTGGAAGCCCCTCGGAGCCCCCAGTCAGTCGCAATCACCCCTGCCACCGCCTGTCCCCCGCATACCATCTCTGCCTGGAGCCGTCCAGCCTCTGAGTGTTTTATTTTTTTATTTTTATTTTTATTTTTTAAAGATTTTATTTATTCATTTGAGACACAGAGATACAGAGAGAGAGAGAGAAAGCATGAGCAGGGAGAGAGGCAGAGGCAGAGGGAGAAGCAGGCTCCTCGCTGAGCCAGGAGCCCGATGTGGGGCTCGATCCCAGAACCCTGGGATCATGACCTGAGCCGAAGGCAGACGCTTAACCATCTGAGCCACCCAGGCGCCCCTGTCTGAGCGTTTTAAATGACTTTGAGCTTGGCATCCCCCAGACAGCCTCTTCTATTGTGAGTGCGCTCTGGCTTGTTAGCATCTCCTCTCTTTGTTCGGGTGCAGTTCAACCCCTCCAATTTCCAGTATTAGCTCTGGTTCTCACCCTTGTTGCCATACAGATTTGTAGGTAAGAAAAGAAAAAGAAAAAATGACACTGTCCCCAAACTAATTCTTCTTACTCCTCACTCATCCGTCCCTGTACCCTAAGAAGCAGCCCTCAATACTCCCGGCCCAAGCGTTGCCCATTGCCCATGCAACGTGCCATTCTTTGCCCTGTGCCTATTCTCAGTGCCTATTCTCTTGTGCTGCTTTCCTGATTATAGGCTGGCAAGACTCACTTGGACCTGACCTCCTTAAGCACTGGTTCCTGACTTCCTTCCTTAAAGCTTCCCACCCCTTTGTTTCTGCTCCTCCAAGCAGCTCATGATAAATACCTTGCCTGGATCAGTAGCAGGGCTTTCATGAACCGTTGCACAAGGTGTGCATTGCTCTGCTGCACATCAGCCTCTAGGCCTTATTTTTATTCCTTCAAGTCCCTGCTGTGGCAGTCAGTGTCCCTGCTGAGTTCACTGGGTCCCTTTTGGGTGGGGGGGAAGATATAGGCAGAAAAAAAATGAGGTCTTCTCTGGAGTCCCTTGGTCCTCCAACTACCCACCGACTTTTCTCAAACGGACTGTGAAATCTCAGAGGGCAGAGTACACGTCTTACCTATCTCTGGGTCCTGAACAGCAAATTCCAACACAGGGCCTAGCCTCAACGTTCCAAGAAGTGTTACTTGAACACCTGGATAAATGAATAGGTCAGTGAGTGACGGAAGAGTAAGATTTGACTGCTCGGATGACAGAGGCGCTGTTGAACAGCAGGAAGACGGGAACATGTGCATTGCCTAAACTCCCTCTGTTTCAGAGACTCTAAAGGCCAAGGCAGGGGCACCTGGGTGGCTCAGTCCATTAAGCAGCTTACTCTGGATTTTGGCTTAGGTCATGATCTCAGGGTTGTGGGACCAAGCCCCACGTCAGGCTCCACACTCAGTGCAGTCTGCTTGAGGACTCTCCCTCTCCCTCTGACACTTCCCTCTCTCTTTCTCTCTCTCTCTCACATAAATAAATAAATAAGTCTTTAAAAAAATAAAGGCCAATGCATTTTCTGTATCAGCATTAATAAGATTTTAGCAAAGGGCTGGATCTAAGACACACTTCAGAGAAGTAGTTTTCCCATAGGTCAGCAATAACCAGCTCCAAGACCCAGCAAATTCCCCTTGTCCCCCAGGGCCCCCCTTATGCTACCCTGGGAACGTAGGGAGCAGCCTACATTCAGCCTACCCCAGCGTTTGTGCCTTTTTCTGGCCTGCATGCAGGGCTGGGCGGCCTGCACGTACCCAGGGGAAAGCCTGGGAGGACTGAGGTTGCAAAGGAGACCCTCAAGCTGGAGGTTTTCTGTGGGGGTTCTAGGACTGTCTATTGCCCTGAGGAATGACAAGCAAGACCTTCTCTGCCACTTCGGCTTTTCTTTTTCAGGAGAAAATAAAATAAGAGTAGGATGCTGGCAGGGGCCGGGCAGTGTCTCACCATAAAAGCAGCCGAAGAGAGTGGAAATGCCCTCTGCAATGGGAATCCACATCCACTTTGGGTTATGGCCCTGGCACTCTTCACTTGAAGAAGACACACACCTTTCTCGTCTTCACTTAGGAGTACGCCCTACCTCCTAAGGACCAGGAAAGTGCTTTGCAAACTACACAACAATGGAAACCGAAAGTAAGTCGGCTGCCATGGATGAGAGGTCCCAGCCGCCTGCTGACGAAGCCACAGGCTGCACGAGCTCCCTGACCCTCCCCAGGGTGCTGACCCCGCAGTAGCCCTACACCGAGGCCCCACACAGGCCTCAGGCTTTGGGGAACTGACCCTACGGAGCTCCTTCAAATCCCTGGGGACTGGTGCGGCTCGTGAGGGCAGGCACGGGACGCGATAATCTTGCCAGTGTACCCGAGCTCAGGTTCCTAATCCACAGGCGGGCCTGGATTTCTCTGACGCGTTTGGTTCAATTCCAACGTCTACTTCCTAGAGTCCGAGGAGCACCTCCCTCTCCAACAGAAAGGTGGTAGCCCGTCGCCCGCGGCCTTGAGGCAAAGCCTCGTGCCCCTGTCGGGGAATGGGTCTGCCCAGCAACGGAACTGGCCACCTGCAGCAGGGCCCGGCTGAAGACCAGCCCCTGGAGAGCCTGGGGTGGTAGGGGGTGGAAACGCTGGGAGGAGGAAGGAAGCCTCAGTAGTCCCGGGCATGAAGGGGAGCAGG
The DNA here is from genome assembly GCF_029215605.1 of Mirounga angustirostris. Taxonomy (NCBI): domain Eukaryota; kingdom Metazoa; phylum Chordata; class Mammalia; order Carnivora; family Phocidae; genus Mirounga; species Mirounga angustirostris. The sequence continues at coordinate 71,339,519 of NW_026991709.1, read as the reverse complement.
CAGGAAAGGGAGGGACACAGGACAGGTCAGGGAGTGAGGATGAGGCAGGAGGGAGGCAGAGGCTCTGGGAATAAAGCCCTGGAATGATGTGGTAGTATCTCAGGTGTGGGGGGGGGGGCAGTCCCCCCCCAGGGCCCCTGCCCTTGAGGGCCTCCCAGGGGCCCCATGCGGAAACCAGCCGGATTTCCACCGGACTTGGCCCCACCCTGTGGGAACTGTGGAAATTCTGGGCTGGCTGACTGGCAAGTGTATGTTTCGGAGGGCACGTTCCTGCCCGGTGGGGAGGAGTTCGCTTAGGAAGTGGGCTCCCTGCTCCCTGCATTCCCGAGCTGATAGAGGCCTGCCCCCCTCCCTCCACCCCTGCAGCCAGGGCCAGACCAGCAGCCGCAGGGTGCCGGCCCCAGGTCCCTTGCCGGCTCCTGACCGACACAAGCCCGAGTGTGCACGCACACACTCCTCGCCCTCAGCTCCGTCAGACCAGGCCCCCGGGGGCCAGGGTCCCTGTTGGGGTCCCGTGGGGAGCCGCGGGGAGAGCCTGCAGCCCCAGCCCAGGGATTAAAGTGTTGGCCGCCGTAAAGCCCAGCGGCAGCCCGGCTGTCCCTGCACGGCAGCCCAGGCCGCCGTCCGAAGCGTGTCGTCCGCGCACGACTCCCAGTGGGCTGCTGAGGGCTGCGCCACCACCTCGGTGGGGAAGCTCCGGCTTCATCTGCTCTGCACATCTGCTCTCCCGCCGGGGAGCGGCCGGAAGGGCATTCCTGCTGTGGCCGCTCGCCCTGGGAGGCCCCGCGGCTCCCTCCGAGGAGCCCACGTGCTCCTTCCTGCTGTTCTTTGGTCCTTCCAAGTGGCATGGAAGACCTTTAGAAGCCAGTGTGTGTACAGAATGCCAGCAGGAAAACCCCAGATTTCTGCTTTCTGAGTGGGAAGGGGCAAAGCTGGGGCTGAAAGATGGATATAGTGTTAAGGAGAGCTTCATAGGTAAAACAACGCAGGGCCCCATAACCTGAAAGCTTTTGAAAGGACAGCTGGAGCCAGGGCTTCTGACTATGCACACCTGTGGCCAAGTTAACCCTCCCCCACCATAGCCCCCCAACACCCAACATATAAATCGGAGTAATAATAATGTCCACTTGTCTTGAGTTAGGGGTACGATCAGCCACTCTTCATATATTACCTTAGTCAATCCTACCAAAAATCCTGGGTAGGTAGTCATCTCTCCGTTTTACGGAAGAAGAAACTGAGGCTCACAGAGATTAAGTAACTTGCCTAAAGTTATAACTAGTGGGTAGAACAGCTAAGATTAGAACCTCGGACTGTCAGACTCCACATCGCATGCTTGCCCCATTTTTACACCAAAGAAAAATTTTTAGTCAAGCGGAGATGGTTCTTTTCATATCTGAGTGTTCTTTCTGTGGGTGGATCAGAACAGAGAAACACGTGGACACAACTAAGCATCAGGTCAAGCTGACCTCCCCTCCCTGCCTGCCAGGCAGCAGGTGGTTTCTGAGCATGTCCGGGAGCAATGCTGTTTCCAATCAGTCCAGGTAGCAAAGGCCCACAGCGATGTCTGCGGAGCTTGGAAAAATCCTCCCACTTGCTGCGCCTTCATCTTACCAGTGGTCAAAAACCAAAACCAAAACACAGACATCTTAAGAAAAATGTAAGGAAGAAAAATTTACAATTGATAAAACTCTATTTTTTTTCTTTTCTTTGAATTGGGATAAAACTGATAGGATTCTCATTTTTGTGGCAGAACACTTTTTCCACTAGATTTGATCTCAGAGTCTAAGGAGGAAAGGTAGGGCTCCCTGGAGATTTCCTCCCCAATGTAGCACCTCTTCTGGTCAGCAGTGATTGGGAGACCTGTATGTGCCTTATAGTTTGCAGGTCAGAGAGGACTTCAGAAACAAGAAGGTAGGGGGAGGGGAAGACATTTGATCCATCTATGTCCAGACTCCCTGTTACTACTTCCAGTGGGGGGAACACTTCCATTCACTGTGATTGCTTCTGCAAACCAGAAGGGAGACAGGATGGCTTGAGAGGAAGCCAGGCGTGGAACATGCCGCACACACTCAGGGATATTTAAACCTGCCCAGGCCCATGGAGTTAATCTCTCCCTGCAGTGACCTCATGGGGACAAGATGTGTATATCTGGTGCCAGGATGAGGCTGTGGCTTCACACAAAAAAAGTTTATGAGCTTTGAAAGAACTCATGTCTCTAATCATACAGCTGTGACCCGGAGAGTACACACCCAGAGTGGATTTTGGCCTAATTGCCAATGTGGCTGTCTTTATTGATGACATCAACCTGGTTCCATTCCAGTCCACAAATATTTCCTGAGTTCCTACTATGTGCCAGCGCTGAATTAGACATCGGGGATGCAGATATAAACCAGCCATGCCCTCTGAGCCAAAAGAGCTCATTACCTCTGGGAAAAGAGATCACAGAAGTTGCTTGGAGAGGGAGCGCCCATTGGACAGTCAACAAATGTGTTTTGAGGGCCCCACTAGGTGCTGAGCATGCAGAACTAGGGATTCCAAAAAAGGGTTTGGGGAGGACATCTGACGGCAAATTGACTCACTTTTTGATCATATAACCCATATTCAGTCCAATTTTATGGACAAGTTCTTATCATTGAGGAACTTTTAAAAATGATTGCAATGCCTTTTAATTTTGATTTTTTAATGTCCTTCTTGCCAGACTGTTAAGCTTCCCAGGGGCTGGGCTACAGATACGCCTTGTGCACAGTGTGTCTCCAATGCTGAGACGGTGTCTGCTCTAGTGAGTAGTCAAGAAAATCATGCACCTGGGGAAGCTCGCAGACTGTGGGGATGGACGTGAGATGGAGAAGGAGTAAGGAACAAAAGTCCTGCTCGCCAATTATCCTACAAAACAAGAGTGAATAATAGCAACATCTCCCTCTCTCTTTCTCTCTCTCAGTTACACACACACACACACTACAGTCAGTTAAGGGCACAGGATGAATTGTGGGCTTCAAACTTCCATGGATTTCTAGCTTTGAACCATCAAATGGCAGATACCTTGGCTGGACCTCTCAACACCCACTTCAACCTCCTTTTTCTTGCCATCTCCAGCATGGAGTCTAGAAATCTAAAACACTTACCTGACTCCCCAGCTTTAGTGGCCGCTAGGGATGGTCACAAGAGTTGGCACAAAGACCGGAGGTACAGCAGCCATCTTGCAACCACGAGGACAGAGCCACACCCAAGCTAGTCAGGCCCGGAGGCAGTACAAACCCCGGGCGTCCTGACAGGCCTTTGCAGAGCTGCAATGCCAGCCTTGGACGACTCACCCCTGGGCGTCTTGTTACAGGAGGCAAAAGATCCCTTCATTGTTCAAGTCACTCTAGTTGGCGTATTTTACTTGTATCTGAGCACAAGCACTAATACGTATAAACTAGCACGACTGGGCACTTTACAGGTGCCAAAGGCTTTCTATTCATTAGCCATCACACTGAGAGGTACAACTAGCTAACATTTATGGAGCATTTACTTTGTGCCAGCAACTATTCCAAGTTATTTACCTGCACCAACTCTTTACTCCTCATTTATTATCAATCCCATTTTACAGAGGAAGAAACAGGCTTGGGCAGGCTACGTAGCTTGCACACATCTGGGAAAAGACAGAACCTCGAGCTGAGTTCTTTACCACCCCCATCACCCCTTGGCATGTCCTCCCAATCTCTTCAGTGAAGTCATTCTCAAAAGGTGCCCCCCCAGACCTGCAGCATCAGCACCCCCATGGGAACTTGTTAGAAGTGCAAAGTCTCAATCCCCACCAGAGACCAACTGAATCGGAAACTCTAGGGGTGAGGCCAGCACTCTGGATTTTTAACAAGCCCGAAAGGAGTTCCTGGTGTGTGCTAAGGCTTGAGGAACCACTGCTTTAGAATATGTGGAGAACCTTTGTTATTCTCTTCTGGACATTCCTTGTTGCACCTGCTGTCAGTCTCCTCCTTAGGTTCCAAATCTTGCAGTGCTTTCTTGATCCTGGGTGCTAGTCGATCTCCACAGCCGTCTTTATACATGAAGAAAAAGGATTCTTTGCTGTTATGGCCCCAAGTCTACCTCGGGCCTCAGGTCTGTAGCCACCTAAACTCTGGTGTCCCAGCTCTATCCATGCAATGTCAGGACCAAGTCCTTCTAACTGACGTAGCCCAACCCAGCACCGCCCCCAGGCTGAATCAGCTCATTTGCTGTTCCAGGCACTCCAGTCTCTTCCTCATTCATGCCAAAACACCTTCCAGATTCCATCTTGGGGAGCCCCATCAGGAGCTCCTACTTCCCTCTCAGCTCTGTCTTTGGCCCCGGGGGCCTTTAAGAGTCTGAGTTAGGGCCTGGAGCCACACAGGTGCTTCTAATTTCCAGGTTTTGTGACTTTTTTCACAGCCCCAGAGCTAGAAGGGGACTTTGGTACCATCCAGTTCAAAACCCCTGATTTTACTGGAAAACTGAGGCCAAAGGAGAAGAAGTGATAGGTCTCCATTTATCAGAAAGTTGATGGAAGAATGAGGTAGAGCCTCAGGTAGAGTCTGCAGGGCAGGACGCTGCGTCTCTGACACCCAAGAGCAACTTCATGTCAATAGCTCAAGACACATGCCTAGTAATTGTTCGGGGGGCAAATAGGCCCAGCTGCGTTAGCTTCTGTTGGACAACATTCAAGATCAAACTCTGGACTAACCTGCACTTCCTGAGGCTCCTCTCAAGGGTGGAGAGAAATCTCAGGTCTGTGGAGTGGGAAAGAAGTCGGGGCTACTGGTCTGGTTGAGGAGACCAGAAGATTTCTGTAGCAACAATGATTTCCTTTGGATATACACTAGCCCAAGTTTGAGCTGTCCATGGGAAAATAAAGGGATATTTATGATGTTAGTGGGATGAGGGAGAGAAAAATGCGGGTCGTAAGTAAAGGGGCCTTTAAGGGAGGGCAAGAATTATTGTGTTTGTTTTCTCCAAGGCTGCTGGGGAGATAAATGCAGGCCCTTTCAGAATGGCTACTGCCATGTTCCCTCAGCACGAGGTCCCATTAGTCAAGGTAAGAAGGGCAGAGGGATACCACACGTCCAATCTAAGTCCCAGCAGAGAGGGTCTACCCTGGAGGATGACTCAACAGAGGCCACGTTAATTTACTTAAATTAAATTGCCATACCCAGGTGCTCAGTGTAATTTTAAAGTGATATGAACATCAGAACCCTGGTTTCTGGGTAAGTTATCTAGTTGTGAAGCCTCCCGGCATTCAGAGGCAGCCAATTTCTTCCTGAGGAATTTCTACTAATCCAGGAATAGACCTTGGCTCCCAAGACAGTATCAGTGAGTTCAAGGCATAGCTGGACTCCAGCCCTAACATTGCCAAAGCAAAACACCCGCCCCTAGGCAAGTGGATGGAGATTTGCAGAGCCTTCCCTGAGGCCCCCCAAATGAGGATGGTTGGAGTGGTCTGTGAGCTTTGGAGTCCTCCCTGCTTCAGGGGCCTGGGGACTAAAGGTTTGAAGGAGAAGAGGGTGACAGGGAGGAAGAGCAGACATTCACACACATGTGACTAGTCTTAGCCACTCTGACCTACTTCTTCCTCATCCACCCTTTCTGCGGCAGCTTTCCCACATCATCTGCACTTTGTCTTTATGCCAAACAGATTTACACTATGTGGGGTGAAATCATATCGGTTTCCAGGCTCTGAGTCTCCCTGGGAATACACTTCAACCAAATAGAAAAATATCATTTGCAAAATACCCCATTCAGATTTGCTTCAAAATAATATGGAAGGGGAACGTGGTAGGATTATAGATTAAACAGGATTGTCTCTGAGTTGACCATTGTTAAAGCTGGGTGAGGACATTATTCACAAAAGCCAAAAGGTGGAGGCAACCCACGTGTCCACTGACAAGTGAATGGACAAACAAAATGTGGTCTATCCACACAATGGAATATTATTCAGCCTCAAAAGGGAAGGAAATCTTGGCACACACTACAGCATGGATGAAACTCGAGGACACTGTGTTAAGTGAATAAGCCAGTCACAAAAAGACTAACACTGTCTGATTTTGATTACAAGAGGCACCTATGGTAGTCAAATTCACAGAGACAGAAAGGAGGACAGTGGCTGCCAGGAGCTGGAGGGGGAAAGAGAGATGCGGAGTTGTTGTTTCATGGGTAAAGAGTTTCAGTTTTGCAAGATTGAAAGAGTTCTTGGGATTGCTTGTAGAACAAGGTGAATGTACTTAACACTACCAAACTGTCCACTTAAAATTGATACGATGGTAAATTTTATGTCATGTATTTTACCATAATTAAAAATTTAAAAGAAAAAAATATTTTCAAGCTGAGTGATGGTCATATGAGTGTTCATTATACTATTCTGTCTACTTCTGACTGTACTCAAGATCTTCTGTAACAGAAAGCTAATGGTAAGAATGCTAAAAATGCTTCATATACAATAGCAACAGAACTTATTTAAAAATCTAGTAATAAACTTAAAAAGAAATGTGCAAGGTCCATATTAAAAATACCATAAAACTTGGGATGCCTGGGTGGCTCAGTCGTTAAGCGTCTGCCTTCGGCTCAGGTCCTGATCTCAGGGACCTGGGATCGAGCCCCGCATCGGGCTCCCTGCTCAGCGGGGAGCCTGCTTCTCCCTCTCCCACTCCCCCTGCTTGTGTTCCCTTTCTCGCTGTGCCTCTCTCTGTCAAATAAATAAATAAAATCTTTTTAAAAAATACCATAAAACTTCGCTAAAGGATATAACAGAGGTCTTGAATAAATCTGGTTACCTTGTTCCTAGATGGGAAGATGTACTCTTAGAGTGAGGTCCATTTTTTATTTATCTTTAAATTTAGTTCCATTTTTCCAAAAAGTCAAAAGGAAACTGTTCTGAGGAACAACAGGATGACTCTAATATTCCTCAGGAAGAGGATCTGCAGAGGCAGAGCCAAGTAAAGGTGAAGAAGAGAAGCAAATGGACATGGGAAAGAGGGAAGCAAACCTGATTTTGTTGCTACGGTGATTCAGACTCTGCCGTGGCAGCACAGGAACACACAAAGACACCAGAGAAGCCAGCAGAGAGTGAAGAAATGGGTGCTGGGAGCAGTTTAATGTGTCTCCTTGCCCTCCCTACAACTCCTGCCGCACCCACCTGCCTCTTCTGGGCCCAGCAGCTGTGGAGGGCTGCCAGGCAGGCAAGGGACCGGGGGAAACAGGCCGGGTAGTTGAGGCAGGGCTCTCTCTCCCTAAGAGAGCCTCAGGTGAGATTCTGAAGGAAGCACGACTCTGGTCACGTGTACCCAGGCAAATCTCTACCCCATCCCACCTCTCGTCCTACCCGCAAGAAGCTAAGGAGGGACCCAACAGGTGAGCTGAGGGTGTGACATCTTTGGGACCTTGAGACCAGGCGCAGCGAGCTCCTCCTCCGGCTTCAACAGGGGCCTACCTGTCTGTCTGCTCTTGCACGAGCCTCCTCCACAACCGTCAGTTTTCCAGCCACAGAGCCACAGGGAGCAGGCAAAGAAAGGAAACAACATAGGCCGGACACCTGTAGCCCCAAGGAGAGAAACCTACCAAATATCCAGAACAGGCTTCTGAAGAGCCAGCGGAGGAGACAGATGACAACTTTAACAACAAAACCACAAAAAGACCCCAGTGAAAACATCCTGAAACCAAAAACCATGCTTTTTTAGGGAAAAAAAAAGTGAATAATTGAAGGGAAAGGTAGAGCTGAGACTAGAATTGGTGTGGCCTGGAAGATAAAGTGGGAGAACTAGCACCAACCATAGAAAAATACAAAGAAATTGAAATCATGAGATTTGGAGGGCAGATCTAGGAGCTCTAACACAGGACTAATTGAGTCCCAGAGAACAAAATAAGATGGTGGAATAACATCTACAGACTCTTAGGGTCAAGAACAGCAGTCCCCAAATCCTATACCTAGACAAGTTGTCATTCACCCGTGAGAGTTGAAATATATACACATAAATATTTTTATAAATATGCATGGATTCAAAAATGATATGGCTGTCTGAAGAAAATAGTTTTTAAAAGACTGCAACCAAAATCAAACAAATTATAATAGAGAAGAGAGAAAACAGGATGATCGGTAAGCCATGTTTAACTATCTGTACACATACACGCATATATACACGCTTATGTATGTATATACGCACGTACGTGTATATGTGCGCATAGATATGTACACGTATATATCGTTCGATATAAACCGATAATAATAGACTGTGTGAAAATGTGTAATGCTGAATAAGGATTCTTAAAATAGAGGTGAAATACTGCAAAGGAAATGCTAATAAGACCTAGAAAGAAAAGTACTGTGCAATTTCAACAAAACCTAGGAGTTGGGGGCAGGGCATGCCGAGTAAAAGCGTCCTAAAGGCTCTTGGGGTAAGGAGGGTAGAATACTTTCACTTCACAGGGAACATGAAAGTATTCTAAATCTCTCATTGGTGGAGGGAAGAAGCACCTAAATGGGAAAGATAATAAGGGAATACAGCATCTAAGTGGGAGAAAAATATCTCCTTTTCCTATAATAGCATTCCTATAATAGTAAAGAAGAAGAGCACCAGAAAAGGAAAGGGGAGATAACCATTAATGAGATGGAAAGAGTGCAGGGGAACGCCCACATTAGCAAGGTTGGAATGGAAAAGCAATTTGAGGAAACTAGCAAAATTAAAAGAAGAGAAAAAGAAAAAGAATCATCACAAGCATAAGGAGTCAAATCAAGTACAATCGTTGTTAGGCTAAGTGTGAATGAACTGAATTCTCTGTTTAAAAAACAAAATCTATAGGGGCGCCTGGATGGCTCAGTCGTTAAGCATCTGTCTTCGGCTCAGGTCATGATCCCAGGGTCCTGGGATCGAGTCCCACATCGGATTCCCTGCTCAGCCGGGAGCCTGCTTCTCCCTCTCCCACTCCCCCTGCTTGTGTTTCCTCTCTTGCTGTGTCTCTCTCTGTCAAATAAATAAATAGAATATATTTTAAAAAATCTATAGACTGGGCTAAGGAAAAAAAAACCCAAATCTATCTTAATGCGTTTAGAAGAAGCATACTTTAAAGTGACAACAAAAATTTAAAAGTTTAGGAACAGATCCATATAGAGAGGAAATTTCACTATCTGGTAAAAGAGACACTTCACATCATCAGAATGGATGAGTATTTCATAAAGAGTGTTGGGACTCAGATATGTACTAGGGAAAATTCAAAGTTGGATCAAAAAGAAAATATCTGTAGGAAACGAGGCCCCCTCAAGAAAATTAAAAGGCAAGCAACTGATTCAGAGAAAATATTTACAACAAAGAACTAATACCCAGAATTTGTAAGGTATCCCACAAATCAGTAAGAAAAAGAAAACTGCCCAGTACAGCGAAGGGCAAAGGATAATGGTCAAAGCCAAATGGTCAATACACCCATAAGACAAGGCTCTGTATTACTTAGAGTAAATGGGGGAATGCACGTTATTACAACACAATGCCATTCTTCTCTCATCAGTTTGGCCAAAGTGTTAAAGATTTATAACCCCAAACTATGGCAAGGGTTGGGGGAATATAAGTACAGTCTCTCTGGAAGTCAAATTGACAATATCTAATACAATATTTTTGGCTTGAATCAAATGCAATGGTAAAAGTGCATTTCTTTTGACGCAGAAATTCTATTTTTGTCATCCTTATTCTAGAAGAAGGCACATGTGTGCAAGGAGGCATGCTCACAGCAAAACACTGGTAATAATGTAAATATGAATGAGTAAGGGAATGGTTAAATAAGCTGTGGCAAACCCAAACTATGGAATCTTGCAGCCATTTTTAGAAAGAATGAGTTGACATATACCTAATGTAAAGAAAGACGAGAAGATATTTGTGACATATTGTAAAGTGAAAGAAGCAAGCTGCAGAGTCATTTATATAGTATGTCACTGTTGTAAACAAAATCCCACAAAATTACATTATACCCTTAGTGTATAAGTATGTAAAGGGGGGGTGGTGCCTGGGTGGCTCAGTCGGTTAAGCGGCCAACTCTGGATTTCTGCTCTGGTCATGATCTCAGGGTCCTAGGATGGAGCCCACCTCTGGCCCTGTGCTCAGCAGGGAGCCTGCTTGGGGATTCTCTCTGCCTCTGCCCCTCGCCCTGCTCGTACTCTCTCTCTCTCTCTAAAATAAAATAAATAAATATTTTTTTAAAGTAGGTAAATGTGGGCGCCTGGGTGGCTCAGTTGGTTAAGCGACTGCCTTCGGCTCAGGTCATGATCCTGGAGTCCCAGGATTGAGTCCCGCATTGGGCTCCCCGCTCGGCGGGGAGCCTGCTTCTCCCTCTGACCCTCCCCCCTCTCATGTGCTCTCTCATTCTCTCTCTCTCAAATAAATAAATAAAATCTTTTAAAAAAATAAATAAATAAAAAATAAAGTAGGTAAATGGGGAGGGGACTGGGATTGGGGACAAGCAAAGGGAATATTAGTTTCATCTATATAGTTTGAGTTTTTACAATTAAAAAAGTAATCACGAATCGTATATGTGTAATGAAAAAATAGGTTTACCCATAACAAGAAGAAATACCTTCATGCTTTGAAGGGCAGACGCGTCCATTAATCCATTCATGAATGCCCACTGTAGGCCAGTGGCTGTTGGGGAGAAAAAAATGACTCATATACAGCTGCGTCCCGGAGGCATTCTGTGTCTGGTAGAGGAGATAAGACTTGTAAACCAGTATGTGAAATATGTCAGCAAAATATGATCCAAGCCTTAGCAGGCATACAGACCAGTGCTGAGGGAGTTCTGAGAGTTTAGTTCCCGTGGAAAGAAGAGGGAAGGAGAAAGAAACAGGAAGGTCTTCATGGTGAAAGCAGTGTGTGTGTGTGTGCGTGCGCGCTGGGTTAGGAAAGATCCCCAACAGGGGACCTACATGTACAAGTGCAGATGAGGAGAGAACCTGAGTGGGAGAGGTGGGAGAACAGGGAACACCGGCATTTGAGTAGCCTGAGGGCAGTGGGGGGAGAAGGGGCTAGTAGTGGGTGATAAAGCTAGAAAGAGAAACCAGGGCAAAAGTGTTCACTTAGCTAACACTTCCTGAGTGCTGGTGAGTTTCACTGCCTGATGTGGAGAGGGGAAGCCGTTGTTGGGAGCAAGCAATACATACTAGAGTAGGTATTTACAAACAACTGCAATGTCACATGCACTCTTCATTATGTGGCCGGGCTGAGAGATGTGGGTGCAATTTACAAAGCGTCGGGAACCACAGAAGGTTTTTGAGGAGAGGAGTGCCTGATCTGTTGTAGGAAATTCACAGTGGCACTGTGCCAGCGGATCACAACAGGTGCTTACAATGGGCTGGACCAGGGGCGATCAGACCTTGTAAGGGAGTGAGAGAGAGAAAGAAGAGGAAAGAACAGGCCTGAGCAATAGTATGAAGGAAGAATTGCTGGGACTTAGTGAGCTTGGTTTTGAACACATTGCGTGGGAAGTATCTGGGGACACTCAAGCAGAGGGGTGTCAGATAAAAGAGCAGGTTGGACAAGAGGATCTCGGGAACGCCTGCTGGCTGGATATAGCCGATTTAGGAGTCCTTGTTTCGGTGGGGGGGGGGGGGAGGACAAAGCATTGGAGAGATCAGTCCAGGAGAGTGCTTGGTGTGGGACGAGAAAAGGGGAGTCATTCTGGAATCTCATGGGATCTCAGCAGAGTAGAAAAGATCCAGGAAATGATGCCAGGATTTCAATGACCCGGGAAGGTCACAGAGGCGTTCAGAGAGGAATTCAGTTCTGACCTCTCCATCTCAAACTTGGGCTTGCCCTCTCCAAGGCAGGAGGCCCATCTGATTCTATGTGTGCAGAGCTGCACCTGGGAGCTGACCGAGGGAGGCAGGGACAAGAAGTCCTCAGCCGCAGCACGGAAGAACGGTGGATGTAACTGGGCATTCAGGATGGAAGGGCTGCCAGATAATGAAATGTGTCACCACAGCCTCTGATTAGGGGCCGCATCCCCGGGGGTGGTGCTCTGCCCCTTGCCTTCAGACTGTTGTTCACTGGCCTCCCCTGTAGCTTGCGTGGGGGCTCAGACCATCCCCAGGCCATGGAAGAGAAGAACAGCTCTTCCCGCCCCTACATGGGTGCAGGGCTTTGCTTCAGGTGGGCTGCTGGTAAGTGGTAAATGACAGAGGTGTTTTACAACCCCAGAGTAAAGGCTCCTTCAGTATAAACTTTTGTCTTTATGTCACTCAGATCTCATTTTTCCATGTATAAATACAAGCTGAGTTGGCTTGGCAATCAAGGCTTCCATAATCTGGTGTCATACTACTTAGCTGCAGCCTCTGGTTCCTCACATGACAAGCCACTGTTGTCCTTGCTACCCACATATAGCCATGCTGGGCACCAAAGGACACATTCACATTACAGTGTGACTTCTTTGTCCCTTCAAGTCATGACCTCCGATGAGTTGGAGGTGGGAATATCCCTGGGAGCCATTCCTACATGAGGACCCCTAGCAATGAATTAAATATATACAGAAGTGACTGTGGGCGACCACAATATATCCCACCAAGCCCAAACTCATCTTCCCCCTAACCAGATCTTAGAAATGCCCACGACCACTCCAAGCCACCCGACATATGAAGTGTGTGGTGGAGGGAAACTGGGATAGAAAATATCCTACTTTTTGCAAAATTTACCTCCCCCATTTACAAAAACATGTGACATAGGAATACATCGCCAGGGTTCTTCCTCAGGCCTGAGAAGGGGCCTGTGCAAATGTGGGGGCCCTATAGCTTAAACGTTACCTGCTTCGCTGTAAATCTGCTTCTGCCTGGATCTTCCCCTCAAGGGGACCTCAAGTAGGATGTGTCCTTGACTGAAGAGGTCGGTTCCTCCTAAGGCAGCTGCCCTGCATGATTCTCTGTCCTGGTCACTGTCCTCTGTGCCCAGAGGTTTTCATGCCTTGGCTCCTTATTGCACTACTGTTTAAGGCTCCTCTAGGCCCATACCTCTGCAAACAAACCCTCCTCAAGGTATCCCATTCTGGGTGTCCTCTCTGTTTTCTGTTGGGACCCTGGCTAGTTATCACTCCCTCCTCTCCAACAAGCACCTCTGTTCCCCTCCACCTGCTCCCTGATTCTCTCCCTTCCTTATCCCACCCCCAGGTGACTCATTCCCTGAGCCTTGGCTTTACGTCGTCGTCGTCACCTCTCAGCCTGAACGTCCTGAGCAAATCTTACCCATTTTCCCAGGCTCAGCTCCATCCCAGCCTCCTCCCCCAGGCAGAGTGGTGCTTAAGAAGCCTGCTGGGTGAATGGTTGCTCGAATATTGTCTGAACAGGGTCTGCCCTGCAGGCAGTCAGGGGAAGGGGGAGGGGCTCCAGGAGATATCAATTTCATAATTGACCCCCCCCCCCCCGAAGGAGGCTCTTTACAACATCTTTCCTGGAGACTAGAATCCCTGTTTACCCCACCACTTAGTGAGACCCTGTCAAAGCGAGGGAGGTCCCTTCCATTCCCCCTGGGTGAGCAGGGCGGGACTCCCTGTGTCTGTGAGTATGTGAGTGATTAAAAGCGAAGCTGGACGAGTGCCCTATACAAATCATTTCCAGCCACAGTGCTCAGGGGACTCTGCTGGAATGCAGGGCAGGAACACAAATGGATCCTTACCAGGCTGGCCATGGGGAAGAAAGTCATGTCAGACCTAGAGAAAGGGAATTCTGTGAGAATGGGGCGGGGGGGGGCAGCTCTAATCTCCAGGGGGAGGAGTCCAGCTTTCCTTCTCTCAGCTCCATGAAATCCCTCACTGCAGGAAGCGATGGGAAACAGGCTCCGCCCAGGTTAATGGGAGCACTTCAGAGCCCCCTCCTAGAACAAGAAGGCTGGGAGGAAGGTGGGCTCCAGGCCTTTTGTTCCAGAGGGCAGAACAGTCTGGGTGGCTTGCTGGCTGCCCAGGCAGGAGATGGCCACGGAGCCACGCATATTTCCTGGGGGTGGGGGTGGGGGGGAAGTCGGGGCAGGATTTTGGCCAGAGAGGAGATTCTCGTCACTGGGAGTGCAGTGCGGGAAATCTGCTTAGCATTTGGGAAGCTTCATGAAAAAGAAGATGGAGCTTGGGAGCCAACTCTGCTTGGACTTTCTGAGACTTGTGCTGAAAATGTAGGGACTCTTAAACCAGCAAAGTGCCAGATGTCTGGGGACTTGCTTTCCCTGGTTGATTTGAAAGTAGGACGTATTTTTGTCTCTTTCATAAAATTGGAAAGGTATGCCTGTCTAAACATAAGGAAGTAACTGATTAGCTCTTGACTCTCCACATGTGAGTATGTGGGGGTGGGGGTGCCAGAGTGGGGGGAGTTATAACCAGTGGGGCACAATATTAAACCTTCGTGGAAAGAGCACCAAGCACAGGTAGCAGATCTGTGACCTAGACCAGGCCCCACCGCCAAAAATGTTGTGACCTTAGGCAAGTCAATTTCCTATTCGGAGCTTCAGCATTCTCATCTATAAAATGAATTAATTGGATAAGATGATATTTACCATCTCCTCTAGTTGAAAACACTCTGTGATTCTCGTAAACTCAATCACAGGCCACTGAGAGCGTAAACTATTTTTAGTCCTCCAGTTAAGTGAGTTTATTCTCCTTTGAGCAGCCCAGTAAAAAAGCCGGGACCACAGGACTTGGGTTCTCCTCTTGACTCTGCCTCTGTGTGACCCTTAGTAAGTCAACATGCTTCTCTGAGCCTCAGTCACTTCCCCAAGGCTCATGAGGTCAGATCTGGTTTCCCATTCCCCAGCTTTGTGGTACAAAACCAAGAATGTCTTGGGTCTCCCTGTATCAGTTCCAGCTGAAAAGACAGGCTTTTCTGAGTCTTCTCTCTTGGACATTCTGTCACAAATAAAAGTGAGTCTATCATATATCCTGACTTAAGATCCACCTCAAAATGTAATCCCCTAGGACTTAAATGGAGCATAAATGTACAGAAGATGAAAGTATCTTGGGGTTTCCTACTCTTAGGCTCCTATTACCTTCTTAAGATGGGCCCCAGTCCCTGACACTATTCTCCTTGAGTAGCTCAAGATTTCTAGAACATCCATGAGGCCATTTGAAGAAGATATATCTCCTTCTGGTGGTTTTCTAAGACCCTGAATCCTGGAACAAAAAACACCTTCCCACTGGGTCTCAATTCCTCAGACTGCTTCCAGCCCACCCTTCCTGCTAATTTATTGGTAACAGAACTTCCTTCAACACAGGGGCCAGAAAGTAGTGGTGCTTTCATAACGAAACAAGTAGAACAGGAAAGCATAACGCCCTGTCTTATCATACTAGTTTTGGATCAGGCAAACCCAGATTTTGACTCTCAGTGGATTACTTTCTAGCTGTGTGGCCTCGTGTAAGTTACTTAACCTCTCTGAACTTCAGTAGGTAGGTATACCTACCTTCCAGCATGGCCATGAGGCTTAGAAATACTATATATAGACTAATGGTCTCAGTGGTGTGGCTCACATGTATCTGAAGCTCAATACATTTTGGTTCCTTCTCCTTCCCTTCACAAAATGTTATGAGAAAGTGAAAAGTTGATGATTGTTAGCTTGGTAGCATCATGGGTCCATCATATCAAGCCTGTATCCAGCTCTCCATCCTATTACTACACTTCAACTTTCTGTCTTATTTGATCTGGTCACACAGAACCACCCATCCATCCTCAAGACACACCCTACATTATATTGTACCCTTGTTTTCATAATTCTTGGTCTAGACCACCCTCCCCACTCTCTACCTGCCTAAGTATCTCTTATTCTTCAAGGTTCAGGTCAAATGCCATTCTACACAGGACGCATTCCCTGACTTCTAACTGGATATCACACGCTCTCTTCTGAGTCACCACGGTGCTTTTGCTGGCTTGCTTATCATTTTTCGTTTCTGCTAGAAAGAAGTAAGAATATTGCCCCCTCCCTCACCACCAGCAGCCTGTGAATGATATACACTGCACACATATCATCTGGGGAAACTTCAGGACAGTGACTGACCCAGAACAAAAACTCAAGAACACATTCTCGATTAGATAAATGAATAGAGATGTATTTACCTGAGGTAGAAGACGAGATAAGATAAACTGTAGCTCTTCAGAACAAGGAACAGAGGGGAAACAAAAATTAACACTATTTGCATACCTATGGTGTGAGATGGAAATTGCATTCCCCAATTTACAGAGATAGACAATGAGGCTCACGGAAGCTAAGTAACAATGTTATGGGGCCATTCATGGGTACAACTATGTGTTGGGGGCTGTTGCCTGCATTTTCGTGTGCGTCATTTCATTTAATACACACAATATCCCTTATTACTTAGTGTTATCCCCATTTTGCAGATGCAGAAACTGATGCTCAAAGAAGTTAAGTAGATAGCCCAAGTTTACAAAGTTCACCTGGGAGGTGCTGGTGTAAATTCATACACTGTACCTCAAGTATGCGTCACTGGTGGGATTTTTTTTCCCCCATAACTGATCATTTTGTCCTCTACAGACCCAAATCCCACTGAGGAGCAGCGGGGAAAAAAAACTGGTCAAGTCACAGCTCTCAGAGATTATTTGTTTTTGTTTTTGTTTTTTCCAGTTTCTCAGTTTCTTTTGAACAAGTATTCAAGTAATTCCAGGCTCAAACTTTCCCGACCAGGAGATTTCCCCTCCACCTCCCAGGAAGGCTGGTCTCTGCTCTCTTCTCTGGGTTCTCACCGCCTGAAGTGGAGAAGCCCCTATTGTATTCACACCTGCAGCTGAAGTCGATGCTGCGGAAGCCTGCAGTTGGTTCTCCCGGCCTGGCTGGGCAACACGTGATGTCCCCTCCCTCTCTCCTTCCCGCTGCTGGCTCGGTGGCATCCCAGCTCTCACTAGTACAGCCCACCTGGGTCTCAGCCTGATCCCTGCGGCATGGGCAGTCCTCTTCACCGTCTCTGCTTTGGGTCACTTCCCCTTGCCACAGAGACCCATGGCAGGTCGGCTGGCCTCAGCTCTCAGTGACCTGTGTTCCCCACTGGGGGCCCTCAGGAGCTTCAGGTCCGGCTGGAGAGCGCCAAGCTGAGGGTTAGGCCCTACCTCAGGCCCACTCTCTGTTCCATGAGCCACTCCAGGTCAGTGCGGGGTCCTCTAAAGGCCGTCTCCTCACAGAGTCTCTCAAGCAGGAAGGGGGTACAGACTACTGCTCTGGAACCTTCAGTGAAACTGACCACTTCTTTTTTTTTTTTTTAAAGATTTTATTTATTTATTTGACAGAGAGAGACACAGCGAGAGAGGGAACACAAGCAGGGGGAGTGGGAGAGGGAGAAGCAGGCTCCCCGCAGAGCAGGGAGCCCAATGTGGGGCTCGATCCCAGGACCCTGGGATCATGACCTGAGCCGAAGGCAGTCGCTTAACCAACTGAGCCACCCAGGCGCCCAAACTGACCTCTTCTAATGCTGCCCTCTCACCACTTGCCCCTCTCCTTCTGTCCCTCCTCTCCTCCCACTCCTCCTCCCCATGGTGAAAGGGCTTCCTGTCCCTCCCGCTATTTGGAACCATCTCTGCGTCCCTGTGTCCTGTTCTCTCCTTCCTGAGGCGCCATTCATCTTTTTGTTTCTTTCTTAGAGCCATAATGGTAGAATGACTGCAAGAAGAATATGTGAGGAAGGCATTTTGAAAAATATTATCTGCATTCCACTTGTAGCTCTAGGAATTAAATCCAACGTGTCCAATTCTAAAGCTTTGCTTTTAACCACCATACTATGGAGCCCAATACTACAAAACTAGAGTAGGGTAGATCTGGGATTTGAACCCAGGTCTAATCCAATCCCCAAATCCAACCTTTCCCAAACAAAATCAGTCAATCAGAGGAAGACAATTATATGATTTCACTCATATGTAGAATTTAAGAAACAAAACAGGATCGTAGGGGAAGGGAGGGAAAAATAAAACAAGATGAAATCAGAGAGGGAGGCAAACCGTAAGAGACACTTAATCATAGGAAACATGATCCTATGATCCTAAGAGGACTTGTTGGAGGGGAGGTGGGGGGAGATGGGGTCACTGGGTGATGGGCATTAAGGAGGACATGTGACGTAATGAGCACTGGGTGTTATATAAGACTGATGAATCACTGAGCTTTACCTCTGAAACTAATAATACACTATATGTTAATTAATTGAATTTAAAAAAATAAAATGGTAAAAAAAAAAAAATCCACACTTTCCCATCAAGCCATTTTTCTCTTTCTTTGTCCACCAACAGAAAGCATCTCAGGCCCTGTGCCCTCCAGATATATCCTGGGGCAGGTGCAGGGGTCACCGGCGTGCTTCCTCCCTCCTGGCCGAGCAGAGTCCGCAGTGCCTCCCGAGTTGGCTGAGTACGTTAGGGGCAGAAATGCTGGAAGACCTGTCTTTGAGAACACCTGTGCATTTGCTTACCTGCTTTGGATCACTTAAGGCAGGCTTGAACAGCCTCTTAATAGGTTAGTTCTGTGGCTGGTGGATTCCTCCAACGGGGTAAGTGGATTTCACTTAGCTGTGCAAAGGAAGAAAGGCAGTTCGCCGGCCCAGTGGAGCAGCAAACATCAGACGAGGTGGAGGGACTTTGAAGTTGCCCACTGACTCAGAAACCCTCCTGAGAAACTTACTCTGCAGGTTTGGTGCACACCTTGTTTTATTTTGTTTTCCCTCAGCCAGACAGTCACAATCTGTTTCACTCACCTGGAAAGTTGCATACTCTTTTTTCTTTTTCTTTCTTTCTTTCTTTATTTATTTGACAGAGACAGAGATAGCGATAGAGGGAACACAAGCAGGGGGAGTGGGAGTGGGAGAAGCAGGCCTCCTGCGGAGCAGGGAGCCTGATGTGGGACTCGATCCCAGGACCCTGGGATCATGACCTGAGCCGAAGGCAGACGCTTAACGACTGAGCCACCCAGGCGCCCGGAAAGTTGCATACTCTTGACAAGCACAAGGCATTTAAGAGATGGCTTGCTGCTGGGGCTACTCTGTATTAGCAGGTGGGCAGCAAGGACACTTGGCCTCTCAGATATGCCTTCACTGGTAAATAGAAATGCAGAACTGAGACAATCTCCCAGATCGTTCTGATAAATATGAACTATATGTGCCCAAAGTATTTGGGGTCATAATTTTCAGATAGAGGCAAAAGTGATGCATCTCTTGATTATCTCAGTTCTTTACTACAGGCTTGGAGAAACCCGGTCTCAGGATTTAACTTAGCAGCCGTTTGTTGAGTTTCTGATGCACAAGAGAAAGGGTCTGAGCAGGTGAGCACTTTCGTTGCAAAGACAAATAAGACATGGTCTTGAACCTCACATGGTGTCCGGCTGGTGGAGAGAGGGGCATGAGACATACAGTGCCTGCCCACTTTAAGAAAACCCTCTCTGGGGGCGCCTGGGTGGCTCAGTTGGTTAAGCGACTGCCTTCGGCTCAGGTCATGATCCTGGAGTCCCGGGATCGAGTCCCGCATCTGGCTCCCTGCTCGGCGGGGAGCCTGCTTCTCCCTCTGACCCTCCCCCCTCTCATGTGCTCTCTCTCTCTCATTCTCTCTGTCTCAAATAAATAAATAAAATCTTTAAAAAGAAAAAAAAGGAAAAAAGAAAACCCTCTCTGTCTTAACTCTGCCCCCTACTCTATTGCTTCACAGCCCGATTTCTAGAAAGAATGGTTCACATGCGTTGTCTCTCAGTCCCCCTCCTGCTTCTGCTCTCTGCTTTAACTACCTGCTTTAACTACCACATGTATATGCACTTTTAGTCTTTATCTTGCTAGGATTGCCATATTTAGCAAATAAAAATAGGGGACATACTTATCCTAAAAAAATTCATTTCTATCTGAAATTCAAATTTAACTGGGCACTCTGTATGGTATCAGGCAACACCATGTCTTATATGACTTGTCTGCACACTCTTACCTGCCACCTCTTCCTTGTTGAAATGATCTCCTCCTTTGGCAAATGCAACACTGACATCACTGTGTCCTGATCTTCCTCTTTCTCCCTGGACCACCCCCCAATCTCTTAAATGTTGATCTCCCACCTCTGTTCTCTCTCCCTCACTCTTCCCAGCATACCTTCCACACAGTCATGGCCTCAGCTGTGGTGGTGGTGTAGCGATGAGTCTGCTTCCAGTCTAGAGAGCACACTTGCCGCACTCACTCCCAATCTCTATACCCCAGGGTCTCTTGGGCAACTCCAAGATGTTGCAAACTCAACGTGTTGCAAATTTCACTCATCTGTTCTTCTCTATTTCTGCTCCTATCTCAGTGCATTTATAACATCATCCAACCCACTGCCAAGCCAGAAACCCAACAGTCCCTCTCGAGTCTACCCTCTCCCTTCCGCCACATCCAATTTGTCTCCATGCATGATGGAGTCTATCTTCTTCTTCTTCTTCTTCTTTTTTAAAGATTTTATTTATTTGACACAGAGAGAGAGATAGAGAGCACAAGCAGGGGGAGCAGCAGGCAGAGGGAGAGGGAGAAGCAGGCTCTCCACTGAGCAAGGAGCCGGATATGGGGCTCGATCCCAGCACTCTGGGATCGTGACCTGAGCCGAAGGCAACCGCTTAACCGACTGAGCCACCCAGGCGCCCCTGGAGTCTATCTTCTAAAGATTCCCCAACTGTCTCCTACTCCCTCCCTGCCATTGCCCTATCATAAACCATCATCACTGCTCACCTAGATCACCACAGTAACCTCCTAATTGGTCTCTCTGCTTCCCTTCCTCCTCCCTCCCATCTATCCTCCACACTGTCCCCTGGAGGACATTGCCAACACAAAGGTTGCATTATGCCCTTCGTTGCCTTATTGGTTTCATGTCAACCATTGGGTAGCTTGTCATATTGGCCTCTTCACCCCCTAGTGAATCCCCACTTCTCCAAGTTTATCCGCTGACACAGAACAACCCCAGCTATACTGAAAACACGCTCCCCTCCCCAAGCACACGCATGGTCTCAGAGTCTGATTTCACACATGCCATGGCTTTTTCTGCAGTGCACTTACTTACACTTTAAACCACAGAAAACTACTCATCCCCCCAATTTCAAGTCAATCTTTGTCTCTTGGCAGAAGCCTTCCTACATTCTCTAAGAAGACACGGTTGGGGAGGGAAGTAGTGATCCCCACTCCGTGTCCCCCTAGCTGCTAGAATCTAGCACTTGTACTAACTTTTGTTAGAAGGCTCTCTAGGGTAATGATCTGTTCGCAAGTCTTGACTGTCCTGTAACAGTTTGCATATTATGTCAGATCCTGAGTTCCTTGAACGCAAGGAGCATACCTTTTGTTTTGTTTAGACTTGCTAGTATTTAGAACTTTAAAAAAATCTGTAAGGATACAGAAACTAATACAACCAACACCTGTGTTCCACTTGCCATGGGTTGACCACCATTAATATCATGTTGTATTTACTTCCAATCTCACCCTGTTGTTCCTACCCTCAGAGGTAAAATTGGAAGCAAAAGAACCAGATGAAGGGATCCCAGAGTAGGTATTTAAGAAGTGCCAGAGTAGGGTGGGGGTGCACCTGGGAGGAGCAGGAAATGGGTGAAATGTAATCAGTTCAGGCATTCTTGTAATGAGACGTGGAACAGCAGAAATCCATGTTTTTCTTTAAAAATGCCCATTTTCCCAGAGACTGATGGCCCACCTGAGCTGTATACTGGTGGCAAACTGAAAACATTAAATGAAAGAAAAATCTTACTTTATGTGGTTTTGGTTTTTAAAAAAGTTTTTGAAGGGGGCGCCTGGGTGGCTCAGTTGGTTAAGCGACTGCCTTCGGCTCAGGTCATGATCCTGGAGTCCCGGGATCGAGTCCCGCGTCGGGCTCCCTGCTCGGCAGGGAGTCTGCTTCTCTCTCTGACCCTCCCCCCTCTCATGTGCTCTCTCTCAGTCTCTCTCTCTCAAATAAATAAATAAAATCTTTAAAAAAAAAAAAAAAAGAAAAAAAGTTTTTGAAGAACATGACCACAAGTAAAGCCCTGGTGAAGCTCACTTTGAGTTCGTTTCGGTGGTTGTTCAAAGAATTCTTTCATCCAGCTGAGAAGACTGGACACCAAAATCTTAACTGGGATTACCTTTGAATGGGAGAATTGGAGGTAATTTTTTTTTTTCTGTTTGCCAGTCTGCATTTTTTATAGCAATGAAGAAGACGAAAGTTGCTTTAGAAACTATATTCGAGGACAACTAAATAGTTTCAGAAATTTTTTCATGAGAGACATAGAGGATTTGAAGAGAGGAAGATTATATGTTGACAGCCTAGAATTTGAAGCTTGAACTTTAATGAGATTTCTCCTTGTCAGTATTATGGATCGACTGACTGTACCATCCAGGGAACAAACAGCTGACCTCAAATCACATGCCAATATATTCACAATTAAACAATCACTCAAGAAGCCATAAAGCACACAAAATGCATAGTGGCTAAAAATAATAAACAAATGAAGCTTCTGTGTTTTCTTGCCTGAGAACAAGGGGCCTGTTCTTTTAGTTTTTTATAGTGAAATAGTGAGACTCTGTGGAAAAAAATACAGCAGTTGGGAAATGTTCTAAGTGAAGCATTGGGAATGTGTCATCGACTCTGAGGGCTTCTGACTTCACCTGTGATTGGCTAAGAATGAAGGACTGGCTATGAACGGGTGACCAGGAGACCTCTGGATTATCAGTTCAATACAGAAAATGACCGTTCTGAAATCTCATTGTTTTTCCTCCTTATTTTTTTCCTTTATAAATTTTAAAACAGGAGAAAGTGCTCCATAAAGAGAAAGTGATTTATTTAGAGTTTTTCCATATGCTCCTAAAACAGGTTGTGCTTTTTCCCCTAAAGGTAACATCTCTGTTCTGGGACAGATCACACATGACAAAACAGCTTAGAAAGCCTTGCAAAATTTTGAAGCATTTTGAAAGCAGAACATGTTTCTCTATGTAGGTAGTCCTGTGCATTTGGCATAGAGAGAGCAACAGAGCAAAATGCCCAGTTTGGTTTCTTTTAATTAGATGCTCACTTGCGTTCAGTTGTTTTTAGTTCCCCTTGCTTCCTGGGGGAGGAGAGTTGTGTCAATGCTGGCTATTTGCACATCCAAATGGCGGGGGTAGTTTTGGGCAACCTCTGCACTCACCAGTCCTGAAATACCTTTTAAGCATGGGGTCAGACATCCACATTTCCCTGAGGACACTTGCCTGGACAGCTTGCCAGGACGCCACGGGGTGCAACGAAATCCTATAGCGTGAAATGGGAGAATCAGCGGCGGCACTGGTGTTTGATGAGCAGCAAACTGAAGATGGCAGGTCAGCCTGCCAGGCTTCATTCCAACGAATGCCCTTTAGAGAGCTGACCTTCTGTGTGCTGGGCCTCTCTCTGCTAGATACCACGTGGAATTCTGGTGATAAGAGGAAATCATTTAAGGCGTTCATTCATTTATTCTGTCAGTCAACAAATCTTCACTGGGCACCTACAATGTGTAAGGCACTAATAACAACAAAGAATTTTGCAAGAATAGAAACTTAGACCCGTGAAAGCACTTTGTAACTTACACTGAGCTTTATCACTTGTGTTATTTCTTTTTTTAAAGATTTTATTTATTTATTTGACAGACAGAGAGACAGCGAGAGAGGGAACACAAGCAGGGGGACTGGGAGAGGGAGAAGCCGGCTTCCCGCTGAGCAGGGAGCCCGATGGGGGGCTCAATCCCAGGACCCTGGGATCATGACCTGAGCCGAAGGCAGACACTTAACGACTGAGCCACCCAGGCGCCCCTCGCTTGTGTTATTTCCAAGATGATAACACAGACACTGTCCTTGCACTCCAAAAGTTTACAATATAGCAGGGAAGATGAAGCCTGTAGAGAAGTTTCCGCATTGCAGAATAGAATATGGTACTATTCTATTGCCTATATGGTACTATAGGCAAAGAGCAATTCCCTGACCAGGGAACGGACAGCTATCCTGGAGTCCCAAGCCAGCACTTCCATGGTTCAGAGAGTTTGAGAGAGGGAGATGCCGCATCCAGCCTTGGGATCAGAGCTATGTCTGGGCAGGACTCCGTGGTAGAATTTGGACGTGTAAATATGGAGGACCGAGTGGCTCTACTTTTGTTACCTTCAAAGTATTTGAAGGTGTGCTCTCCTGTTATTGAGGCTCAACATCTTTTTCGGGATGACATTCCTACCAACACTTGGATTGCCTTTGCAGCACCTGTACTTGGAAATTTAGGAACATTTTTGGAGCCTAGGAGATAATCATTTGTGGCCAATAATTCATGTAGAATTAAACCTACTGATAGCAGGTCTAAGTCTCACACTTGGGCCATTTCCAAAGCCACACAATTTAGGGGCTAGTGCTTTTTTCAGATTGTGGGGGAATAATTTGTGGCTCTCCATGGCTTAAACTGTTAACTTAGTCCTAAAATTTATAACCCTTAAATACACTCTTAACAAAGATTTGTCACACTGCCTAGGGAATGAGACCTGTCCTGACTAAAAGATAGTTATCCAGTAAACACTTTGGTTTCAGTGTTTTATTCTGATATTTGTTCTAATACGGTGTAGAAAGGTATCTTGTTTTGATAATAAGTATGATTATTTTTTTCCTTTGGTGATTCAATATCTTGTGGTGTCTCACATTTCTCATTCTGAATGCCAGTTGCCATTGAACAAGACTGTAAATAAGGAAGACATAGGTATTTTAGGTAAATGTGTACTGACACCAGCTGATTCCTTTGGAAAAAAATTACTCACTAAGTCCTCCCTGCCCCCCAATATGAGAGAGAGAGAGAGTAATGCTCTCCTTTCTTCCAAAAAGTTAATAAAAATGAGAATTTTTAAAATAATGGCTCATTAGGGATTCTGATTAGTCTGGTATTTTGCATTTCTGACTTTACATGTACTCTACAGCATTCATCTGGCTTTCATGAGTCTGCAGTCCTGCTTGTCTATGTTTAGGAAGCTGCCTTAGAAAGTCTTCCATACTCTTACACCCAGAAAAATGAGGGGATTTGCCAAGTTCTGATTTTGACGCAGGCTTCCTTCCCCAACTGATTGAAATAAACAAACAAAAGTATGCTTCTTAAGAATGCATACAATAATCTGAAGTCTTAGTTTGATTGAATAAAAAGTATAAATTAGTCATGTCTATTTCCAGATAATTTTTTTGAGCTTAAATGCCAAAATCAACTATTACCACCTGAAGTCAAAAACCATGTAGAATGAATTTTGTTCCAGTGGGTCAAAACATTCCTGTTAATCTCTAATACTCCTCTCTGATGAAGCAGAAATGAAGATGAGAAGCAAACTTCAGTCTACTGACAAATATAGAAAATGTTTCACGTACCAAATGAGTGTGTCCATGTTTTTCTGTTTCCATCTGGATCCTTTTCAGTGTGATTACTTATTTTTAGGTTGGCATTTTAGAAGGAAGATGAAATGGCTTTAGGAAATGATGTGAAAGGTTAAGATGGATGAGAAGACAAGACAAGGGCTATCATGATGGAAAACATAGCCTCACAGTTTTATGTTCAATGTATTTCTTAGAAAAACCAGATACCCATATTTCTGCTAAATCTAAATTTTGAAGCTTGTAAACTTGAGTAGCTATGCCAAGGTGTAAAGGACTTTAAGAAAAAATGTGTAGCTTTAAGTCACACAAGCATGGGGGAGGCTATATTAGTAAATAATGAGGTGGGAACAGGCTGACACTAATTTTTTTTAAAAGATTTATTTTATTTATTCAAGAGAGAGAGTACAAGTGTGAGTGGGGGGAGGGGTAGAGGAAGAGGGAGAAAGAATCCCCAAGCCGACTCCCCAGGGAGCCTGATGTGGGGCTTGATCCCAGGACCCCAAGATCATGACCTGAGCCAAAATAAAAAGCCAGCCACTCAACTGACTGTGCCACCCAGGCACCCCAGGCTCACACTATTTAAAACACAAAGGCCTGGAGTCCTGGGGGAGAAGGAGGTATGAACTAGAACAAGATGGCAATTTGGTTATGTTACTCACGTTGAACCCAGTCAACCTACTAAAGCCGAATTACATAATCTTCAAAATGGTGTTGAGTAAAGAAGCCCTAAGAATCTGAATAAATATTAACTATTTTACTAACACTTTGAGGAGTCCAAGATAGTCTCAAAAGTTTCATATTCTTGTAACTTTTTTACAAAATATGAAGTAGTCAGCTCTGATTGTGTTAGTAAGTCAGCCATCAGGTGGGCGCATGAACAGAGGGGGGCAAGGAGTGCCTCCCCAAACTACGTTTGTCTTTGATCGTGCCAGTCCTGTCCCCTTCTGACTTCTGGTTCTAGGTTCCCCTTGGGTTCCACACTGGACTTCTGAACTGGGTTTGGAATCTGTTCATCTTTGGCTGAATGTGGGCTCTTTGTCAAGACCTCCGCTCATATACATCCTTAAAATCTTCCACTGTAGATGGCTTCAGTGATCCTCTCAGCCCCTCCCATTCCCAGCCTGGCTCTAGTCTCTACACATGCAGCCTCAGCAGGGCACCCTTGCGCCCAGCAAAAGGGAAGTCCAGCAGGAGTTAGGATTCTCATTGTCTAAGGATGCAGAGGTTTACACAGTGGACTTTCTCCTTCCTTGCCCTCACTCCCTCCATTACATGGAATTGGTCCTGTACCCAGATCTGTCATTAACTAAACCTAAACACCAACCTTTTTACACTGACACTAAAGAGAAGACACTGTCCGAAGTCAAGCAGAGGTTTCTTCCCTTTCTTTACCCTTCTGTTTCCCTCCCTCCCCATCGGCTTTCCTTCCAAAGGCTTTTACTGGGCTCCTCCGATGAACCAGGCCTTATCCTAGGTGATAGAATTGGAAAGACAGTGTCCCTGACCTCTGTAAACTCCCATTCTGGTGCCTTCTGCCTTGAAGAAATAAGACCAGTCAAGACTACATGTTCATAGACTTGCTCAACATTTGTGAGTTTTGCCTTTGTTTAATATGGGTGGGAATATGAATTTGTTCTTTGTCTCATACTGGCTAATTAATTAAAGGTGTTCAGGAAGAACTTTCAGGGAGAAATGTGCCTTAGGAAGCTTTAACTTCACCAGCCCAACCTGAAGTCTCCAGAAGAGGTTTTTATTGTTGTTGCTGTTTGTTTTTTTAAATCTCCAGTATGCATGTTACTAAGCTTTTTATTTTGAAATCATTATAGATCACAGAAAATTCCAAAAATAGCTCATAGGTTCCCTTGAACCCAGCTTCTCCCAGTGAGGACATCTTACAGGACTGCAGTACTATATCAAAACTGGGAAATTGATATTGGTGTAATACTGCTAAGCAGACTACAGACCTCATTCAGTTGGCATCAGTTTTTACACACTCATTTGTGTGTGGGTGGGTGGGTGTGTATAGTTCTATGCGATTTGACCCCACATGGTGTAGCCACTGCAACAACCAGGATACAGAACTGTTCCATCACCACAAAGGAACTCCCTTGTGCTTTCTATTCAGAGTCACACTTCCCTAACCCACCCCTGGCCCCTGGCAACCACTAATCTGCTCTCCATCTCTACAGTTTTGTCACTTGAGGATGATTTTAAATGGAATCATATGGTATTTAACCTTTTTAGATTGCCTTTTATCGCTAAGCATAATACCCTTAAGATCCTTCCAAGTTGTTGCGTATATGAATAATTCATTCTTTTTTATTGCTGAGTAGTTTGCCATAGGATGAATGCACCAGAATTTGTTTAGCCACTCATCCTTTAAGGACATTTGTGTTGTTTCCAGTTTTTTGCTAATATGTATAAAGCTGCTATGAACGCTCGTGTAGAGATTTTTGCGTAAACATCAGTTTTCATTTTTCTGGGAGAAATGCCCAAGAGTGCAATTTCTGGGTATGGTAAGTGCATATTTAGTTTTAAGAGAAACGGTCTGTTTGTTAGCTTTTTAAAAACAGCTCTATCAAGATATCGTTGACATATAATAAACTGCGAGATTGAAAGTCTACAATTTTATGTTTTGACAAAAGTATATACCCCCAAACCATCACCACAATAAAGATAATAAACTTTACCCACCAAAAGCTTCCTCATGGCTCTTCACAATCCCTTCCTCCCGCCCCTACTTGCCTCCTTCCCCTGCCAACCATCCCAAGGCAACCACTGATCTGCTTTCTGTCATGGTGATTAGTTCGCATTTTCTAGAATTTTATATAAATGAGATCATGTTCTTTGAGGGGATGGGGGGTGTCTGACTTCTCTCATTTAACATAAATTATTTTGATATTCATCCATGTTGTTGCCTATAGCAATAATTAATTCCTTTTTATTGCCAAGTAGTAATCCACTCTATGGATATACTTTAATTTATTTATCCATTCTTCCGCTGATTACCATTTGGGTGGTTTGTAGTTTGAGGCTATTACAAGTAAGGCTGTTATGAACACTGACATGCAAAGTCTGTGTGCGGACACGCTTTCATTCTCCAGGGTAAATGCCTAGGAATAGAATGGGTAGGCTATGTGGTAGACACGTATTTAATTTTTTAAGAAACTGCCAAGCCACTTTCCCTACAGTCATTGCATCATTTTTACTTTCCCCTGGAAGTATATGAGAGTTCTGATTGTTCTACAACTTTACCAACACGTGGTTTAGTCAGTCTTTTCCTGTAGACATCCTAGTAGTTCAGGTATTTCTTTGCAGTTTTAATTCCCATTTTCCTAATGATTGTTGATGTTGAGCATCTTTTAGTGTGCTTATTTGTCATCTACGTATCTTCTTTGGTGAAGGGTCTAATCAAATATTTACCCTTTTTAAATTGGGGTCTTTATTTTCTTATTATTAAGTTTTAAGAATTTCCCAAGTATCCCTCCAATAAAAGTTCTCCCCATGCTATTTTTATTTTATATTTTTATTGGCAGATTAAGCTTCTGTTACTTTATTTTTTTTTAAGATTTATTTATTTATTTTGAGAGAGAGCACAATAGGGAGTGTTTGGGGAGGGGCAAAGGGAGAGGGAAGGAAAATCTCAAGTGGACTCCCCGCTGAGCACTGAGCTCAATGTGGGGCTAGATACCATGACCCATGAGATCATGACAGGAGCCGAAATCAAGAGTTGGATGCTCAGGGGCACCTGGGTGGCTCAGTCAGTTAAACATCTGCCTTGGGCTCAGGTCATGATCCTAGGGTCCTGGGATCAAGCCCCACATTAAGCTCCCTGCTTGGTGGAGAGCCTGCTTCTCCCTCTCCCTCTGCTGCTCCCCCTGCTTGTGTGCTCTCTCTCTCTGTCAAATAAATAAATAAAAACTTAAAAAAAAAAAAAAGAGTTGGACGCCCAATCAACTGAACCATCCAGGCACCCCAAGCTTCTGTTACTTTAAAGCAACATAGCCCTAACTAATTCTGACCCCACTGTGAGGTAAAGAGAAGTAGCATTGTGGAAACTGAGGGAATGAGGTGGCAGCAGATCTTGGCACCAGGTGAGCTCAATGAGATGCCTTCCTTGAGGAGGAGACACCTGTGTGAAGGTTTTTTCTGCCTTCCCCACCTGCTGTCTTGATCCCCTTTTTTGTTTTAGTCTCAAAATTCTTCTTGTTGTATTCAGGCTCAGCTCCTCAGGCTTCTTTCTCCTCATTCTCTGCAATATTTATCAAGCACCGACCAGTGCCAGAAGCTCTGCCAGGGACTGTGGGGAAAATCATGAGAAGGGCACCATCCAGGCCCTCAGAGAGCTCTTAGTTCTATACTAGCGACAGGGATGTACAACGACACATTGCAAAGCAGACTGATAAATTCAACCACAGAGAAATAAGCAACACCCATGACAATAGAGAACAGAGCATCATTCTATTGGGTTGAAAGTGAAGGTCGTAAGTGGTACAGGGATATATCGAAGGTTTCCCAGAGGAGGCAGCAGGTGAGCCGGGCTTGGAAGAGTAAGATGTTATCAAGTGGAGAGAAGGAAGGCGTGTTCCGGCAGAAGGAGCAATGAGTGACGGTGTGGAATGAGCACGTACAGAGCCTGCTCGGGGAGCATCAGCCTGTGTCCCTGGAGTGTAGCGTCTGCAGAAGGAACCAGAGGTGGGCTGCAGTGGGGGTGGCGGGGTTGCTATGGTTGGGAAGTTAAGTGAGGGCTGATGCTGGAGATGCAGTACCCAGAAAGCCCAGCAAAGGAGCCCGGGAAGTCTCTAAACAGGTGCTTCCCACTTCAGTCCCGTTTCCTATCTGGTACTCTTTTCAAGCTTACCCAAAATAAAAGAATACATGGAAAGTTTAAAATAGTATTTCACCTGCTGTTTTTCTTTAACATTAAAGATGACATCATTTAAAAAGTAAAGATAAATCAGTTCATGCAATTTGTAATGATGGTCTTTTATTTTTCTTAAGGTTTTCTTCTCTGAATGCTAAAATAATATGTATAATGTGTAGAAACTTGAAAAGTATTTTTTACAAAGCATGATGACAGTTAGAAACTGGCCATAATCTTTCCTCTCTGAGATAACTATCATTCATTGAAATTTTTCTTGGATGCTTCACCAGGACAAAGGCCCCGTCTGTAGTTTGTGGCATTATTGTTGTATTCTATGAACTTCAGCTAGAGCCCTCATTTCGGGAGAATGCTTCTAAAGGCCCTTGATCTGAACCTCTGTTGTGGCATTTAGCCTTTCTACCCTATACTGTAGTCCTTTGTGGACTTATTCCTCCTAAATTGTGAACTACTTGAGGTGTGTCCCATCTTCGTATTCTCCCCTCTATCTGTTACCACTGTCCCCCAACCCCCGGAAGATCTAACACAGTATCTCACACAGAGTGGGGACTCAGTAAATATTGTTTGGATAAAAGGAAGGATAAATTGATGTTTTAATTTTATTATACAGGCCAGTGGTTTCTCCCAGTTCTTTGGAGTTACAGGGTTCAAGAGAAGGGCCTTAAGTTTACCATGTGAGCGGTAAGGGGCTTGCCAAGTAGCTGGGACCCTGGCAGCTCCACATCTCCCATCCCCACCCTGTTCGACCAGACCAGTTCCGTTTTTTTTTGTTGTTTTTTTGTGTGTTTTTTTTTTTTTAAGATTTTATTTATTTATTTGAGACAGAGAGAATGAGAGACAGAGAGCATGAGAGGGAGGAGGGCCAGAGGGAGAAGCAGACTCCCTGCCGAGCAGGGAGGCCGATGCGGGACCCGATCCCCGGACTCCAGGATCATGACCTGAGCCGAAGGCAGTCGCTTAACCAACTGAGCCACCCAGGCGCCCCTAGACCAGTTCCGTTTTTATCTGTGTTATGTAGTTGGGCTCCACATAAGATTCTATTTTTTAAGAAAGGTATTCTTCTGGTAAAAATGAAAAGTTTTAAAACTACTGATATAGATACCAATTTGCTGGTATAATTCCTTGAAAAGGGAGGGGAAAAATGAGTCCTAGTGCAATCTGTACTCCACTAGGTATAAATCACTCAACCATTTTTAGACTATGGTCCAGGATTGGAAACGAGGGCTGCAATATACCAATGACGCAAGGCTAACTAATGACCAAAGGTGAGGCAGATGTCCCAGGATCATGATAAGAGATCCGTGGACTCCCTGCTAGTAAGTGCCCACATGTTTATGAAAAATGCACTAGAATCCTCCTCATCTACTTCACATGTCTTTCACGCTCTGGGAGAAGCTAAGACATTGGTGGTGGTAGCAAATATCCTTTAGTTTTCCATAAATAATCTAACAAAGGAATGGAGGCAGTTTCAAGAACTCTGAGGGTCTAGCAGGTTTGTGTGTGCCTCAGACTTTCTTGAGGCAAAGATTCTAAGCATTCTTTCTAAACACCTGAATGGAAGACGACATAGGTGAATAAGAATGTTAACAATGGCCCTTAGACTTCTGAGCGTATGTGAGTCTGGCCAAGTCACTTAAATATGTCTGAGCTCAATTTTCTCACTTGTAAACTGGTGATAATCATATCTGTCCCAATGTCCAGGAAAGGATGTCCCATAAGCTATGGAGGGTCATGAAGGTGAAGGTGCTTTGTGAACCTTGAAGTGCCATACAGATGAAAGATACTTTTGCTGTTGCTTCTGCTTGGAATCTTGTTGTTCTTGACCTTTCTTTGACAGAAGCTTGTGTTGTTCCTCCTTACTTCTTCTCCTCCTTCTTTCTCTCTTTGCCTCAGATTCCAGGGAGTCAGCCCATTCCTGAGTAGGCATATACCTGACATGTGTAGAAGCCAGAGAACACAACCTATGACAAGGAGAAAAAACAGTAAAGAGAGATGGGCCCATAAATGACAGAGGATGGAATTAGCAGACAAGGACCTTAAAATAACGAATACAAATATGCCCAAAGATTTGATAGAAAATGAATGTCATGAGGAGAGAAATGGAAGATACAATAAAGAACCGAATGGAACTTTGTGGAGTTGAAAAATACAATATCTGAAATGAAATTATTTTAATTTCATGACTGATAGCAGATCAGACATGGCAAAATAAAGGGTCAGTGAACTCAAAAACATAGTAATACAAACTTTCCAAGTTGAAGCACGGAGAGAAAAAAAGACTGGGAAAAAATAATCAAACCAAGTCTTAGTGATCTGTCAGAGAGTATCAAGCTGTTTCCTATACTCGTAATTAGAGTCCCAGAAGGGAAGGAAGAAAATCACTGAAGAAATAACGGCCAAGTATATTTCAAATTTGATGAAAACTATAAACCCACAGATTCAAGAAGCTCAACAAACCACAAGATAGAGTAAACACAAAGTAAACTACACTAGACCATATCGTAATCAAATTTCTGAAAGCCAGTTATAGTCTACTAGAGAAGACTTTTAATTATCTTTTTTAAACAGCCAGCAGCAGGGAAGGCTATTTTCACTCTGAACTTGTTCTGCACGAGCCTCTTCCATGTCCCCTCCTCCTCAGGATAAAACAGAGGAACAGTATTATCTAGTCCTCAACACTTAGCAATAAGAGGCGTTATGTAGCAGGTAGTTAGCATGTGCTGGGCACTCACATGATCTCATCTAATTTTCACAGTAATCCAGGGAGGTGGGAGCTATTATTATTCATTACATGGGTGAAGCAACAGTAGCACAGAGAGGTTAATTTGTTCAGATCACGTCATTTGTTCTGTAAAGCCAACGTTCAAATCCAACAGGCTGACCCCAGAGCCCACCATGCTTGAGACCACAACTCTAGCAGCTCAGTGAAGGTTATCACAGGATTCCAGGGGCAAAGGGAAATACTGTTTGTATTTCTGTACTATGTATCAGTCACAAAATGGCTTCCTATTAAATCACAGCTTTCAGCCACTTTTTCCAAACCATTACCGCCTCTTTCTAGCTTGAAGAAGAAGTCTTAGAAACATCTATACTACGCTTACTCATTATGATTAGATCTCAAGGACTGGTAAATGAATCATCTGTAATTTGAAAAGCCATGAACGTGGAACCAGAAGACGCTGATTATCAGCTCTGTGACTTCAGGCAAGTCACTTCTCTGGGCCTCACTTTCTTCATGTATCAACCAGGGAAAAATAATAACTAATGGCAAGGAATAGATAAGAAAACATAAGTGGAAGTGGTTTGTAAACTGAAAAGTAGTATACAAACTTGAGGGGTCTTTTCATGTTTACTTAGGGAGGACCATTTAAAAATGGAATTGATATCACTTAATTGAATATGTAGGCAGCTGCATTTTGATATTAAGTGATATCAATGAGCATTCATTTTGTTTCTTATGACTGATGACTTACATAATGCCTTTGACTTCTGAAAAAGAATTTTGGTACAATAATATATTTTCTTTGGGGGCAAAGTTTAAAGAGACCCCAGGATCTGCTGTTGCACCCTGCCCTGCTGATAAAGGGTACTGGAAACAGAGGCGGACAAGTCATACAAAGGAGCTTTTAGAAGACTGTGCATGCGCTGTAACACTGTACATCATAGCCTGGAAAATGTCTACCCCTTAACCCAGTAATTCCACTTCTAAGAATTCATCTAATGAACAGTTACTCATCTAGCATTGTTTTTAATAATGGAAAATTGGAAGCAACCAATTAAGTAGTTATTTGATAAAATATGAATAATAAAAGTCATTCTGTAAGCGAGTAGCTTACTATTAATCTGGGGAAAAGAAGTATAAGAAAGCAAAGTTTTAAAAGGAGGTGACAAAAATAGAATTATCATATGATCCAACAATTCCACATCTGGTTATATAACCCCCCAAAATGAAAGCAGGATATTGAAGAGGTATTTGTACCTCCATCTTCATAGCAGTAGCACTCATAATAGCCAAAAGGTGGAAGCGTCACAAGTGTTCATCAGCAGGTGGATGGATAAAGAAAATGTAGTACATACATACAATGGAATATTATTCGGTCTTCAAAAGGAAAAAAATCCTGACACAGGTTACAATATGAATGACCCTTGAGAACGTTACGCTAAATGAAAAAAGCCAGTCACAAAAAGACAAATACTGAATGATTCACCTTACAAGAGGCCTCCAGTGTGATCAAATTGATCGAGACAGAGTAAAATGGTGGTTGTCGGGGGCTGGGGGGAAGAAGGAATGGAGAGTTGTTCAATGGATAAGGAGCTTCAGTTCTGCAAGATGAAAAGAATTCTTGGGATTGGTTGCGCAAAATGTGAATGTACCCAACGCTAATGAACTATACACTTAAAAATGGTGAAGATGGTACATTTTGTGTTATGTGTATTTTACTATAGTTAAAATTTTTTTAAAGCGAAGAGGAGTTAATAAGGCACATGGGAAGGAGTGTTTCAGGTTTAAAAAAAATGTTTAAAAAATATGCAAGCACAGGAGAGCATGGTACATTCTGAGAACTGCATGTGATTCTAATACGGCTGCAGAGACCAGACAATACAGGACCTCATACACCATGTTTAAGAATTTGGACTTCATCTAGAAAAGCAATATTGAATTGATTTGCTTAAGGTTGTTTATCCAGTCGAGGGCACAATATTGACAGGATCACTCCGATCTCCTGATTCCCGAGTTACCGGGTATATATTTGTGTAGATATAGGATTTGTGTTTAATAATCATCTTAAATGGGTAAACATATATATGAAACACCAATACTGCAATGTTTAATGTTTAACCCATTAATTAAGTTGTAGCACACATTTTCCAAGGAATAAATATCACTCATACAGATCCTTAATTTCCTGTTATCGTCACTCATTAAGCCCTTTGAAGCTGAAAAAAAAGTGTAAGTTCCCTTTAAAAACAGGAGGCTACAAAATAACATGTATGATATTATTTTTGTAAGAAAAAAATATATGCATGACAAATACTAGAAATATCTATAACAATGCTGGTAGTTATCTTTTGGTTGTGTGATTTTGTTTAATTTTTATCTATTTTCCTAGTGCTTTTTTGTTTTGTTTCTTCACTGAGCACATAAACTGGAAGAAAACGTTAGTAAAGAAAAAGTAATTCTAAGGTTCATTCTATCAGATGGCAAATTTTTCAAGAATACTTTGGCAACTGTGTCAATCAATTCTTTTGAGTCAAAAGCTAATAAGCTCCTGGCAGGTCAGCATGAATCTGCAGAAGTCGGGGATGTCAGAGAGCAGCTCCTAACCCAAGAAGATCCCAGCCCTCAGTGCCCCCATCGTCCCCCGCTCCCTCCCTTCCTCCCTATGTGATCCATCCCTTTCATTCTCCTGCTCAATTAGGTGGTCTTTCTAGAACTAACACCTGCTTGATGGGATCACTCCCCATATAGCCTGACATCAAGGTGCTTAAGGGGCACCTGGGTTGCTCAGTCGGCTAAGCATCTGACTCTTGATCTCAGCTTAGCTTGATCTCATGGTAGTGAGTTTGGGCCCCACATTGGGCTCCACACTTGGTATGGAGCCTACTTGGAAAAAAAAAAAGTGCTTAAGTACCCTAGGAACAAAGTATGCTGGGAACTCCAAGGTCTCTCACCAATGAGGCCATGTTAGAGACCTACCTTCAGTTCAGAATTCCTTGCCTTAAAAAAGGAGGTCATTTTGGGGAAGCAAAGGAAAGGGAGGGAAACAAGATTGACAAAGTAATGTCAAAAGGCTGAGAAGGGGTGGCTCAGTCATTAAGCATCTGCCTTCAGCTCGGGTCATGATCCCAGGATCCTGGGATCCAGCCCCGAATCGGACTCCCTGCTCCTCAGGAAGCCTGCTTCTCCCTCTCCCACTCCCCCTGCTTGTGTTCCCTCTCTCACTCTCTCTCTCTCTGTGTCAAAAAATAAACAAAATCTTAAAAAAAAAAAAAAGGCATGAGAAGCTTCTGGGGAAGGAAGGAAGGAAGGAAAGAAGGAAGGAAGGAAGGAAGGAAGGAAGGAAGGAAGGAAGGAAGGAAGGAAGGAAGGAAGGATGGATGAAGCCTAAACCCCACCCTCTGTGCATGAGAGCATAGCACCTGCTTCAGGAGGGACTTTAGTGAGATGCGGACCACAGCGTCTGATCATGAAGGTCATCATGCTATCACATGTGACTGGAAAGACTCAGACTGCTCTTCTCAGAAAATAGAGACATCTAGAATTCTAAATCTGTAATAATAGAAAGGACCCTCACTGTGCCTAGCTTGCCCCTGATTTCCCAAGGCGTCGTTGCTGCTTTTCATCCTCCTCTTTCCAGACTGGAAACATGTTCCACCTTTCTTCCTTTGGCTAAGTTATCCTTCAAAGCTCAGCCCAGGTTTGCTTTCTTATCATGTATCACATTATACTTAAGTTCTCTGTACTGAGTTCCTTCATTTAACCATAGCTCCTTGAGGGCAAGAATTGGGTTATAGTCACCTTTGTGGTCACAGTGCCCAAAACATAATAGGTGGTATTAAGTATTGCTTGGATGGAATTGATCTGATCAAAGAATTACAGCTCTCTTGTTGCTAACACTTTCACATTTTCTACTTGAAGGTGAGCAACATTTACACTGACAACTGAGCTTGGTACATTGACCACCCTCCAGAGCCTCCAGAGACCCAGCCTCCTTCTAGAACCACCAAGGGTACTACCCATTGGCACCATTCCAAGAGCATCCTGTACCGAGCCCTTTGGACCTCCTTCTTGGGGCAGAAGGACTCGTGCAGTTCCCCTGCTCCTAGCACTAGCTCTGGACTGTCTAAAGTCTGTTATCCTATAATATAAATCCCTGACCTAACCACTTCTCTAGAAAGCAAAAAAGACTGGAGTTAAGAATTTTAAAGCAGGCTGCTCCTTGAGTATGGAGGATTCTAGGGTAAGACCTTTCTCTGAATAGGGGTCTCCCTTGCACACTTCTGCACACTCTTCTCACCATGACCAGATTTATAAGGTGCTCAATGAGATTCTGTGCTCAGAGCCCAAATCCACCCCACAGTACAATTTTGCTGACCAGCCAATTGTTTAGGCTTTGGAGAACCACTCTACTGATCCCCAGTAACCTATGTTCCTCATGTGATCCCAGCCTGAAAAAGGACAAGTGAATAGGCTAACCTCAGAGTCGACCTGGCCTGAACTTGCCCTTGACCTGAGCTGAACTTCCTGGCACTTTGGGCCAGAACAGCACTAGTCACACCCAAGTTTCCAGTATAAGGTCACCATGAGAAAAAGGGAATCAAAAGCACTGGTCGAAGGAGATCTTTCTAAATGCTGTGCTATGTTTGTTTTTATTCTCTCTTGATTTGTTCACAGTTAAGCTGCAAAGTTAAGTGTGAACAGGCAACTTCATGAACAGAGATAATGAAACCTAGAGACCAATTATAAGAATTGTGTACTCTTGCAGCATTTCCTTGGAAGATCCCTCAGATTAAGCCACGGACTGCTTTTCTTTCTGGCTTTAATGTAGAGTCACCAAACTGTAGGACAAGAATGATTCACCAAACAAACTTTTGCCTTTACTTTTCTGGTGCTTCATCTAACTGGTTTATGCCTCAGAGTAAAGCTATTATAATGACATTGTCCTTTTAATGAGCAATGGTGCAATGCTTTGCTGATGGCAATACCCAGAATTATGCAGTGTTTAAAAGCCACCATGACTTTAGGGAATACTCACTAATTTTTCTATTGCAAATACTGTAGTCATATTCAAAATGAATGAGTGTAATTCTTTTGGGCGTTTTTCCAAACTTTTAATTCTTTTAATAAATCACAGCTCCCCAAAGGAATAAGCATAGTTCATTAGCAGTGCTAATGAAAATGTCATCTTCAGTAAAACTTACTAGAATATCATTCCCTGGATGTTTTCAGATGCTTTTATTTGCCAACTTTATTAATGAAAAACTTTGTGGTCTGCATTAGTAAACAACATAATTCTTTGGTGGGTGGGGGTGGGACAATCATCCTTAGACAAGTAATTACTTATATAATTTTAAAAACAACTCTTAACAATAACCCCCAATAGTGTTACCAACCTCCAGGGGTACTAAGAGATTTTTTAAAAATAAGACTAGCATGAAACACATTATTGTTAGTAATTCTTTTCTGCCGTTATATTAATTGCTGAGGCCTTCTCTTCATTCATATTTAATGAAAGTACTTTGGGAAGTTTGAAGTAAATAGTTTGCCTGCTTCGACCATAAACAGTGACTGAAAATTTGAATTTCCAACTCCCAAGGCTTCAGCTATGTAGTGCCCTTTTTAGACAAATTTTTCCTAGTGAAATACAATTTACTTTAGCGCCTGGTTCATACACGCATGATACATGTTAGTTGAACCCAATGAATGAAGGTTCTATTGAAGTAGCAGACTAAACAGTGATTCTGATATCATTTTTGCTCCTTTTGGGAACTTCTTGTCATTGCAGAAATAAATGATGACCACCTAAATGAGAACAGTGGCTAGGTATTCAGAGCTTGCTTTAGCTTGGGAGTCAGCTACTATCACCTGTGTTTGGCAAGGACTCAAAGGTAGGCAGAGGAGTAGACAAACTTTATAGCAAAAAAAGGGAACGCTTCAGCTATGCTTTAATTGGAGGTTATGGACATGGGAAAGCTGAAAGCAGGATACCTAGAAGTAGGACATTTTATACAGATTTGGGGAGGATATTTGGTTGTCTCTGGTTAGTCCTGAGATAAAGGCAAGAGCAGAAAATAGGGAAGTGGGCAATCATTGAGCAAGTCCTGATCATTCTAGACCAGCTGCAGCAGAGATTGTCGTTAGACTCTCTGGACTGGTTGCTGCAGAGGTTGTGGGTCAGAGATCTATTTTCATATATAGTCTAGCCAATCTCTGTATATATTCACTCTCTCATCATATATAGCACTCAATTTCTTGAATTGCTTTCTCACCTCCATCCTTCTTGAAATCTCAAAATGTAGTGGCATGCAAAGTGATTTACCAAGCTATTGAAATCCACTCCCAAAGAGCAGAAGTCAGAGAAGGGAGACAAAAATAGGAATGAAGGACACATTTTACATTAAGTATACACGCTTCTCAACTGTTTGAAGTTTTATTTCTTAACCATAAACAGATATCAGTTATATAATTTAAAAATTGTGTATTTATTTAAAATATGTACCTGTAGGGGCGCCTGGGTGGCTCAGTTGTTAAGCGTCTGCCTTCAGCCCAGGTCATGATCCCGGAGTCCTGGGATCAAGCCCCTCATCAGGCTCCCTGCTCAGCGGAGTCCGCTTCTCCCTCTGCCCCTCACCCCACTTGTGCTCTCTCTCACTCTCTCTCTCTCAAATAAATAAATACAATCTTCAAAAAAAAAATAAAATATGTACCTGTAAAGAAAACATCAGAATATGAACTAAGTCATACTAATATTTTATTTTATTTTATTATTTTATTTTGGTGGGGAGAGGGAGATTCTTAAGCAGGCTCCACACACAACATGGAGCCCAACGTGGAGCTTGATCTTAAGACCCTGAGATCATGACTGACCTGACCTGAAATCAAGAGTTGGACACTTAACTGACCGAGCCACACAGGGGCCCCAGGCATACTAATATTTTAATACATGCTAATAAGGACTGATTTTACTTGGAGTTTTTATGATTTAGCGGGGAAGAAATGACATCTTCACTCTCCAAGGATCTTGTTTCTTTTGAGGAATTTTAGAGATTTACACACATATTAAATTGGAAAGTTTCTAAGAAGTGATTTTGCAATTGTCGACAAGCAGAACCACATTTAAACCTTCCTAGAGAGAACATCAGAGACCCCTAGAGAAGGAAATTCTGCACTCTTGTCATTCTGGTCCTGTGATGGCCACTTCCTCCAGTGGTCTCATTCTTCAGGAGGGATGGCTGCCACAGCAGTGACAAGAGCCAGACGGCAGCTGTAATTGGAGCTTTCAGATTCTTTACATCTACATTTAGCAA
Source organism: Mirounga angustirostris (assembly GCF_029215605.1). Lineage (NCBI taxonomy): Eukaryota > Metazoa > Chordata > Mammalia > Carnivora > Phocidae > Mirounga > Mirounga angustirostris. The sequence goes on along the minus strand of NW_026991709.1, from coordinate 71,299,294 downwards.
TGGAATTCTGCCTAAGGATTCGATGTGGCACGGAAGTCAATGTGCATCATTTGATTTCTCTTTATATAAATTTTAAATAATCTTTATCATGAATCCAATTCCTGCATGCAAATAGTTTTTTTTAAAGGTCAAACAGTGCTAAAGCTTTACAGTAATAATAACAATAAAAAGCTCCTTGCCTTCTCCTCCCCTCCCTCCTGCCCCCATCCCACTCTGGAGAGGAATCTTCAGTTCTTTTAGCTGTTTCTACTGGAATTTACTTCTATATTACTAAATCATATAGGAGACTGAGACTTGTTCATCAGTTGAAATTATCAATTGCCTTTCTAGCTATCTATTCTCTCTCTGAAACTATCAGTTTACTGATTCTCAACCTCCTATCACAATTCTCTTTTTGTTATCAAATCAGTTTATTATTTTTATTACTAGGGCTACAAAAATACTACACTTTTTTTAAAAAAAGATTTTATTTATTTATTTGACAGAGAGAGACAGTGAGAGAGGGAACACAAGCAGGGTAAGCGGGAGAGGGAGGAGCAGGCTCCCCACCAAGCAGGGAACCTGACATGGGGGCTCGATCCCAGGACCCTGGGATCATGACCTGAGCCGAAGGCAGACGCTTAATGACTGAGCCACCCAGACATCCCCAAAATATTGCACTTTTGCACCCAATAGTTTGTTTAGTTTTCTTTCAACATCTCAAGTTTTCCCACACTCTCCAACAGCTCTGAAAAACTCTTGATACATTTTTCCATATAACCAAAACTAGTTTACGAATTCCATGTCTATCTTGGATACATTGATCCTGAAGTCCTCCAACCTTCCAATCTATACTGCTTCCTCTCAAAGTTGCACTAAGCTGCTATGGGCCTGAAATTGCATTAAACCAACATCCTGGGAATTCCTCTGCCCCCATTCTATGTTGGATTCTGTTTCTTGGATCCCGTGTCTCCTTTTTTGCTTTATGCCATCGTTTTACTAAAGCACATTCATCTAGAAGCCTCCTAAAAAACCATGCATGATTCATGGGAGGTCAATTTTTTGAGACACCGAAAACCATTTTTTTTTTCAAATTTTACTCAGATTGGTAATCTGGTTAGATATATAATCCTGAGAAAAAGTAATTTTTCCTTAGAATGCATTGTTTTACTGTCTTCTAACTTCCAATGTTATTGAGAATTTTGATGCCATTATGATTTCTGATTCTTTGTACATGGACTGTTTTTTCTCTCTCTGGAAGCATTTAGGATGTAAATTGCATTTTGAGTATTCCCAAATATCACAATGTGTTTTGGTGTGGGTCTCTTCACATTCATATTGCTGATGCTCAGGAGACCTTTTTTGATTTATAGACTTTTGTCTTTCAGTTCTGAAAAATGTTTTGTATGATTTGCTTACCTTCCTCCCCTTATTTTAGTCATTTCTTGTATTATTTACTTAATTTCCTTCCCTGATATCTCTTCTAGAATGCTTATCATTTGATGTCCCTTGTTTACCAAACCTCTCACAGTCTATATTTTTGGAAATTTCTGTGACTTTGTCTTCCAAATTTTTATTGAATTTTATGTTTTGTTTTCAAATTTTAATTTCAAAGAACTCTCTTTTTATAGTCTTTACTTCATGGGTTTAAGATCTCTGAAGATATGAGTTATAATTTCTTGTTTTTTTCTTTATTCCTTGCATTGACTCTGAACTCCTATTTTCTTTGAGTTTTTTCCCCCTGGTTTGTCAGTTTTTTGGTCTTATCTTTCATGACGGAGGCATTCCCCAGATGTCTAGTGATCTTTGGTTGCCTTACTATTGAAAGCTGAGCTGATGGAAGGCCCCTTTGTCGAGGCGCTTTGTTGACTGGTCAGCATTCTCGAAGGGCAATAAGGTGGCCAACCTGACCTTTTAAAAAATAGCTTTACTGAAATATAATTCACATACCATACAATTCACCCATATAAAGTATACAATTCAGTGGCTTTTTTAGTATATTGACAGCTGTGCATCCATCACCACAATCAATTTTAGGACATTTCCATTAGCCTCAAAACAAAGCAAAAGAAAACAAACTGTCACCCCTTAGCCTTCCCTCCCCTTCCATTGTCCCTCAACCCTAGGCAACCACTAATCTACTTTCTGTCTCTATAGATTTGCCTATTCTGGACATCTCATATAAATAGAAGCATATAACATGTGGTCCTTTTTAACTGGATTCTTTCACTTAACATAATGTTTTCAAAGATTATTCATTTTGTAGCATATATCAGTATCTCATCTCTTTTTATTGCTGAATAACAATTCATTGTATGGATATATCACATTTTATTAATCCATTCAACAGTTTGTGGACTTTTAGGTTGTTTCCACTTTTTGGCTCTTATGGATACTGCTGCTATGAACATTTGTACACAAGTTTTACATGGACATATGTTTTCAATTCTCTGATATATACTTAGGTGTGGAATTGTGTCATATGGTAACTATGTTGAACCATCTGAGAAACCGCCAGACTTTTCCAAAATGGCTGCACCATTTTACATTCCCGCCAGCAATGTATGAGAGTTCTGATTGCTCCACATCCTAGGCAGCACTTGTTATAATAATATGTATGTCTTAACAGTTATGTCTTTTTGACTATAGTTAGCCCAGTGAGTGTGAAGTTGGGTCTCATTGTGGGTTTGATTTGCATTTTCCTGATGGCTCACCCTAACTTTTGTTGTGAACCTCTCAACTCTAACTATGTATTGATCTTTTTTGCATTGGCAATTCAGTTTTCAGCCCAGCCATGGCTCTTGGGGATGGGGCTTATGAGGGAACCTCTCTGTGTTCAGTGTGCAGATTCTCCCTTAGTCTCCTGGTTTCATACTGTAACCACCATCTTCCTCCACGCTAGTGTCCCCGAATCTAAAGCTTCTCATTTTCTCCAGTAAATAAAGCTCTTGTCTTTTGAAGAAAAAGGAAAAGGTGGTCGCCTGAGTGTGGGGGAACCTAGCATCTCAGTTCTCCTTATATAGGTATTTAATCATTCTCTTGTTTTCAGATCCTGCCCCACCATTCCTAGCGGCACCTCATTATCAGTGGTATCTTGAGCCTTTATTTCTTCACCTTCTTCAGGGTTCTCTAAGACAAGTATAGCTGCTTTTTGGGGGGGGATTTAAATTTTTAATTAAGAAATATCTCAAATATTCACAAAATACAGAGAATAAGTAGAAGAGACAATCTTGTATTTACCATGAACATGCTAACATCACACATACATACACACACACCGTACATTTTTTTCTCCCTACTTGGTTTTTGTACCTTTGAGGGGGGGGTATTTACCACTTCCCCAAATCCCAACTCAGGCACTTAAATTTGACCAATTCTCCAACTACTTTCAGTCTTGGTAGGGTTACTAAGCACTCTTATTTTCATTGAAGTTAGAGGAACAAGTTTCTTCTTGTTCTAATATTTGGGGAGTGATTTTCTGAGGGGAAAAAAGAATAGAGACATAGATTTATTCTGTTCCCTTGAATCAAAGCTTCTCTAGATCATTATGGCAGCATTTCTTATTAAATATTTGTTCCTCTCTTATTCTTAAATTATTTTATTCATCTTCATGAGCAATTGATAATGCCTCCTCCTTTTTATTTCTCTTCTTGTAGTTATTATTTTGTTGTCTCCCACCAGTCTTGGGTTTCACTTTATTTATTCATATAGCAATTTGCAATTTGAAATAATATCCAACTGGGGGAATTTTTGCAGGATTTCTAAAAAGCATATTTGGAAGTTTCCTCAACTGTAGCCAAATTTATTTGTAAAAGGTAGAGAATGTTTTGATTGCAAATAATTAATCTCACTTGATAAAATTATCTTTTGAAATAAATGAATCTAATTTAAAGAAAATTTAAATAGAAGGTAAGATTTAAATGATTCTTTGTCTTTACTGTTCTTGTGAGCTTAACATAAGGGAATAATAAAGAATTCAGGGTTACACAACATGAGGAACAGGAAAATTACAGCTCTAGTGAGTGTCACTTCCCAACAATGAAAGATTGGCACAGAAAGCTTTTGGAAGACTGTGGCAGTTTTCTGTGCTACAGGAGATTGGTCACTGGACTTAATTCATGTCCAATTAAGAAGAATCTTTTGGCTTCTATTGCTTATCAGAATTCTTTTAGCCAAACCACATCTCAAAAATCGAATACAAATGACTTCCCAAAATTCTAATAGTGTTTCTTCAAATTCCAATTAAGTTTCCAAATTTGTGTTCTTTGCCTATAAAAAGGATAATCTGGCCAAGGGGCCCTACCCAGAACCTTCTTTGAATAGACACTGGTAATCCTCTTGGCAGGGAGTTGGGTGAGGAGGCTGTCTCATGTAAGGAGATTTGAGTATTAATCCCAAAGATTTCAATATGGGATCCCATGGTTCTGTCAATATCCCAAGTTCTTCAAAAGCATAACAGCAAATTTGGTTAAACTTAGACATGTATCTTTAGAAAAGATTACTAATTCTCATTCTGTCTCCCAGCCAAGGGAAAGATGGATTATTCCTGAAATGCTGGTGGCATGCTGCTATCGCTAAAAAGTCCTTTGATAATTGTGTGTTGCTACTGTCTGGGAGCTCTTCTGGAGCTTACTCCACTTGTCTGACAAAGGAGAGGGAGGCATTAGATAGTGTCTGATGGCCCTTCCAGGTTGGATGTCCCATATGTTTGTGGAACCTCTCATTTATACTCAAGGCTACTTGTCAGGGTAAAGGAAGGAGAGAAGGAAGCTAAAGTCATTTAAATAAATGCCTTTTGCATTGAAAAACAAAAACAAAACAAAACAAAAAAACCAGGGCGCCTGAGTGATTCAGTCGTTAAGCGTCTGCCTTCGGCTCAGGTCATGATCCCAGGGTCCTGGGATCGAGGCCACATCGGGCTCCCTGCTCCGTGGGAAGCCTGCTTCTCCCTCTCCCACTCCCCCTGCTTGTGTTCCCACCAGAGAAGGTGTCTCTCTCTGTCAAATAAATAAATAAGAAAAAGAAAAAAGAAAAAACCCAACTCATTTAGTCATAACATGTAACTAGGGTGTGGATATTTATTTTTTTGTGGTCAGAAATAGGTAATATTTCTATTTCCATCAAAATTGTCTCAGCTGTTAAAGGTATTCAAATATATGATAAATAGGTAAAGACTAGCCTATTATGTGTGCTTTATTCTATCAGAATATCTCTCAGCAGTCCCTTTCTTTCTCTTAGTATCTTTCTCTCTGACGTGCTGACTGTCTCTCATACACACACATGCACACACACACAGTGTGCTTTTTTTTTTTTTAAGGAAAGGAGTCAGGTAGAGAAAAGGAAAACTGTCTAATGGAAAAAACAATGAACTAATGTTCAGTTCCCGCTCCATTTCCAGCTAACTTGGTGTCCTAGACAGCCTTCTTTCTTTCTTCCTCAGTGTCTTCCTCTGCAAATTGGGAGATCACAGCCAATAAGTTTATCTAATAGGTTGCTGTGAGACTACATTCTGTCTCTGTCCATTCTGTCTTTGAACACTATATGAAGGGCTATACCAGTTTAAAAGTATACCAGTTTTGTCCTATACCCACTTAGGAACCCATTACACCATATATAGAAATTTGAGGTAGATTATCCATTAAAAAAGCATGAGTTCAGGGACTAATTGTCATGGAGATGAGTGACTGTCCACATTTTAAAGAGAATTGATTTCAACTTGTACCTTTTATTCTGATAAGAATTATCTATACAGAAGGAGATCAGTCGCGGTACCACTTAAACTGAATAGAATGGATTCTTGATGAAGATAAAATGGTACAATACCACAGCAGAGACTGAAGTTTCAAATGCTTAGAACTGTGGTCTCAGAGGTCACTTAGCCCAACTTTCTGTCTGGGTATGAACCTCCCTCTGACAAGGAAGCTTTGCTGGATTCTTTTGGTCTCTGCTTGATAGGTAACTCTCACCATCTTGGGGCAGCTCTTAGGAATTTTGGACATTTCTGACAAATCATGTTAAAGAAGAACTTCCTGTGTCCCTGTAACTTTAGTCCTGCCCCCCAGATACACAGAATAAGCCTCTTTGAAGATTGAAGTCAAGCACCCCAGATCCCTCTCTTTTCTCAAAGAAATGACTCTAGAGTCTACAATTGTTCCTCTTGGGTTAAAGCTTCATCTCCCTGATTGTTCTGGTTACTTTCTTCTTTCCAGATGTTAGTTTAGGTAGACTCTTCTTAAAGTTTGCTGCCAGGAAATGCCCCCTGAGCAATTTGTGGAGATCTGACCAGCATGATTACTCTCACATCCTCAGCACTGTTCTTCTTTTTGCAGCCTAAGCTGGCATAAGCATTTTTGACAGCACCACATTCTTTCCTTTCAGCGACTGCCTTGGCACAGGTGGTATGCTGCCACTCTGCCAGAGTGAGAGAAAATGATGCAGTAGGATCTGGCAGGACCTGAACACCTTTACAGAGGATAGGCTGGGGACCTGAACAGGGAAAAGAAAAAGCCAGAGATGTGAAGCTTATGGGTGGCTTGGGTAGAAGGGTAGTAGGGGAGGGAAAGTTTAGAACTGAGAGACAATATTCTTAGAGATCAACTCTCTGACAACTCAATAGAAGAATGCGAGCTTCAAGCTTTTCCCTGTGGTCCTCTGACTCCGAAAGTCTTTTAAGTTATTTGAAAGAAAAGTTAACATGGGGCTGGAAAGTTTATATATTTTTAAAAAAATTTAATGAGGCGTTTGGAAAAGTAATCAGATGTTATACTGGATCCTATTCAATGGCAGCTGCTACCTGCATAAAGTAAGGAAGACTTCAAGGAAATAAAAGTTGTTTGGAGAAATCCAGATGTTATGGCTTTGTATGTTGTGATGATGTGGCAGGCAGCCTCCTAATGATTCTTAGGTCCTGGTACTCATACTCTTGAGACTGACTTAAGTAACCAATAAGATACTGTGGAAATGATGGAGTGTTACTTCTGAAATTAGGTCGTGAAAGATGTGGCTGCTCTCTTGCCCTCTTGGATCACCTGCTCTGGAGGAAGTCAGCAACCACGTCATGAAGACACTCAAGCAGTCCTATAGAAAGATCTTCATGGTGAATAAAGGAGGCCTCCTGCCAACAGTCAGCATTGACTTACTAGCCGTATGAGTGAGCCATGTTGGAAGAGCCTCCCTTAATCCCCACTAAACCTTTACATGACTAGCTCTGGTAGACATCTTGACTGTAATCTCTTGAGACACTAAGCCAGAACCATCCAGCTAAGGTCCTCCTGAATTCCTTATCTGCAGAAACTGTGAGATAATGTTTATTGCTGTTTAAGTTACTAAGCTACTAAGTTTTAAGCTCCTAAGCTACTAAGCTTGAGGAATTTATTATGCAGTTATAGATAACTAATACAGGTGAATAGAAAGGAGGAATAAGGAATAAAGACCTCTCATTCTAGGCCTGGACTAGTTCTGGCCCCCAAGGATGGAAGAAGTGCTCATTTCTGCTTTTGGACACTGCTGACAACCAACAGAGCTAGAGGATGACAAGAAGGAAGGGCTTTGTGCCCTCTTGTCATCCTCTTCCTCCTCTCCCTCCTCTTTGTCTTTAATGGAAGACTAGGATGACATTGAGAACTCACACAAATTTTGCTTTTGACTTTACAGTGGCCCTTGGGAAAAGCTGCACTGGCCTTTATCCATTTGTTACAGGCTGTGGTTCCTTGAGAGCAGGGTTTGGATCTTAACTATTTCTATCCTCATTGCCTAGCAAGTGAATGTATATGAATAATGAATGATATTAAGGGTGAGGGCAAAATCCCTCCTTCCTCCTGAATTCTGAAGGGATTCCATTCTTAGAATGCTTCCTTAACTGGAACTATTCCATTCACAATTCATCAATGAAGTCTTGACAATAACAGCATGCATGCCATCAGTTATTTTCACGATTACAAACCTCCCTAGTTCACTATTTTAAAAATCTCTCCATTTACGCTTCTTGCATTTAGGAGCTTCCTTTCACTTTTTCATCCCATTTCTTCCACGGAATGTTGCTTTAAACTGTTGCTCGAGTTCCCAAGATGCTTGGCCTAGGAGAGCACAGACATCTGCTGCTAATATACCAACATACCACTGTCAAGTTGTCCAAAATCACAGTGCAAACAGCCCTGATTAGAGATAGGAAAACTAATTCTGGGCTGCTGTCACTGATTAGCCTATATGTCCTTGGGCAAGTTGCTTCCCCTCTCTGAACCTCAGTTTCTTTATCTTAAACTGAGAGATTGGGTTAAATGAGCTCTAAAGTCATTGGATTCGCTCAAGTTAGAATTCCAAGGTGCAATCCTAAAGTGCAACCCGTGGTCAGCATGCCTCTGAGTAACTGTTACTGTTACAGTACAAGGTTTCGGGGACTTCCCTTTATTAGCCCCAGCATATGGCCTCGGCGAAAGGCTGTCAGGTTTACCAGAAGAGTCTTCCGGTTTTGAAAGACGATCTTCGCGTTTCCAGTTTTGTTACTAACTCTGAGTGACCTTGGGCAAATTCTCTCTGGACCTCAGAGGAGGGAGGTCCCTGTTACTCAGACGAGGCTCAAAGATCTGAACAGTGACTTGGACAGCTTGTCGCAATTTCTTCTTCTACAACCCGGGTGGCTCAGACCTAGAGCCGGGTTCTGGCCGACCCAAAGTCCCTCTCTGACGTGCAGTCTAAACTTAAACCAGCCGTGAGTGCGCTGGCTTTCGCAGGAGGTAGCTACAGGTGAGTTCTTAAAGGGGCCGCCAGAGCTTGGGTAATACCTGAGACTGATGACTGGGCGTGGGGCACAGGCAAGGGGGTGTGAATGAATGAGCGAGTGAAAGAAGGAACAAATGTTCTCTTTCCACTCTTCAATACATTCACACTTAGAATTAATCACTTAGACTTAAAAACCCTCTAGTAAACCCCTCAAACTCTTAATCTATCTCCCTATTTTACGTGCCTTTCTTTATTCAACCCCCCTCCTCCCAAAAGACTTTTGCTGAAGGGCGAATAAAAAAAAAAATCAGTACAAAGTGGAAGACGGTGCAGAGATTGCACCCCCCCAGCTCCCGCCCAAACTCCTCCCCCTTCCCCCCTTCCAGGCCCCGCCCGCCCCCGCCCCCGCCCCTAATGTGGGTGTTGCAGTCTACTCCTTCCCAAGACCGATTTTCCCGGTTGGGGATCTACCCCCGGGGGCGCCAGGCACTCTCTCCTGCCTAGGACTTGAAAACAGCACGTGTTTAGTGAGGTTAAAGGGTGTCTCGGAACGTGTGTCTTGGATCTGGTGTAGGTGAGGTCACGTCTCTCTTCAGACACCCAGACCCTTCCGGGCCTGGCGCGCTACTCGCTCTGTACCGCGGGACACACCGGTGGGCTAAGGCGAGGTAAAGGCGGACTCTTCCAGGGCCACGACGGACCACCTGTAGAGTCTGTGTGTCAACTCCTTTGTCCTCAGAGCCACTTCGGTGGCGGCCCTTTAAGAGAGGAGACTCACTTGGGATGTTCCCCGGGTCCCCTTTCCCGTTCCCCAGCCCCCTCCCGGCCCTCCTCCCCCTTCCAACCCAAAGGTAGCAGCGCTGAGAGCCCGGGGCTCGGCGCCAGCCGCCTCCTCACTTCCCATTGGCTGAGAGCGCCGGGAAGGCGGTCACGTGGGGGCGCGGCAGTCCAGCTCTGGGGCCGCCATCTTGGCGGAAAGTTTGGGGGGAGAGCGGTTGGGGGCGCGGAAGGAGGCGAGGTTCCGGGGGTGGGGCGGCTGGAGGGGAGAGGGCGAGCGGGTAGTGGGCCGCGGCGAGTGAGGCGGCCCGGGCAGAGGAGGAGGAGGAGGAAGCGGCGGCGGGGGTGCGGCCGCCAAGGGGAACTCCTCCCCCGTTCCCTCACCCCCCTCAGTTCAGCTCCCCGAGCCCCGGGCGGGGCGGGGGGACGTGGAGCGGGGCAGGGCGGGGAAGCCGCCCCGACTGGTCGGGAGCGCACCCCAGCTCCGAGCGCACGCCGCGTGCAAGAACTTTGTGGTGGCGCCGCAGGTGTGGGGGCCCGCGGAGGTGTGCATGTGGGGCGTGAGGGCGTCGCGGAGAGCGGCCGCAGCCCTGTCCGGCCCCCGCTGGAGTAGCCCGGAGGCAGCGAGCAAGGAGAAAGGCAAGCGAGAGGAGGGGGCCCGAGTGGGGTGGGGTGACCAGCTTAGCTGGTCCTGTCTCAGCGCTGTACGGTCGCTACTATCTTAGGGGCCAAGGGTCGGAGCGCCTCTGCACCGCCCCCCCCCCCCGTAGCAGGTGGGGAATATGCATACTTACGCCAGGAGAGGGGTGGCCCCACGTCTAGGCATTTAGTGCCCTTTGGAGAGGGAGCAGCTTTCGAGGAGAATTGGGAAGCCGGCTTCTGTCTGCTTTTAATTTGTAGGGGTACCCACCCTTAGGTAAAAGCTTTGTAGATCGACTAACACTGCTGGGGTTTGAGGCTCGCTCTTTCACTTAGGAAAACTTCGCCAGGTGGTGGCCTTTTCAAATAGGGCTGGGAGTTTTTCGATTTGAGATTCAGGGGGAAATACTAGTTTAACCACAATTCTGTTCTTTGCTTTAGTTGCTTCTTTTCTGTTTTTAAAGGTGTGTGCCCTCTTCCTGATCCTGGAGAAAAATGCCAGTCCGGAAGCAAGGTGAGAATTTATTTCGGAACTCTCCTGTGTGTGTGTGTGTGTGTGTGTGTGTCTGTTCTGTGATTGCTGTGTTTTAAAAATGTTTAATTCTGATGAGACAACATCGTTTTAGCCTTACTACTTAGGGAATCTAAGCCTCATACCCTTCAGAAGAGGGAAACATCTAAATGTTTTTCAAACTTTCTTTTTTGACATCTCTCTAGTGACTGGAGAGGCAGTTAATTTCACTCCTCTGAAATGTCTTTTTAAAAACTTTGAATTGGTGTTTTAATATTTTACTTTGTGATTCTTACTAAACACTCTTTTGTGAGCAATTGTAGGATCCAGGCTAAGAGCGCTAGTATTTTGAAACATTTAAGATTTGTATTATGACAAATTGTAGATAATCTGCTTTTGCATATCAGATCAGTTGAAGCTATGTTAACTAATGTCTTGATCAGTCTTTTATTGTGGTAGACTACTAGTACACATTTATTAGCAACTGCTTATCGTCCTTTTTATGTGACATATTTAAAAAATTTTTTTGATTATTCTAGGGAATACATATGTTTGTGAATGTAGTAGCATTGATTGAGAGGATTTGGGGAAGTGTTTAGATGTCTTGCAGAATTATTTGCTGCATAAGTAGTGTGTAATTTTAATCAGGCTCTTCTTTTCTTCTCAGACACCCAGAGAGCATTGCACCTTTTGGAAGAATATCGTTCAAAACTAAACCAAACTGAAGACAGACAGCTCAGAAGTTCCATAGAACGGGTTATTAACATATTTCAGAGCAACCTCTTTCAGGCTTTAATAGGTGGGAATTAAAACTTTATTCGTGACCATTATGTGTTAGCTAGGCTTAATGCTTTTCTGAATTCATTTATTTTAAACTTAACAGAGTGATGTATTTGGTTCTCTGTAAGGCGTTCAGTAAGTTGAACATCAAACTTGTATGTTTGATAGGCCAATATCCTTTCCAAAAATATCTAATAACCAAAAATATCTAATAACCAAATATCTAATAACCAAAAAAACTTTCAGTATGATTATTTCAGTGGTCTTTGGTGACAGTGTTTTATATCCTCAGCATTAACTATTAAAAGATGGAGAAGTTGCAGAAATGTTTCAGGATTCAAAAAATAAAGACTGAATAACTAACTTTTAGCTTGTTTCTATATTTGACTTCTATTTCTCTGAAGTCCCTGAAAATGTTTGAAGAGTTCTGTTATGTTTAAGGACATACATCTCCTTAATATAGACTTCTGTTTAAACTTAGCATTCATGGAGTCAGAATTTTAGACCTGGAAAATTATCTTAGAGATGATTTTGTCATTTTGTCTAATACTATTTTGTAGCCAAGAAAATTGAAACAATATTATTCATAACTAACTTAAATTTAAGGTGGTGCATTGTTTTAAAGTAGAACTTGGCAAACAGTCAAGAGTCCTAAATTCTGTTCCTTACACTGCCATTAATTGAATGGTATATAAGTCATTTGACCTTTTCTAGGTCACTATATTTTCTGTAGAATGTGAATGCACTAGAACAATGGCTTTTAGCCCTTCCTCCACTCTGATTTTAAAGTAGCTAGATTCTTTTTTAAAACAGAATCTCATATTTTGTACACAGTTCCCAATTTATAAAACAAGATGGTGTCTGGCCTCTCCTATAGGTACCTAGAAAAGTGGTCTACACCACAGAACTAGAAAATTTGTCCCTTCCAGTTCTAAGAATGAAATTTTTTTTATTAATCACTGACTATATAAATAGGACATGTACTTCATTGCATTACATTTATTTCCTTAGTAACTTCCAAGTCAATATGTACCTAACATCTGTTTATTAATAGAGTAACTTTTGATGTGTTTGTGGACTACCTTCAAATTAGTGTATTTTGTCAAAAAACTTAACGCTAAATTGATACTCTCTACTAAATTTGTTTTAAAATTAAGATTTTAAGGAAGACCCCTCAGTACACTTGAATAATTTTAAAATCTAATATTATTATAGACTTTTAAAAACCTACGCAAGAATAGAGAACAATATAATTAATATAATTAACTGTAACCCATCTTCAAAAATTATCAACATTCTGTCTTTTTTGTTTAAACTGATGGACATTTTTTACATTTGAATTTCTAAGCTCTGATGTTTAAGGTACAAATGGATGATCAAATTGGATTCCTCTGAAAAAACAGCCAAAAAGAAAGGGAAACATTTTGGGCGCCTGGGTGGCTCAGTTGGTTAAGCGACTGCCTTCGGCTCAGGTCATGATCCTGGAGTCCCGGGATCGAGTCCCGCATCGGGCTCCCTGCTCGGCGGGGGGTCTGCTTCTCCCTCTGACCCTCCTCCCTCTCATGCTCTCTGTCTCTCATTCTCTCTCTCTCAAATAAATAAATAAAAAATCCTTAAAAAAAAAAAAAAAAAAAGGGAAACATTTTTAGTTATTTGGTTTTCTAAATCAACATTAAACCTAGGAATGTTTTATTTAGTAGAGTCACTGTTTAGAAAAAAATAGTATGACTTGTATGTCGTCGTTTACCTATAGACATAGATGGGTGTAGTCCTTCTCTGTGTGAAGTCTGTGACTTAAGAAAATTAAATGGTCAGTAAAGTAAACAGATTCTACACTTCGATTTCTCTGTAGATTGGAGGTAGATTTGGAGGGTATGTGTGGAGGGATTTTTAAAATATATTCCGCCTTGCCTGTTTTGAATGTTTATCTGTTCTTACACATAATTGAATTTTAAGAGAATTAGTCTTCTAAGAAGTTTGTATTTGTCAGTCTTCTTAGTCCTGTATAATTTCATTGGTTGTGAATGAATTTACCTTGATATTTAGATTTACATACATTTTAATGTTTTATAGGATGTGATATCAAATTTTGGTGTAAGAAAAATAATAGATTTTAGGAATTTTGAAATGGGTAAATTTAGTAGAGATTTTTATGTGTTTCCATACTATAATTGAATTGTTTACTAAATTAATAAATGCATTTTTTGTATTTACTGAAATTGGGTTAATTTATTAAACTTTGTTACTTTTGTCAGTTTGTGAAAATTTTTAGGTAAGATTTTCTTTTTGCTTTGCACCTGTATCACTGTTCTTGAAACAGCGTATTAATGTACTTTAAACCTGTACATCGCCCTAAGCTAAACTAGTGTCTATTGTGTTCATAGTATGTGCTGAAAAATCCTGGATTAACTGTTTTTTCCTTTAGTAGGTGGCACTCTGTTTTCTGAGCTGGTTACCTGTGGACCATTGGATTTAAGGAGACATGGGTCTTGACCACCTGAGTTGTTTGAAAGTCATTTGGTGCTTAGGTTCTTCACTGCATGAGTTTGGAAATCATTTCCTTAGCTGTAGTGAATTATGTAGTTACTTCTTTGGATTTGCTGTCTGCATAATTATTTATTGATTCTTTGAGCTTGTAGTTTGTATTGACTGTTTTCACGCATTTAGAAGAAGTTTGTGTGGGGCTCTGGGATTTTGGTGTTATAGAAATGTTGATTTATTTTCTCCTTCCCTCTGTAGTTGAAATATGTTAATTAGATCATGTTTCTGGTACCTGGGGGTTGTTCAGAGGAATAGGCATGTACATATTGCATTACATCTGTTCTGAGATAACAATTTTTAAATATTTTAATATCTTTGAATTTGGGGTACATTTTATGACTGATGTATGTTGGAAGTGATTTTACATTCTTAGTGGCACATGAAATAATGGTGCATCTTAGAGTCAATATCGTCGATTCAGTGAAACATGGCAATCATTGTCCTAGCTATGTTGTTTGCTAGTAACGTTGAAGGATGTCTTGAAGATTTAAAAATTATTGAAAGTAGAACAGTTTTTATTAATTTTGAGTTTCAGCTGGTAAGTTGTTTCTTTAGAGCTGAATATTTAAAGTTATATCTAAAAAAAAATCCATGAGCTATATAGACTTCTTTAAAATTTATTCCCCAAGTATCTGGTGATCATTTTTCTATAAATGGAAAATAAAGTCTGCCTAATTTTAATCCGTGATTTAGATGAGAACACTTTGAAAACTTAATATATTTGATTTTATATTCTCATTTCCTGTACTTATATTTGAAAATTTGTCAGTAAAGTAGACTGGATATAGTTTGATTACAAGTCAGAGCCCAGGTGTTCAGGTCCATATTGGTTTGAGGTCATTTATGATTCTTAGGTCAAGACAACCTTAGTAGTCTTCAAAGATTTCATACTAGTCTAGATCCCTGGAGTTACTTACGGGGTCAGAGAATTCATCTGCTTTTCTTGCACACAGGAGAAAAACCTGGGCTCAAGATCAGGCTGACTTTAGAGACTTGAGTAAGTTAAATCACGAGATTTGTATAGTTTGTCTGCAATAAATAGCAAGCTTACTTTAATGCGGTTTTTTAGTTCTGAAATTTTTCAAAATGAAGATGGATTATGTAATAACACTATCCACTTCTGAGATTTTTGGCTCCATTCATTTGTTGCTACTTTATTAATTAAATTTCACTAGGCCTTGTGAACATGGTAAAGGACATTTAAATTTGTAGATACTGGGTTTCAGAAGTATGACTCCTCTTTTTTTAATTGTAAAAAGAAAATGACATTTATCATCTTAACCACTTTTAAATGTAGTTTGATAGTGTTGAGTATATTCACATTGTTGTAAAAACAGTTCAGAACTTACTCCTCTTGCAAAACCAAAACTCTACCCAGTAAACAATACTCCCGGGAGCTTTTCCTCCTGCCCCCAACACCTGGTAACTACCATTGTACTTTCTGTCTCTATGATTTTGACTGCTGTAAATAGCTCATATAAGGGGAATCATACAGTACTTGTCTTTTTGTGACATTTCACTTAATGTTCTTAAAGTGCCTCCATGTTGTAGCATGTGACAGAATTTCCTGTTTAAGACTGAATTTATTTTACTGTATATATATACCACATTTTGTTTATCCATTCATCCATTGATGGACATTTGGAGTATTTTCACCTTTTTTTTTTTTTAAAGATTTTATTTATTTATTTGACAGAGAGAGACAGCGAAAGAGGGAACACAAGCAGGGTGAGTGGGAGAGTGAGAAACAGGCTTCCTGCGGAGCAGGGAGCCTGATGCGGGGCTTGATCCCAGGACCTGGGATCATGACCTGAGCCGAAGGCAGACACTTAAAGACTGAGCCACCCAGGCGCCCCGTATTTTCACCTCTTGGCTATTGTGAATAGTGCTGCTTTGAACATGGGTGTGCACATACCTCTTTGAAACTCTTCTTTCAATTTTTGGGATACCCAAAAGCGAGATTGCAGGATCATATGGGGTGTGTGTGTGTGTGTGTATACACATGCACACATTTTTTTTTTTTTTAAGATTTTATTTATTTATTTGACAGAGAGAGACACAGTGAGAGAGGGAACACAAGCAAGGGGAGTGGGAGAGGGAGAAGCAGGCTTCCTGCTGAGCAGAGAGCCTGATGTGGGGCTCAATCCCAGAACCCTGGGATCATGACCCGAGCCGAAGGCACCCAGGCACCCCTATATTTTTAATTTTTTGAGGAACTGCTATACTGCCTCCCATAGCAGTTGCGTCATTTTGTAGTCCCACCAACAGTGCACAAAGGTCCCAGTTTCTCCATACTTTTGCCAACACTTGTTATTTTAAGTTTTTTTAATAATAGCCATCCTAATGGATGTGAGATTTTGACTTTTTCAAGTGTATGTAAAAAGTGTATTTAAAAAAGCACTTTTTGTGTGTAATACAAGTGTCTCATTTAGTCATCATAGTCCTATGAAGTGTATATTCACCTATACCATTTTATAGATTAGAACACTAAGGCACTGAGAGATTACGTGCCTTGTGCAAGGACCCTCAGATATTAAATTGTGGAGCCAGAAATTGAACTCAACTAATCTGAATCCAGAGCTTCTCCTCATGTTTACTTATTAGGATTTATGTTCTTTATCATAAGTTGAATATATTAATGTGGTAAAGAACACTAACAAGTGTGTTTAACATAGATGTTGATCTGTAGGGTCAGTGGTATTTTTTTTTAATTTTTATTTTGAAGGAGAATTGTAATTGTAATTATGGAATTTACACATTTTGAAAAGTATTTATTTAGTAATCAAGGTTTGCAAACTTCTAGCTGTAATAGTAAAATGTCAAAATTTCTTAGATTTTTGTTGTTATTTATTGGTTCCAGTCATATTTTAGTTTGTTGCTAACTTCGTGTGTGTGACTTTGCAGACTAGGTTTTAGAAAGGAAAACGTTTATGACAGTATATGGATCATTCTATTGGCTAAAAGTTTATAGAATTGGAGGAAAATTTTATTAACTTTTCAGTTAGTGGTTTTGATTGAACCTGGATTGTTATTTATTTCCTAATAGTTTTGCTTACTACTGCTCTGCTCTGAGGTAGTGCTTTATGTTGAATCTGGTTGAATTCTCTTTGGAACCTTGTAATCAACAGAGTGGTAAAAGCATCTGTAAATAATTCTTCTAGTTTATTTCATCTGTGTAGGGTCAAATTTTTCCTACTAAATTTTTTCTTTTCTAATTATTTTTTTCAGTACACTGTCCAGTCTAAGACCAGGTATTTCATTTATTTGTCATGTCTCTGTGGTCTGGGCACATTTCCACAGCCCTTTTTGGTCTTCTATGACATTGACATTTTTGAAGAATACAGTTCCCCACTGCTCTTATTTTTTTTATATAATGTTTCTAATTTTAGGTTTGTCTGATGTTTGCTTGTGATTAGATTCAGGTTATGTATCTCTAGGGTTCTGTACATTCAGAAGTACAAGATGTCTTCTGCTCTTGATCGGCATTGTTAATTTTGATCACCCAGTTAAGGTGCTTGATTTCTCTATAGTTAGTATTTTTTTCTTACATCTTGTAAGCAATATGTGGGGGAGACACTTTAATACCTTGCGCATGCCCTGCTCTTTAGCAAAATTTCCCCCTAGCCTTAGCACCCATTGATGACCAGTTTTTACTGTGTTGAAAATGACAATTGAAAAATGACAGTTTTGTAAAAAATAGCAGTCTTTTATGTTCTCCAATTACTACCTGGCATTTTACTGTAAGAGCTCTCCTTCCCCATTTATCTATGTATATGTCTGTATCGTTTTTTTTTTAATCGTTGATAATTTATTACTAACTTTAATGATTTCGGTGCTCAGATTGTTTCAGGTTCATTTGGTCAAAACTCTCTCCAGCTTGCTCTTCTGTCCTTATGACATGCCTTACCACTTTGAGTACTTTCTCACTTTTTGGCATAACAAGATATTCAGGTTTATCTTGTACATATCTTGCCCCAGCCTTGGAATCAGCCATCTCTCTGAGAAGGTCTGGTTTCTGTTGATACCTTGTTTTAAGAAGTATGTGTGTGAAAATACCCTATGACTGTTAGTCAAATAGTATTTCAAATGTGGAAATAACGTATTTTTGGACATTGGCTTGACATTTTTCTTGTTTCTAGGGTGCAAAACACACATTGTAATACATACTTTAAAATTTTATATGATATTCTTTTTGGGGATCAAAATGGCTTTTTAAATGTACATAAGTTTAGAAGAAAGCAGAGTATCTGTTTTTGAGTAGACTTGACTATTGTATATTTTAGTTTATGAAAACATTGTACTTGCTTTTAGTCAATTAACTGATAAAATTTTTTCCCTCTGAAATGGCTGGGTTATATTTCAGTGTTTTTCAGCTTTCCAGTTGCCTTCTTTCTAACTCCAAAACAATTTATTATAAAAAATAATGCATGTTCCATGTAAAGAATTTAAGATCAGTTAAATGTACTTTATATAAAATAATTATAATCAAGAAAATTCTCACTCCAAAGGTAACCTACTTCTTCCATAGGATGAATATCCTTCTAGAATGTTATTATTTATGTATTTATACACACTTTCCTTTTGTAAAACCCCCTACACAAGTGAAACATAATAGAATTGTTTCCTACATAGGAATTGATACTTAAAATCAGTGTGTAAAGTGAAAAATCGTATCAGATTAAAATTACCCTTGAAGATTCTTCTAGAATTTAACACTGTCTTTCATTAACTACAATATAGTTGTTTTTTTCTCTAGTGGAAAGAAATCATTGTTTCTTCAGTTGGGCAACAGACATAGTAGTTGACTTGTGTTTAAGTGATCTCTTGTACTAAAAGCACATAATTCTAGAATCAGACTCAGTGCAGTGAGGTCTATAGAAATGCTCCCATTATTAGAGGCACATGAAAATGGAGACTCCCTGAGGGAACGGTTTTCTCCCTTCTCATTTTTTATTTGTGATGTTGATTTATTGGGTGGACTGATAGGTAGAATTGCCTTTTTTGGTGAAGGGAGGTGCTGAAGTTAAATTTTCCTAAGTGTACATAGTGTGCATATCATATTAACTATTTTTATCTCAAAATTTATCATTGGATATCTTTCCATATCAGTAGATTTGTACCATCTTAAATGACTGTATTTACATTTTACAGATGTGTAGTTTTATTAATGATTTCCTAGGAGCACTTAGGTATATAATTTTTCTGAATTTTAAAAAACATTGCATTTGTATATGCCTCTTTGTTCTACATTGTTTATTCTATCCTTTGGATAAATTCCTAGAAATGAATTGCTTGGTAAAAGGGGATTTGCATTTTAAAAGGTTTTTGATGTACTTTTTAAAATTACCCTCAGAAAGGTTATATTCAATTTAATTTTTTAGGCAGTATGTGGAATAATGACTAATTCATTATACCTTAAACAATATAGGTATCATCCTTTTTAATATTTTCTATTCTGATGTGTGGAATGTACTTTTAGACATTTTGATGTTTTCTTGTATATTTATTTGATTAAACAACCAACGATATAAGAATTTTCAACTATACAAGAATTTTATGTCATTTAAATTTCTTTTGTGAATTATTTGTTCATGTCATTTGCCCCTCCCACCACTTTTTCCCCCCCTTTTTTTTAGAAGTATAAAATTGTTCTGTTAAGGTCTTTTCTTAACATTTTCCCCATGAAATAAGGTTGTTTTCTAATAGATTAGAGATGTTGTCTATACTGTGTTAAATTATTACAGATTCTTGACTATTTAGACTTCCTACTCTGATCCTTATTTCTTTAGTTTAAGAAATGTTTTTGAGTTTTACCGTTTAGGATGATAAAAGTGGTAACTAAAAGCTAGAAAACTTTCCTCAACCTCCTTCGAGGGTATTTCTGGAATTCTGTACTTCCTTTACTCCTAGTGTTTGCAAACTTTGAATTCTGCAAGAAAATAACAAAGATAAAATGAAAATGGTTTACTTAAAATTTTATTTAAATTTGGAGAGGTTTGAAATATGTGATCTTGAGATTTCCCCGAAATACATATTTTTTGGTAGTAGGAATGAGTCTTCTCTGTTCCATTGGACTAATTGTGTGTCCAAGTTTAATTTAGAGAGAAAGCACTTGCCAAACTATAAATGGTAAATAGGAATAGACTGCGTTAAGACTGATCCAGTAGGCTCAACAAAATTAATGTTTCCAATTGTGAATCAACTAAAGGGTAGTTTTCTCTAATACGTGTTTTAGTATTCCTGCATTTTCTCGTGTTCTTGCTTGCTTTAGTGTATCATTATTTTAAAAAGGAAATAAGTTTTTTCAGGGTAGTAAATAAAAATGTAATCAGTCATTTTAATTATATGTGGTGTATATCTGGGTGAGCTGTATGGATTTTCAGATGAGTATGGAATTATTCTTGTCTTAAGTGGCAGTCATTGACTACTTCTGTATTATCCCACTTTCTGTACATTTTCATATTAAAGATTTAAGATTAGAGTTGACTCAAGTGAAATGTTTACATAGGTTTATTGAAGGACTCTGTCATTTTTTTAAAGATTTGTCAGAGAGAGAGAGAGAGAGAGAGAGAGAGAGATGGCACGAGCAGGGGGAGGGGCAGGCAGAGGGAGAAGCAGGCTCCCTGCTGAGCAAGGAGCCCAGTGTGGTTCTCCATCCCAGTATCCTGGGATCATGACCTGAGCCCAAGGCAGACTAAGCCACCCAGGCGTCCCAGGACTCTGTCATTTCACATGTGATACTAAATTTGGGTATTTCTGTATTGAAATATTATTTTGCTGTGGTTACATTTTTTCATAGTCTATATATTTTGGTACAGTTATGAGTAGCCCTTATTATTGACGTTGGATATAATTGGCATGGAAACATAAAATGACTTATGTAAACCAGAATTGAAAAATAATTTTTCATTGTCTATCAAAGAGCTGGTTAATTTAATTTTCAAAAATTGTAATACATGGGGGCTCCTGGGTGGCTCAATTGTTAAGTGTCTGCCTTCGGCTCAAGTCATGATCCCAGGGTCCTGGGATTGAGCCCCGCATCGGGCTCCCTGCTCAGCAGGAAGCCTGCTTCTCCCTCTCACACTCCCCCTGCTTGTTTTCCCTCTCTCGCTGTGTCTCTCTCTGTCAAATAAATAAATAAATAAAATCTTTTAAAAAAATTGTAATACATGTGTAAGTAATAGAAATTTAAAATAAATGTGTGTGTAAGGTTCTGTAGCACCTTAAAATATAGCCATCAAGTTTTTATAGAAATCTACCTTTTTAACTGTTTTTAAATGGTGTTATTTGGTTTTTCAGTGTTAATATATTTTTTCCTCA
This sequence comes from Mirounga angustirostris, assembly GCF_029215605.1. Taxonomy (NCBI): domain Eukaryota; kingdom Metazoa; phylum Chordata; class Mammalia; order Carnivora; family Phocidae; genus Mirounga; species Mirounga angustirostris. Next base: position 71,278,029 of record NW_026991709.1, on the reverse strand, counting down.
ATTTTCTCCATCTCTCAAAGGCATTGTTATTCACATCTCATTTTTTAATTCTTTTATTCCTCTTCCAAAATGTATTCACTCCATTATTATTCATTGATTGAATGTCTTAAGTGTTCAGAGTAAACTCATTAGTTTAATTCTTTATTTTCATGAAGTTGGTCTTTTGAGAATAACTTGGAATTTCAGACCAGCATTTTAAACAGATTTTTAAGAACAGGAGAGATTGGGATTATACTAGAATTTGTTTTTGTCTTATATTTGACTTCTGTTTATAGTAATAACTTCTGTTGTACTTTAGCTAGTTAGCTTATGGAACTCAATGTTATACTCCCCAGTTTAGAAAAACCTAAAGAAAAAGTAGAAAGTAATGTTTTGAATCTTAGAATGTTGTTGTAGAAATACTTCTCTTGTCCCAGTAATAATCTTTTTCTTTGCTAAATCTTTATAGTTATGATCAGTGATATAATTATCTTCTGACATATAAAATGTAGATGGTAAAGAACAGTGACTGCTGATAGCATGGGAAATACAAGATATAAGTACTTTGGAGTCATAAGAAAAGCTCAGTCTGGGTCCAGTTTTTCCAGAGTGCCCTTTTTGATTAGGTGCACCTTTGAAAAATCTTTACTGATACAACTAAAATTGTGATGGAGAAATAATCCCTGAAGAAGTGTTACTATGTGGCTCATCTTTATAGTCCTGAGATACCCTAAAGATGAAGAAGTGTGGTGGATCAAGATGGGATATGGGTCAAAATTAAAGGTGTGGATGTGTATATTTGTATATTTTAAAGAAAAGTGATAATAACTGTGACAGATTGTCATATCAGAAATGGCACCACGCTATACATGTGTTAACTATTTCAGTACTTTTGCATATGGTTTTAGTTAGCCAAGGGTGGTAACAAATCTCTTTTTAAGTTGGGGATAGATAATAATCTGGTAACAGTTTGGCAATGACAGTTATCCTGACCTCAGTAAGAAACAAAGATATCTAAATAGCTAAAATAGATACCATAATACCTACATATTAAATTCTGGGCACTTTACTCATTTAAGCTCCTTTAGATGCTTACTCAACTTTTTTTTTATTGTGATAAAATACATGTAACAAAATTTACCATTTTTTAAGTGTACAGTTCCGGGGCATTAAGTACATTCACATTATTTTGTGACCATCACCCCTCACTCTATCTCCTGAACCTTTTCATCATCCCAAACTGAAACCTTGTACCCATTAAAAAATAACTCCATTTCCTCCTTAACCCCAGTCCCTCCTTACCCCATTCTTTCCTTACCCCAGTAACAACTGTTCTTTCTGTCTTTATGAATTTGACTATTCTAGGTACCTCATATAAGTGGAATTATACAATACTTGTTTTTTTGTGTCTGGCTTATTCCACTTAGCATAATGTCTTCAAAATCCATCCATCCATCCATCCATTTTGTAGAATGTATCAGAATTTTATTCCTTTTAAAAGTTGAGTAATACTACATTGTTGGTATATACCGCATTTTGTTTTTTAACTATTTATCTGTGGCTGAACGTTTGGGTTGTTTTCACCTTTTGGATACTGTGAATAATGCTGCTGTGATCATTGATGTACAGATATCTGTTTTGAGTCCCTGCTTTCACTTCTTTTGGGCATATACCCAGAATCTAATGCTGGATCAAATGGTGATTCTATGTTTTAATATTTTGAGATGCTCCTGTACTGTTTTCCACAATGGCTGCATTATTTTCTTTTCCTACGAGTGATGGACAAGGGTTTAATTTCTCTACATCCTCATTAATACCTGTTATTTTCTGTTTTGTTGATAATAGCCATTCTAATGGGTGTTTACTCAGCTTATTTTGTTTTAAGTCTGATATAGTTAAAATAATCTGCATATTCTCCAGTCCATAAGAGCTCAGATACAACAAATTAGAAGGGACTTTTTTAAGGGATGAGGCATTTCAGTTGACAGCAGGATGTGAGTGAACTTTTGGAAAATTCACCTAGGGAGCACTTTATTCCTTGATCTTCCTAGATAGTAAAACGTTACTCCAGATTATACTAGTCTAGATCTCTGTTGTCCTGTATGATAACTACTAGCTGTTTGTGGCTATTTAAAGTAATTAAACATAAATAAAATTATAAAATCAGTTCCTCATTTACACTAGTCACATTTTAAGTGCTTAATAGCCATATGTAGCTAGTGGCTACCATATTGGAGAGTGCAGCTATAGAACGTTTTCATCATTGTAGAAAGTTCTATTGGACAGCACTGACCTGGATATTTGTTAGAGATGTTATTGAAGGGTAATACAGCACTGTTTCTGTTAAGTGTGGAATAAAAGGTCACAGAAGGTTAAGATTTCAAACTTGTCTTACAATAATGGAAAATATAATGAAGTTTCTATGTAGTGATGTGGGCTATTTACCTTGAGATTGGTAATCATCCAGTTACTCAACACCCATTTAGTGCTTTTGGGGGGCATAATTACACTAGGAGCTCTGACATCTTTATTTTCTTGTAGAAGATATCTCTCCCTCTCTATAGATCTATAAATATATATCTTCTACATATATAAAATATGTTTCTTATATATATAGGAATATATGTCGTACCACAGAAATGTATACATACTCTCATATGTATATCTTCTATAAAAAAAAATCTGTAGTATTTTCAGAAAATAGTGCATATTTAAATTTCCCTAATTATCACAATGTCTTTTATATTCCCCTGCCCCTCCCCACCAGTCAAGCCTCAGATATTGCATTTGATTGCTATGTCTTTTTTGTTTCCTTTATTTTAAAAAAAATCCTTTCAAATAATTTCTCTTACTTTTCATGACATTGACTTGCTAAAGAAACTGGCCAGTTGTCTTGTGGAATGTCGCCTTCTGGATCTGTTTTTTTCCCCTTGCTTTTTTGGTGTCATTTAACTTGTTTCTCTAGCCTCTGTATTTCCTGTGAACTACAAGTTGGTTCTGAAGGCTTGATTGAGGTTCAGGTTAAGCAATTTTTGGTAAGAACACTTTGTAGCTGATGCTCTGAATTTGAGTTTATTATTTTTTCATGATGGTTATGTGAAAAGTTTTATAGAGTAACTCATCTTTTATAAATACTTTCACATACAATTTTCTCTAGTAATATTCTTAACACCTTGATACTATCTTCATTGTGCTGATCTTAGTTTTTATGAGCTCTTAGAAAGTTCTGCAATTCTACTGGTTATTAAAAGGGAGTTATTTTGTCTCTACTGTCTTCTGACATTGTTTTTTAAAGGAAATATTAATCTTTTCATCATAGAAATAAGTAAAAGTTATTCTGTCTAAATGTTATTTGCAATTGTGCATGATTCTGTACAGGATAATGCCCCACCTTTGCTGTTAAAATAATAATTTCTCCCCTTTAAAAAATCAACTCAAAATATACCACTAGGTGAAAAAAGAACTAATAATGGTGAACTTAAGCATTATATAACTATCACTCAAAGCTTTCTGAATGGCATGAAGAATCAATCAGTGTTAATATGCTAAGTTTAAGAGGCAAATTCCCTTTTGTTGATATATCATTTGCACTAATTCCAGCTGATAGCGAAGTAACTTGATCTTTTAAATTATCCTGTGCTACTTTAAGTAAATTCATGGATTTTTAAAGAGTTTTGTCATGTTTAGTTGATTGTTTCTAAAATAATGTACAATATTTAATTTACTATTTAACTTTTTGTTTGCTTTACTTTGGTTAGAAGGACAGTTAAAACTATGCGAGGGGTTTATATTGAGATACTGGTGGTATAAAGATAAAGTATCAGTAATGACTCATGTCTTCAAAACTCATAGTAATGATATTAGCTGCTGTTGGTTAGGAGCCTATTATGTGTCATTGTGCACTTTATATGTATTATACTCAGTCCTTGTAACAATTACACATGATAAAAGAGGCAAGTTATCAGAGGTTAAGTAACTTCTCTAAACAGGCAGCTAATTTGTGATGGAATAGAGATTTGAACTTAGCACTGACTTTGAAGGGTAAAAAGCCTATGACTTTTACACTATGCCCTGCAAGTTCTGATGTGATTGCAACATAATAAAGTGAGAAAATATTCACTGTTTAATTACATTATAAGATTGGGCTTATTTTACTAATCAAGACTAAAATTTTGCTTTTGAGTTATGTTATTTAGCAATGCATAGTTTAAATTAGAAAATCTAAATACTTCTGATTTTGTTTTTTCTTTTCTTCACTTCTAGATATTCAAGAATTTTATGAAGTGACCTTACTGGATAATCCAAAATGTATAGATCATTCAAAGCAGTCTGAACCAATACAGCCTGTAAATACTTGGGAAATTTCCAGCCTTCCAAGCACTACTGTGACTTCAGAAACACTGCCAAGCAGCCTTAGCCCTAATGTGGAGGTAAGATAAAATTTTTCCTGAAGCTATTTTTCAGTAATCAGTTTATTGGGGCTGCTAAGTTTTTTCACTTTATTAAAATGGATATTATCTGGAAATATCATTGGATTACAAATATTTTTGAAGAGAAAAGCTCAGAATCTCTGGTGCCCCTTTCTTAATATGTTATAATTGGTTTGAGATCTGAAATACTTGCTTTAGACTATTAAAAAAATACTTTGTGTGAGAGAACTCAATGAAATCATATTTTGAAAAGGTGGTTTTGCTCTGGGTTTTTTTTTTGAGAAGTAGAATATAGTTTTGTCATCCTCGGCAGATTAGTTGCTACATTTACCCCAAAGATTCTCTGTTTATTTGACTTGAAGATTGAATTAATAAAACTCACTGAAGACTGATTAGTAAATCTTAAGGTTAGCATTGGTTTCTACATTTTTCTGTAGTTAAAACTGTATTTCTTTAAGTTATAAAAACTATTTTAGTAATTTTTTGTTGTTGTTGTGACAGACCGTTGCTGGTGGAGTTAGAACAGAGATATATGAAGCATTTTGTAATGAGACTTCTATCTGAGAAACATTAGTCATTTGAATGTGGTTGTCTGACTGAATTTGATTCTAGTCCCTTCTAGTTTGTACTAGAGAAGTGCCTGGAAAATTGAATCAGCCTCTGTTTGGCGAGTAATAAATCAGGGAAAAGTAGTGGTGGGCAGCAACCAGACAACCCTTTGGTAATGAAGTAGACAGTTTCTAAGTTTTCTTTTTTATGTTATGTCACATAAAACTGTAAAATTTTAGAGCAGGGAGCACATCTGATCCCTCTTTTTCATTTTAAGGATTCGGAAACTGAGATCCAAAAGAAAATGAATGACTTGACTCAGCTTATTTAGCTAGTTTGGGCAAGTCTACCCTTGGATTTCAGACCTCTTAACACCCAGTTCCCAGTTCTCTTTACTAATCCTGGTCTGTACTTACATGTTTTTCTTTGATTAGAGAGAGATTCTAGTGTTGTATTGGCTTTGTGTCTTTATTTTTTTATTTTTACTTTTTTAATCACTCTTGGATCATTAAGTTTTCATTCCCTTTTGTTGATATATCATTTGCACTTATGATTGATTCCAAATAGATTTTTTAAATGTTAACCAGTAATACAATTTTTATTTCACATTTATTGTCCTAGGTTAAAAATTTTGCTTTGAGGAAACATGTTAAGTTTTAAGAGAATTGAGTTTCTTACTTAATTACTTACTATTTTTTTCTATTGTCTGATTTATTATGTTCAACTATGAATATAAAGCATTGAGTTCTTATAGTTGGTTTGCCTATTTTTATAGGAGATTGTTCAGTTAATGGCTGGCTCAATGTAACCAGTAAAAGTAAATGTTCATTAAGGTAAATAAGTGGATAATACTGCAAGCTGGAAGTTAATTTCCATATAGATTTTAGTCAGAAAGATAAACAATGCATTGAATTCCATCAAAAGTAGTATTGGAAATTTTCAGGGGTGCCTGACTGGCTCAGTCAGTGGAGCGTACAACTTTTGATCTCAGGGTTGTGAGTTGGAGCCCCACGTTGGGTGTAGAGATTACTTAAAAATAAAATCTTAAGGAAAAAAAAAAAAGAACAGTATTGGAAAATTTCAACTTTTATAAAATGAGGCACTGGTACTTAGAAATACTCTCTGCAGTGCTGGTTTCTGTATCTCCTAAAGGGTGTATTATGGACATGTTAACAGGAGAATAGGAGAATAAGAATTTTCAGACCATAAATGGCAGGTATTATTAGTTAGGAAAAGGGATGAGAAGGAAATATGATTAAAATGTTGCTGAAGGCTTGGCTCATGGAAAATGCTCTAGTATGCTTGAAATTTATACCCATTCATGGATGGACTTAGTAATGGGATCATGGAGATGTGTCCGTCAAGTCCTAGATTTTTTTAAAAAGGGGAAGATCTGTGTATGTCAAATTTGAGTGCAAGCTAAGTTCAGTCAAAAAGAAGTACTGTTGGGCGCCTGGGTGGTTCAGTTGGTTAAGCGACTGCCTTCAGCTCAGGTCATGATCCCAGGGTCCTGGGATCGAGTCCCGCATCGGGCTCCCTGCTCGGCGGGGAGCCTGCTTCTCCCTCTCCCACTCCCCCTGCTTGTGTTCCCTCTCTCGCTGTGTCTCTCTCTGTCAAATAAATAAATAAAATCTTTAAAAAAAAAAAAAAAAAAAAAAGAAGTACTGTTTTGCAGAGGACAGAATACCCTGATAGATGCTACTCTGAAAATGTAAGTAGTTGTGAAACACACTGATGGATGAGAGTCATAAGGACTTAAACAAAACAAAACAAAACAAAAAAACCCCTGGAATGTTTAGAGATTTCATTTCTCTTTTTTTTGAGAGTACTGTAAGAGAAGGAAAGTATATTCCCCTGTTCCCCATTTATTTATGCTTAATTTGGACAGAAAACTTGGCTAAGTGACCTTGACTTGATCTCTTTAGATTCTTGGACGCATAATGTTTAGGACTGAAAAAAGAGATCATTTAATTCACCTTATTTAATAGTTTTGTAGGGGAGCCTGGGTGGCTCAGTCGTTAAGCATCTGCCTTCAGCTCAGGTCATTATCCCAGGTCCTGGGATCGAACCCCACATCGGGCTCCCTGCTCTGAAATTTTACAGTTTTATGTGACATAACATAAAAAAGAAAACTTAGAAACTGTCTACTTCATTACCAAAGGGTTGTCTGGTTGCTGCCCACCACTCGGCAGGAAGCCTGCTTCTCCCTCTCCCCCTGCTTATATTCCCTCTCTCACTGTCTTTCTCTCTGTCAAATAAATAAATAAAATCTTTAAAAAAAAAATAGTTTTGTATTTGAGGAGAATCCACTGACCCAAATTAAAACAAATGCAGAGGAAGTTTTTATTTGATTATAACTTGAAAAATAATATGCAAATCATGAAAATATTTTATCTCGTACAAAATTTAGGTTATTATTGCACTTGTGCACTAATTCTTGGATAAAAAAGTAAGGTAATGTGGGCGCCTGGGTGGCTCAGTTTGTTAAGGGTCTGACTCTTGATTTCAGTTCAGGTCATGATCTCAGGGTTATGAAATCCAGCCCCTAGTTGGACTCTGCACTGGGTGTGGAGTCTGCTTAAGATTCTCTCTCCCTCTGCCTCTGTCCCTCCCCTCCTTCTCTCTCTCTATCCCCCTCCTTAAAATAAATAAATAGATAGTAAGGTAATGTTTTTCTGACGAAGTTGCATGCAACACAATCTTACTGTCTCCTTTACTTCATGTTCGCTTTTATAGGGTTATTATAAAGAGGGTTTTTTTGCAAAAAAGTATTTGAGATTGAGCAATTTCCAGGGCATGCTTCTCTTACTCAAAGTGAAAATCTTTGTCTTGTAAAACATTTGTTCACTTTTCTTTCTTGTCCTTTTTGTTGTTGTTGTTATAGTTGGTAACTAGTATAACTTGCCAGATCCTCATTTGTCAGTTAATTTGTGCCCTTGTAACTTTATTTATTCTGATGTAGTAAAATGAAAAGTAATGCCATTTATTTTTACAGTGACATGATAGTATCCCATTTTCTTAGAACTTTTTTGTGTTTGGTATGTCTGTCTTCTACTTTGAACATGTACCTACCTAGTACGTTGTTTGGAATAATGTTTGCATGATATTAGTGATTGTTTCTAGGTGATGGGGACTTTTTTCTTTTTAGTACTTTGTTACTTTATTAAAAATAATGAGCACATGTCATTTTTATGGAAACAAATCTATCCTAAAATAAGAGTGAATTTTAGAAATGGTAAGGAAGAATATTTGACAGGAAGCAAGATGCAAGAGTAGGAGAAATTGCCTGATTTAATGAGAAATTCCAACAGAAAAGGATGCAGTATCCTGTTTTAGTCCTTTTGGGCTGCTGTAACGGAGTATCACAGATTGGGTAGCCTATAAACGACACAAATTTATTTCTCACAGTTGTGGAAGCTGGGCAGTCCAAGATCAAGTCACAGGTAGATTCGCTGTCCAATGAAAGCCCATTTCCTGGTTCATAGTTGGCCCTTTTCTCAATGTCCTCACATTGAGGAAGGGGTGAGGGAGCTCACCAGGGTCTCTTTTATAAGGACACTATTTCCATTCACAAAGCCTCCTCCCTCATGGCCTAATCACCTTCCAAAGGCCCCCACCTCCTAATACCATCACATTGGAGTTTAGCATTTCAACATGTGAATTTTGTGGGGACACAAACATTCAGTCTATGGCAGTTCTGTTTTTGATAATACATTGCAAGCAGACCAAAGAGTCAAAGGGTTTTTTTGTTTTGTATTGTTTTTTAAGTGAAACCATAAAATGACCATTTTAATGATTTTTGGATAGGAAAAGCTTTTCTTTTTTTTTTTAAGATTTTATTTATTTATTGGAGAGAGAGAGAGAGGATGAGAGCAGGGAGGGCTGGAGGGAGAAGCAGGCTCCCCACCCAACAGGGAGCCTGATGTGGGACTCGATCCTGGGACTCCAGGATCACGACCTGAGCCGAAGGCAGTCGCTTAACTGACTGAGCCACCTAGGCGCCCAGGAAAAGCTTTTCTAAGCATGACAACAAACAAAATCCAGAAAAATTAAAAGAAAGGGTTGAGAATGCTTAGTTTGGGGCACCTGAGTAGCTCAGTAGTTAAGTGTCCAACTCTTGATCTCAGCTCAGGTCTCGATCTCATGGTCATGAGTTCAAGCCCTGTGTATGGTGCCACTTAATAAAAAAAAAAAAAAGAATGCTGACTTTGTGGAATTTCTTGTGAACATCACAAAGTTTGATTGTTTGAAGTTTGATTATAGAACTTCTGTATCTTGAAAAGATACATTAAGCATTTGAGAAATGATATCCTGGGGGGAAATTTGTTACATTTATGAAAAGGACTAATTCCCCCCCTTCTCAATTCAAAAAACCTCTTTACAGATCAGTAAGAAAAACATCAACATTCTATAGAAAAGTGACCAGAGGATGTGAGTGGGCAGTTTAGAGAAAAAGAAATACCAATGGACCAAATAAGCCTTTGAAGAGATGCTCAACCTCACTTTAAAAGCATGCATATCAAATTGATAATGGGAGTATTTTTAACTAATTTGATTGTCAAAGATCAGTTAAATATGAGGAAACAGAAACTCATACTGTTGGTAGGAGGTACAGTGGTACAACCTTTCTGAAAGACAACAGTATATACTCATATCCTTGGATCTAGCATATGTTAGAGATCTAATCACAAAAAATTTTTAATATATATTTAGTTATATATATATATGCATGTTCGTTGCAGTATTATTTGTAATATTAATAAAAATCAACAAGGAGGCAATATAAATGATTATCAGTAAGAAACTGGATAGGGGTGCCTGGCTGGCTCAGTTAGTAGAGCATCCAACTCTTGATCTTGAAGTCATGAGTTCAAGCCCCACACTGGTTGTAGAGATTACTTTAAAAATTTTTATAAAAAAAGAAAATGGATAAACACATTATGGTACAGCCACTTAATGCAATATAAAATAGCAGGCATAAAAGTACAGGTTATATATCCTCTATATGTTATTAAATGATTACATATCAGGAGGTATAATATGACTATAAAAAGAAAAAAAAGTATTGTTTTACACACTTAGTCTGCTTTCAGTAATGTACTCATTTTCAGTTATCCCTGCTATCTCCATGCTCCACGTTTCAGCATTTCTGAGTTTATCTTCAGGGGAAGGAATTCATCTGACTGGGTAGGGAAGATAAATTCTTTTCCCTTCTCTTTGACTTATGATTTAGTGCTTTAAAATAATCCATCTGCTTTAATTTAAGTAGAATTTTAGGAGATAGCAGAGTTAAAAGCATATATTTAGTCCACCAGGTTTAATCTGAAGTCCTCTAAACATTGATTTGAATTATTGAAGTACTGGGTAGTATATATACATAAAAGTGCACAAATCATAAATGTATAGCTTGATGAATTACTGCATTGGGAATATACCAGGTCAAGAAAAAGAAAATGGAATGACTGCTAATGGGTTCTGGAATTAGATAGTGATGATGGTTGCACAAGTCTGAGTATACTAAAAACCAGTGAGTTGTATGTTTTAAAATTTGGTGAATTTCCTGGTATGTACATTATATCACATTTTAAAAAAGAAATATACCTGTACCCCCAAAATCTTCCTTGTACCTTTCCTAGTCACTACCTGTATCCTATTCCTTAAAGAACCATCCTGATTTCTAACACCATAGATGTGTTTTGCCTCTCCTAAAACTGTATTTAACAGATTCGGGAAGTATGTACTATGTCTAGCTTCTTTTTTCTTAAATTTGAGAATTTCATCCAAGTTTTTTTGTTCTCTGTGCTGTATAATATTCCATTGTATGACAGATAAATATACTGTAGTATATTGATGGCTATTTGTGTTTTCAGTTTCAGGTTAGTGCTGCTTTGAACATTCTTTTATAGTCTGTTTTGCCATAGCACAACCTATATATTCTTAAAAATCACTACACAATGCAAAATTGTGCAATAAAAACTACAGGGCTTATGTAGAAAATGGAGTTAGAGACTCAAAGCTCAAAACTTGGTGAGTGACATACATAAAAAAAGATATATCTTAATAAAAATGGCAGCACAGTTTCATATATGTTAAATGGTTAAGGAGTACATAAGTACTACAATAAATATGGCATTTTACTTTAAAAAAAAAAATCTTGTTTCTTATGGGAGTGTGTGTCAGGGTTGCAGCTTGTGAGTTATTGCGCAGTGCTGGCCCAGGAATTTATCTGAAATTGGATATAGAGTTGTTAACACAACAGGTGTGGGTGAGTATGAATCCTAACATTCAATAAGCTAAGGTCTGAAATTTGTGTTTTTTGTGTATTTCTATATGGTTTGTTTGATCTGGGTGCAATTTTCTGTTCTCACCAAGTGTTTCTCATGGACAAGATTGGACATAAGCAAACATGAAATTTGTGTTAGCTAGTATTGTTCCCTAACACATCAATTGCATTGGAACAAATTTGCTTTTTCAAAATGTTATAGCAGAACTGTGTGTAGTTTTTGGTGCACCCGTGTATGCATTTCTATTGTTTACATACCCAGTTGTGAAAATGATATGCATATGTTTAGTTTTGGAACATAATGACAACAGTTTTGCAGAATGGTTATGCCTGATTTTTATAATTAACCACCAGTATGTGTAAGTTTCCGTTGCTTTACAAATTTACCAACACTTGTTAATTGTCAGTCTTTTTATTAATAATATAAACTATTTCAGTAGGTGTGTAGTGGTACTTCATATTGTTGTATTGCATTTTCCCTATCATTAACAAGATTAATAGTAATACCTTTTCATATGTTTATTGTTCATTTTGCTGTCTTTTGTGAAGTGTCTATTTAAGTTTCTTACCTTTTTTTTTTCCTGGATTGTCTTTCATCTTATTAATTTGTAGATCTCTATCTGGATACGATTCCTTTGTTGGATATATGTATAATACATATGTATAATGTACATTTTCTCCCACTTTGAGGCATGCTTTTACTAATGATATCTTTTCAGTATTTCTTAAATCTAATCTAATAGATCTAATATATAACCAATTGATGGTTAATGCTCTTTGTGCCTACTGGAATGTTTTTCAGCTTCAAAGTCATAAAGTTACCCTACTTTATTATTTGTCAAAACCTTTTTATTTTGCTTTTCACATTTATATTTGTAATCCATACTGCAGTTTGCAAAACTTCACATGAAATCAGCATTTCAGTGCGTCTCTGTTCTTGGCACTGTAGTATAAACCACCCTCTATTTTTGCCTAGATTATTGTAATGGTCCCTTTAATTGGCCTGTCTGCATTCACACTTGTACCTTTTGAGTTTATGACCACTTTGCCTCCAAGATTATTTTTATAAAATGCAAATCATTTCATTACCCTTCATTGGCTTCTATTCCTCTCAGAATGAGGTGAGACATCCCTAATGAGACTCAGAAATCCTAAATTAATTGACCACTGCCTGTTTTTCCACTCATCTTCTAAAACTCTTTCATTCTTGGGGCACCTGGGTGGCTCAGTCATTAAGCATCGGCCTTCGGCTCAGGTCATGATCCCAGGGTCCTGGGATCGAACCCAGCATCGGACTCCCTGCTCAGCGGAAAGCCTGCCTCTCCCTCTCCCACTCCCCCTGCTTGTGTTCCCTCTCTCACTGTGTCTTTCTTTGTCAAATAAATAAAATCTTTAAAAAAATTTTTTTAAAAAATAAATAAAACTCTTTCATTCTTTGGCCACTGGTTCCTCTTAGTTCAGGGTCGCCACATAATAATTCCTCTGCATAGGAAGTTCTTTCTTGCCAACTCCTGCTTATTTTTAGCATTTTATTTTAAATGTCAGTTCTTCAACAGATATTGAGCCCTTATTATGTATCGCGCATTGAACCAGGTGCTTGAGTAAGTGCAAAGATCCCTGTCCTCATGGAGCATACATCTAGTGGCAATGCAGGTAATAAACAATAAATTAATCAATTATCTAATATGTTAGAAGGTGGTAAGTGATATGGGAGGGAAAAAGCAGAGTGAGGGTATCAGGAATGTCAGATTCCTTTGCAATTTTACAAAGTACATTGCAGTACACTTTGCAATTTTTAATAGGGTATTCATGATAGGCCTGATTGAGAGCGTGATATTTGTACAGGGAGTTGGAAGTTGATGCAGCTATTTGGGGAAATAATCAGTGCAAAGACTGTAAGGCATAAGACTGGAATGTATGCGAAATAGCAAGATGGCCAGTATGGCTAGAGCATAGTGAGTGAGGGAAAGAGTGGTGGGAGATGAGGACAAAGGGTAAGGCAGAGGCAGATCATGTAAAGCTTCTCCAGGGTTTTGGAGTGGAGGAGTGACATTATTTAACTTAATCTTTAAAAGGATCACTTAGGCTGTTTTGTTGAAAATAGTCTGTGGTAAGAGTAAAAGCAGGAGACCTGTTAGGAGTCTGTTTCAGTGATCCAGTTAAGGATGCATGTAGGCGTGAGCCAGAGTGGTGATAATGAGGGTGCTAAGTTGCTGAATTATGGATATTTTAAATGTAGAACACAAAGATTTGGGACAGATTGGAAATGGGTTGTGAGAGTAAGATGGAGATCACTACAAGACAATTAAGGATGACTGTGAGGTCACTTCTTGATAGAAGCCTTTCTTTACCTCTCAGATTATCAGAGCCTCTATTATAGCACTTTCTGCCTTTGCTTGATAGTATTCATGCCTACTGTAATTAAATGCTGTGAAATGTATAGTATTTTGTGTTATTTTGGTCTCTACTAGACTATCAGTCCTTGAGGCTAGAGACTGTCGTATTTACTAAAATATATGTAGTACTTGCATGTAGTATCTGTTCAAATGAAGTGAGAATTGTGTTCTTTTCCATACTGTAATTACATAATAGGCTAAAGGTGATTATATTTTTTTCTAACTTTATCATAAAAATCTTCCAACTCCAGTAAAATGAAGGGAATAGTACAACATCCATGTAGTACAGCAAACCTCCAAATATCCATAGAGTCAGCAATTACTAACATTTTGTCATGCTTTTCCTGTGTATGTGTATTTTTTGTAAACTGTGTGAAAATCAGTTGCAGACATCAAGCACTTAAACTATGAAAACTTCAGTATACATTTCCTATGAGTAAGAATAGTCTAATGTAGGCGCTCCTGGGTGGCTCAGTCAGTTGAGTGTCTGCCTTCATATCAGTGAGATCATATGATATTTGTCTTTCTCTGATTGACTTATTTTGCTTAGCATAGTAACCTCTAGTTCCATCCACGTCGTTGCAAATGGCAAGATTTCATGTTTTTTGATGGCTGCATAATATTCCTGTGTGTGTGTGTGTGTGTGTGTGTGTATACATACCACATCTTCTTTATCCATTCATCTGTTGATGGACATCTAGGTTCTTTCCATAGTTTGGCTATTGTGGACATTGCTGCTATAAACATTGGGGTGCAGGTGCCCCTTCTGATCACTACATTTGTATCTTTGGGGTAAATACCCAGTAGTGCAATTGCTGGGTCATAGGGTAGCTCAATTTTCAACTTTTTGAGGAACCTCCATACTGTTTTCCAGAGTGCCTGCACCACCTTGCATTCCCATCAAGAGTGTAGGAGGGTTCCCTTTACTCCACATCCTCACCAACATCTGTCGTTTCCTGACTTGTTAATTTTAGCCATTCTGACTGGTGTGAGGTGGTATCTCTTTGAGGTTTTGATTTGGATTTCCCTGATGCCGAGCGATGTTGAGCACTTTTTCATGTGTCTGTTGGCCATTTGGATGTCTTCTTTGCAGAAATGTCTGTTCATGTCTTCTGCCATTTCTTGATTGGATTAGTTGTTCTTTGGGTGTTGAATTTAAGTTCTTTATAGATTTTGGAAACTAGCCCTTTATCTGATACATCGTTTGTAAATATCTTCTCCCATTCTGTCGGTTGTCTTTTGGTTTTGTTGACTGTTTCCTTTGCTATGCAAAAGCTTTTTATCTTGATGAAGTCCCAGTAGTTCATTTTTGCCCTTGCTTCCCTTGCCTTTGGCGATGTTTCTAGGAAGAAGTTGCTGGGGCTAAGGTCGAAGAGGTTGCTGCCTGTGTTCTCCTCAAGGATTTTGATGGATTCCTGTCTCATATTTAGGTCTTTCATCCATTTTGAGTCTGTTTTTGTGTGTGGTGTAAGGAAATGGTCCAGTTTCATTCTTCTGCATGTGGCTATCCAATTTTCCCAACACCATTTGTTGAAGAGGACTGTCTTTTTTCCATTGGACATTCTCTCCTGCTTTGTCGAAGATTAGTTGACCATGGAGTTGAGGGTCCATTTCTGGGCTCTCTCTTCGGTTTCATTGATCTGTGTTTCTGTTTTTGTGCCAGTATCGTACTGTCTTGATGATCAGAACTTTGTAATAGCTTGAAGTCTGGAATTGTGATGCCACCAGCTTTGCTTTTCTTTTTCAACATTCCTCTATTTGGGGTCTTTTCTGGTTCCATACAAATTTTAGGATTATTTCTTCCATTTCTTTGAAAAAAGTTGATGGTATTTTGATAGAGATTGCATTAAATGTGTAGATTGCTCTAGGGAGCATAGACATTTTCACAATATTCTTCCAGTCCATGAGCATGGAACGTTTTTCCATTTTGTTGTGTCTTCCTCAATTTCTTTCATGAGTATTCTGTAGTTTTCTGAGTACAGATCCTTTGCCTCTTTGGTTAGATTTATTCCTAGGTATCTTATGGTTTTGGGTGCAATTGTAAATGGGATCGACTCCTTAATTTCTTTCTTCTGTCTTGTTGGTGTACAGAAATGCAACTGATTTCTGTGCATTGATTTTATATTGTGCCACTTTACTGAATTCCTGTATGAGTTCTAGCAGTTTTGGGGTGGAGTCTTTTGGGTTTTCCACATAAAGTATCCTGTCATCTGCAAAAAGTGAGAGTTTGACTTCTTTGCCGATTTGGATGCCTTTTATTTCTTTCTGTTGTCTGATTGCTGAGGCTTGGACTTCTAGTATTATGTTGAATAGCAGTGGTGATAGTGGACATCCCTGCCGTGTTCCTGACCTTAGGGGAAAAGCTCTCATTTTTTCCCCATTGAGTATGATATTCACTGTGGGTTTTTCATAGATAGCTTTTATGATATTGAGGTATGTACCCTCTATCCCTACACTGTGAAGAGTTTTAATCAAGAAAGGATGCTGTACTTTGTCAAATGCTTTTTCTGCATCTATTGAGAGGATCATATGGTTCTTGTGTTTTCTTTAATTAATGTATCACATTGATTGATTTGCGGATGTTGAACCAACCTTGCAGCCCAGGAATACATCCCACTTGGTCATGGTGCATAATCCTTTTAATGTACTGTTGGATCCTATTGGCTAGTATTTTGGTGAGAATTTTTGCATCCATGTTCATCGGGGATATTGGTCTGTAGTTCTCCTTTTTGATGGGGTCTTTGTCTGGTTTTGGGATCAAGGTAATGATGGCCTCATAAAACGAGTTTGGAAGTTTTCCTTCCAATTCTATTCTTTGAAACAGCTTCAGAAGAGTAGGTTTTAATTCTTCTTTAAATGTTTGGTAGAATTTCCCTGGGAAGCCACCTGGCCCTGGGCTCTTCTTTGTTGGGAGGTTTTTGATTACTGCTTCAATTTCCTTGGTGGTTCAGGTTTTCTCTTTCTTCCTGGTTCAGTTTTGGTAGTTTATAGGTCTCTAGGAATGCATACATTTCTTCAAGATTATCTAATTTGCCAGCATATAGTTGCTCATAATATGTTCTTATAATTGTTTGTATTTCTTTGGTGTTGGTTGTGATCTCCTTTCATTCATGATTTTATTTATTTGGGTCCTTTCTCCTTTCTTTTTGATAAGTCAGGCCAGGGGTTTATCAATCTTATTTATTCTTTCAAAATATCAGCTCCTAGTTTTGTTGATCTGTTTTACTGTTCTTTCGGTTTCTATTTCATTGATTTCTGCTCTGATCTTTATTATTTCTCTTCTCCTGCTCGGTTTAGGCTTTATTTGCTGTTCTTTCTCCAGCTCCTTTAGGTGTAGGGTTAGGTTGTGTATTTGAGACCTTTCTTGTTTCTTGAGAAAAGCTTGTATTGCTATAAACTTTCCTCTTAGGACCGCCTTTGCTGCGTCCCAAAGATTTTGAACAGTTGTGTTTTCATTTTCATTTGTTTCCATGAATTTTTTTAATTCCTTAATTTCCTGGTTGACCCATTCATTCTTTAGTAGGATGCTCTTTAGCCTCCATCTCCATGTATTTGAGTTCTTTCCAACTTTCCTCTTTTGATTGAGTTCTACTTTCAAAGCATTGTGGTCCAAAAATATGCAGGGAATGATCCCAATCTTTTGGTACTGGTTGAGACCTGATTTGTGACCCAGGATGTGATCTAATCTGGAGAATGTTCCATGTGCACTAAAGAATGTGTATTCTGTTGCTTTGGAATGGAATGTTCTGAATATATCTGTGAAGTCCATCTGGTCCAGTGTGTCCTTTAAAGCCTTTATTTCTCTGTTGATCTTTTGCTTAGATCATCTGTCCATTTCCGTGAGGGGGTTGTTAAAGTTCCCTACTATTATTGTATTGTTGTCGATGTGTTTCTTTGATTTTGTTATTAATTGGCTTATATAATTGGCTGCTCCCATGTTAGGGACATAGATATTTAAAATTGTTAGATCTTCTTGTAGATAGACCCTTTAAGTATGATGTAGTGTCCTTCCTCATCTCATTACAGTCTTTGGTTTAAAATCTAATTTGTCTGATATAAGGATTGCCACCCCAGCTTTCTTTTGATGTCCATTAGCATGGTAAATGGTTTTCCACCCCCTCACTTTAAACCTGGAGGTGTCTTTGGGTCTAAAATGAGTCTCTTGCAGACAGCATATTGATGGGCCTTGTTTTTTTGTCCAATGTAATACCCTCTGTCTTTTGATTGGGGCATTTAGCCCATTCATTCCGGTTAACTATTGAAAGATATGAATTTAGTGCCATTGTATCGCTTTTAAGGTGACTGTTACTGTATATTGTCTCTGTTCCTTTCTGGTCTATGTTACTTTTAAGCTCTTTCTTTGCTTAGAGGACCCCTTTCAGTAATTCTTGTATGGCTGGTTTGGTGTTTGCAAATTCTTTTAGTTTTTGTTTGTCCTGGAAGCTTTTTATCTCTCCTCCTATTTTCAATGACAGTCTAGTTGGATATAGTATTCTTGGCTGCATATTTTTCTCATTTAGTGCTCTGAATATATTATGCCAGTCCTTTCTGGCCTGCCAGGTCTCTGGATAGGTCTGTTGCCAGTCTAATGTTTCTACTGTTGTAGGTTACAGATCTCTTGTCCTGAGCTGCTTTCAGGATTTTCTCTTTGTCTCTGAGACTTGTGAGTTTTACTATTAGATGTCGGGGTGTTGACCTATTTTTATTGATTTTGAGGGGGGTTCTCTGTGCCTCCTGGATTTTGATGCCTGTTTCCTTCCCCAAATTAGGGAAGTTCTTTGCTATAACTTGCTCCAATATACCTTCTGCCCATCTTTCTCTTTCTTCTTTTTCTGGGATACCAATTATTATAATGTTGTTTCGCTTTATGGTATCACTTATCTCTCAAATTCTCCCCTCGTGATCCAGTGGTTGTTTATATCTGTTTTTCTCAGCTTCTTTATTCCTTATCATTTGGTCTTCTAAATCACTAATTCTTTATTCTGCCTCATTTATCCTAGCATTTAGAGTCTCCATTTTTGATTGCACCTCATTCATAGCCTTTTTGATTTCAACTTGGTTAGATTTTAGTGTTTTTATTTCTCCAGAAAGGGATTCTCTGGTATCTTCTATGCTATTTTCTAGCCCAGCTAGTATCTTTATAATCGTCATTCTGAACTCTAGTTCCGACATCTTACTGATGTCTGTATTGATTAGATCCCTGGCAGTCAGTACTGCCTCTTGCTCTTTTTTTTGATGAGTTTTTCTGTCTTGTCATTTTGTCCAGAGGAGAACAGGTGAATGAGAGAACGTATGCTAAAAAAATGCTAAAAGGGTAACAGCGACCCCAGAAAAATATACACTAACCAAATCAGAGGAGACTCAAAACCAGGGAGAAAAGAAAGGGGGGAAAAGAAAAAAAGAATATGATCAGGCTGGTGATTAGAACAGAGCCACATACTAGATTTTGGGTGTATTTTGGTCTGTTAGAAGAAATTGCCTCCCCAAATTTTAAAGAAAAACTTATATTAAGGGTAAATATGATGAAGGGATGGAATATGACTGTAAAGATGAAAATTAAAAAAGATTTGAAAGAAGGAATTGATAAGTTGGTTGAAAAAAGAATAAAAATTAAAAAAAAAAAAAAAGAATGTGAGGGGTGCCTTGGTGGCTCAGTCAGTTAAGCAACTGCCTTCGGCTCAGGTCATGATCTCAGGGTCCTGGGATCCAGCCCCGCATCGGGCTCCCTGCTCGGCGGGAAGCCTGCTTCTCCCTTTCCCACTCCCCCTGCTTGTGTTCCCTCTCTCACTTTCTCTCACTCTGTCAAATAAATAAAATCTTTAAATAAATAAATAAAAGAATGTGATCAGGCAGGAGACTAGGACAACGTCATACACTAGATTCAGGGTATATTTTAGTCTGTTAGAAGAAACTGTATCCCAAAATTTTAAAGAAAGAAAAACATATATATACAAAAAATAAGGTTAAATACAATGAAGAGATAGAATATGACTGTAAAAATGAAAAATTAAAGATTTTAAAAAAGGAATTGATAAGATGTGGTTGAAAAAGGAAAGAAGAAAAATTCAACTAAAAAATAGAAAAAGAAAAAAAATAAGATTTAAAAAATTAACTTTGAAAGACTAAAGCATCATGAGAAAAGCCATGAATTCTGTGTGCTGTATTCCCCCAGCACTGGGGTTTTGCCGTTCTCATTGATCGGCAAACTTAGTCTTGGCTGATCTTCTGGGGGAGGGGCCTGTTGCAGTGATTCTCAAATGTCTTTGCTGGAGGCAGAATTGCCCCCCTCTTGCTGGGGGTCGGGCTAAGTAATCTGCTCAGGTTTGTTCTCGGTAGCTTTTGTTCCCTGCAAGCTGTCCTAGCAGCTTTGGAGGACGAGACTGAAAATGGCGGCCTCCCAATCTCCGCCCCGGAGGAGCCGAGAACTCGGGGCCCCGCTCCTCAGTGAACCTTCGGAGAAAAGCAGTCAGTCACTCCCGTCTTCCTGGTCTCTGGCTGCACTCCGTGCTCACCTGGCCTGTGACCAAGCATTTCTGTCTCTGGCACCCGACCCGGTGTGGAGTCTCCAAACCCAGCAGATCCCTGCAGTGCACTCCTGCACCGTTCCTCCCCGGGGAGAAAGGGGAGCCTCCCCGGATCTGCCGCTTGTTGGGTCCCTGCTGGAAGAGTAGTGGCCTGACTGTGCCGCGGATCACAGTTTATGGCAACCCCGAGCTGAGAGCTCGCACCTCGGCTCTGTCTCTGCAGCCGGCTTCTCTGCTCCGATACCTGGGAGCTCTGCCTCACTCAGGCACCTCCGGTCTTTCTCTGACCCTGAGGGTCTTGAGACCCCACTATCCCAGCGAGAGGGTTCCACCACCACCACCACCACCACCACCACCACCACCCCCCCTCCACCCTTAGCCACTGGAGTAACGTCCCTCAGCAGAGCAGACTTCTACAAGTTCCGCTGCTTTGGAACGGATTTTGTTCCAGATTTTGTGTTCTGTGGAGCACAAAAAAAATATTTTTTGTGATTTTGTGCTCCAATGCTCTATCACTTGCTGGTAGCTGGCTGAAGGAGGCTTCCTCCCCCCGTGATCTATCTTCCCGTATATGGCCTCGGATTCACTTCTCCACACTTCTTCTTTTCACTACCCTTCCTCTTGATGTTTTATTTTTCTAGCAGACATCTCTTTCTCTCAGAGACTCTGAGACATTAGTCTGAACTGTCCTTCACTCTTGCCACCACCAAATTTACAGTGTTGTCGCATTCCAATTTTTAAGTGATATGTTAGGAAATAGTAAATAAAAAATGCAAAATTTGAAAAAATGCACAACCCCTATGCAAAGCCCCTGTAATGAAAAAACTGGTAGGTATACTGAGTGAATTGTACATGAGGTATCTGCAGGTGATTTCGATGACCACTCTGCTGTTATTTTACATTCACTATTACATTATATTTTCATGTTTATATCTTAGGACAGTTTTATCCCAGACTAGAGTACTAGATCAGTACTAAACTGAAGGACATACCCCCAATTCAATAACTTTGAATTAGAAGTGAGGTATAAAGAAATGCTGTGAAAGAAGTGAAACGACTGCCATATTATTCCAAGCTTGGCAAAATGTTATCCAGTTACTAAGAAAATAAAAGTCTTTGTTAAAGCTTAGGTGTGCCACAGTGGTTATAAATTTATATGCTGCAAGAAGGCATCCCAGTATGTCTTGAATTATGAGTTATGATTATGTGATGTTTCCAATAGCTAATTAGGTAATTTTGATTGTTCTGCATCTGTGTTGGCTTCTATGACTATCTTCAGTATTAGAACAATGAGATCTCCTCATGTGCTCTTAAACCCTGCCCACCCCCTTTTTGGATTGGCAGAGTGATACATGCTTATTGTAAAAATTTCTAGCTTTATATAGAAGTATGTTTTCAGGGGCGCCTGGGTGGCTCACTTGTTAAGCGTCTGCCTTTGGCTCAGGTCATGATCCCAGGGTCCTGGGATCGAGCTCCGCATCAGGCTCCCTGCTCAGCGGGAAGCCTGCTTCTCCCTCCCCCACTCCCCTTGCTTATATTCCCTCTCTCGCTGTCTCTCTCTCTCTGTCAAATAAATAAAATCTTTTTTTAAAAAAAGTATGTTTTCAATTATGTGAAAGTCACCTTGTCAGATAATTAATGCTAACAGCTTCTGTTTTGCTCTTGATCCTTTTCTCTTTGGAATCTTGTTCTTTACTCTTTTCATTTAATATCTATAACCTCTTTCTCTTTCTTGGGCCTTTGCACCATTCTTTATCCTATAAATATATTTAAAGATTCTGCTAAAAGAAAAACAGAAAAAAGTGCTTCTTAGTAGGACCCGATAGCTTACATTGTCTTCCTACCTAAGCTTCTTTTTTCTTTCTTTCCTTCTCATTCTTAATACACTGTAACCTGGCTTCTGACACTCCTTTTCCAAAGTTGCTGCTCTCTCTCATTTTCAGTTATTTACCTTAAAAAAAAAAAAATCTGTGATTACAAACGTAATTCTGGCATATCTTAAAATATACATATACCCAAAAAGTTACTGAAAGTCTTTTTTAAACATTCTTTCTCTGAGATATCTTTTAACCATTTGATATATATTTATTCAGCTAATCCTATATGTTAATTATTATTTAGCTCATATATACATATTGAAAATGAGAGAGGGGCGCCTGGGTGGCTCAGTTGGTTGGGCGACTGCCTTCGGCTCGGGTCGTGATCCTGGAGTCCCTGGATCGAGTCCCGCATCGGGCTCCCTGCTCGGCGGGGAGTCTGCTTCTCCCTCTGGCCCTCCCCCCTCTTATGTGCTCTCTCTCATTATCTCTCTCTCAAATAAATAAATAAAATCTTTAAAAAAAAAAAAAAGAAAATGAGAGATACATACATATCATTCTGTAACTTGGTTTCTGAATCTGTGTATTTAGAAATATTGTACTACATTATATAATGTAGAGAAAATTGCTTCATTTTGCTTCTTTCATCATCTGTAAAGTAGAGATGATAACAGAGCTCACCTCATATGGTGCTTGTAGTATGACATGGGATAATTTATGCAAAACTAGAGTCTGATACACATATCAAGTGTTTGATAAATGGTAAATTTTAAAAATAAAAAATCTTTATGGGACACCTGGGTGGTCAGTTGAGCGTCTGCCTTTGGCTCAGTCATCCCAAGGTCCTGGAATCCAGTTCTGCATTCGGGCTCCTTGCTCAGCGGGGAGCCTGCTTCTCCCTCTGCCTGCCGCTCTCCCTGCTTGTGCGTGCTCTCTCTCTCTCTGACAAATAAATAAAATCTTAAAAAAAAAAAAAAGAATCTTTAATTGTATTAAAATGTTGCATACTCATTAGTATGCAACTAATGCATACTTGCTACTTGATGTAGGAAAGGATAAAGAACCTCTTTTTTTCAGTCTTTTCCCTATGTGTTATATTTTGGACAGCAACTTTTCATCCATTAAGTTTTGTTATGAGGTTGTAGCAGTTCAGTCACATCTGCAGGCTTCACTTGTAATTCTAGTTCTCTTGCTATTTCTGCCACATCTCCAGTTACTTCCTTCACTGAAATCTTGAACCCCTCAAAGTCATCCATGAGGGTTGGAATCACTTCTTCCAAACTCCTCTTAATGTTCGTATTTTGAACTCTTCCCATGAAGAGTGTTTTTCTCATGCCACGGATGTTCTTCATGGCATCTAGAATGGTGAATCCTTTCCAGAAAGTTTTCAATTTACTTTGCTCAGATCCATCAGAGGAGTCACTATCCATGGCAGCTATAGCCTTACAAAATACATTTCTTAAGACTTGGAAGTTGAAATTACTCCTTGATTCATGGGCTACATAATGGCTGTTGTGTTAGCAGGTATGCAAAGAACATTATTCTCATTGTACATTTCCATGAGAACTCTTGGGTGACCAGATGCATTGTCAGTGAACAGTAATATTTTAAAAGGAATCTTTTTTTCTGAGCAGTAGCTCTCAACAGTGGACTTAAAATATGCAGTAAACCATGTTGTAAAAAGATATGCTGTCATCCAGGGTTTGTTATTCCATTTATAGAGCACAGGCAGAGTAGATTTAGCATAATTCTTAAGGGCCCTAGGATTTTCAGAATGGCAAATGAGCTTTAGCTTCAACTTACAAGTCACCAGATGCATTTGCCCCAACAAGAGAATCAGCCTGTCCTTTGAAGCTTTCAAGTCAGACCTTTACTCTAGCTATGAAAAGTCCTAAATGGCATCTTCTTCTAATAGAAGGCTGTCATTTACATCGAACATCTGTTGTTTAGTGTGGCCACCTTCATGAATTAGCTAGATCTCCTGGATAACTTGTTGCAGCTTCTTTATCCATACTTGCGGCTTCACCTTGCTCTTTTATGTTAGGCAGACAGCTGCTTTCCTTAAGCCTCATAAATCAACCTCTGCTATCTTCAGACTTCTTCTGCAGCTTCCTCACCTCTCAGCCTTCACGGAACTGAAGAGAGTTAGGATTTTACTCTGGATTAGGTTTTGGCTTAAGGGAATGTTGTATCTAGTTTTCTCTTCTATCCAGACCACTAAAACTTTCTCCGTGTCAGCAATAAGGCTCTTTTGTTCTCTCATTCATGCATTCATTGGAGTAGCACTTTTAAGAACTTTTCCTTGCATTCACGACTTTGCTGTTTGGCACAGGAGGTCTAGCTTTCAGCCTGTTTTGGCTTCGGCATGCCTTCCTCACTAATCTTAATCATTTCTAGTTTTGATTTAAAGTGAGAGATGTGTGACTCCTCCTTTTACTTGAACGCTTAGAGGCCATTATAGAGTTATTAATTGGCTTAATTTCAATATTGTTGTGTCTCGGGAAATAGGGAGGCCCAAGACGAGGGAGAGAGATGGGGGGATAACTGGTCAGTGGAGCAGTCAGAACACACACATTTATTAAGTTTGCTGTGTTATATGGGTGCAGTTTGTGGTGCCCCTAAACAATTACATTATAACACCAGAGATCACTGATCACAGATCAGCATAACAAATGGAATAATGAAGTTTGAAATATTGCCGGAATTACCAAAATATGACACAGAATCACGAAGTAAGCAAATGCTGTTGGGAAAATGGTGCCAGTAGACTTGCTTGACACACAGGGTTGCCACAAACCTTCAATTTGTAAAACAAATGAACAAAAATCCATAATAAAGCAAAGTGCAGTAAGAGGTGTGCCTATACTTTTCTGACTGCTCTACCCAGCTCTATATATTAGGCGTTTTTCCATTGTTTTTGGCCCTGTGAGAGCTCTTGGGATTTTCTACCTGCTTCTTTCTACAGTTCTTTCCCCAAGTGTCCTTATATGTCTGACTGAGCAGAAACAATCTGAAGACTTGAGAAGAATTATCCAGATCTGTGGAGTTCTCTCTATGTAGCTGTCTTCTCCCTGGTACTCTTACCTATGAATTTTAGACACCTTGGCCTTCCTGAATTCTCATCTCTCTCCTTACCTTAGATTGCTGGGCTTTGTTTATTTCCCCCCTCCCTATGCTGCAGCCTGGAGACTTTTTGCAGGCAGTTTACCTGAGGCATTTATGGGACTCACCTCATTTGTTTTTCTTCTCACAAGGATCACTGTTTTGCACTGCCTTTGTTCAATATTTAAAAATCATTTTTTTCTTATATGTCCTGTTCTTTAGTTTTAAGGTAGGAGAGTTGATCCTTTCTCTGTTCTGTCATGGTTGAAACAGTTGCCTATATATAGAAAGCTGTTGGTATTCTAAAATACTGTTAACTATCTTATGTGCCTGAATATTAGGTGAGGTGTTGCCATCCCAAAATGCTTATATTTCAGACCTTCCAAAGTTGCTCGTATTACAGGGTAATTTCTAAATTATTTTGCACACAAATGACAGTTTAAGAAGAACACATTGGCTTGAAATGTCCTTCATGCAAGTTTGGATGTTTATAGAAAATGCAATGAGTGTAGAATATAACACAGATTAAATAATCATGGCTGAGTATGACCTTAAAAATCGTCAAGTATTGGATATTATATACAAGCTTTTTTGAAAGATTAAAAAGTATGTTGATGAATAAAAATAAGTGGCTGTATTATAGAGATTCTAATATATACCTACATAACAAATGGGGAAAATTGTGTATTATGTGAATAGGTACTAATAGTGATTTGAGATAAAATGTCAGGTGACATTTTAAGATCTGGATTCAAAAAGTGCAGCATCTAAATGACTTAGATGGAAGTGAAATTGATGTTTGAGATCAAAATGATTAGATGATTTCAAAAGTGGCTGTATTACAATGACGACCCTAACATTTAAGGTGAATATGAAAAATTTGACTGTAATTGTTTTCTGAATGTGAGTGGAATAAAATATTTTAGCCATATTATTTTAATAATATATTGTTAAATATATTAATTGAGTCAATTTAAAATAGGTATTTGATTATTTCATTTATATTCTCACAAGCTTGTATTTGATCTGGCAAAACTATTTTGATTAGCTTTTACTGGGAAAATGGGATATCTGATTTTCAGGGTCATTTCAGAACTCTTGAATTTTGTAATCACCTATAGTTTAGATATCAGAAAGGCTATTCATTCAACAAATATTTATTGAACCCCTGTTACATTGTGGTTACCAGGTGCTAGGGATAAAGTGGTAAACACATGAGACATTCTTGAGTTTTGCCCCATTGGAGCTTAGAATACAATGAATTGAGAAATTGAGACATAGGAATTTTTAAGTGGAAAGACTCTTGGAAACTACTGAGTTTTTTTTATTTTGTAAAGGGGGAAATTGAGGTGCACCTCCTGCCCCAAAAGAAAATGACTCCTTAAAATTACAGAGCCTGTTTTTGACTCTTGGTATGGTGATTTTCAACCTCCGCTGTTAATGAGGTCTGCCAAATGTAGGAATGTGTTCTCTCTGGGCTAGACTATTTTAGATATAATAAAATTTTCACATAAATTTCAGAACACTAAGAAACCAGCCAAAGAGTTTCACGTGCCTCTTTATTTTGCCTATTACCTAAATTGTTTTCAATATTTTTCCTAAAAATGTTTAAAGTTTAATTATTTGAGGAGTCGTTAGCCTTGAGTGGGCTTTACTCTTTCATGTTGGGAGCTAAAGATTGTTGGTGTGGTAGGAAGGGAAGAAGGGGGTACTCAATCTCCAACTAAGCATGTAATTTCCAGGCTCTCTCTGTTCTGCATGGGGGAAAGGATCTGTTCACCCATGGTGAAATTTACTTCTGGCCACCCCAAGCCCCTATAGCTACATTTGTGTATGTAGATTTACAGCTGTAACTGACATTTATTGAGCACTTAACAAGCTTGGCAATATTTTTAGTGCTGTGCACATATTGTTTAATTTAATCCTTGCAATAGTCCTGTTAGACTCTGTTCAAGGTAAACTTCACTGGATATGTCTTAGGTATATCCTGTTAGGATTGAAACAAAAAGCTATCACCTGATAGCCAATCAATAATAATGATGATGTTGCTTATTATATGATAGATATAAGTGATATACATGTATTAACTCTTTCTTATAACCCTTGTTAATGAAAGTTGCTGATGTAGCCCATGATACCTGAAACACTAGGCATAGGACTTGGGGTATAAGAGGCAAATGGCAACAGTTTAGTAATTTGAATTTGAGGTCATTCATAATACCTGTAGACCATGAGGAAACCTGGTGGATGGAAATTGCAAGTAGTTCTCTTCCTTACTGTACATTTTTTTTTAAAGATTTTATTTATTTGACAGAGACAGACACAGCAAGAGAGGGAACACAAGCAGAGGGAGTGGGAGGGGGAGAAGCAGGCTTCCCGCTGAGCAGGGAGCCCAATGTGGGGCTCGATCCCAGGACCCTGGGATCATGACCTGAGCCGAAGGCAGAAGCTTAACAACTGAGCCACCCAGGTGCCCCCTTACTGTACATTTTTAAAGGGAGGTGGCAAGCTTATGAGACTGAAAGCCAGTTGCATCCCTCTGCCTTGTCCGCTGTCAGCCTATCTAGCTCTGTTTCACAGTGATCTTGAGGACAGGACATTAATTCATAATTCATAAGTAGTTAGGCTACTCTGCTGGGTTAAAATGAAGTCTTGTTGAAGAGTTTAAAATGCTACAAAGTTGTAATTATCTTTTTGTGGTGTTAATTTTTAATTTTTTTTTGTAAGGGATTAGGTGAAATGGATTTAGTTAGGCACTAAAGTTAAAATCTGGCTTCATTGTTAAAATGTTGGGGTTTTTTTTAGTAAAGAGAGAAGAGGTAAGTTTTAGACATACTATTTTAAATTATTGCATTTTGTTCTTCCTTCTCCCCTTCTCAAAAATACCACATGGAATATTCCATTCATTACTGCCTGAGAAAGTCATTACTTTGCAAGCTGCAGTTGCTGAGATGGTTTAGTGGAAGAAATGTTTGCTTGCATTTTTTTAGTGATTTTTCTTTTTTGGAAGTTGTTTTTTGAATATCCAAACTGTAGCAAGCAAGAAGCAGATTTAAATTTATATCGGGGAAACCTCTTTGTGGAACATTTCATCAGATGACTCCTTGTCAACCTCATATCTTGGAAAGAGGGATTAATGAAATACCATCTGAAGCAGCAGTGAACTCTTACGGAATAAACCCTGACATCTTCCATGGTGTTTTGTGGGATAATTTCAAGTTCTTCAGATATAGATTACATAAAGAAGATTGTAGGGCACGTGACACATTCTGGTTTCTTGTATTTTAGGTAGTAGAAAAATTGATACCTCTAAGAATGGATCCTGGAGAGATCTGATCAGTTACAACTTTTTATCTATGGTTTTATCTCACAACTTTTAATTTTTTTATTCATATGGAACTTAAAATAGTTTGCAGTAAACTGCTTTATGTATAAAATATTGTAATGGTAAAGTAATGGATTGCCTGTGCATTGTAACCACAAAGGTAAGACACAGTATGCTTTCTCCATTTCATTGTTAGTGACAGAATGTGAGAGGCCTTTTTGTTCATAATGTATTTTGAAAACAAAGTGTAACATTGTTGTATGTTTGAAAATAGATAGTTGAATCCATGTGATGCTTAGTTTATATTCTTTAGGGAAGGTAATCCGAAATGTGTTTTAGATAGCTAAAAATAGTGTATTGAATGGATTTTTTTTCCTCTGAGACCTATAGGAAGCTTTTTTTCCCCAACCACAAAGGTTTATAAGGCCTTGATTATATTTAAATCTTACAAATATATTCTGAAAGTTCTCCCCTTCTATTTTATTTTTTGCCCCAACATGTCATATTGGTTTAAAGTATAACTCATTTTGAGAACATTTTCTGGACTCTCCCATCAATTGTAAAAATAGTTAATTTTTTTTCAAAATTTAAAAATAGTTAAGTTCTGATTGTGTTGCCTTTGGAAAGATGTTGATTTGGATTTAAAATGATTAAACTTGTACAAGTACTCCTTAAGGAAATACTTGTTTTTAAATCTGTTTTACTCCTTGTCCTCAAAGTGCAGCATACTTTACTTAATCTCTAAGTTTGGTTTCTTTTATTTCTGAGCACCAGTTTGTGGACATTGTATGATTGTATAAGATTCAGGATGCTTACATTTTCAATTTACATATTGTTTTTTATGGAATAGTTTACTTTGTTGGTTCTTATTTCTGTAACTTAAGATGACAGTGATTGTTAGACAAAATTGTTGAGATTATAAAATAATGTTCAGTACTAAGAGTAAGTAAATTTGTAAATTCTGAAAGTATGCTGTTCCTGTATAGTGAATTATTTCTCACAAAAGGAAAAGTGAGAAAATTGATGGAAATTAGTTTCCTTTGCTTGTTGCTCAAAGAGTTATAATTCAAACAGTAGGAGTTTTAATGAGATACAAACATGCCCATTATCTGGTCCCATCCTGTTTATAAGGGGATGTCTTCTGTGTACCTCTTTGTAAAATGTCTTATTAAATATTCTTAATGTTTAAAGGGCAAAAAGCCTAGAAGACAGGTTTTGGGTTTTTTTTTTTTTTTTCCTCCAGGAGTTCTTTTTATGGTTTTTGTTTTTTATTTTTTATATTATAGCCAAGTTATTTGAAATGCTCACTCTTCTCTCATCCTTATCCTTCTTAATTAAAAAAAAAATTTTTTTTTTTTTTTGCATTTGACCCTTTCTAAACAAAAGAGAGCTGCTATTGTTAAAAAAAAGTTGTATGGAAAGTCGTAAAGTTTTTCTACATTTTTATTATGTAACTGTTAAAGAAAAAATAGAAAAGATGTAGGTTGGAAATTAGGAAGCCTAAAACATTATTTGTAGTTACTTTTGAAAGAGCTAAATTAAAATAATTTCATCTATTATTAGAAATAAAACCCTTGAACATTTAACTAATGACTACAGCAGGAAGAGGAAAATTCTTAATTTTCTTTTCAGCTAAATTGCTACGTGTTTTCTCTCTTGGATCTTTTCTCTTTTCTAATCTTTAGAGAGCTTTATGGTTTTTATATGTGTTTTTAAAGTCTGACAATATAGTTGATGTAATTCTATCATGTTATTACTAAAACACCTTTCCAAGTGAGATTTTTTTCCATCATCCGCCTCCCCTCTCTCCCACTTGTGTAGGCACGGGGAGCTGGGTTGGCATGTTGCATCACTGCTACCATGGATACCCTTAAGAACAGGCATGTGGGTTGAGCTAAAGCAATGATGATTAGTTTTCTGGGTTTTTTTCTCCCCATAACTGTATGTTCTTCATAATGAAGACTCTTATTTTAAAATGTTTGCAAATGACTAGGTTGTGAGATGTGATGACTAAATCATCACTGCTACTGAACTGCCAAATCTTGGCCTCTATTTTCAGTAGTATTAATGTCATTTACTAATTTAAGATGATCATAAATAGCTCTATGTTCTTTTTCTGATTAATATGTTTTGAACACAAATGTTTGTTTTGCCTCTTAGTGAAAATGAAAATGTACTTTCTCTTTGAGTTTTAAAAAGTATTGTTCTGAATTCAGGTATTTTGCAGGGGAAAAAGTTCTAGTGAGCATTTCCATCATAGCAGTATTTATGACTATTGTTAGTATACATACATAGATTTTTATATAGTTTAATCAGCTTGGATACAATATTTTGTGCTTTTCACATAATGTCTTTATAAAAGATACTTATTTTTGTGTTTGTAAATTTTTGTGTTCTTAGCTAGCTTCTTTGTAAATATATGTCAGTTGGGGTGAAGTTAATATTGTCAGGGAGCCAGGCAGACAAGTGTGGTTTTGTCAGACTCCTTATCACTTAGGAAAATTAATTCAGAGGAGCAAACAAGGTCCAACCAGAATGATTTGGTAGTATTGTTATATATGTATATTTTCTTTTGTTAGCAGTAAAGCGCTATATAAACTACAGGTAAGGGCATTCATATTCTTTAGTAGAGAGGTTTCCCAGCTGTCCATTCACTTCTGAGAGAAGGGAGTTGCATAACTTTAGTACAAGAATTCTTGCAGTAGAATCATGTCCTTTTCCATCTTTTGTTATACTGCTTCTTTATCAAGTATAAAAGGGATGTTCTCTGTCTCTATTCTTTTAGGACCATGTAGCAAAAGTTTGGGTGGTAGGAGAAAGACCTGAAAAGAAAAAGAAAAAATTATCCTGTATGTTCTTGATTAAGCTTAGAAAGGAGAAAAGGAACTTTTATTATTTCAGGAGACTCTCTTATACTCAGTACCAGTTGTTGTTATTTTATTATTTAACTTATTTTCCAAAACTTGGAGTCCATATACTGCTGTTGGGGTGATATTTGAAGTTGATACATGCAGTCTTGGGAGTTCTTTCAATTAAGGATTCCCAATACATATGTTTTAGGAGTTGTATGCCAGGTTTTCATTATTTTTGTTATCAGATCCTTTTTTTTTTTCCTTGTCAATTCCTGTGAGGTGTTTCCTTCCTCTTTGAGATCTTCATGAATAATAATTTCCTCAGTTTGCAAGTGCTTACCCCAAATCTTACTAACCCTTCGGATTCCAGCTTATATATGACTTCCTCAAGGAAGCCTTCATTCATGCCCAAGATTAAAAAAGGTTTCTCTACAAATATACTTTACTATTCCTTTATAAAACACACTGTATCATATATTTGTGTGATTCTTTATTAATGTGTGTTTTTCTCAGTGTTTGATAAGCTTTAAAAGTAAGACTTTTTTCCCCAAGGTATCTCGGATGCCTAACCAAGTGTCTGAGTATCTACTTACAGTGGATACTCAGTAAATAATTGTTGAATGAATGAAGCTTTGGTACAGATGTTCCAAATTTGTGGATTAAAGAAGAATATTTTACTTTATAATGGATTTTAAGTCCTATTTTGAATATGGTTATATGTTGACATCCTAGAAAATTTCCACTAAAATTTCTCTCTCTATGATAGATCCAAAAGGATCCAGAAAGTGGCCTATCTCCCAGTGTTTTCCACCTTTTTCTTAGTTTATCGTGGGGATGTAATGTACATGTCTTGACACTTGACTACTAGTTACTTAAATATTTGGCTGATTTGTTGACTGATTATATATAAAGTATATATTTTCTTTGTGCCTTATACCTAATTTGGGAGAGACAGATCCTTTTCCATTTTTTAGGGCTTACTTCTGTCTCTAGGCTGAAAATGTTAACTCACAGCTTCAGCACTCCAGTAGAACTTTTTGCAGTGACAGAAATGTTATATATCTGTCCAATCCACCAGCACATGAAATGTGGCCAGTTTGACAGGGGAACTTAATTTTAATTTAACTAATTTAAATGGGACTTAGATTATTGATCTGTAACACCTATTCCCATATACCAGCCAATCCTTCATTTATTTACTCCCCCTGAATTTTTTTTTTTTTTAAAGATTTTATTTATTTATTTGACAGAGAGAGAGACAGAGAGAGAGGGAACACAAGCAGGGGGAGTGGGAGAGGGAGAAGCAGGCCTCCCGCAGAGCAGGGAGCCCGATGCGGGGCTCGATCCCAGGACCCTGGGATTGTGACCTGAGCCGAAGGCAGACGTCCAACGACTGAGCCACCCAGGCGCCCCCCCTCCCCTGAATTTTTTAAGCATTTTTTTGAGTGGGTAATAAACTCACATATTACTCAAACTCAAGTATCAAAACTATCATTAAAGAGTTTATATAGCAGTGTCTCATTTCTTCCCCCCCCAGTCCCCGCAAGAAACTGCTTTTGTTTCTATTTATCTTGAACGTTTTTATTTCTCCTTTATGCAGTAAGTCCTATGTTTTTCATGTTTTTACAATCTTGTGCCCCTCACCGGTTTTACTTACTTAAAATACCCTGAAGTTCTCCATTTTAGGGCACAGAGCTTTTCCTCATTTATTTTTACAGAAATACAGTATTTTACTGTATGGATATATCATACTTTTTTTAACCAAACATGAACTTTTAAGTAAATGGCATATAACAACTGGTTCTAATTGGGGAAAGATTAAAGTTGGATCCACACCTAATACTGTGTATCATGAGAAATTCCAAAATATTCAGAAGATACAAATGTATCTTTGCTGGGCACCAAAGTTCCTTCTTCTACAATTAAAAACAGTGCTTTGGTAAACAACTTTGTATGTATGTCATTTTATATTTGTGCAGGTATATCTGTATGATGTTAGGATTGCTGCTTTAGAGTGTAAGGGCATCTGTAATTTTAGTAACTATTGCCAGACTCTCCTCCATTAGAATTGTGCCATTTTGGATTCCCACCAGCAATGTATCAAAGTGATTGTTTCCCTGAAACTTTGTTGACAGAATAGATTTTCAAATTTTTGGATTTTTGACGATTTGTTGGGTGAGAAATGTTATATAAATATAGTTTTAATTTGCATCTCATATTTTCAGACAAGATTTATTGTAGTTTTTATTACAGTTTTTCTTTTGGGTTGTTGGTCTTTTTCTTAATTTTTAGGAGCTCTTTTTATAGCAAGGAGATTATTTCTATTTTTTTTCTCTTAAAATGATGTACTTTCTGCTTAATTTCTGACCATAACCATGATTCTTATGTGAGGAATTTCTAGTATAAAAGGTATGGGCATTTTCAGTGTTTTCATAAATATTGCCACAGTATCTTAACTTTCACCTTCAGACTTTGCCCGGTTAAAATTCCCTATTTTATATTAAATGTGTTTTCATTAAATTGTTTCTCCATTTACATCTGGAAAGGCTCATTACAATTCCTAATCTTATTCATGATTAAATTTCTTTGAACTTTCCAGAATGTATTGTCTTGTTTCTTGACTATTTCACCTTTTCATTAGTTTTCTATATGCAGTTAGTGTTCATCTGGGGTTCACTTTATTTAGGACCTACTGAATTGGAATAATAGAGATTGCGTTTCAAGTACTACCCTTTCCTTTTACAATCGGACTTTCAAGTGAATGAGGACTAAGACTAATGTTTTTCCTGTTTTGTTATTCTTGTTTTAAAATTTCTTGTAGTCTGCATTCTATAGCAGTCACTCAACTGAAGTTGTGTCACTTAGCTTGGGCAGAGAGTGAAGAAGAATATTTAAGAGCTCAGGCTCTAGAGACCTTTGAAGTTCTAGTACCAATGCTTGATTCCTGGACAAGTCACTTAATCCTTCTGTGTTTCAGTTTCCTCATCTCTAAAATGGGGAAAATAATGGCACTTACTTTACAGGGTTGTTAAAGATTGTCAAGTGTGTGAAAGGACGACTACCTAGTAAGACTTTACTAATTGTTAGATCTTTTTATAATTTTTATTAAATAGTAATACAATATATAACCTTCTGGTTGGACAAAACAGTCTTTTTCTGAACCGTTCTCTTTGTGTTTGACACTGTAGGTTTTCCTTCTTTTCTAATTCCTATTCCTTGCCTTTTATGACTAGTGTGCTGGTTCTTATTAGGGGTGGTAGATGGTACAGCTCTATCATTAAGGCATTCTGGAAATAGGAATAAAAGGAAAATGAAAAAGGGTGAGATTTAAAGACACTTCTACCCCTGCCTGTTTCTATTTTATCTACCTCTTCATTTGCTGCTTAGATATTAGAGTTACGTTAATGCTCGATCTTTGGAGACAGCTTGCTGAATCTTTGGTTGCCAAAAGTTCATGAATGTAATAACTTTGACACTTCTTTTGATGATTCATGTGTAGTCTTATATAGATAGAGAAAAAGGATTGTCCATATGTGGGAATAGAAACTTATTTGTGATTCCATTGGGTACTCAACAACTGGTTGTTTTAACTAGATGGCTGATAGAGAGGTAGGAAATAAATCACCAGAGAAATGTTGACTTGTTGGCTTATTATTGCTTGGGAATTAAAATAGAAAATTTGGCTTCTTTGGGTGAAACAGCTGTCTTTTATTTAAATGTTCATATTTGTATGTCAGGGCACTTTTAGTTGTGCTAGGTTGTATTAAAATTGTATGTTAGCCAGCAACTTTGAAAGGGGTGTTGTGAGACCTTTTAAAAGAAAGTCCCTGTACATAGATTTCAGGATTTTTTTAGATTTTTAAAAGCTAAATTTTAATAGTAAATAGAAATGCTGCCCTCTACCGTTTGCTCATTGTTTTACTGCCAGGTAAAAGTGTTCAATAACCTGTAGTAGGATAATTTTTTAAAGTATATATTATTATTAGATTGGAGTATAATTATATAAAACATTCTGATAACTTAGTTGTTAAAGTGTATTTATTGCTTAATGCCAACTCCCATTAAATATGTTCATTGTCATTTTCGCATTTAGAAAAACTTGGATCCTGGAACAAAGTTCAGTTTAGTTTTCACTTCATTCTGTGGTGAGCTTTAAGTAGGTGCTAGGTTGATTCCTTATGGTTGCATGATTCAAAGTTTGTATTGATAGCTTATAAGCAAACTAAAAATAAATTTTATAGGTAAAGATAATTTTTCTAAAATAATCCATTTTAATTTCTTATGTTAATGTATTTCAAATTTTAATCGGTATTAAAGAGCCATGTTGAATCTTCGTGTGTTTATTAAAAGGCACTGCCTAAACAGTAGTGATACTGAGCAAATTTTAACTTGGATTTCATGGTTTTTATGTAAAATGAAGGGATTAGAAGAAACCATTTTTAAGATTCCCTTTAGCTTTGTTTTACTGAGTACTTACTGTATATGTAGTGCTATACTGTCTGTAAGAAAGACATGGAAAAACAGATGATTAGTATGGTTCTTGCTTTAGATCAGGGGTCAGCCAGTGGGCCAGATTAGATCATGCTCATTCATTTAATCATTGTCATGGCTGCTTTTGTGCTCTAGCAGCAGAGTTGAGTAGTTGCAGCAGAAACCATGTGACCTGCAGAGGTGAAAATATTTACCATCTGGCCCTTTACAGAATATATCTGCCGACCCCTGCCCCAGATGAACTTCTGATCTAGTGGGGAAGATAAATAACTAAAAAGATGATTTTGAATTGATGTTTATAAAGGACACATGGGAAAAATGCCAGGAGTAGTTTAAAGTTAGCAACAATAAAAAAAATATGCTTTCATCATTAGCACCATTCCCCCAGTTCAGTAGTGTATTAACATCTTCCAGTAATTCCTAGAGATTCCTGTTTATCAGCCATTAATGATATCCTGTTTCGCAGCCTTGTTATTATCATCATCATTGACTTTTTTTGTAAAATGCACAAATCTAAGTATGTATTTTCATGCCTTTTTAGAACTGTGATCACTGCCCACAAAAAGATATAAAATATTTACAGTACTCCAGAAGATTCCCTTTTGCTCTTTATGAAACAGTATGCTTTCCCCAGAGATAATCCGTTTTTCTGTCCCACATCATTGTAAATTAGTTTTGCACTTGTTATAAATGTAATCATGCAGTGTATATGGTTGTTTACAGCTTCTTTTACTCAACATCTATGTGACTGTGCTGGTCAGTAATTTGTTCCCTTTTATTGCTATATAGTATTCCATTGTATGAATATACTACAGCTTGTTTATTCTGTTACGGGAATTTTGGTTTCCATTTTGGGGCTATTAAGAATAAAGCTGCTTTGAACATTTTTGTACAAGTCTTTCTCTTGGGTATTTATACCTGGGAGGTAGAGGGGGAGGAATCAAAGACAGTTTCACCTACTTTATAAGTTTATCCCCTGCTCCATTATAAAGTGGTAACTTTACATTTCTTCATAAACCCTGTGACTTAGATAACCTACCTTTTGTCTGAATCGAACAGGTCTTATTTATGATGTCAATTTCAGTTGCTATTGGGTATCTAGAGGTCTTTGCTGAGAATTCTGATAGCAGGTTGAAGGAAAGAGTGCTGTCATAAATTAGTAGTCTTTGCCATGGTTGAGGGATTGGAGTAGGGTGGGGGACTTGGCAGAACAATGGGATCATTTGTATTTAATATATTTTGAAAATTCTTTTATGTCATTGAATACAGTTCTATAGCATTTAAAATTACTTTGTTTTGATAGGTCATAAGACTTCCTTAATTTCATTTATTGTACTTTTCACTCTGAGAACGTCTATTTGCTCTTTTTTGGAAATTCCATTTTTCTTTTTAAATTCATTATTGTATCCACTTTGTATATCCTTTCCTCTTGTGTTGTTATTTTACATATTTAAAATTGCCGTTTTTGTCTTCTGCTAGTTTTTTTTTTTTAAAGATTTTATTTATTTATTTATTTATTAGAGAGTGAGCGAGAGAGAAACAGCATGAGAGATGGGAGGTCAGAGGGAGAAGCAGGCTCCCCGCTGAGCCGGGAGCCCGATGTGGGACTCGATCCCAGGACCCTGGGATCATGACCTGAGCCGAAGGCTGTCGCTTAACCAACTGAGCCACCCAGGTGCCCTGTCTTCTGCTAGTTCTAATGTCTGTGTCATCTGTGGTTCTCCTGTGGGTCTGCTTTTAATAGTTCTTCCCTTATTTATGTTTTCCTGATTTTTCTCCTATCTTGAAGTTTTTGTTGTGTGCTTTACATAGTGTGTAAAAAAAAAAAAAAAACCCATTGAGATTAAACCCTTGTTCTTTACCTTTCCAGAAGCTGGAATGAAACTAATCAGTTGGGAGTTGAGTTTGTATAGGGCTAGGTTGCTTCATTGTTACTTTCTGCTTACTGCTATTTTCAAATATCCTAAGAGTGAGATCAGTTCTGTGTCTTTCATAGGTCCTTTCAACGAGCAGGACTTTAGATTCTAAGAACTTTGAGACTACAGAAATGTTTCAGTGCTTTTCTAGCCCAACTCCCAGCCTCCTATGCTGCAGTTACCATTAGTAAATGTTCCTGGAACATGATCCATTTACCATTAGTAAATGTTCCAGGAGCATGATCCAGGGTGTGGGGATAACAAACTCTCCATTTTAGGCTCTTCCAGGTTCTAACTTGTCATGCCAACCCCCAGGTCACTAAAAACTCCACTCCTTAGGGCGCCTAGCTGGCTCAATCAGTAGAGCATGCAACTCTTGATCTTGGGGTTGTGAGTTTGAGCCCCACGTTGGGCATAGAGATTACATTTTAAAAAATGCACTTCTTACCCCAGCAGAGTTTCTTAACCGTATCAGGCCCAGTCCTTTGCCTCCTTGGGTCTAAACTTGCCAAATACTTCATTTATAGAAGTGTCTGCCTTCTTAAGAAAAGGTTTATTTCTTTGGGATTTGGATTCTTTAGATTAATTTATATTCAGAAATTTCCATTTTTTTTTTTCTTGGTTAAACTTTTAAATTTTGTGATGATTATAGATTCATGTGGTTGTAAGAAATAATACAGAGGTCTCCTTTGCTGTTTACCCAGTTTCCTGCAATGGTTACCATAGTATAATATCACTAACCAGGGTATTAACATTAATACAGTCAAGATACAGAACTTTTCCATCACCACAAAGATCCCTCAGTTGCTTTTGCCACACCCACTTCCTCCCACCCCTATCCCCATCCCCTTCATAATTCACAGCCACTACTAATCTGTACTCCATTTCTAATATTTTGTCATTTCAAAAATTTTATATAAATGGAATTGTAAGTACATAAACTTCTGGAATTGGCTTTTTTAAACTCAGCATAATTTTTTTGGAGATTCGTCCAGAAAATTGTTGTTCCTTTTTGTTGCTGAGTGCTATTCCATAATATGGATGAAACACTGTTTAACCATTCATCTGTTGAAGGATATTGGAGTTTTTCCAGTTTTTGACTATTACATATAAAGCTCCTATTAAACATTCATGTGTAGGTTTTCTCCGGGGTGGCTGTACCATTTTACATTCCCATCAACAATGTATGAATGATCCTGTTTCTCTGCATCTTCATCAGCATTTTGTGTTGTCACTGTTTTTTATTTTAGCCACTTTCATGGGTGTGTAGTGTTATGTCATTGGTTTTAATTTATATTTTCCTAATGGCTAATGATATTGAACATCTTTTCATATGCTTATTTGCCATCTGTATATTCTTCTTGGTGAAATCCCTCTTCATGGCTTTTGCCCATATTCTGATTGTTTTGGGCTTTTTTTGTTTTTTGTTTTTTACTGTTGAGTTTTGAGAGTTCTGTACGTAATCTAGTATACTAGTCCTTTGTCAGAAACGTCATTTGCAAACATTTTCTCCCAGTCTGTGCTTGTCTTTTTACTTTTTATCCTCTTACTAGGGTCTTCCATATGGAGCAAAAATTTTTAAATTTGGTGAAGTCCAGTTTATTAACTAATGCTTTCTTCATGTGTCATACTTTTGGTAACAAATCTAAGATCTCTTTGCCTGGTCTCAGGTTCTGAAGATTTTGTTTTTTAAAACAAGTCCATGATTTATTTTGAGTTAGTTTTTGTATAAGATGTGGGACATAGGTTGAGGTTCTTTCTTTGTTTTTTCTATCCTGTAGATATCCACTTGTTCCACCACTATTTATTGAGAAGGCTGTCTTTCCTCCATTGAATTGCTTTTACAGATTTGTCATAAATTGGCTGGGCATTGTATAGAGCTGTTTGGTTCCATTGATTTATGTGTTTATTCACCACAAATATCACACAGTCTTGATTACTGTAGCTATATATATGTTTTGAAATTGGATAGACTGATTTCATCCATTTTATTTTTTTTCAAAATTGTTTTAGTTTTTCTAGTTTGTCTTTCCAAATTTTGTAATAATCTACAAAACTTATCTTGAGATTTTGATTGGATTTTAATTGTGTTAAATCTGTATATTGATTTGGTGAAAATTGACATCTTTACTATGTTGATTGAGTTCCAGTCTGTGAACATGGTATGGCTCTCTTTTTAACTTATCATTAATTTCTTTCATCAGCATTTTGTAGTTTTCAGTGTACAAGTCTGGTACACTTTTATTAGATTTACACATTTATTAGATTTACACATGGTGTGTCATTTTTGTGTTGAGTGATTGTAAATGATACTGTAATTTTTTTTTTTTATGTTGGCTCCACACCCAGGGTGGAGCCCAGTGCTGGGCTTGAACTCATGAACCTGAGATCAAGACCGGAGCTGAGATCAAGAGTCAGACACTTAACTGACTGAGCCACCCAGGCAGCCCAATGATACTGTATTTTTGAATTCAATATTCATATGTTCATTGCTACTGTATAAAAATACAGTTGACTTTTGCATTTTTTATCTTGTCTCCTGTGATCTCACTGAACTCAACCTATTACTCTTAAGAGTTTCTTTGTAGATTATTTGAGACAACCCTGAAAATTGGGACAGTTTTATTTCTTCTTTCTACTCCCTATGCCTTTATTTCCTTTCATTGCCTTATTGCACTGGCTAGAATAAGAATGGTAAAAGCAGACATCCTCCCTTGTTCCCAGTATTAGGAGAAAAACAATCTTTCCCAGTTAACTGTAATACTTACTGTAAGTTTTTTATGTAGCTGCTCTTTCCCAAGTTGAGCAAGTTTGCCTCTATTCCCTTTTTTCTGAGTTTTTATCATGAATGGGTGTTGATTTTGTCAGATGCTTTCTCTGCATTGATTGAGGTTATGTCATTTTTCTTCTTTAACCTGTTAATATGAATGATCACACTGATTGATTTTCAAATATTGAACCGGGCTTGAATCCCTGAAATAATCTCACTTAGTCATGGTTTATAACACTTGTTGTATGTTGCTGAATTTTATTTGCTAATATTTTGTTGAAGATCTTTGCTTCTATATTCGTGAGCGTTATTGGTCTGTGGTTTTCTTTTTTTATGTACTGTCTTTTGTTTTTGCTATCCATATAAACTGGTTTTGTTATGAGGGTAATGCTAGCTTCATAAAATTAATTGAGATTCTCTTTTTGGTTTGTTTGTTTGTTAGTCTTCCTAGGTATTTGTCAGTTTTACTGATTATTTCACAAAACCAGCTTTCTGTTTCATTGATTTTTTTTTTTCTATTTTTCTGTTTTCAGTTTCATTGCTTTCTGCTTTATCTTTGTTTTCTTTCCTTCTGCTTGCTTTGGGCTTATTTTGTTTGTTTTTTCCCTATATTCTTGAGGTGGGAGCTTAGATTATTAATTTGAGACTTTTTCCTCTTCTTAGGTGTGCCTTAGTGCTGTAAATTTCCCTGTCAGCACTATTTTAGCTGTTTCTAACATATTTTGATATGTTGTATTTTTATTTTCCTTTATTTCAATGGATTTTTTCACAATTGCCCCTTCCATCCTTGGATTATTTAGAAGTGTGTTATTTCGTTTCCAAGTGATTGGAGATTTTTCCTGCTGTCTTTCTGTTGTTAATTTCTAGTTTGATTCCATTGTAGTCAGGGAACATACTATGTATGATTCCACTTCTTTTAAATTTGTTGAGGTTTGTCTTACAACCAAGATATATATAGTCTATTTTTGTATATGTTCTCTGGACACTTGAAAGGATGTGTATTCTGCTGTTGTTGGGTGGAATGTTCTATAAATAAATCTATTAGATCCTAATTACAGGTGGTGTTGAGTTTTTCTTTATCTTTCCTGATTTTCTTTGTAGTTCTGTCATTTGTAGAGAGAGGGTTGTTGAAGTCTCCAAGTACAAGATTTGTCAGCTTATTCTTACAGTTTTGTCAGTTTTTGCTTCACACACTTTGTACCTTTGTTGTTGGGTACATGCACATTTAGATTTAGGATGGCTATGTCATCTTGGCGAAATAACCTTTTTATAATTATGTAATGTTTTTCTCTGATCTCTGTGTCTGTTTTTATGCCAATACCATGTTGTTACAATGACTATAATCTTGTAATGGAGTTTGAAATCAGAGTGCTTGGTGCCTCCAGCTTTGTTCTTTTAGAGAATTGCTTTGGCTATTTAGGGTCTTTTGTGGTTCCATACAAATTTTAGGATTGCTTGTTCTATTTCTGTGAAGAATGCCATTGGAATTTTGATGGAGATTGCATTGACTCTGTAGATACTTTGGGTAATATGGGTGTTTTAACAGTATTAATTCTTCCAATCCATGAGCACTGAATATCTTCCCGTTTATTTGTGTCTTCTTCAGTTTCTTTCATCAGTGTCTTATAGTTTTTAGTGTACAGGTCTTTCACCTCCTTGGTTAAATTTATCTTTAGGTATTTTTTTTGATGCAGTTGTAAATACGATTATTTTCTTAAATTATCTTTCTGATAGTTTGTTGTTAGTGTACAAAAACACAATAGATTTTTGCATATTGATTTTATACTCTGTGGCTTTACCGAATTTGTGTATTTTGACAGGTTTTTTGGTGGCATTTTCTATTTATAAAATCATGTCATCTGCAAACAGAGTTTTACTTCTTTCTCTTCAGTTTGGATACCTTTTATTTCTTTTTCCTGCTTAATTTTTCTGGCTAGGACTTTCAGTACTATGTTGAATAAAAGTGTCAAGAGTGGTCTTACTGATCTTAGAGGAAAAGCATTCAGATTTTCACCTGATGTTAGCTGTGGGCTTGTCATATATGGTTTTTATTAGGTTGAAGTACATTCCCTCTATACCCACGTTGTTGAAAGTTTTTACCATAAATCTATGTTGAATTTTGTCAAATGATTTTTCTGCATCTATTGAGATGATCATAATGATTTTAATCCTTCATTTTATTAATGTGTATCATGTTGATTGATTTATGGATATTGAACCATCCTTGCATTCCTGTAATAATTGTCACTTGATCATGGTGTATGATCCTTTTAATGTGTTCTTGAATTCACTGCGCTAATATTTGGAGTATTTTTGCATCTATGTTCACCACAGATAATTGGCCTGTAATTTTCTTTTTTCTCGTGGTGTCCTTGTCTGGTTTAGGTATAGGGTAATCCTGCCCTCATAAAATGAATTTGGAAACATTCCTTCCTCTTTAGTTTTTGCGAAGAGTTTGAGGAGGGAAGTAGTAAATCTTCTTTGAATGTTTGGTAGAGTTTACCACTGAAGCCATCTGGTCTTGGACTTTTGTTTTTTGGGAGGTTTTTGATTACTGATTCAATCCTGTTACTAGGAATTTGTTTATTAACATTTTCTATTTCTTCCTGACTTAGTCTTGGAGGATTGTATGTTTCTAGAACTTACCCAGTTTGTTGGTATATAATTATTGTTGTCCAGTTTGTTGGTATATAATTATTCAGAGTAGTCTCTTATGATCCTTTGCATTTATTTGGTGTCATTTTTAACTTCTCTTTCCTTTCAGATTTTATTCATTTGAGCCCTCTCTCTTTTTTTTTTAAAGAGTCTAGCTGAAAAGTTTGTCAGTATTATCTTTGCAAAGAATCAGCCTCAGTTTCATTGAACTTTTTATTGTCTTTTCAGTCTCTTTCATTTATTTAGTTCAAATCTTTATTATTTCCTTTCTTCTAGCTTGGGCTTTGATTGTTCTTTTTCTAGTTCCTTTAGGTGTAAAGTTAGATTATTTATTCAAGATTTTTTTATTTCTTGAGTTAGGCCTGTATTGCTATGAGCTTTCTTCTTAGAACTGCTTTTGTTGAATCTATTTTGTTAACCTTAAAAATAAAACTACCAATTATTTTAGCAGGAAAAATGGTTTTATTCAGGAATAGTAAGAATTGCAGTTGAGGACAAGGAAGCGACAAGCAAAAACCATGGGCGGGTCTGTACAACAAGGGAGAGGGATGCTCCTTTATGGATGAAAGGGGAAGTCAGGAAGGCCTTTGTGAACAAAAAATTCATTGGAGTAAATTGGGAGTTTGAAGTATAGTGGCTTTTCATTGGCTGAGTTGCGACAGCCTCTCATTGGCTGGGATGTGTTGCTGCGGGGAGGAGGAAAAATTTTCTGCCTCCTGCTGGCATAGTAAAGTAATTCACATGCAAGATCTAGCTCTTGCTGTTGGGTCTGCAGTTGACCTTGAGTGAGTGGGGATGAGACCTCCCTGTGCTAGCTAGCCTTCCAACTCCATTCTAAGCAAGATTTTTTTTTCTTAATATTTTCACACATAGATTTTGATATGTAGTTCCATTTTCATTTGTTTCAACTTTTTTTTTTTATTTCCCCTTTGATTTCTTTGTTGACCCCTTGGTTATTCAGTAGCTCGTTGTCTAATTTCAGCGTATT
The DNA here is from genome assembly GCF_029215605.1 of Mirounga angustirostris. NCBI lineage: Eukaryota > Metazoa > Chordata > Mammalia > Carnivora > Phocidae > Mirounga > Mirounga angustirostris. Next base: position 71,233,952 of record NW_026991709.1, on the reverse strand, counting down.
TGTGATTTTCCCAGTTTTCTTCTTGTAATTGATTTCTATTTTCATACCATTATGGTCAGAAAAGATACTTGCTATGACTTCAGTCTTTTTAAATTTATTGAGACTTGTTTTGTGGTCTTACATGTATCCTATAGAATGTTTCACGTGCATTTGAGAAGAAGGTGTATTCTGCTGCTCTGGGATGGAGTGTGTGTGTGTGTGTGTGTGTGTGTGTGTGTGTGTGTATTGGCGGGGGAGAAAGAGAGGAAGGGGAGGTGAGAAAGCCCGTCTGGTCTAATGTTTCATTTAAGGCCAGTGTTTCCATATTGATCTTCTGTCTGAATGATCTAGCCATCAATGTAAGTGTGGCATTAAATTCCCCTACTATTGTATTGCTGTCAGTTTCTCCCTTTTATGTCTGTTAGTATTTGCTTTATATATTTAGGTGCGCCTATATTGTATGCATAAATATTTATAAATCTTATATTTTCTTGTTGGAATGACCCCTTTATCATTATGTAATGCCCATCTTTGTTTTAAAGTATATTTGTCTGATATAAATATAGCGACCCCACCTTTCTTTTGGTTTCCATTTGCATGAAACTCTTTTTCCATCCCTTTACTTTGTTGCCGTGTGTCCTTCCATCTGAAGTAAATCTCTTGTAGGCCACACATAGATGGGTTTTGTATTTTTATCCATTCAGCCACTAATGTCTTTTGATTTGAGGATTTAGTTCATTTATATTTTGAAGTAATTATCAATAGGTATGTACTTAGTGCCATTTTGTTCATTGTTTTCTGGCTATTTTGTAGTTCCTCTCTGTTCCTTTCTTCTGCTTTCTTCCTTTGTGATTTGATGACTTTCTTTAGTTTTATGCTTAGATTCTTTCTCATTATCTTTTGTGTATACTAGCTTTTTTGCTTAGGGTTACCATGAAGCTCACATATAACAGCCTATGTATATAACAGTGTATTTTAAGTGGATAGCAAGTTAAGTTTGAATGCGTTCTATGTCTGCATTTTTACTCCACCCCATTTATGTTTTTGATGTCACATTTTACATCTTTTTATTTTGTGTACTCTTTAATTAATTATTGTGGTTGTTTTTACTAGTTTTGTCTTTTAACCTTCATATTAGTTTTATAACTGATTAATCCACTACCTTTATTATATATTTACCATTACCAGTGAGATACTTACTTTTGAATGTTTTCTTGTTACTAATTAGTGCCCTTTCTTTTCAGCTTAAAGAAGGCCTTGTAAAGCCAGATTAGTGGTGATGAATTCCTTTTAGCTTTTGCTTGTCTGGAGAAAACTTTATCTGTCTTTCAGTTCTCAATGGTAACCTTGCCAGGTGGAGTATTCTTGGTTAAAAGTTTTTTCCTTTTAGCACTTTGAATATATCATGCCACTCTCTTTTGGCCTGCAAAGTTTCTGCCAGTAAATGTGCTGATATTCTTCTGGGATTCCCTTGTATATAACAATTTTTTTTTTTCTCTTGTTGCTTTTAAGATTCTTGCTTTATCTTTAACTTTTGACATTTTAATTACAGTGTGTCTTGGTGTGGATCTTTTTGGGTTCTTCTGTTTTGAAAGTCTCTGGACTTCCTGGATCTTCATGTCTTTTTCCTTCTCCAGGTTAGGGAAGTTTTTGGCCATTATTTCTTCAAATAAGTTTTCTGCCCCTTTCTTCTTCTGGGACACCTAAAGTGTGAATGTTATTCTGCTTGATGTTGTTCCATGGGTCCTTAAGCTGTCTTCACTTTTTTTCATTCCTTTTTCTGTTGGCTGCTCTGGGGGACTTCTGCCCTGTCTTCCAGATCATTGATTCTTTCTTCTGTTCTTCTCTAGTCTGCTGTTGAGCCCCTTTACTATATATTTCAGTTCATTTATTGTATTCTTCAGCTCTGTGACTTCTTTTTGGTGCTTTTTAATATTTTCTATCTCTGTTGAAGTTCTCACTGTGTTCATGCATTCTTCTGAGTTCAGTGAGCATTTTTATGACCATTAATTTGAACTCTTAAGTAAATTATATTTATTTCGTTAAGTTTTTTTTGCCTCAGATTTTAGCTTATTTTTTCATTTTGAACATATTCCTGTTTCTTCCTTTTGCTTGACTCTCTGTTTCTTTGTAATAGACAAAACAGCTGTCTCTCCCAGTCTTGAAGGAATGACCTCATATAGGAGATGAACCTTATCACTGAATCTTATTTAATTTTGCCCTAGTTCTTGGTTCTCTCAAATATTTGTGATTGTCTAATCATCCTGATTTATTCTTGTTAGGTCCCATTTGTTGACGGTATGCCAATACCTGTCAGTATTCTAGAGGAAGGCATCTCGGTCAGCAGCTGGTTTCAGGTTGATTGAAAGCCACACTCTGAGGCAGTAGTTTTTAAAGCATCAAATATATACCATCCTGTGGCACAACAGTAGTAAACCCTGCTGGCTTCCAGACCAGTCAACCTGAGGTGCCCCCTTCATAACAGTTGGGAAAAAATTGGGACTCCAGACAAGTTATGAGCTCCTTCCCAGGAGGTACCAGTGAGCTGTAGCAAGGTCAAGGGAGAGTGCAAGGATGGTGTCCCTTAGCCCCCATTCCCTGAGAGCATTTTGGTAGCTTCTAGGTGTGTAGTAAACTGACACCTGTCTCTCAGGCTGAATCTGTAGGACAAGTAAATAGGCCTTTTTCATAGGAAAACTGGTGATGTGTTTCATTCTGCTGTCTGTGCAGTGCCCTGGGGGTGGTAGCCTGCCAAGAACTGCCGCCACAGTTTCAGACCCATGGGGCCCGGAAATGCAGACCCCCCCAGCCACCAGGGCCAGGTACTCATTGAGCATCCCCCGTGTGGACTACTTGTGCCTGCTGGCTTTAGCAGAGCTGAGGGTGAGCTTGGGGATGAGGTGCATCTGCTGGCTTTTGGGGGGCCACTGGTGAGTGTGGGGGTAAGGCACGCCCACTGTGGTAGCAAGGTAGAGTAGTCCTTTCTCATCCCCAGTTGCATTTCATGAGCCAGTATTGAGTATTAAAGTCCATAGTTTACATTGGGGTTCACACTTTATGCTGTATATTCTGTGGGTTTTAAAAATGTATAATGACATGTATCTACCATTATATTACCACACAGAATAGTTTCATTGCCCAAAAAATCACCAGTGCTCTACCTATTCATTTCTCCCTCCCGCCCTGCACCTCTGGCGACTATTGATCTTTTTTCCTGCCTTTGTAGTTTTTTTGTTTTCCAGAATGTCATAAGGTTGGAATTATACAGTATGTAGCCTTTTCAGTTTGTCTTCTTTCATTTAGTAATATGGTTTTAAGATTTCTCTGTGTCTTTTCATGGCTTGATGATGGCGCATTTCGTTTTATTGATTCCATGTATGTATGCATCACAGTTTATCCATTCAAAGACATCTTGGTTTCTTCTACGTTTTGGCAGTGATGACTAAAGCTGCTACATCCATGTGTAGGTTTTGTGTGGATGTAAGTTTTTAAATTATTTGGGTATACACCAAGGTGTGTGGTTGCTGGATTGTATGCTGAGTATGTTTAATTTTGTGAGAAACTGCCAAACTGTCTTCCAGAGCGGCTGTACCATTTTGCATTCCCGTGAAAGAGAGTTCCTATTACTCCACATCCTCACCAGCATTTGGTGTTTTGGTTTTTAGTGATTCCAGTTTGGTGTGTGCTAGTATCTTGTATTTTACAATTCACTAATGATGTATGATGTTGAGCATCTTTTCATATGCTGTTTTGCCATCTGTATACTTTGGTAAAGTATCTATTCAGATCTTTTGTCCATTTATCATTGTTTTTGTTTGTTTATATACTACTGAATTTTAAGAGTTTGTATATTTTGGTTATTAGTCCTTCATCAGATAAGTGTTTTGCAGATATTTCCTCCCAATCTGTGGCTTGTCTTTTCATTATATGAACAGTGTCTTGCAAGAGCAGAAGTTTTTAATATTAATGAAGTGCAACTTATCGATTTTTTTCTTTCATAAATCATGCTTTTGGTGTTACATCTAAAGAGTTATTGTCAAACCCAAGGTCACATAGATTTTCTTATGTTTTTTTTCTAGGAGTTGAGTTTTACAGTGTTATCTTCTAAAGATATCAAAAATCAAGACTAAAGTGTTTAATATTCATGCAAATATTTACCATTTTTTATGGTTTTTATTGTATTGTGTAGATCATGTGGATTCTTTTTCATCATGAAGAACTTTAACATTTCTTGAAAGGCACTTCTGTTGATGAATTCTCTTAGGTTTTGTTTTCCTGGAAAAGTTTTTCTTTTTTTTTTAAAAGATTTTTTTTTTTTTTTAAGATTTTATTTATTTATTTGACAGAGACAGCGAGAGAGGGAACACAGGCAGGGGGAGTGGGAGAGGGAGAAGCAGGCCTCCTGCTGAGAAGGGAGCCAGACGCAGGGCTCGATCCCAGCACCCTGGGATCATGACCTGAGCCGAAGACAGATGCTTAATGACTGAGCCACCCTGGTGCCCTCTGGAAAAGTATTTTGCCTTTATTTTTGAATGGTATTTTTGATGAATATAAAATTCTAGGTTGACAGCTTTTTTCCCCAACACTTTAAAGACCTTACTTGCAGTGTTTCTGATGAGAAGTCTTCTGTGGTTCTTCTCTCTCTTTTCCTATAAATAATGTGTCCTTTTTCCTCTCTTTGCTTTAATCTTTGTTTTTGACAGGTTTTTAGTAATTTGAGTATCATGTGTCTTGATACGTGTATGTAGAGGTAGGGGTGTGTGTGGTTGTGTGTGTGTGTGTGTGTGTGGTGTGTTCTGTTTGGGATTTGCTGATAAGCCCTTTGGAGCAGTGTGTTTATAGTTTTATACAGTTTGGAAAATTTTTGACTATTTAAAAAAAAAAAACTTTTTTCCCTGCTTTCATCTAATTTCTGTCCTGGGATTTCAATTACATGTTTGTTAGATTTCTTGATACTGTCCTATAGTTCACTGTGGCTATATTTATTTATTTTTGCTTTATTTTTTCTCTGTCCTCCAGTTTAGGTCATTTCTATTGTGACTTCAAGTTCACTTGTTTTTGGTGTCTAATCTGTTGTTAATCTCATCTAATAGATTTTTCATTTCAGACATTGTGTTTTTCATGACTTAGAATTTCCACTTGCTACATTTTTATTGTTTGTGTCATTATGTTGATTTTTAAAAAATCCTTTAACGTGTAATTTATAAAAGCATTTCAAAGTTTTTGTCTGCTAATTCCATCATATGACATTTCTAGATATGTTCTAATGGACTAATTTTCTTCCTGTGATGGGTCACAGTTTTATGCTGCTTTTGCATATAGAGTCTTTTCATTTTTTATTGGGTGCCAGACATTGTGAATGTTGTTGAGTGTTGCTGAATATTGTTTTCTGTCAAGAGTAATACAGTTTTTTTGGCAGACAGTTAAATCTTTTGCAGATAAGATTGATTCTTTTAAGAGTTCTTTTTAGACTTTTTTTTAAAAAATTGGGTCTCTAGTAGCCTTTTTTTGGTGTTCTGTCTTGCAAATTCCACCTGCTTCACACTCCCTGAGAACTGGTCTTAATCTCTTTAATTCAGTGAGATGACTGTGTTTATTTGGGTTTCCTCATTTTGTGTCAGGTTCCCAGATCTGCCTCCCAGTGGAAGGCCAGAAAAATAGTAGCACTCATCCTCATTTTTTTTTTTCTCTCAGGTATCACAGCCCTGCACTCTGTTTATTGTCCCAATGTCTGGAAACTGTCATTGTGTGTATGTTTTCCTTGTTTTCTAGTTGTTTCTAGGCAGGAGGACAAGTTCTCTACGACTCCTTTGTAGCCTGACACAGTTCTTCTTCTTCTTCTTTTTTTAAAGATTTTATTCATTAGAGAGCAGGAGAAGGGGGAGGGGCAATGGGAGAGGGAGAACCAGACTTACCACTGAGCAGGGAGCCCTGTGTACACAGGGCTCGATCCCAGGACCCTGAGATCATGACCTGAGCCTGAGATCATGACCGTATTATGATTAAACATCTGTTATTGTTTCCAAAGTAAGAACTTTAGTCAGTAAGGACTGTACTCCTAAATTTCATTTTTTATAATAAATTCATCTTTTTATTCATCTATTATTCAGAATATTTTGTCCTTGCTGCTTCTGTTCTCTCCTCCCTGAGAAAAGTACTCTGTGTAGAAATTTTGGACTCATTTTAGTTTGAGAAGTGTTGTGCTTTTTCTTTTCTTAACTGGGTAATCTGGGTTTGTAAGCTTGTCTGTTAGAATCACATAGGGAGCTTGTTAAAAATAAAGATTGCTAGGTTTGAATCAGATTGAATACCTGGGAATTTTAATCAGATAGCTCACCATTTGGAAACCACTATTCAAAACCTGATCTCTGGTATTCTAGGATTCCTTAAAGACTGTGTGTTGATTGGTTCAGGAGCACATACCCAGGACTTATGATGGGACTCACTGACCCTCAACCAGAGCCTCTCTTGCTTTTATCTGTTTTGTTTTCTGGGACATCCACCTCAGATGTGGTTTCAAAGAAGTTTTATGCTAAAAAGCATATATGTTTACCACAGGTAGAGCTTATCAGAGCTCTGCTTCTGATATGTAATAGGCTTATCTCTATAGAGAAGCCTCTGCAATAACTATATAAGGTAGGAGTTATGGCTTGTTGAAGCTTATATAAAATTTTTAAAATGGTTACACAAATATGATTCTCAAATAATGTACTCTGAGTTATAATTTTCACTTTATGGATTTTCTGAGTATACTCAACATATTTTTAATAAGTTCTTAAATCTGATTTTTAAAAATCTTTGAATAGAAGAAGTTGAAAAATGGTAGTTGCTACCTTTACATGTAGTTCTTTCAATCCATGGATTTAGAATGTATTTATTTAAATCTTAGTTTACATTATTTACAGTATTAAATGCTTTATATCTTTCAGTGTATGACTTTTGCTGTTTTACTGTATTTTTTTCCTACATATTATGCTTTTTGATGGTAATGTGAATGGATTTAGTATTAATTTCAGATTGTTCATTGTTTGTATATAGAGTTACAGTTCATTTTTGTATGTTGCTCTTGAGTCCTTTATCCTTACTGAACTTGTTTATTAGTTCTAGGAGGGTTTTTTTGTTGTTTTTGGTTTTTTTTGTGGGTTCCTTAGGATTTTTTACACGTAGGATCATGTCATTTGCAAATAAAGGCAGTTTTACTTCTTCCTTTCCAATCCGGGTATCTTTTATTTTTCTTGTCTGATTGCACTGGCTAGAACTCCAGTACAGTTTTGAATAAGAGTGGCTAATTTGTACATTCTTTACATGTTTTTGATCTTAAGGAGAAAGCATTCAATCTTTCACCGTTGAATACGGTGTTAGATGTAGGTTTTTTTGTAGGTGCCTTTTATCGGGCTGAGGAATTTTATTTTCCAAGTTTGTTGAGAATTTTTATCATGAATGGATGTTAGATTTTGTCACATGCTTTTTTCTAAAGATTTTATTTATTTATTTGAGAGTGCGTGCTTGAGCAACCGCAGGTGTCAGCACGCATGAGTAGGGGGAGCAGCAGAGGGAGAGGGACAAATAGACTCTGTGCTGAGTGAGGCGGGGGGGGTGTCCTATGTGGGGCTCAGTCCCACAACTGGAGATCGTGACCCTAGCCAAAATCAAGAGAGAGACACTCACCTGGCTGAGCCACCCAGGTGCCCCTTCATGTTTTGTTTTTTAATGTAGGGGTGGTGATTTTTAGGATCAGCTGTGCACTGTATACCATATAGCCTTAAATGAGAATCATGGAAGTTGATTTGCTGTCATTCATTCAACAACTATTCATGAAGTGCCTGCCATATGTGTTTCTAATTAGTGCACTAGATTCTGATGAACACTAAATAAAGATTTAGATTTACTAGGTTAATTTTAGGTTCATGAAAATAAAGTTTTGTTGTTTCCATGATACTAATTTTTAAAAAACAGTTTAAAAATATCTAAGTAAAACCTAAATAAGAAAGAGCCTAGTTCCACCTTTTTCTAAAATAATAGCTTTTTGTTGTTGTTACCATGGACAGTATCATTAGCAGAGCTTTTACGCGTGTTTTTCTTGTGTTCAGGCGATGCTAGGTTTCCTTTTAGAACTGCTTTATAAGTAATAGCCATATGCACAAAGCAAATTGTTTGCGAGGTGCTCCTGTAATTCCACTGTCTTACTCTCTTTTTGGCCATGAACACTGAGGTTTTATGGTACAGTTTGCAGCATATAGATTTGCCCCATTACTTGAAATTGTTTGTAGTCACTGTTTAATTTGTTCATTTCTGCTAATTGGCTGTCTTCAACTGTGAAAGCAGTTGAAATTCTGTGATTAGTTGAAATTAAAGTAGTGCAGTTTGCTCAAGAGCGAATAATGTTATTTGTTTTGACATTAGTTTTAATTTTCATTATTCAACATTTTGATGGAGTAGAAATTTAGTATTCTTAATTATAACAAAATGTATTTAAGGAGCGCCTGGGTGGCTCAGTTGTTAGGTGTCTACCTTCAGCTCAGGTCATGATCCCAGCATCCTGGGATCGAGCCCCACATCAGGCTCCCTGCTTGGTGGGGAGCCTGCTTCTCCCTCTTCAGCTCCCCCTGTTTATGTTCCCTCTCTTTGCTGTCTCTCTCTCTCTGTCAAATAAATAAATAAATAAATAAATAAATATAATATTTTTTTAAAAAGTATTTAATCAGTTATATAGTACTTTTGCTATATCAACATTTTAAGCCTACTTAGAGATGTCTTGGGCTACTCTTTGGCAGAAAAAAACTGATAGCAAATTCATGGGTATATGATGTTATTGCTGTATTCCTGTTGTTTAAAAAAGAAAGCAAATAAGCAAAACCCCAGCATTAATTTTTCCTTTATGTGATTTAAGAAAAATAGTGTTTCTCTAACTCCATTAACCATTTGAATCCCACATGGCCCACTTACAGCATTGTGATCTAACTATTTTCTTTACTGTAAGAATTATTAGGAGCTTCTCTCAGGAGTAGCTTCTAATGTTGAAATTATCCGTGAATGTTCATTGATTCTTCACGTATGGAAATTTAGATGTTATGTCAATTAGTTATAATCTATAATTTATTTACATAGCATTAAGATGAAACGATATAAATAAAGCAATTGGAAGAGTCCTGGCCAATAGTGCCATATCTTAGCAGTTAAGATATTATCTGTTTTAGGACGCCTGGGTGGCTCAGTCGTTAAGCGTCTGCCTTCGGCTCAGGTCATGATCCCAGGGTCCTGGGATCGAGCCCCGCATCGGGCTCCCTGCTTGGCAGGAAGCCTGCTTCTCCCTCTCCCTCTCCCCCCTGCTTGTGTTCCCTCTCTCGCTGTGTCTCTCTCTGTCAAATAAATAAATAAAATCTTAAAAAAAAAAAAAAGATATCTGTTTTGATAATATCTATTGTTTTATTGTTGTTTTTTGGCAAGCATGAAAATTAAATTCAGATACTCTTTAAGATTTAAAATTTTGTATTTTAGATGTAGCATCTCTTTGTAGGAGTTGTATTTGTTAATTTAAAAAAAAGAGGCTAGTACTGTCCTTGGTGATAGATTGATCTGTCTTAATGTGTTCAAAGTGAGTGGGATGGGGGACTGGAACATGTCAAAACCATCTAGGGATCTGAAAAGAATGCACATCTCTGATCATTTAAAGGTTGCTGGTCTACAAATTTAACTTCTTGTGGCCTTAATAAGAAAAATTTGTTAGCCCAACCTAGCTGTATGATACTAAATAAGTTGGCATTTTTTAGCAACCGGAAATTATATGTAATGAAATTTTTCATGACTAAATAATCTCATTTTCCACAATATTGAACTCTGATCTTTTGTTAATGTGATATGTAAGAGTTTGGTTTTATATTCATCTTGTGTTTTAATCCCTCACCCTAACTTTTTATAAGATTTTAAATGAAAATGAAATCTTAAACATGGAACTGTAATATGTATAAGTAGCATTTTATTACCATATAAGTTCAGATTTATTTGGTTATTATAAATGTAAACAGCAAGGCAGTTTTGAATAATGCAAACATTTCAATATTATTAGACTCAGCATCTAATATTTTTATAATTTTGTTACACAGTATTGAGAAAACCAGATATGTAACTGACATCACTGTTTTAAATCTTGCCTTATAGTCTTAAATTGTCATTCTAGCAGCTAGAAAGAGTAGTAAGGACTTTGAATTTTAAAGTTGACTCACTAAATATCTAACCATTACTTGCATTTAGTAATTGTTGAAAATGGGCTTTGAAGTCAGATGTGATTTTCTTTTCTGCTAGCTATGACAAGTTGGATAAATTATTTAACCTCTCTAGCCTTGGATTCCTCATTTGCCAAATGGACGTTATGATAGTTTTGACTCCAAGAGGTATTTAAATTAAATAAGTTAAGTACATGTGTTAAAGTCTGATTTTCAAAAATGGAAAATCATCTCTCTTAGGCAAATATAAAATAAACGTGTCACATTGTATTTCACTCATTTATTAATGAGACAACCAGTAAGATGTTAAACTAGTCCAGAGTGCATTTGTAGAATCTAGATATTTATAGGCAATGTTGACATAAAATTACTACGTTAGATTAAGAAACTGGCTAATATCCAACAAGACCATGGACTTACAGCGCCTGGGTGGCTCAGTTGGTTAAGCGACTGCCTTCAGCTCAGGTCATGATCCTGGAGTCCCTGGATGGAGTCCCGCATCGGGCTCCCTGCTCAGCAGGGAGTCTGCTTCTCCCTCTGACCCTCCCCCCTCTCATGTGCTCTCTCTCTCTCATTCTCTCTGTCTCAAATAAATAAATAAAATCTTTAAAAAAAAAAAAAGACCACGGACTTAATCTTTGTGGTTACCTTTTCTACTGGGCAAAATTATTTACTTCTCTACTGGATAAAAATCTACAAGTAAACCTATAACTTCACTAAATCTGACATTTTTAATCAATAGCAAATAGTAAGTTGAAGTACATTCCCCTAAATCAGGATATCTTAATCTCAGCAGTATTCACACTTTGGGCTGCAAATTCTTTACCTTGGGGTGCTGTGCTATGCATTGTAGAACTTTTAGTAGCCTGGCTGCCCACTAGCCTGCCTACCCACTAGATGCCAGTAGTCTCTCCTTTCCTCAGTGTGGCAACAAAAACTTCTCCAGACAATGTCAGATGTTCTCTGGAGGGCAAAATTGTCCTTGATTGAGTATCATTGTCCTAGATAATCGTAAATGGTCTTTGCTCCCATGTAACATTGAAAGAATATGCATCTGTCTTTCCCCTCTTTTCCATGTTTTTGATAATTTTTCTTATACATGTAAAGCACTTTACACAATTTTTGACAATAGCTAATTATTAAATAACTGCTATTAATAACAAAGATGACACTGTTACTTGTATTATTAAAAACAGCATTTTCCTTGGACAATTATCTATCAAGTTTTCTCAGTTTCAAAAAGGTCAAAATTACATTTTGCATGTTAAGACCCAAATTCACATTTCTCGCATTCTCTCTGTAGTTTTAAGTATGGAAAGTTTGACTCAGAATATGTAGATTGACCTCATTCATTTTATCTGAAAGTCAGACAAGAACCACTCATAAATTCCTAATAATCATTTAAACAGTTAAAACACAGTATTATTATAGCTGAATACATTACATGTTCACATTTATTGTACAGCAAACTCTTTAAGCCAAACCATAGTAAGAGCATACATAGATTTGTTTGAACTTTGCCTGGCATTTTATTTAGTGAGACATGCTAAAATAATGTACTTTCTATATAATTTTAGGTGAACATACGTGCACAGGATAGAATTTTTATGAAGGCCCAGTGCAGAACTACAAATACATGATCAATGAGACAATTCCCACATGTGTACAAAAATTGGAGAAGTTGTATTTTGAGATCTACCAAGTTTAGTTGGTAGTATAAGGGAAAAAGTTGTTATAAACACCAGTATTAAAACTTGTTAAGGGTGCCTGGGTGGCTCAGTCAGTTAAGCCTCCAACTCTTGGTTTTGGCTCAGGTCCTTATCTTGCAGTGGTGGGATCAAGCTCTGGTTTCGGCTCAGGTGGTTATCTTGCGTTGGCGGGATCAGGCTCCATGCTATGCAACAGAGGCTGCTTCAGATTCTCTCTCTCTCCCCCCCTCTGCTCTTCTCCACCCTCTCACTTGCACATGCGCGCACACTCTCGCTCTCTAAGATAGATAAATAAAATCTTAAAAAAAAAACCAAAAACCAAAAACCTTGTTATACATTTGTGCTTGAAGGTTTTTTTAAATAGTGAAAATGAAAGTTTTATTTTTTAAAAAAGATCTTTTAAATTTATCTGACAGAGAGAGACAGCGAGAGAGGGAACACAGCAGGGAGCGTGGGAGAGGCAGAAGCAGGCTTCGGGCGGAGCAGGGAGCCCAATGGAGGGCTCGATCCCAGGACCCTGGGATCATGGCCTGAGCCGAAGGCAGACGTCCAACGACTGAGCCACCCAGGTGCCCCCAAAATGAAAGTTTTAAAATGAAAGAACATCGATGGGGCCCCTGAAGCACTGCAGCGAAATATCCTGAGAATTACAACTTGATAACTATAGTTCTGATTTAATATATGTATCTTTATAGACCATTCACCCTTGAACATAGGGGTTAAGGGCACCAACCCCCCACGTAGTAAAAAATCTGCATATAACTTTGATTTCCCAGAGACTTAACTACTAATAGCCTGCTTTGACTGAAAGCCTTATCAATAATGTAAATAGCCGATTAAAACATATTTTGTGTGTTATATGGATTATATACTATATTCTTTCAATAAAATAAGTTAAAGAAAAAATGTTATTGAGAAAATACTTTTACAGTACCATATGGTAAAAAATGCTTGTGTAAGTGGACTTGGACACTTCAAACCTGTGTTGTTCAGGGGTCAACTGTAGTCTTCTAAAGAGCATAGTTTACTTTTTATTGCCTAGTTATATTTGACACTTGACCTTTAATTTCATGTGATTTGCAGCTGTTTACCTATTGGAGTCATTAGACTGGAGAGCCAGCCATTTTCTATATTGTTTTAGAAATTTAACCTAGTTTAATTTTTTTTTTCATGTCCTTATAAAATTGCTTAAGTAGAGGATCCTTTAGGAAATTAGAATTAAAATTATCTTTGGCAGGTTTGGAATTGGAGTAGTAATTGGTGATAAGGGAGTTCATCTTGTATTGTGGCCCACGGTCGCTGGGATATAGTGAAGTTTACCTTTCCATAAAAAGCTTATTTATTAAGTTAGAGAATAAGGTCTTTGAAGACAAATGTATGAATTGATAACTTTAGTTTTATAAAATTCAAGAGTTCATTAGCAGTTACCCTGGTCATTTTCTAACTGTAATATACATATATTCCTTAGAAAGCCCCAAGTAAAATGGAAAAAGGAAAATAATTATTACATAGATGAAGCAGTAATATTCCTTTCACTGTTACCCAGCTTTTTGCTGTCATTGGTTAATACAGCTTTTAAGTTTAAATATTACCCATTGTAATTATAACAGAGCTATGGCATAAATGTAACATTTTATGTGTAAGATTTTAAATATGAAATACTCTAAGAATGACATTTGCACAGTATTTTGTTGCTTTGGATGCAAATTGGTAATTGTATTTGTCTGCTAAGGGGTTGATTAAAAAGCTAAAGTACAGAAAATAGCCTTTGGAAGATCAAATAAATCTGTGATATATAAGTGAATTAAATTGCTTGATCTTTAGCCTTTAAATTTTTTTTAAGATTTTATTTATTTATTTATTTGACAGAGAGCACCACGCACAAGCAGGGGGGAGGGGCAGAAGTTGAGGGAGAAGCAGGCTCCCCACTGAGCAGGGAGCCCAAGGCAGGGCTGGATCCCAGGACCCTGAGACGCTTAACTGGCTGAGCCAGCCAGGGCCCCCCTATCTTTTGCCTTTAAACTGTATACATGGTATGGATGTACATCAAAACTGGTTCAGTCACATTTCCCCAAATATTGTTATTTTGATATATTAAAAAATATTTTTACCTCACTAAACTTTCTTTACTCTCCAACTTGAATTCTGTTATTATTCTATTTAATTTTGCTAGAAAATGTTTTTGGTTGTTGCTTTAAATGGTTTAGAGAGAGGAATCAGACTACAAAATATAAGTGATTAGGCACTCTTTTTACCATTAAACTATATTTTAAATTAGCCTACAATGTTCAGTGTTGTTGTAAGAAAGTATCATGTACAGTAAGCTCTGGGCTCATCTCTTACGGAACTATGTAATAAGTCCCTTGCTGCAACAGCTTGCCCCTCCTCCAAAGCGGCCAGCATATATTTGAGCATAGTGGTTCTGCTCATGTTGTGTCTTATTCTCATGGAGGAGATGGCAATGCTTACACTGCAGCAGGTGTAACTCCCATGATGATCTGATCCTGGATTAAATTTTAAGGATATTAGCAAGACTTTGGGCCCTTACAAAGTGGTGCTGAATGAGTATTTCATTTTGGGGAATTTGTGTAATTTTATTGAAACAGTATTATTATATAAGAAATTATATAATAAGCATCTTAATTCCATTCATAATGTGCCGACTGGATCTCTGCTGTGGGGGTGGAAACAGCTGAAGAATGCAACATGTAATATAAATCTTTTTTAAAGAGTACTTTGGATCTAGATTAAATGTTCAAGACATCAAGCAACACTTACCACGGAGTTTTTTTCTGGAATTTCAATCTTGGATTGATGATTGAAGTGCTCATGGTCTGAAAAAAATGTCTCCTAGCATCAAAAACTTATTGTTTTTCTCCGATGTTATGGCACTGTAAAGTAGCATGTACGAACAGCACAATATCTTTAATGTTTGGGTGTAAGGTGGGTTTGAATAATACTTCTAAAAAAGCTTAGTTTTAAAATCCAGGGTGCCTGGGTAGCTCAGTTGGTTAAGCGACTGCCTTCGGCTTAGGTCATGATCCTGGAGTCCTGGGATCGAGTCCCGCATCGAGCTCCCTGCTCAGTGGGGGGTCTGCTTCTCCCTCTGACCGTCTTCCCTCTCATGGTCTCTGTCTCTCATTCTTTCTCTCTCAAATAAATAAATAAAATCTTTAAAAAAAATAAAATCCAATAGTATTTCAGCAAAGAAATAATTATGATTTAGATTAGGTGGCTTGATTGACTTTATTTCATGGCATATAATTCCCTGTCGTTTGTGTGTCTGACAACTAAAGAATTGGTTTATGTACAGTGAAAGTGTAATGGAAAAAGATCTGATTTTTATGAAGGCTGCATGTAAAATGTCATTCTCCATTAATGAAGATTAATTATTGACTTGATTTTAATGTTTTGCTACTATGGGGATTAAATATACAGGAAACAACATTGATAGGACTGCAAATGCCTTCTGATACTGTTTTGGTGGGAAAAAATGTTGGTGGAAGGTTTTATGTTTAATGCCATTGGCTTTGTGACTTGGTACTAAATCAAGAGTTGGTGTTTAGATTGTGTAGAGGGAGAAAAAGCTTTTAAACAAAACACAGTAAGAGAAACATGACCTACCCATCCCCTGCAAGAGCAACAGTAGTTATTAATTTAATGATGTGATCTAAGTAAAGGAAATAAATGCAAAGTTGGCCTTAAAGATAAATGGTTTCTTTAAAATATTAATTATCATAAAGAAGTGATGTATTTTTTTACCTGATTTCTACAATTAAAAACAACATGGTTTAAAACCAAGTTCAAAGCAGGAAGAGCTTCCTAATAAATATGGTATTTGGAGAATAATTACTTATTCTAAAGTATTGTTTTCTTAGTTTTTCTAGGACTGAAACTTCGAATTTGATAAACGTGAAGAGGTCTCCAAATTGCTAGTTGACTCTATAAGTTATATTGAAGCAGTGTATTACCCCTTGATTAAAGAATATATTGCTTTTCTGGTAACCTAAGTTCCCTCCCCTCCCGCCCTACCCTCCTTTGAACTCTTCGCAGTGTCAGAGAATTCTTATTTTCCTAGTGATACTTTAGAAATTTTCTGAAATATTTTCTGGCATATAACATGGAAATGGTTTCACAAGAAAAAGACACCGCTTATAGAAACAGAATTTTACTAGTTTGTTTTTTACATTTGTGTTGGTCATTTAACTGTCAGCCCCAATGTAAAATTCATATGTACGATTTAAATAGCTTAAGCTACATTTTTGTTTCCCCGTGAACGTTAAGCCTGCTATTTCATGTGATACATACAATAGGATGTCTAGGAAAAGGGTTTAAAATTTTTAGAACAATATTTTTAAAAAGTTAACCACACTAAGAATTTCCCTCCTTTTATATTTAGGCAAACTAAACATCTTAACGAAGTATTATAAGGTGTTTTAAGATCGCTGTCTTTATCATAGAACCATCTTAAGAAAATATCATACCATTGCTTATAATTAGTGTAATAATTTCTGTGAACTTTGAATCCCTACCACCCCCACCCCTTAACCCACTTAGATCTCGGGTTATTCATCACCAAGTACTTGTGGTTCTTGGTTGCCCCCTGGTGGGAAAATTGAGAAAATATTTTGTTGAAAGCTGTGGTCATACTTGGCAATCAAAGGTAGTTAGAAGGGTATCTATCTATCTTCTTAGGAAATCATCAGATAATTTGGGTAGTAAAAAGAATCTTTTTTCTTTGCTTCAACTTTTGTGGATAGCATTTTTTAAAACTTCCAGAATTTTTAGGGGCGCCTGGGTGGCTCAGTCGTTAAAAACTTTTCCAGAATGTTTGAATTTTACAGCAGGTAGCCTTGATAAAAGACTATATGCAGAAATACAGCTTCTAAGACTATAGGTGCCCTAGTTGTAGTTTTCTTTAATGTATTTTTGTATATTCAAAATTCATCATTTAAAACTTTAAATACAAACAAATTTAAGTTAAAAATTTTAATATGTAGTCAAAGCAGGACAATTTGTGGGTGCAGGGGCAGTTATTAGCAAAAAGGGGAAATCATCCTACACCTTGTTTTAATACATATTAGGAATAGCTTGAGATTATGAGGGTAAGCAAATCTTTTTTCCTAATGCGTAAACATAATACCAGTACTGTATATACTCAGGAGGTTTATTTTCTAATACCACTGGTACTTTTGATATCAATTATTAACTGTTTGCTTCTTTAGTTTATTGGTAAACAGCAAGTAATCTACCTATGTAAAATCCAATCACATTTTAAAATAAACTTTGTATTTTCATATATGGCTGTATTACTTTTGAAAAGTAATAAAAGCACCACGTTGTTTGTTGAAAATGAAATATCTTTTTGAAAAGTCAGATTTCTGTGTGACTAGAGCTTGCCTTTAACTATACTATTCCTTACTAGACATCCATCCAAGACAGTTACACTAATAGGTTGTCATGAAGCAATCATCTGTTTACTATATACAGTTAACCCTTGAACAACATGGGGCTTAAGGGCACCAACCCCCCCACACAGTTAAAAATCCACATATTAACTTTTGACTCCCTCAAAACTTAACTACTAATAACCTACTGTTGACCAGCAGCCTTATAGATAACATAAACAGTCCATTAACACATGGTGAAATATGACATACATTATATACTGTATTCTTACAATGAAGTAAGCTAGAGAAAAATGTTCAGGAAATCATAATGAAGAGAAAATACACTTAAAATTCTGTCCTGTATTTATTGAAGGAAACTCACGTGAGTGTACTTAACATAGCTCAAATTTGTGTTGTTCAAGGGCCAACTGTAATCTTAAAGCGTGTGTGTGTGTGTGTGTGTGTGTGTAGGTAGATAGGTAGGTAGAGCAGTATCACCAAAGAGTGAATTAATTTCTAGTGTCAGTCTTCCGAAAGGCTTGCTTATCTCTTAGCTCTACTATTAGAAGTCAGAGAGAAGACCCTTAGGAATGTAGGAAGAATGCTGAGGGTCCTCACATTCCTAATCTAGAGATTACAGATCTAGGATGCAGTTCCTCGGGGGTAGATGTTGACAGAAATGAGTGTATTCGAAGCACTTCTAGGGTATATTAACTCCATAGGTTAGAATTAGCTGTTTCAAAATAGTAGGTGCAATAAGACCAGAGCCTGAAATTCCTTGAGAGGAAATTAGCTCTATTAGGATCAGAAACCTGTCTTTTGTAAGGGAAGTTATCTTTATTTAGTTCTTCTGTAATATAAGAGTATAAGCTCTTGCTTTTACTAACTGTTGGGGAAGCCATCATAAAGTTCTTTGTAATAGAGCATTAAAGTGTATTTAGTGGCAGCAGTTATGAAAGTGAGAGAATCCCAGAGAGAAGGTAACACATCCAGGAAAAGGAATATTTTTGTGAGTATCTTCTCCGCACAGGGGAGATCATCTAAGGTGCTTAAACATTGGTGATTCTATTTTGTTAGAAGAGTTACAGTTCCTATGCTGCCATGATTCTTGGCCTGAGATACAAATAGCTTTTAGGAACAAACATGGTGCATCAGTGGATACCAAAAAGTCATCCTATAACAGGATTTTATCGGTTTTTCTTGAATTTATTTTTAAATAAGAAAATACTTTAAAATCTTATTTTCCTATTGAAACTTGTGGCACATTATTTGGGTAGGTTAATGTGTGATTTGTGTAATTGTGTATGTGGGATTCATATAAAAGGGTTATCAAGAAATACTGTGCATGTAGCTATGACTCCTTGCTATATCTCCTCATACTGTTAATGATTTGTTTTTTGCTATCAAGAGACATTCGGTGGAAAAGTTTGAGAATCACTATTTTACAGTTATATAATTGCTCTACCCTTCTCACTCCTCCCTTGGGGCAAAAAGTCTTACAGCATAGATTTGAACAGTATGGCCCATTTACTTCACCTAGTTCACTCATGCTTAAGATTGTGTTTGCAAGTAATTACTAAATTAACAATGGCTTTGAACAAGTGGGTCTTTATTTTTTTTCCTAATTATAATCAGTTTGGAAGTATGCAGCTGCTGCAGCTGCTGACATCTCTGCCTTTCTCTTGGCCTTTGCCTCGTTGGAGCTTTAGCCCTAAAAACAGGAAGAGGTAGAGAAGGGAGAGGGGTGTGGTTTATAAAACTAGAAAGCTTCTGCTTCTATTTCATGTGTCACAAGGACTCTCATGGTCGTATGGGAGAGTAGGAAACCTAATATTTGCCTTTTTAAAAAGCTTCTGTAATAGAGAAAAACAAGGAAAACAGATTGTAGTGTTAGGTGAAGCAACTTACAGTGGCTGACTTAGTGTGTAAGTGCACACTTTTACTGAAGTCTGATTAATTTCAGAGATGCTAATTGATACTGCTAATCAAGTTATGTGTCTGTTTAGCTGAAATAAAGCAGTAAAGTCTGAGGCTCTTGACTTTTCACTTTCACGTTGGTCCAACCTTCGGAAGCAAAGCTAAACATTGCAAAAAGCTATCTTTGGGTTAGTTCCATACACACTGAAGTGTAAGGAGCATGTCCTATTAGTCTTAGGTTATGATATATAGTATTTAAGGCTTTCTTCAAGCCAGTTTACTAAGCTTTAATAGGTGACTTAACTATATTATTAAACAAGAATATTTTTCAAAATAGATTTCAAATTGAGAAGTATTCTATAATGAATAATGACCAGTAGCACAATGCTCATTCTAATTTGATTAGAATAATTTTAAAGTAATCAAAATTAAATGCCTTCTTATGCTAAAGCACAAGCTTCCTTTTAATATCTTTCTTCTTGTTCTAAGATTAAATGTACTTTCTCTTGGCAGTGTTGCCAAACTTTGACATTGAACCAATATCTATAGTGTACTGTTCTATTTTGGAATCCTTTTTTTATTGACTGCATGGTTTCTCCAAAGGATAAAAGTTATTCTTCAGTGACTCTGGGACTCCAACTAACTCCTCAGTCTTTCAGGATGCTATATTAAACTCCTTCCTTAAAGTGAATGGATCAAATAATTCTTTCATGTATTGGTAAATGGTTTCTAGTAGCACTTTGCTAATAGCAGTGGGCCCATAATAAGCCTGCAACGAGTTACTTGTTTATTGCTCTCTTATATCCATTTAGGACTATATACTGTAATATATTAATAATTAACCTTTTAATTTCTTTATTTAAAAATCTATCACTTTGAAATGTAGTTTTTCTTATGTTCCTTTAAGAATGTATTTATGAGGGGTACCTGGGGTCTCAGTCAGTTAAGTGACTCTTGATTTCAGCTCAGGTCATGATCTTAGCATCCTGGGATCGAGCCCAATGTCGGGCTCTGTGCTCAACATGGAGTCTGCTTGAGATTCTCTCTCTCTGCCTCTCTCTCTCTCCTCCCTCTGCTCCTCCCCCTGCTTGTACACTCTCTCTCTCTCTAAAATAAATAAAATCTTTTAAAAAACAATGTAGTTATGAAATTTTCTTTTTCACAGTTGTGTTACAGATGGAAAACTTCACAATAAATTTTGAGAGAATATTTCACTTTATTTTTTTAAAAGATTTTATTTCTTTATTTGAGAGAGAAAAAGTGCGATCAGGAGGGAGAGGGAGAGAGAATCTGAAGCAGACTCCGCACTGAGTGCAGAGCCTGATGTGGGGCTTGATCCCATGACCACAAGGTCAGGACCTGAGTGGAAACCAACAGTCAGATGCTTAACCAACTGAGCCACCCAGGCGCCCCAAGAATATTTCACTTTTAAACAAATACCACTTGTTTGACCATATACCATTAAAACAGGAAATTATTCTAGAAAGTTAAAACAGGATATATGTATTTCTAATTGTTACAAAGAAAATCATGGTCATTAATTGACTCATTCTTTCATGCAGTCTCTCATCATTCAGTAATTATTCAGCATCTGTGTGCTGGGGATTTAGCAGTAGACAAAGGAAATCCTCATGGAGTTTATATTCTAATCATATTTCGTATTGTAACTTTTCTTCTTTATAGCTCTTAATTTAGATATTCCATCGGTGAGAATGTTGGAATAAAAACTCAGGAAAAACTCTACTAGGTGCATAACTAGCAATTGCTTTTTAAGCTCTATTAGTTTGCTAGGACTGTCATAACAAAATACCACAGACTTGAGTGGCTTAAACAACAAAAATTAATTTTTCTCATTATTCTGAGAGGCGGGAAGTCCATGATCAAGGTTCTGGTGAGTTGATTTCTCTCTGGTTTATCTTGGCTTGCAGATGGCCATCCTCTTGCCACCTCTTCTGTTTTCCCTGTGCTCAGGTGCCTCCCTCTGTCTCTCTATATATCCACATTTCCTCTTAGAAGGACACCAGCCAGATTGGATTATCATACCCTAATGGCCTCGATTTAACCTAATCACACCTTTAAAGGCCCTATTTCCAAATACAATCACATTCTGACATACTGAGTCTTAGGGCTTCCACATATGAATTTTGGGAGACAATTCAGCCCAAAACAATGTTTTTATTAAGGAAGAATTTAGGACTTCAAAGTTCCACAAGCATGTGAAGGAAGTTTTGAATGTAAAATTTTTATGACATATCACATTATTGGAAAACATTTCATTATAAAGTTTACTGAGCATTCATAAACTTGAACATATTCTGTCAGTGAAGATTAACAAATGAATAAGTAAGGGTACTCTGATTTAAAAATATACAATTTAAAAATTACTTGAATTTTCAGATTAAGAGTCATTGTGACCTGCTGCTCAGTTTGGCCACCCTGTGCCTATCTGCTGCTACCAAAGAAGAAATATCTTGAGCATATTTGAGAATAGAAGGTAGGGAAGAAAACAGAATGTTTTGGTATTCTGAATTTTAATTTCATAACCATATTATCTATACACATGCATATATGTGTATGTATGTGTTTGATGGCCACCTGTGTTTGAATTAATATATGCCTCCAGTACATTGTGCTAAGTGGACTTTTTATGGCTTGGCTTTAGCAATCTAATCATAATTTATATTGTTATTTCAAGTTGTTTCAGACAATCAGAAAGTACTGATTTTTGGAATACAACCTATTCATCATTTGGGAACTGTCTCTATAAAAACATATTAGGCTCCAACATAGTTCCAGGTTATTTATTAATCTTGCAGAAGTAGAAAATATGATAGCTTTTGTTTAATGGCATGTTTTTGAGGAGTGAAGCAAATTGGCTCTTTTTCTGGACTTTAGGTCTAGGAGTGGATTTGTTCTAACACTACAGCTGTGTGTTTTGTTTTTTAAAATCAGTTTTAAACTATCGTTGGTGTTTGTTGGAGTAAAAGAAATCTTCCTTTAAATTTCACAGCCATTAAACTACTGGGAATTCACCCCAAAGATACAAATGTAGTGATCCAAAGGGGCACCTGCACCCCCGTGTTTGTAGCAGCAATGTCCACTATGGCCAAACTATGGAAAGAGCCCAGATGTCAATCGACAGATGAATGGATAAAGAAGATGAGGTAGATATATACAATGGAATACTACTCAGCCATCAAAAAAAAAAAATGAAATCTTGCCATTTGCAACAACGTGGTTGGAACTAGACAGTATTATGCTAAGCGAAATAAGTCAATCAGAGAAAGACAATTATCATATGATCTCACTGATATGTGGAATTTAAGAAACAGAACAGGGGCAGAGAGGAAAAAATAAAGCAAGGTGAAACCAGAGAGGGAGATAAACCATAAGAGACTCTCAGTCATAGGAAACAAACTGATGGTTGTTGGAGGGGAGGGGTAACTGGGTGATGGACATTAAGGAGGGCACATGATGTAATGAACACTGGGTATTATACAAGACTGCTGAATCACTGACCTCTACCTCTGAAACCAATAATACATTATATGTTAGTTAATTGAATTTAAATTAAAAAATGGGAAAAAAATAAATTTCACAGCCATTAAGAGGTGTGATACACAGAAGCAGCTCCTAGCTCCTAGCAGAATTTTTATTTTTATTTATTTTTTTAAATTTTATTATGTTATGTTAGTCACCATACAATACATCATTGGTTTTTGATGTGGTGATCCATGATCCATTGTTTTCATATAACACCCAGTGCTCCATGCAGTACGTGCCTCCTTAATATCCATCACCGGGCTAACCCATCCCCCCTCCCCCCCTCCCCTCTAAAACCCTGTTTGTTTCTCAGAGTCCATAGTCTCTCATGGTTCATCTCTCCCTCCAATTCCTCCCCCCCCCCCCCCCCCGCCATTTTTCCCTTCCTTCTCCTAATGTCCTCCATGCTATTCCTTATGTTCCACAAATAAGTGAAACCATATGATAATTGACTTTCTCTGCTTGACTTATTTCAGTTAGCATAATCTCCTCCAGTCCCATCCATGTTGATGTAAAAGTTGGGTATTCATCTTTTCTGATGGCTGAGTAATATTCCATTGTATATATGGACCACATCTTTTTTATCCATTCATCTGTTGAAGGGCATCTCGGCTCTTTCCACAGTTTAGCTATTGCGGACATTGCTGCTGTGAACATTGGGGTGCATATGGCCCTTCTTTTCACTACATCTGTGTCTTTGGGGTAAATACCCAGGAGTGCAATTGCTGGGTCATAGGGTAGCTCTATTTTTAAATTTTTGAGGAACCTCCACACTGTTTTCCAAAGTGGATGTACCAGCTTGCATTCCCACCAACAGTGTAAGAGGGTTCCCCTTTCTCCACAACCTCTCCAACATTTGTTGTTTCTTTCCCTGTCCATTCTAACTGGTGTAAGGTGGTATCTCAGTGTGGTTTTGATTTGGATTTCCCTGATGGCTAATGATGATGAACATTTTTTCATGTGTCTGTTAGCCATTTGTATGTCTTCTTCAGAGAAGTGTCTTTTCATCTCTTCTGCCCAATTTTTGATTTGATTATTTGTTTTTTGGGTGTTGAGTTTGAGAAGTTCTTTATAGATCTTGGATACCAGCCCTTTATCTGTAGTGTCATTTGCAAATATCTTCTCCCATTCTGTGGGTTGCCTCTTTGTTTTGTTGACTGTTTCCTTTGCTGTGCAGAAGCTTTTTATCTTGATGAAGTCCCAAAAGTTCATTTTTGCTTTTGTTTCACTAGCTTTTGGAGATGTATCTTGAAAGAAGTTGCTGTGGGCGATGTCAAAGAGGTTACTGCCTATGTTCTCCTCCAGGATTTTGATGGATTCCTGTCTCACATTGAGGTCTTTCATCCACTTTGATTTTATCTTTGTGAATGGTGTTAGAGAATGGTCGAGTTTCATTCTTCTGCATGTGGCTGTCCAATTTTCCCAGCACCATTTATTGAAGAGACTGTCTTTTTTCCATTGCATGTTTTTTCCTGCTTTGTCAAAGATTATTTGACCATAGAGTTGAGGGTCCATATCTGGGTTCTCTATTCTGTTCCATTGGTCTATGTTTTTGTGCCAGTACCATGCTGTCTTGGTGATCACAGCTTTGTAATATAGTTTGAAATCGGGCAACGTGATGCCCCCAGCTTTGTTTTTCTTTTTCAACATTTCCTTGGCTATTCGGGGTCTTTTCTGATTCCATACAAATTTTAGGATTGTTTGTTCCAGCACTTTGAAAAAATGTCATTGGGATTTTGATCGGGATGGCATTGAAGGTATAGATTGCTCTGGGTAGCATAGACATTTTAACAATGTTTATTCTTCCGATCCATGAGCATGGAATATTTTTCCATCTTTTTGTGTCTTCTTCAATTTCTTTCATGAGTGTTTTGTAGTTTCTAGAGTATAGATCCTTTACCTCTTTGGTTAGGTTTATTCCAAGGTATCTTATGGTTTTTGGTGCTGTTGTAAATGGAATCCGTTTCTCTAATTTCTCTTTCTACAGTTACATTGTTAGTGTATAAGAAAGCAACTGATTTCTGTGCATTGATTTTGTATCCTGCCACATTACTGAATTGCTGTATGAGTTCTAGTAATTTGGGGGTGGAGTCTTTTGGGTTTTCCACATAAAGTATCATGTCGTCACTCCTAGCAGAATTTTTAAAAGGGATCCTCAGTTGGTTTTAGAAAAAAGAAGTAGTGCAAGTTTGACAAATTTTACAAATTGAAATGTTAAATTATTTTGATTGTCATAAATTCCATTATATTCTTTTCATTAAAGTCATTTTTATAAATAATTTGCAGAGGAATAAAGGAATAATGAAAAAACCTTCATTATAAATTTTGATTAGGTTTTAAACATAACAGACCCAATTTTTAAAATCAGTTTTACAGAGATAAAATTGCCATATAATAAGCTGTAATATTAAAAGGGTACAATTTTACAAGTTTTGACATATGTATACATTTGTGAAACCATCACTACAATCAAAATAGTGAATATATCCATTACTCCCATATGTTTCCTCAAGCTTCTTTTCAATGTTTCCTTCTCATCCTTCCCCACCCCCTCTTCTCCCAGGCTACTGCTGGTTTGATTTCTGTCATTATACAATAGATGAGTTGAAATTTTCAAGAGTTTTATATAAATAATAAAACATGTTCTGTTTTTTAGATTCTGTATTTTGGATTCTTTTAAATTATTTTGAGATCCATCTGCATTATTGCCTATGTCAGTAGTTCATTCTTTTTTGTTGCTGAGTAGTATTCCATTATGTGCATATGAAACATTTGGTTTTGAAGATATTTACATCCAAAATGTGCAATGTAACTAACCACTCATCAACTAACATACATGAACATGCACTGTATATCCATTTGGTATATACTGATTCCAGATATCAAATAGGTTCTGGTTTTTTACTTGATATTAAAGCAGGATACTTTTGTAGACTTTGATGGCTTATAATTTTGTAGTAGAGAAGACATTCATTCGTCTTTGATCCATAAGTGCAGAGAGAGTTTCATTTTAGATTTATAAGCACCAGTTAGAATGATCAGTCTAAGATGAATTATTTTATTTTTGCATTATCTGTTTCCTTCTGTTCACCTTTGTATATATAGCTTTAACAGTAGTCTACTTAAAACTTACGAAGCAAATTGTGATGCATAAATCTAAAAAATAAGAGAGTACAATCACACTTCCTTTTAAAGTGCTGGGATGATCCGAGTTCTTTTCACAAAATGTTGCATGTTAAAGTCTTTAAATGGATGAAAATGCCATATTTTCATTTTATCCTTACCTTTTCACTCCTCTCTTCTTGAATTTGAGAAAATACATTTAGAATATTGTTATCTGAAGACTTCTAGCCTCAGGTTTCACTTTTACAGCCAAATTCACCATTATCTCATCTACTGTGTTAGTCACTTTATTTTCATTCATCCTCTGATCAGCTAGTAATTATAAAATTTCTTTGTCAGTTTTCTTTTCTTTTTCATTATTGGTGGTATGCAGAAAAAAGTTAACATAACCTAAATTGCTATCCTTGAAAAGATCTGCTTGCAAGATTGGCCCTTGGCTGGTCTCTAGGAACTACATTTCTTTTTTCTTTTCTTTCCTTTCCTTTTCCTTTTCCTTTACGTTTTCCTTTTCCTTTCCCTTTCCTTTCCTTCCATTACAAGAGGATGCCCACCACTAACTGATAAGAGTGTTTCACTGTGCCTAAACTGTGCAAACAAAATGGTTTGTGTTAAACACTTTTGGGAGTCTGGAATTTGGTCACATGTTAGACAGAGGCCTAGCCCATGTGACCAGCCCCCAATGAATACCCTGGGCTCTGAGTCTCTCACAATTTTTCCTGGTTGGCAGCATTTTATATATGTTATCACAACTTGTAGGTGGGAAAATTGAGGGCATCCTGTGTGACTCCACTGGGAGAGGGTTCTAGAATCTTGCTCCTGGTTTCCCCCAGACTTTGCCTCATGGGTAATTTCCCTTTGTTGATTTTCACCTTGTTTCATTTCACTGTAATCATATCTGTGGGGATGACTTATAATCAGTCTCATAAATCCTCGTTAAAAATCACTGGACCTGGGGGGTGATCTTGGGGATCTTTCAACACATAAAGGCAGAAAGTTAAAAATTATGAATTCCCAACTATAAACTATAAAAAACCCTGCAAAGATGATATCTGAAGGATGATACAATCATAATGACTTATTTCAAGATAGAATGAATTTTGTTCTATATATAAACAAGTAAATTTCCTCTTTGTTCTATGGAAGATCTTAAGGAAGAACAAAAATTATAGAAAAGCAGTCCTTACAAATAGAATTGCTTAAACCACACACACACACGCACACAAGAATTGGGTTCATTGAACCCTGGTAGTTCACCAGAGGTTTAATAAAATGTAGTTTTCAGGCACCTGGGTGGCTCAGTTGATGAGGCATCTGCCTTCGGCTCAGTTCATGATCCCAGGGTCCTGGGATCAGGCCCCACATCGTTGGGCTCCCTGCTCATTGGGGAGCCTTTTTTTTCTCCCTCTCCCTCTGCCCACCACTCCCCCTTCTTGTGTGTGGGCACATGCTCTCTCTCTCTCTCAAATAAATAAAATCTTTAAAAATTAAATAAAAATGCAGTTTATTAGTCATTTGTGTGCTATTTAAAATTTATATTTACTAAATATTGATTAAATACAAACTCATACGTAAGAAATATATTTTAGATGTAAAGAATGTCTACATAACATTAAAAATGACCAAAGGATATTGCAGGCATCCTTTGTTTTATTGTACTTTGCTTTATTGCCTTTTTTTTTTTTAACAAATTTTGAAGGTTTGTGGCAACCCTGCATTGAGCAAGTCTTTTTTGACACCATTTTTCCAACAGCATTTCCTGACTTTGTGTCTCTGCATCACATTTCAGTAATTCTCACAATATTTCAAGCTTTTTTCTTATATTTGTTATAGTGATCTGTGATAGGTGATTATGATTCAGTGAAAGCTCAGATCGTGGGGCACCTGGGTGCCTCAGTGGGTTAAGTGTCCAAGTCTTAGTTTCAGCTCAGGTCATGATCTCATGGTTATGAGATCAAGCCGCACTTGGGGTTCCAAGCTCAGTGAGGCATCTGCTTGAGATTCTCTCCCTCTCCCTCTGTCTCTCCCCCACTCCTGCTCGCTTATGCTCTTGCTCTCTAAAATAAATAAATAAATCTTTTTTTTTTTTAAAGCTCAGATTGTGGTTAGTATTTTTCAGCAATGAAGTATTTTTTAATTAAGGTATGTACATTGTTTTTTAGACATAATGCTGTTCCCACCCTTAATAGACTACAGTATGGTATAAACATAACCTTTATATTCACTGGGAAACCAAAACATTCATTTGACTTGCTTTATTGAGATACTTAATTATGGTGGTCTGGAAGTGAACCCACAATATCTGAGGTATGCTTTAGAAGTCCCTATTTGCCCCCTTCAGATCCCATCCCATTTCTTTTCTACAGTAATTATAAATTCTACGTTATATATTCTATATATACTAGAATTATAAATTCTATATCGAATTCTGTATTAGGAATTCTTCACTTTTCTTTATAATTTCTAAACAATAAGTTGCATGGTTTTGCACATTTTTGAACCAGTGGGTAATGGTGTGCCCATTAATTTCTTTTGCCTACCTTTTTGTTGGTTGTTTTTCTTTTCCTGACTGTTTTATGAAGATTTTTAAATACATTCTGGGTATGAATATTTTGTTGGTTATAAAGGTTAGAAATACCTTCTCCCATTCTGTGGTCCAGCCGTTTTTGGTATCTTCTGATAATTAGAATCACATAATTTTAAGGTCAAACTACCAGTCTTTTTTGTTTAAGGTTTACACATTTCATGTCTTGTTTTGAATAGTCCCCCAGAGCCATAAAGGTATTTTGTATATAGTGTTCTTAAAGTTTTGTAGTTTTAACTTTCACATCTGCCAGAAATTAATTTTTTTTGTATGATATAGGAGTCCCATTTCATTTTTTTCTCATGGTTATACAGTTGTCCCAGGCGCATTTATTGACAAATCCTTTCCATTCTCCCAGTGATCTGTACTGTATCATAAATTCTCATATGTGAATCTGTTTCTAGATTCATTCTTTTGTTTCACTCATCAGTTTGTTTAACCCTATGCTAATACACATTTTAATCACCACAGCTAAAATAATACCAATTATAATTATTGATTTATATAATTTTGTATTTTCTGTACAAACAGTAATATCCTTTGTGAATGATGATAATTTTGCTGCTATCATAAGAAAAATTCCTGGGTCAGGGGTTCTGTGTGTGTTACTTTTGATAGTTAGTGTTAAATTGATGGCAAGAAAAAACTATTCTCATTCACATTCCCACTTTTATGTTAGAGTTTCTGTTTTTTCTACACCCTCATCATGTTACATACTGGTCCTTTTCTGATATAATCACACTTTTCCCTCCTACCCCAAATGGCTAGAACTTTCTTTTTAAGTTGGTTATTAGAAGTTTCAAACTTTATTCAAATTTATTAGCCCCTTTCTTTTTGTAGATCATTGTTTCTTACTTAGACTTCACCATTCCGGGATTGTGAATAAATTGACCCATGTTTTGTTTAAATAAGTGTTTGGCTCAGTTCTTTATATATATTTAGGTTTGTGATCTAGCTAACTTTTTTTTTTTTTTTAATTTATTTGAGAGAGAGAGAGCTAGGGGAGGAGCAAAGGGAGAGGGACAAGCAGATTCTGGGCTGAGCGCAGAGCCAGATGCAGGACTCGATGCCACAACCCTGAGATCATGATCCCAGCTGAAACCAAGAGTCAGATGCTTAACTGAGCCACCCAGGCACACCCCCCCTCCCCCTTTTTATAAGTTACACTGTAGGAATCCTGAAATTTTTTCCAGATGTCCATTACCTAACACTATTCATTCAGTAATCCATCATTCCAGAGCACTGGGGTGGCTCAGTCAGTTGAGTGTCCGACTTTTGATTTCAGCTCAAGTCATGATCTCAGGGTCCTGGGATTGGGCTCCATACTCAGCAGGGAGTCTGCTTGAGGATTCTCTCTTTCTCCTTTTGCCCCTCCACCCCTCAAATAAATAAATAAATCTTTTTAAAAATCCATCATTCCCCCACTGATTTAAAATATTATTCTTTCATATTATTAAATTCCTATTTGTATTTGGTTCTGTTGTTGGACTCTGTTCTGTTAAATGGATTTATTTATGTTTGTGCTGTTACTAAGCTTTTAATTATTGAGACCTCTTAACAACTCTTTATACTTGATAGAATCAGTTGATTCTCATTTTAATCCGGAATTTTCTTGGCTTCTTAACATGCTGGGTTTTGTTGTTTTTGTTGTTGTTGTTTTTTAAGATGTATTTATTTATTTAGAGAGAGAGAGTTTATTTAGAGGGGGAGAGAGTCTCAAGCTGACTCCGCGCTGAGCAGGAGCCTGGCATGGGGCTCCATCTCATGACCCTGAGATCATGACCTGAGCCGAAACCAAGAGTCCGACGCTTAAGTGACTGAGCCACCCAGGTGCCCTACATGCTGATTTTTTTAAATGATGATTAGTAATATTCTGTCAAGCTGTCTTGCCAACCCAGTTAAAACTATATTGATATTTTGACTGCAAACACATTGAGTTTATTATACATTACTTTCTCAGAAAATTCAGCCTATTTAAAATATTGGACTTTTATATGAGAACAACTGTGGTCTTCATTTATTTAGTGTTCCTTTATTGCCTTCAGAAAATTTCTTTTGGATTATTTGAATATTTTCAAATACTTCCTTTCATTTTTTAAAGATTTTTATTAGAGAGAGAGCGAGCATGAGTGGGGTGGAGGGAAGAGACAGAGGGAGAGGGAGAAACAGACTCCCCACTGAGCAGGGAGCCCAACACGGGGCTTGATCCCAGGACCCTGGGTTCATGACCTGAGCCAAAGGCAGACACTTAACCAACTAAGACACCCAGGTGCCCCCATATATTTCTTTTTAATTTAACTATTGGCTTCTTAATTATATGCCTTTTTACATTTTTTTTTATTAGTTGCTGTAAGGATTATAATACATATCCTTAACTTTTCAGCCTTTTAATATTATATTGTACCACTTCACATAAAATGAAGAAACCTTATAATTGTGTAGGTTTGTTTACCACCACCACCACCATCAGCCTCACCATACTTGATGCTACAGTTGTCATGTGTATTAAATCTAAACACATTTTATAAACCCTGTAAGACTTGTAATTTAAATGATTATGTGTATTTTTTTAAAAGGATTTTACCAATACAGGCATACCTTGGAGAAGCAGGTTCAGTTCCAGACCACCAAAATAAAGCAAATAGCACAATAAAGCAAGTCAAATGGACCTTTTGGTTTCCCAGTGCATATAAAAGTAATGTTTACACTATACTGTAGTCTGTTAAGTGTGCAGTAGCATAATGTCCCCCCAAAATTACACATGCCTTAATTTAAAAGTACTTTATTGCTAAAAAAAAAAGCTACCATTTGAATTTTCAGCAAATTATAATCTCTGATCACAGAACACTGTAACAAATATGATAATAATGAAAAAGTTTGAAATATTATGAGAATTAGCAAAATGTGACAGACATGAATTGAACAAATGCTGTTGGAAAATGGCACCGATAGATTTGCTTGATACCAGGTTGCCATAAACTTTCAGTTTGTCTAAAAACAAAAACAACTCAGTGTCTGCAAAGCACAGTAAAATGAAGCATAGTAAAACAAGTTATGTCTGTACTTACTATATTCCTTCCCATGTGTAGGAGAGAGAGTTGGAAGCCTCTCTTTTTCATAGGGGTTTGAGGTTTTTCATCTAATTTGTGGAATTAGTCCTTTGGATTAATGTTACAAATATTTTTTTCTCAGTTTTTTACTTTTTGAGAGCTGATCATAATTAAAAGTCTTTTTTTTTTTTTAAAGATTTTATTTATTTATTTGAGACAGAGAGAATGAGAGAGACAGAGAGCACATGAGAGGGGGGAGGGTCAGAGGGAGGAGCCCGATGCGGGACTCGATCCCGGGACTCCAGGATCATGACCTGAGCCGAAGGCAGTCGCTTAACCAACTGAGCCACCCAGGCGCCCAAAAAAGTCATTTTTTTAAATGACTTTCATTTTATGTTATAGTTATATGGATCTCTAAACTCTGTAGTTATAAAAGATTTGGCTAGAAGAATGTTGGGTTTTTATGTTTGCATTTTAAAAATCTTTTCATACATTCGGAAATTTTTATGTAACAGCTACCCATTTCCTCCCTTACTATTTATTGAATAATCTATCTTTTATCCAATGATGATACTGGTTGGAAATGTTACCTTTATCAAATAGTACTAAAATTCTATTAATATAAAGTACTGATTTTCTTTTTTTCACTGAATTTTCTGTTCACCCATCAGGAGCACCATGTTTTAATTATCAAGGTTTTATAATAAGTTTAAAAATTTGTTGAAGATAATTTATACTTTTTACTCTTATTTGTAGCTTTTCTTTCTTTATGCTGATTAGTTTTCATGAATTTTAGTTACCTCTTCTATTCCTAAATAAATACATAAACATTTAAATAAATGAATAAATTTCTTGTTGGCCTTTTTGTTGGGATCATGTTAAAATATTTTAAAAGCTAGGATGGGAGATAGTATCTTGAAGTTGATTTCTTCCTGCCAAGAACATGGTATGTCTTCTTTTTCCATTTGGTAGTTGGACATTTGAATACCTCAGATGTATTTATTCCTGAACATTTTATCTTTTTTGTTTCTATTCCAAATACAGTCTTTTATTTAATTCTATCATCTGATTGATTATATAAGTTTAAATTGGGAGTCAGCAAACTTTTCTGTAAGGGCCAGAAAGTAAATATTTTAGGCTTTATGAACCATCAACTTCTCAGCACCACCATTGTATTGAGAAAGCAGCTCAAAAGCAGCTTCAAAACGACAATAATCAATACATATGTTACGAATTAGTATAGCTGTGTTCCAGTATAACGTTATTTACAAAAACAGGCAGCAAGTCAAATTTGACAGTAGGTCAACATAATTTATAGATTCCTGACTTAAATGAAAACTATTGATTTCTATACATTCATTTTCTGACTGGATAGCTAACTGAATTTATAGTTTTTCTGTGTTTCTCTTGGGTTTTCTGGGTTTACCATTAGTTCATCTGCAAATTGTGATTATTTTCTTTATAATTCTTATAACTTTTTTTTTTTTTTTTAAGATTTTACTTATTTATTTGACAGAGAGAGACACAGAGAGAGAGGGAACACAAGCAGGGGGAGTAGGAGAGGGAGAATCAGGCTTCCTGCGGAGCAGGGAGCCCAACGCAGGGCTTGATCCCAGGACCCTGGGATCATATCCTGAGCCGAAGGCAGATGCCCAATGACTGAGCCATCCAGGCGCCCCTAATTTTTATATCTGTTAATTTCTTTTCTTTTAACTCCAGACGATGTTAGCTGTAGTTATGATAGTCGTATTTTTCCTTATTGCTGACTTTAATGTGAACAGCTTTAGTGTTTTTCCATTAATTAGAATGGTCACTTTTTGGTTGGATAAAAGGATATTAAATCAAGGATATACCTTATGTAATTAGGAGGTTTTTTTGTTTTGTATGTTTTTGTTTTTGTATTTTTTTAGTGGTGAGGGGCAGAGGGAGAGGGAGAGAGAGAATCTTAAGCAGGCTCCATGCCCCACATGGAGTTTGATCTCAAGAA
Organism: Mirounga angustirostris; assembly: GCF_029215605.1. Lineage (NCBI taxonomy): Eukaryota > Metazoa > Chordata > Mammalia > Carnivora > Phocidae > Mirounga > Mirounga angustirostris. The sequence goes on along the minus strand of NW_026991709.1, from coordinate 71,200,450 downwards.
CCTGAGATCATGACTTGAGCCAAAATCAAGAGTTGGATGCTTAACTGACTGAGCCACCCAGGCGCCCCAGGAGTTCTTTATAAAATCAAAAATAAATACTGAGGGGTGCCTGGGTGGCTCAGTCGGTTAAGCATCTTCCTTCGGCTCAGGTCATGAACCTGGAATCAAGCCCCGCATCAGGCTTTCTACTCAGAGGGGAGCCTGCTTTTCCCTCTCCCTCTGCCTGCTGCTCCCTCTGCTTGTGCTCTCTCTCTCTCTCTCTGTCAAATAAATAAAATGTTTAAAAATAAATACTGATTTTTTTAATGTCTTAGAAGAATTTATGGAAATTATTTGATTCTTTACATTGTAGATTATTTACTTATTTATTTCCCAAAGGCATACTGTGATAGGCACAATAATGTCCGCTCCCCCCACAGATGTCTGTGTTTTAGTCCCTGGAATCTATAAATATGTTAGGGTTGCATAGCAAAAGGAAATTAAGGTCAAATGGAAATAAGGTTGCTAATCACCTGATAATAAGATAGGGAGATTATCCTGGATTGTTCATATAGACCCGGTGTAATCACAAGGTTCCTTAAAAGTGGAAACAGGAATTGGAAAACAGAACCAAAGATATAAATGTGGTAGGACTTTGACACTGTTTGCTATGAAGATGGAAGAATTAGGCTAGTAGCCAAGGACAGCCTCCAGAAACTGGAAAAGGCAAGATTTTTCCAAAAGAAGTGCAGCCATGCTGACACTTAGATATTAGTGAAACCCATTTTAGAGTTCTCAAGTACAGAACTGAAAGAATAATAAATGTGTTTTGTTTTAAGCCACTAAATTTGTGGTAACTTGTTGTAGCATCCATAGAAAAGCATACAATTGGTTTTATTTCTGATTTTAGTTGAATGTATGGCTGATATTTTGCCATTAATTATGATGTAGTTTTTTATTTGATTTATGTAGGAAATTGTCCATCTATTCCTGGGTTTCACTCTTAAGAGGTGATAGTGGTTGTAAAACCATCAGTAATGGAAGTTTTTTGTTGGCTATTTCGCATTTGTTACTATAATTTTTTTCCTCTTGCCTTATTAGTGAGGTCAATTATATTAAATTATTGTTGATATTTAACTATTCTGACATTTTTGGAGTATGTTCTACTTGGTTTCTAATACTATTTTGATGTTCTTCCAAGTTCTCTTTGGTAATGTTTTATTTTGGAATTTTGCATTTACATTTTTTTTTTTTTTTTTTAAGATTTAGTTATTTCAGAGAGAGAGATAGAGTGGTGGGGAGGGGTTAGAGGAAGGAGAGAGAGAATCTCAAGAAGATTCCATGCTCAGCGTGGAGCCCTGAGATCATGACCTGAGCCAAAACCAAGAGTCAGAGGTTTAAGGGGCTGAGCCACTTAGGAGCCCTGCATTTACATTTCTAAGTGAGATTGGTTTCTAGATTTTTTTTGTCCTTTCTGAGGAATTATTTTTTGAAGATGTTCTTTTTTTTTCATGGTTATTGTTTCAGGTTTTTATCTCATCTATGGCTAATTTTGAAGTGTGTATATTCTTATAAAATCATAAAACAGTGCAATTTTATTTTTACTGTATTTTGTTGTTCCTTGTTCCTTCCCCCTGCCCCTTCCTAACCCAGGCTTTGTTTCTGGGGGAAGGTGAAGGCAATAAATACCAATATTGGTAAGGCAGACTGTTTCTCACATGCATGGCTTTATCATATAAAGACCAAACACATTATCTGTAAGCTTAATATCGTTTGGTGTGGGAAAATCTTTTATCTTGGCTTGTCACAATTCCTTTCTTAAAATGCTTTGAATTAGTAATTCTGTTCTTGGGCCTTAGCCTTTCAGCAATTACTGTCAGTGGTTCCAGGGATTTTAAATTTATTTCTATTCCAAGCAAGTGAATAGGTGAAAGAATTGTTTACTTAGAGATATTTATCAGTTCTTCTACAAGAAGTAGTCAATTTTTGGCCATATCGTTTCCCTTGGTTATATAGATTGGTTTCTGTTCATATTGGCTGAAAACTGAGAATTGTTTAACCACAGGCAGTGGTTTAATTGTATCTAAAATTTTCATCCCAGTTCTCAGTTAATGCATGTAATAGTTAATTTTATTAATGAACTAATGAAATAGCAAAAAAACCATATTGTAGTTGCTATCCCAAACCAGCAGATGTTTTACCAATAACATAGTCAACCCCACTTTAAAGCAGTTTGTCTGGAGCTGGCGGTAAGATGGTCTTGAAACAGCTTTTGTCATGGACAAGAAAAATAAGCTCTAAATCAATCTGATATTAGTGGTTATATTTATATGATTCTTTTGTTCTATTTCTGCAGTTTCATATTAAAAACAGTGTTTTGTATGCATTTTTGTATTGCATTTATCTCATTCAGGATTGGTAAGGAAGAGAATGATGTTAATGCAATGTGGAAATCACGTTGGTTCATACCTAATTATTCCTAAATAAGCCATAGGAATAAGATTATAATTTTTAATTGGAAAGTAAAAGAGCTCTTGGCTCTTTGCTACCCTGAAAGCAAGGGATTCTTTGAACTGTATTTAAGAAAATTAAAGACAAATTACCTGTACCAGGGCCTTTTACCTAGGGATTTATTCCCAATCCCAGCATGATTTTTTGCAGTTGATGCATTTCATTGCTTTCTGTGCCTATCTTACAAGTAGCCCCACTGCTTTTGTGTCTTTGACCTGTACCACTTTGGCACCCACCAGCCCTGTTTTAATTACTGTTGACCCTTGAATAACTTGGCGGTGGTTAGAGGCACAATACTCTGCACAGTTGAAAATTGTATAACTTGACTCCCCCAAAACTTGATTAATAGCCTACTGTTGACAGGAAGCCTTACTGATAACATAGAGTTGATTAACACATATTTTGTATGTTATATGCATTATATACTGTATTCTTAAAGTGGCTAGAGAAAACTAAATTTTTTTTTTTTTTAAAGATTTATTTATTTGACAGAGAGAGCACAAGTAGGCAGAGCAGCAGGCAGAGAGAGAGGGAGAAGCAGGCTCTCCTCTGAGCAGGGAGCCCGATGTGGGGCTCAATCCCAGGACCCTGGGATCATGACCTGAGCCGAAGGCAGACGCCTAACCGACTGAGCCACCCAGGTGCCCCAAGAAAACTAAATTATTAAGAAAATCAGAGAAGATACAGTACTGTCCTATCTTTGTCCAAAAAAAAAAAGCTGTATATAAGGACCCACTTTCAAGGGTCAACTGTATAGTGTTGCCAACATTTTTAGTCATTTGTGCTGTGGCTCTAGGCTGCCTGGGTGACAAAATTAAATGCCTGTTTCTTTGTCATGGAGGCCATTTATTTTGACCTTGAAGCTTAAAAGTATATTTTAACTCTTGAAAGTAATGATTTTTAGCTGTTAAAGATCCAAAAAGTGAAAGTAATGGAAGAAATACAGAACATTTCTGTGGTTTTAAATGAATGTATTTCATTGATTGTAAGAGATACTAATAATTTTAACCTTTTTGAATTTCGAAGCATTTGCAATTGATGGACTTCACAATTTGTTGGGTTTTTCCTTTTTAAGGGGTACATATAATAAGTGGGGTACCATATGATTGATGGTATGTACTGGATTGGGTGAAATACAGTATTAGCTAGTAGATCAATTTTAGAAATTAAAATATTCTGATTTTTCAGGAAACCCAGTCTTGCAAAGGTCATACTGCTGTAATCTATGGGTTTTAGAACTATGTTTTCCAAAAGTTCATAATATAGATTGTGACAGTGTTTTCTAAATATTTTATGAAATGGAAGTTTAAATCTTGTTACAAATAGTAAACATTGAAACTACAAAATAGTTTCCTTTAAAACAAAAAATTTTAAATAAGAAAAATATCCCATTTTCCTATTAGGTTGTTATAGAATTGATCATTTTAAAATTCAGGTTTTTGTTCTTTATAGACATAATTTAACAGAGCAAAGTGGAAGTTATGACTAGAATTATGCCTATTGGATTTTACCTTTTATCCATTTGTAATAACTTGTCTCATTACATAAGAATGACTTATTTGGGGGTGCCTGGGTGACTCAGTCGGTTAAGCATCTGCCTTTGGCTCAGGTCATGATATCAGGGTCCTAGGATTGAGCCCCATGTCGGGCTGTCCGCTCAGCAGGAAGTCTGCTTGTCCCTCTCCTCCTGCCCCTCCCCCCAACTCATGCTCTCTCTCTCTTCTCTCCCAAATACATAAATAAATAAATAAATATCTTTTTAAAAAAAGAGTGACTTCTTTGCATATTATATTTTAAAATTATAATTCTTATACATAGTATTCATACCATTTTCCCTTCCCCACCTTACAGCCTTCTATCACTTTTATAGCATATCTAAAAGTGGTCATTCTGGGTCTTTCTCTGACAGGTATAGCAGTTCTTGGCCCTTTCCCCCACCCAAGCCCCTAAACTTACTTAAACTAATTATCCCAAATCTCTTTAAGAAACTGATTAAAGCTCTGAGCATCTCTTCTGAAAAATGCTCACACCCCTTTGCAATTTTGGGGGGCAATTTTAGGAAGTTATTTCTTTTTTTTTTTCTTAAGATTTTATTTATTGAGAGAGAGAGCACAGAGGGAGAGTGAGAGGGAGAAGCAGCCTCCCCACTGAGCAGAGAGCCTGTTACGGGGCTTGATCCCAGAACTCTGAGATCATGACCTGAGCCAAAGGCAGACGCTTAATCTACTGAGCCACCCAGGCATCCCTTTTCTTTTTTTTGCTTTTAGCAGATTGTTTAGAAATGCTAGAAAAATGTTATGTAAGAGTGATATTGCCTTGATCTTCAATTTATAGAAATGCTTTTAATGTTTCATCATTAAATATGATTACTGATAGCTACTTTAAGTGTTTCTTTTTCTCTGTTAATAAGAGCTGCCCCCACCCCTGTCCCGTAGTTAGGAATGGGTTTAACTTTAACTTTGTGGCAGATACTTAGAGTGTTCTTTAAGCATCTACTAAGATGATTATATGTACTTTGTTCTTTGATCTGTTCATATGGTTTTAAAAAAAATGAATACATGAACCATTTAATTTGTATTTAATTTGCTGTTTTGCCTTCCAAAACATCTTTGTCTTCATATTTGAAGTAAGATTGGTTTCTTGTTTTAAGGTTCTATAAACTGGTTGTCTAATGAATTTAGAAGCTTTCCATCATCCTCAGGGATGCAGAAATGAGCTATTCCTTGATAGAATTTAAATGTACTGATAGTACATTTATTATAATCATTCATTTTTTAATTCCTCACATCATATTTTATATTTATCATAGTTTTCATGAGTGTGTTTTAACTCTTCCCATTTCCTAACTTCTTTCATTTCAATTTTTTCCTTCCTTCCTTCCAATTTCTTCTCTCTCCTAATGGTTTGTGGGTTCTCTTTCTATACAGGTCTTTACCATTGAATTTTAACAAATATTTAAATATTTATATCAACATATTTAGCCCCATATTTACAAACACCCACAGTACCTACCCAGCACGTAAGTTTTTATTGAAATTTGGATATTGGGTTCCAAACTGGTGATGATTTTGTGTTTGCATTCCTCAACATATGATAATCTTCATCTGTTTTAGAAATTAACATTAAAGCGCACCAATGCACTTAATGTTGATGTCTTATTTATTGCTTTTCTTATAACAAGTATGTTGGGGGTACATGGAACAATGTGCTAGTAAAACATGGTGCAAAAATATTTCTTTTTAATTTATTACAGGAACAACAAGTATTTGTAGGTTGAGAGGTAGGTAAGGAGATATTTACAAACTAACAACTATGTTTATTCTGATCAGCATTAATTTAAGAACCTTATACTAGTAAAATACTTAGTAAGTTTTTGGTCTTAATTTCAACCATTTTAAATTTTCTAATAGCTTCGGGAATCTGCGTGGTGTCCATTATCAAAAAACTTACTGTTTCGGGCGCCTGGGTGGCTCAGTTGTTGAGCGTCTGCCTTTGGCTCAGGTCATGATCTCAGGGTCCTGGGATTGAGCCCCACATCGGGCTCCCTGCTCAGCGGGAAGCCTGCTTCTCCCTCTGCCACTCCCCCTGCTTGTGTTCCCTCTCTCGCTGTGTCTCTCTCTGTCAAATAAATAAATGAAATCTTAAACAAAGAAAAAACAGAAAACTTACTGTTTAAGAAACATTTCTAAAAAATATGTTACAGCAGTAAAGTAGTAACATATTTACATTCCAAATTAAAATAGCTTTCAAGTCACTCTAGTCATGTAGTAATGTTGCCAGTATTGTTAACCAAGATGAAGAGCAGTGGAAGGTTTGATACTGAAGATAGCAACCTTAAAAACATAAAGTTTCTAAATGGGTATTTAGAATGTTCTTAATACAGTCATTTTTAAATCTTCCTTAAATCTTCCTTCTCCATCCCTATCCTCTCATCCCCGTTTTGTAATTCTTTTCTAGTATAAGTGTTAGCTAATTTAGACATGGGCCATCCTTGTAGGAGGCTTAGTTTTATGCATTCTACTGTATTAGCAGACTAGTTTTATATGAAGTTTTCGGTGTTAAAATTTTTTGGTAATTGGTTGCGATCAACCTTTAGATAATAAGAAATATAGATGAATATTACTATGCAGTGTAATGGTAGGCCTGGAAAGCTACTTGGAAATACTTTCTCAAGTAATAATTGTACCTCAGGGAATCCCTTTTTTGAATCATTAATAAAAAATGGAGTTCTCCTTTTGGTAACTATATTTTGTTGTATTAAGCTTTCTTAAAATTGCCAGGTATAAGGGGACTCAGAGATGAAAAGAGTCCTACTGGCTAGAGATAGACAATTTGAGTTTCCAAAAGGATATTTGCAGTGGATTTAAGCCAATCAGATATGTGTAATCCATCCATTTATGATGACATTTTAATAATAATTTTTAAATTAATATATTCACATACCATAACATTCATCCTTTTAAAGTGTATAGCTCTGTGCACTAATTCCAGAACATTTTCATCACCCAGAGAGAAACTCTGTACCCACCAGCAGTTGATTCCCATTTCTCCCTGCTCCCAGTCTTTGGAAATCAGTAATCTCCTTTCTGGTTCTTTGAATTTGCCTATTCCGAACATTTCATATAAATGGAATTATACAGTATGTGGCTTTTTGTGTCTGGCTTCTTTCACTTAGCATAATATTTTCAAAGTTCCATGTTGTAGGATGTATAAATAACTTATTTATTATAGCTGAATAATACTCCATTGTATGGATATACCACATTTTATTTATCCATTTATAAATTGATAGACATTTGGGTTGTTTCCACTTTGGGGCTGTTATTAATAATAATACTATGAATATTTGTGTACTAGTTTTTGTGTGGATGCACCTTTTCAGTTCTCTTGGATATATATGGAGGAGTGAAATTACTCAAACGGTAACTCTTTTTACCTTTTGAGGAACTACCAAACTGTTTTCCAGAATGGCTTCACTATTTCCAGGATGACTGCATTCCCCCCAGCACTGACAGTTCCCATTTTTCCACATTCTCACCAACATGTGTTGTTATTATCAGTCTTTTTGATAATGGCCATCCTGGTGGATGTGAAGTGATAGCTCATTGCGGTTTTGATTTGCATTTCTGTAATAACTAATGATGTTGAATATCTTTTCATGTGTTTATTGTCCATTTATATTATCTTCTTTGGAAAAAATGTCTGTTTAAATTCTTTGCCCATTTTAAAATTCAGTTTTTAATTGTTGGGTTGTAAGAATTCATTATGTGTTCAGGAGACTTACCAGGCATCTTATGTTTTCTAGATACTGTTATCAAATATATGATTTGCAAATACTCTCTCCCATTCTGAGGGTTATGTTTTCACTTTCTTGATATGCCCTTTGATGAACAAAAGTTTTTCATTTATATTGAGTCAAATTTATCTCCTTATGCTTTAGATGTTGTACCTAGGAAACCATTGCTGAATCCAAGATTATAAAGATGTATATTTATGTTTACTTCAAAGAGTTTTATGTTTTAGCTCTTATATCTAGATCTTGATCCATTTTGAATTAAATTTTTTTTTAAAGATTTTATTTATTTATTTGAGAGAGAGAGAATGAGAGACAGAGAGCATGAGAGGGAGGAGGGTCAGAGGGAGAAGCAGACTCCCCGCCGAGCAGGGAGCCCGATGCGGGACTCGATCCCAGGACTCCAGGATCATGACCTGAGCCGAAGGCAGTCGCTTAACCAACTGAGCCACCCAGGCACCCCATTTTGAATTAATTTTTATACCTAGTGTTAGAAAGAAGTCTAATTTAATTCCTTTTCATCCACTTGTCTCAACATCATTCATTGAAAAGACTGTTCTTTCCCCCATTAAATTCTCTTGGCACCCATGTTGAACATCACTTGACCATAAATGCAATAATATGTTTCTGGACTCTTAATTCTATTCCACTGATACATGTGTATCTTTACACCAGTATCACAATCTTGACTGATAGAGCTTTGCAGGGGCACCTGGGTGGCTCAGTCGGTTAAGCGTCTGCCTTCAGCTCAGGTCATGATCCCAGAGTCCAGGGATCAAGCCCCACATTAGGCTCCCTGCTCAGCAGGAAGTCTGCTTCTCCCTCTGCCCCTCATCCCGCTCATGCGTTCATGCTTGCTCTCTCTCAAATAAAAAATCTTTAAAAAAAAAAATACAACTTTAGGGGCGCCTGGGTGGCACAGTCATTAAGCATCTGCCTTCTGCTCAGGTCACGATCCCAGGGTCCTGGGATCGAGACCTGCATCAAGCTCCCTGCTCGGCAGGAAGCCTGCTTCTCCCTCTCCCACTCCCCTTGCTTGTGTTCACTCTCTTGCTGTGTCTCTCTGTCAAATAAATAAATAAAATTTTTTTAAAAAATACAACTTTGTAGAATGTTTTGAAATTGGGAAGTGTGGGTCCTCCACTTTGCTCTTCTGTTTAAAGATGTGTTGACTATCCTGGGTCTTTTGCATCTCTATATGAATATTAGGATTAGCATGTCAATTGCTGAAAAAAAGCCAGATGCCAGAAGACATTTTGATCAGGATTGCATGATATCTAAAAACCTCCTAATTGCTTTAAGAGGATGATAGGGAACCAGTTTTTGGGTTTTTTTTAATACATTTGAACTCTTCTTTTTTTTTTTTTTAAAGATTTTATTTATTTATTTGACAGAGACATAGCAAGAGACGGATCACAAGCAGGGGGAGTGGGAGAAGGAGAAGCAGGCTTCCCGCTGAGCAGGGAGCCGGATGCGGGGCTCGATCCCAGGACCCTGGGATCATGACCTGAGCCGAAGGCAGACGCTTAACAACTGAGCCACCCAGGTGCCCCCCAGTTTTGTTTTTTTTTTTAAATCTGTCTTGAAAACTGGGAAATGAACAAATTTAAGTATTTCTCCTGTTATTCATGTGTGAACCATATCAATAGGTAACCAGATAGTAGGTGAAGAGAAATAGCTCTCTCTATATATACCATTTAGTAAATGAAAATGAAATAGTAGAATTAGACTGTCACCATTTTGCAGCCCCCAGTAAATGAACTGATTTAGGCCATTGAGTATCAAGAGCTCCTAACATCACAAAAAGAGATAACCAGAGCTTATGTGCTTCTTGATAAAAGGACACAGTACTATCTATAATCTTGCCAAAAGGATTAAACATGAGACTGGTCAAGCTATTGCATTCAGCTGCCACTTTGCAGAAAATACAAAAGCCAAAGGGCCACATTGAATGGTTCCATGAGTATAGAGTGATTTTTACTGGGAAACCCCAGGTCAAATGCCTTGAGTTTTTCAGTAATTACAAGGGGTAACATCTATTAAAAGATATTTAAAGAAAAGATCTTTTAGTTATTTCTTTCTTTCCTTTTCAGAATGAACCATTTTTTTATTTTATTATGTTAATCACCATACATTACATCATTAGTTTTTGATGTGTTCCATGATTCATTGTTTGCATATAACACCCAGTGCTCCATTCAATACATGCCCTCTTTAATACCCATCACCAGGCTAACCCATTGCCCCACCCCCCTCTTCTCTAGAATTTGTTTCTCGGAGTCCATAGTCTCTCATGGTTTGTCTCCCCCTCCCAATTTCCCCCCCTTCATTTTTCCCTTCCTACTATCTTCTCTCTCTTCTTTTTTAAACATATAATGTATTATTTGTTTCAAAGGTACAGGTCTGTGATTCATCAGTCTTACACAATTCACAGCGTTCACCATAGCACCTACCCTCCCCAATACCTGAACCATTTTTTTTGTTTTAAATCCTTTTAGATTCCCTCAAATTACTTACGTACATTCATGGCTATGGAGAGATATAAACACACAGACATATATATACATGAAGGTACATATATATATTTACACACGTATTGCATATGCATTTACATATTATACATATACATAAGTGTGCTATTGCTTTGCTTTAAAATGTTCAAACTGGGGCACCTGGATGGCTCAGTTAAGCAGCAGCCTTTGACTCAGGTCATGATCTCAAGGTCCTGGGATCTAGCTCCGTGTCCCATGTCGGCTCCTTGCTTGGTGGGTAGTCTCCTTCTCCCTCTCCCTCTGCCCCTTCTCCCCCTGCTCGTGCTCCCTCTCTCTCAAATAAATAAAATCTAAAAAATAAAATGTTCAAACTGTTAGCTTCAAAACATGCTTTCCTCATTCAGCAATCTATATTTTCAGCTTTTCCTATTGAAGTAGATTTTTACCCATTTTAATGTCTCTATAACTTTTATGGAATGTACCATAATTTATTTAACCTTTTTTTTTTTTTTTTTTGGTGTATTGATAGGAAGCTTGTTTCCAATTTCTCTTCATTCTAGACTTTACTATAGTGAGTATCTTTCTGCATGTACTCTCTCCAAAGTACATATTAAATTGTGGAGTACCTATAAAATTTGAAAAGATGACTATGGGGACAGCCTGCGGAGAAGGAAAGAAAAAAAAAGATGATAATCAAGTTTTTTTCCTTATAATCGTATTGAGTATTAAAGCATAAGCGTACTTAGATTTTGCTTCTGCCCAATTGAGTATTTAAACTGTGTTAAATTTTGTGAGTATGTTTGTAACTTCAGCCTTCCTCAGGATAAAGTTAGAGAATTCTTTTCATTGGTTTTGAAAATAATTCGAAGTTAACTTGCAAAAATATTTCTTATATCATGCTAAATGAACTAGCTAATATTGATATGAGCCTGATTGTTTTCCAGGTAATTGCCATTCCACAGAAGGCTGTTATTTAAAAAGTGATGCTGGAGGTTGTGTAATAACTTTCAGCACTCAAATTCACAGTTAAAGGGATTTTTTATATATTTTACCAAGTACATGTTTGTCTATATACAACAAATATTTTTGCTCCTTACTGATGCTATATCTAAGATTAGTTTCTAGAAGTGGAATTATTGGATCAAGTAGTAGAAACATTTTCAGGACATTTGAAACATTGCAATCTGCCCACCAGAAAAAGACCCCTACCAAGAATGTGATGATTTATGCCCATTTCTCTGAATGCTAACACTGTAATTTTTACTTACTAGGGAAGTTGAGCATGTTTTTCCTAGAAGTTTACCGATCCGTTTGTATGCTTTTTGTGAATATCCCATTATTATGTTTGCTATGGTTTTTTTAATGATTTATAAGAGCTGCTAACAGTGGCTAATAATTTTTTATTTGTTATAAAATTTGTTTCTATCGTGGCTTGTTTGTGTCTTTTTCTTTATGAGTATGTTTCTTGGGGGAAGGTAGAGAATATTTTAGTTTGTTTTGGTTTTGTGTGTATGTATACACATTCTCAGCCTGAGTTGAAAAACATGTACTTTTATTTTCTCCCAGTTCCTTATAATTATGATTTCCTTTACTTTTGTGTATAGGGTAAGGTAGATTTAGTTTTCTTAAAATTATGTTCCTTTAAAAATAGATTGCATAGAATTATATGTGTGTGAGAGAGTGAGAGAAAGAGACAAGGTTCTCTTGTAGATAAAAAGAAGAATACTGTTCTCTAATAGACTAATTTTCAGTTAGGATTTGAAAAGACTTTTTTCATTTTTATACCAGTTAACTGAATAAGAAAACCAAACTAATTTATCCAAACAACTTTGGCTTTTCATTTTGACTTCCCTTAAACAACTGTGTATTTAGAGATACAGCATTCAGCTGACATTTGGTAAGAAATGAGCAAATCATTATTCAGATTTCTTTTTCACCAAGCTCTGAATTATTTCTTAAACTTCTTTTTTCTTTTTTTTTTGTGATAAAGTACACATAACAAAAAATTTACCATTTTTAAGTTTATAGTTCAGTGGTATTCATATACATTCACATGGTTGTGCAAACATTAGCACCATCCATCCCCATAACTCTATTCATCACATAAAAGTGAAACTCTATGTCTGTTAAATAATACGTCACAATTATCCCCTCCCCCCAGCCCCTGGCAACAACCATTATAACTTTAGGTCTTTATGATTTTGACTACAGATAAGTCTTGAACAACATGGTTTTGAACTGTGCAGGTGCACTGATCTGCAGATTTTTTTCAATAAGTACATTGGAAAATCTTTTAGAGATTTGCAACAGTTTAAAAAAGCTCTCAGATGAACTGCATAGCCTAGAAATATTAAAAACATTAAGAAAGAAGTATTTATGAATATAAAATATATGTAGATACTAGTCTGTTTTTTTATGATTATAAAATTATAATTATATATCATAATTATCCTTTATGATTTTCTCAGCTTTTTTCTAGCTTTATTGTAAGAAATGGTATATAATGCATATAACATACAAAATATGTGTTAAGTGTCTATGTTATTGGTAAGCCTTCCCAGTCAATAGTAGGCTATTAGTAGTTAAGCTTTTGGGGAGTCAAGGTTATACACAGATTTTTGATAGGGGTTGGTGTTCCTGACCCCTTGTTGTTCCAAGGATCAGCTGTACTCTTAAGTACCTCATATAAGTGGAATTACACAGTATTTGTCTTTTTGTGACTGGCTTATTTCACTTAGCATAATGTTCACAGGGTTCACCCACATGTAACATATTGCACAATTTTTTAATCTTAAAATATACCATTGTAAATGGAATATTTTATTTATTTAAGTTTGATTTAATAATCAAACTATTTATACCACATTTTGCTTATTCATTCTCCATTGATGGACACTTGGGTTTCTTCCATGTTGTAGCTATTGTGAATAGTGCTGTATGAACATGGGTGTACAAATATCTCTTCAGGACCCTGCTTCCAATTCTTTGGGGTATATACCCAGAAGTGGAATTGCTGGATTCATATGGTAATTCTATTTTTACTTTTTTGAGGAACCACCATACTACTTTCCACAGTGGCTGTACCATTTTATATTCCCAACAATGCATGAGTGTTCCAGTTTCTCTTGGAACTTGTTTTCTGGTTTTGTTTTGTTTTTTATAGGAATCATCCTAATTCGTGTGAGGTGGTATCTCATAGTTTTGACTTGGCGTTTCTGTAACAATTAGTGATGTTGAACATCTTTTCATGTGCTTAGTGACCATTCATTTGTCTTTGGAGGAATCTCTATCCAAGTTCTTTGCCCATGTTTGAATTGTTTGGTTTTTTTGCTGACTTTTAGTTAGGAGTTTTCTGTGTATTTTGGATATTAATCCTTTATTAGGCATATGATATGCAAAACTTTCTCAGTCTGTGGGTTTCCTTTTACTCAGTGGGTCGGGTCTTTTGATGCACAAAATTTTAAAATTTTTATAAAATCCAGTTTGTCTATTTTTTCTTTTGTTACCTGTGCCTTTGGTGTCATATCCAAGAAATCATGGCCAAATGCAATGTCATGAAGCTTTTGTGTGCTGTGTTTTCTTTTAAGAGTTTTATCGTTTTAGTCTTACATTTAGCTCCTTGATGCATTTTGAATTTTATCCATGGTAAAAATTAGGTAAGGATTCAACTTCATTCTTTTGCATGTAGATATCTACTTTTCCCAGCACCACTTGTTGAAAAGATTGTCTTTTTCCTGTTGAATAGTCTTAGCACCGTTGCTGAAAATAATTTGACCATTTATGTGAAGGTTTACTTCCGGACTTTTTTCTATTGCATTGGTCTGTATGTTTGTCTTTATGCCAGTACCAAACTGGTTTGAATACTTTGGCTTTGTAGTAAGTTTTGAAATGAGAAAGTGTGAGTGTTCCAGTTTTGTTCTTTTTCATGATTATTTTGGCAATTCAGATTTCTCGAGATCCCACATGAATTTTAGGGTGGGTTTTTCTCTTTCTGCAAGAAATGTCATTGGGATTTTGACAGGGATTATAAATTGCTTTGGTTGATATTGACATCTTCAGGATATTGAGTCTTCCAATCCATAAACACATTTTTTTCTGTCATCTTTAATTGTTCAGCAGTGTTTTATAGTTTTCATTGTACAAGTATTTCACTTTGTTTATCCCCAAGTATTTTATTCTTTTTGATGCTGTTGCAAATGAAACTGTTTTTGTAATTTTCTTTTTAGATTGTTTGTGTATAGAAATGCAACTGATTTTTGTGTGTTGACTTTGTATCCAGCTACTTTGCTGAATTCATTAGTTCTAACAGCTTTTTTGCTGAGTCTTTAAAATTTTCTACATACAACATTATATCATCTGTAAACAGAGATCATTTTGCTCCTTCCTTTCCAATTTGAGTGTTTTTCATTTCTTTTTCTTGCCTAATTGCTCTGGGTGCAACTTCAGTACTATGATGAATAGAAGTGGTGAAGTTGACCTAAATTAATCACAATTTACCATCCCAACTTTCCCCCCTGTAGGTTGCAAGCCTTCAAATGACTCCAGAGTTCCAAAATAGTTATATCAGACAGATTCTGCCTGTGTAATTGTCTAAATGGAGAGACAAATTCTTTGTGCTTCCTACTCAGCCATCTTCCCATAATCTGAATTAGTTTTAATAATCAAATATTTTATTAAAAATTGGCATGACTTTAAAATGGAGGCCTAGGGGCTCCTAGGTGGCTCAGTCATTAGGCGTCTGCCTTCGGCTCACGTCATGATCCCAGGGTCCTGGGATCAAGCCCCGCATCAGGCTTCTTGCTCTACAGGAAGCCTGCTTCTCCCTCTCCCACTCTCCCTGCTTGTGTTCCCTCTCTTGCTGTGTCTCTCTCTGTCAAATAAATAAAATCTTAAAAAAAATAAAAAAATAAAATGGAGGCTTATTCTCTCAGACCTTATGCATTAAACTATACAATACACTTTCCATATAGTTAAATATTATTGAGTATTTGGCTAGTTATGAAACCATGATTTAAATTGAATGCACTTTGCTTTTCAGGACTTTATCAAATATAATAATTTTCTTTACAGAAATACCGGTATCAGGATGAAGACACACCTCCTCAAGAGCACATATCCCCACAAATCACTAATGAGGTGATAGGTCCGGAATTAGTTCATGTCTCAGAGAAGAACCTGTCAGAAATTGAGAATGTCCATGGATTTGTTTCCCATTCTCATATTTCACCAATAAAGGTAGGATGATAACTTTATTTTGTTGCTATGATTTATATATTACTTTTGTTACTAGTGTAGCTCATGCTCAGAGAGAACTCTTCTTTCATGTAGAATTTTCACCCCTTGATTGTTTATGGTTTTTTAGTTATAGGGAATTTCATAATATTAGCATTCTAAAAACATTTTTAAGGATATATTTTATAAATGAATTTTATTCAGTGATACTATCTTTAAGCCTAAAAATTCCCACAAAGGAAATAACTATTATATTTCAAATACTACACATTGAAATATTTTTAAAATGTGTTTTAAATATTAGTAGGTACAGAAAAAGAGCATTAATACTAACATTAACTCCCCTCAGAAATAACCACAATCCTGGTTTCTTATAAAGCTCTAGCACACATTTAGATCTCCAATCAATATATTGTTTATATATTGCTGATCTTAAATTTTATATAAATGAATTATACTGCATATAATCTCAGCTTTACATTTTTGCACAACATTATATTCCTGAGATTGTTTTCAGTGCTCTGGAATTTTTTCTTTTATGTATACACTATAATTTATCTTACTTTTGTTGGATATTGAGTTATTTTCAGAATATTACTAATATAAAAAGTGCTGTGTAAAACATAGGTTATGTATACATATCTTTGTGGATAACACCAGATTATTTTCCAAGTGGTTAAATAATTTACATTTTCAGCAACAATGTACAAGAGTTTAACTGATCCATATTCTCATCAATACCTGATATTCTTGTTTTTGCCATTGTTTGGGGCTTTAAATAGTATCTCATTGTGATTTTAATGTGCATTTCCTTGTTTGATAATGTGGTTGAATATATTTATTGGTCATTCAAGTTTTCTATTCTGTGATACAACCTCTCAAGATTTTTGTTCGTTTTTGTCTTTGGTGTCCTTTTTACTGATCTGTACAAGTCCTTTTATTTATTTATTTATTTATTTATTTATTTATTTATTTATTTAGAGAGCAAGTGAGCGAGTGGAGGGAGGGGCAGAGGGAGAGAGAAAGAGAATCCTCAAGCAAACTGCGCTCTGAGTGTGGAGCCCAACGCGGGGCTTGATCCCAGGGCTCTGAGATCATGACCTGAGCCGAAATGAAGGGTCGGTCGCTTAACTGACTGAGCCACCCAAGTGCCCCTACGAGTTCTTTATATATTCTGGATACTAATCCTTTGTTGGTTGTATATATTATGAATAAGGATAGTTTTTCCTGGTAAAACTTAACCTGTGTTTTATAATTTTCTTTGAGGGATGATTTAGTATTTCTAGTTAAAAATTTTAATGGTTATACCATTTAGATTTTCTATTAATAATTTTGCTAGGTTATTTTTTCTAGGAATTTGTCCATTTCATATTTATTTCAAAATATTATTATTACTATCCTGGGGGTTTTGTTATAGCATATTTAGGTATGACCCCCTTTTTATTCCTAATAATGTTTATTTGTGCCTTGTTTTTTGTTTTTCCCCTTGACTATTCTTGCCAAAAGATGGTCTTTTCAAAGATCCATCTCTTTTTAAAGAATCTTCCTGTGTCCCTCCCCCATGTGCTGCCATCCCCCCCCCCCCGTTTTCACACACACATTTACCTACATAATACATGTGTTCATGTAAATCTGTAAATGTGTGGATAACCTACATATAAACTAAGATCGTGTTTGGTAGAAGCAAGCTGACCTTCCCTTGGAAGATTAAATGAGAGATACAGAGAGGAAAAAACTGGTGGCTATTAGTGACAGAGACAGTTCTCTCTTTTCCCCCTTCTCTTACCATTATTATTTTTTCTCTTCTGCTTTCTTTGAGTTTATTCTGTTTGGGTTAGGGGTTTTTTTGGTTTTTGTTTTTTCTAGTTTCTTTAGTTGCGTATTGTAATAATGTCAGCCTTTTCTAATAGTATTTGAGTTTGTAAACTTTCCTTTAAATATCACTTTACTTGTATCTGCAAGTTTTAGCATATAATTTTTTTTATCATTCTAACTTTTTATTTCCCTTGTGATTTTATTTGCCCTATGAGTATGTTTCTTAATTTTTAAACATAGTGATACAGGCAGTCTGGGTCTGAGAACCCAGAAGTGGGGGTCCTTCAGGACCAGCCAAGAGAGTGCTTGGCTTCGTGCAGGATAGAAATCAACACAATCGAACACGTAAAAGCAGAGTTTACTGAATAGCATAAGTGACAGGTAGAGAATAGCAGGTGGAGTGTCTGGAAGACTCAGGAAGGAGAGGAGAATGAGTCTCTTTTTCACTTGGGGCTCAGGGTTTATATTGGGAAAGGGGTCCAGGATAAGTGTTCCTTCAGGAATCCAGGGTAGGGTCTAATCAGAGGCGAATAACAGGTGAACAATAGGTGTTCTTTTATAAATCATTGAAGGTAGAAAGTACTGATGCCAGAGTCAGCGGCGGTTTTTTGAAAGCTAACGTCCCAGAACATGTTTAGGATCTGACTCTTCTTAGATGTTATCAGGTGTTTGAGGGCAGGGCCTGCGACAAACCTCAGAGAATGATTAACTTTCTTGCTTCCCCTTCTTGGAGTGGGAACACAGCTTCTTTGGTTTTTTACTCAGATGCAAAATACAGAACATGAGTAAATGGGGCCTAGCAGAAAAACAGCAGAAATAGAGCCTTTCTAAAATGCAGTTCCTTCAGCTTCTCTATCTCGATAGGAGACATTTATTCCTTTCATATCTTACTTTAGGTTATATTTTCTCATGCCTCATCTCCATCTTACTTGGAAGTTATTTGTTTCTCTTCCTTTAGTGATTATCCTAGAAATTTTAATATACATTTTTAACTTACAAAAATCTAAAGTCAATAAATACCTCTAGCTTCATTCTGAATAACATAGAACTTTAGAACACTTGAATTCTAAGCACTCTCTCCTGCTTTATATGCTGTTCTTGTTTATGCCTGTTTTCTCTTGACTGAATTAATATAAACTATTACTTTAGTCACGAAACTCTCCCAGGTAAATGTAATTCTTTGTTTCTGATGTTTTGACTTTCTGGTCATTCTGATGGTTACAAACTATGCAAAGTCATTTTGCACACACTCAACTCCTCTTTTGGTAGGGTGTTTTGGTAGTTACTTCCATGTGTATGCAGATTCTGACAGGGGCATGCGCAGTGAGAGTCCCACCCCCTTTTTAAAAGTTGAATATAAATAAACTGATGAATATTTTAGCAAATTGACAAAATAAAAGCGAGAGTCTTATTAATTTCATTTCAGGAGAAGGTTGATAGTTGCTGGCCCTTGGATTCAGTGCTAATGGTCAAACTAGATTATTTGTTCACTTACTTGTGTACTTAGTGTCTGTTTTCCTGCTAGAAAGTAAGCTTTACAAAGACAAGCATATTTGTTAAATCACAATGAAGAAGGTTGTGGTGAAGATTAAAGAGTACATGTAAAGCCCTCACAGTTGACCATGGGCATTGCTTAACTCAGTATAAGATTGAATGCACCTATAGCCAATATGAGTATCTGGCACATGTGAACTTTTGCATTGACTGTTGTCAAGTGTAAATTTTTGAAAACCTTTGAATAAAGTTGATTATAAGATTTTGGGGGAAAAAATCATCTGCCAGAATATTAATTTTATCAAATAATACATTCATTTAACAAACATTTATTAAACATCTATGCTAGTAACTTTGTTAGATTTCAGTGATTAATATTTTTTTATGAAGAGATATAACACAGTATGTAACGTGAGAAAATAAAGAGAAAAATTTGGGGAGTATTCTGAAAAAAGAAAATTGATATTTGGACAAGGTGTTGAAGATGTGGACAGGATGCCAGTTGAGAGGAGGAGGCTGTTACTGGGGAAAATAAGTACAGTAGCAGGGTGATAATCAGAGGAAACTGTAAAAATGCAGGAAAATTCATGATACTGTAGCTTTGGAAACTTGTTAGCAAATGAGGGCCTCAATCCTGAGCTGATGAGTGGCCCTATGCAGGGTTTGCCACCATGAAATGGGCTATGAAATAATCTGTCAGGTTCTTGCGGTACTGGTGCTGATTCTCATTACTGAAATAATGAATGAAATAAGATAGTGACTGAAAGTTACTTTATCGGGCCTTATTTAGCCTAAACGTAATTATGATTTAAGACTCTGAAAGGAAGGGGCGCCTGGGTGGCTCAGTCGTTAAGCGTCTGCCTTCGGCTCAGGTCATGATCCCAGGGTCCTGGGATCGAGTCCCACATCGGGCTCCCTGCTCAGCAGGAGGCCTGTTTCTCCCTCTCCCCCTCCCCCTGCCTGTGTTCCCTCTCTCACTGTGTCTCTCTCTGCCAAATAAATAAATAAAATCTTTAAAAAAAAAAAAAAAAGACTCTGAAAGGGAAACTTTCTTGCCAGTGCTGGGCAGCTTCAAGGAAGAAATTGACAATATAATGGTGAAGAATTCTACTGTGGAAGAAAAGGACGCAGTGGGTAAATTTTTGTGGTATAAGAAATCTTTAAAGTTTAGATTTTAAACAGTTATGAATATAATAGTATATCATAATAAGAACTGTGTCAAGATTCCTAAAACTGAAAATGAGCTAGGAATTAGGAAAAATGGTCAGAACAGTAAATTGAACAAATAAAACTCCAGCCTATTTCAAAATAGATATAAATCAGGACGAATTGACAAGGAGGACATTAGGTGCACTGCTTAGTAGGGGATGTTGCGTTGATCATTGAGGAAATTAAAGAATTCATATTTGGCTTTCGTTTTCAATGACAGGGAAAATATGTTCAAACCAATATGTGCAAAGTAAACATAGTTAAGCAGGACTTGAAATTGAAGATAGGAGAGTAGTGAACAGATAATTATTTTAAATAAGTATATCACCTAGCCTGGATACATTTCATCCAGTAGTACTGAGAATACTATCAAATGAGATCACCAGCAGTAGTTGGTAGTTTTTCAAATATTGTGAGAAATGGGGTAGCAGAAAAATAGATATAAGCAAATATATGCCTATTGAATAGAATCTTTCCCATTTTGAATATATAATGGGTACTTTTTGATATCAATTTTGTTTTCACATCTCTGGAATATATTAAAATGTTGAATTTTATCTTTTTTGGATGGCCCTGGTGTATTAAGGTAATCTTATAGTCTGCATACAATTTGACCACAAGATGGTGCTCTTACAGAAGGGATTTGTGTATATATGAGCAGAGTTTCTCTAAGCAAATAACCAATCTGTGTCATCAGTCATCTGAGCTTAGTCTCGTCCTAGGAGAAAACTCCTAGAAGAAAACAGAGTAATCTCCTTGACATAGGTCTTGGTGATGATTTTTGGAATCTGACACCAAAAGCAAAAGGAGCAAAAATCAAACTAATGGGACTACATCAAATTAAAAAGCTTCTGCACAGCCAAGGAAGCTATGCCACCAAGATGAAAAGGCATACTACTGAATGGGAGAAAATAATGACAAATCACATATCTGATAAGGGGCTAATATCCAAAATACATAAAGAACTGATTCAACTCAGTAGCAAAAAAACCAAAAAACTGATTTAAAAATGTCAGAAGATCCGAGTAGACATTTTTCCAAGGAAGACATACAGATGGCCAACAGATAGATGAAAACATAGATGCTCAGCATCATTAATCATCAGGGAAATGCAAATCAAAACCACAAGATACTACCTCATACCTGTTAGAATGACTCTTAACAAAAAGATAGGACATAATAAGTGTTGCCAAGGATGTGCAATAAAGGAAACCCTCATGTACTGTTGGGAATGTAAATTGGTAAAACTGTTGTGGTAAACAGTATGGGAGGTTCCTCAGAAAATTAAAAATAAAGCTACCATATGACCCAGCAAATCTACTTCTCTGTATTTATTTGAAGAAAATGAAAACACTAATTCAAAAAGATATATATGCACCCCCATGTTCATTGCAGCATTACTTACAGTAGCCAAGATATGGAAACAACTAAGAATCCATCAACAGAAGAATGAATGAAGAAAATAGGGTACATGTGGTAAAAGAGAATGAAATTTTGCCATTTGGAACAACATGGATGGACCTTGAGGGCATTGTGCTAAGTGAAATAAGTCAGAGAAAGACAAATACCAGTGATCTCTTATAACATGGACAAAAGATTGGTGGTTATAAGAGGCAGGGGAGTGAGAAAAGCGGGTGAACTGCGTGTCTTTTGTTTTGTTTAAATAAATGGAGTAGAAAAAAATTTTCAAGTCTTATCTTAGTACAGTTGCACGTTTTGAAATTTAATAGGCCAGATCATAAAGATAAAAGTGTAAGGAAAATGCATGTTATGTTGCATTTATAGTATAGTAGCTTTGTAGTTAGTTAGTAATTTTTTTTAGTATTTTAGAATTTTAATATTGTTTTTCCTCTCAATCTTCTAAGCTTTTCACTGAGATTATTTAATCCTTGCCTTTGTATCTATACCTGAAGACTTACGGGTTTGTGAGTTTGGAATGATAAATAATTGAGAGCCTACCTATTCTATATATATTTTCAAATGGTCCTTACTTTCATTTAATGTTACAAAATAAATTTCTCACAGTTATAAATTCTTCATAATCATATTTTTGGTTATCTAATAATCCACTAAATGGATGTACTCAGTTTACCTAAGCTTTATGGTTTAGAGTTCTATTACCGAGAGTATTATCATTTTGTGAAAAAAGTAAACTGTACAGAAAAAAAATATTTAAATCATATTAAAATGTTAATAGTTATTTGGTGATTTTGACATTGTGTATGTTTTTTAATTCATTATTTTAAATAGACTTTCCAGGTTCCATAATGAGCTTAAATTTTGTTTTAATGGAATAGAGTTTATTTTTTGGCTCTGCTATATAAGTAGGGCTATTTTAAAGCAGAAATCAGTGAGGAATTGGTCACCTTTCATCTCCCAATCAAATCATATGAAACCATTTGTGATTTAAATACACGTATGGTTTTGTATGCATGCATTGACTACTGGGCAATGGATGAGATGATCCTTGGATTTTTGAAGGACAGGTAATGGGTTCTTTTCATAAAGAAGCCTTTCTCAAAACTCAGAGTTGCTTTCTTAATGTCAGTGGATTTGATTAGAAAATCTGTGCATTGAAAAGCACTTTTCCCAGTACTTAGAGGATATATGGGATGGAGTGACCTATCAGCTTTAGATTGTTTTTGAGCTCTTTGGCTCCCTAGGATAAGAAATCTATGTACACAAATGGCTTAGTATTCATTGTGTTATTATTGTTTGCAACGTAAGTAGGAAATTTGCATTCAGCATTTGTGTATAGTATCCTCATCCATACCAATCCAGAATAACAGAACCTATATCAGTTCTAGGGTCCCCCCATCTCGGTTTTTCATCAGACATGGATCATCAAGGTATATCTTTTGGTTCCAAACCAATTACTGGAGCATTTGTATAAACCACACCAGCCAGTTGTTTATTAAATACCTGGTCCATATTACCGTTTTTTTTTTTTTTTTTTTTTAGGAGGTTTAATTTTTTTCCTTCAGAGAATTCTTAGTTCTCTGTTTACCCTTAGTGTTTTCCTCTGTTCCCTTACCTCCAAATGGACAGGACCAATCTGTCTAGGGTCACAAAATTGCCAACTTCTATCTGCAGAGTCCTTGGGAAGAAGCACCAAACTTTGTGCTATAATCTCTGTCACAAAGTGTCTTAGCTCTCAAGAGTCCCACATGACTCGCAACCCTTTTGGGCATGTGTCTGTATCTTAGGGATGGAATCAGAGAGAGAGTATTAGCATCTTTGCTTGCTGAAGCAGGATTTGCAATGGTTCTGGAGGTCCTAGTTTTGCCAATACTATTTTCCAATAGACTGCATTTAATTGGTGTGGTAAGCACATAGTAAGCAAGACTTTTTGTCAGTCCACACCTGAAAAAGTATATGGCTGACGGGCTCCCTGCTCCGCGGGTTGCCTGCTTCTCCCTCTCCCATTCCCCCTGCTGTGTTCCCTCTCTCGCTGTGTCTCTCTCTCTGTCAAATAAAGAAATAAAATCTTCAAAAAAAAAAAAAAAAGTATATGGCTGAGGTTGGGATTTGTGATGTGCTTATATCAACTTAAAAACTAAATTACTCAACCATTAATAAATTATCAAGTAGCATTTTTATTCATATATTGTTTTAAAATGACCATATAGGGGTGCCTGGGTGGCTCAGTTGTTAAGTGTCTGCCTTCGGCTCAGGTCATGATCCCAGGGTCCTGGGATCGAGCGCCGCATCAGGCTCCCTGCTCCGCGGGAAGCCTACTTCTCCCTCTCCCACAACCCTTGTGTTCCCTCTCTCGCTGTGTCTCTCTCTGTCAACTTAATAAATAAAATCTTAAAAAAATAATAAAAATAAAATAAAACAACCATATATTATATACTAATGTAGCAGTGTTAACAGGGCAGAGTTAGGAATCTATGGTTCTTAAACTTGAGGTTGCTTAAGCGTCACTTAAGGGCCTTTTTAAAAATGAAAATTTAAAGATCCCTCTTACCCTAAAAAATTCTGGTGAGGAGGGGATACCCAGTCTGCATTTTTAACCAGCATCCCAGGTGATTCTGAGGTAGACTACTATGTTGGGGAAACACAGACCTAGATATCAGTTGTTAGAAAATGTCTGTCTAGCAATCAAACAATATTATTTAGTGAACCCCAGAGTATTATTTATGTAGTGTTGGATAAAACATGCTTTGCTGGTTATAAAACAAAAAATTTACCTTTAATTCTTTTGCATTTTTAAAAATTCATAACTTGTTAATCTAAGTGTTTATAATATATGAGAGAGATGATGGTGATAATTTAACAGTTCTTTTTTATCACAAAAGTTCCAGACGCCAAATATTTATTTTGCTGATTAATCTGTTTCTGTCTCCAGACTCAGTTATCAAAGCATTAAGAACCAATATATTACATAAATGATCATGCCACATTACAAATGGATTTTCCTCTAGCATTAGATCCTCAGAGTTGAATGTAAATAGTACCTTTTGAAAACTTAGAACCTAATTAATGTGACCTCCTTCCTAATGTGGAAATTTATATGTGAACGACAAAGACTCCTTCAGTAAAATTATTTAAACAATCAGAACTATTGGCAAGAGAATCCTCTTGTATTTTTAAATTCAGTTCATACTTATTTAAGCAGTGAAGATGCCACTGGATTTTACTACAGACTGTGATTGAAACTTCATAATCCAGGGTTTCTCTACCCTGTGCATTAAATCAGGCAGCCCCAAAGGGTGTTGGTAGTCCAGTGTTTATAACATCCTTCTTCACCTGCTAATCGACCTCACTTCCTGGATTTCATTCCGTCTAGTTATCAGCTAACAAAAGAACAGCTTTTGGTTCCTGCAGACGCTGGTGAAAAATAATCATGAGAAAGACATCAACCTTATGCCGTCTTTTTTGTCTGCAAATAAAAACTCAGCCATCATACAACTAACAGGTACAGAGGGAAGATACAAGCTTTTTCATGGGAAGAAATTACAGAGAAAATGAGCATCATTTCTCAAGGTTTTTATTTTCCCTGATCTACAAGTGATGCTGCTGTAATTCTAGCTGCAGTTTTTACCGATCATTCACCACTCAGCAGCTGGTAGAGAAGTAAGACTGCTTGGCAACCACCTGCAGGGCTGCAGAGATGAATTACATTTTCGGGAACAACACACTTCTATACTCTCGCGCCAGTCGAGGAGGCAATACTAGCTCTAGCCATGGCTCAGTAGGCCCAAAGCAGAAACATTGGGCAAAAAAGGGTTCATCAGATGAACTGCAAGCTGAGCCAGAACCTTCACGCTGGCAGCAGATAGTTGCATTTTTTACTCGAAGACACAGCTTTATTGACTGCATCTCGGTAGCCACCAGCTCCACCCAGGTAACACACCACTTGTTGAAATTATTTTCAATATATTTTGGTTTACGTTTGCTTTGCAAATGTATTAATAGAGATTTCTTATTATTAAAAATATAGTCTTATGCACTGAAACCTTGGATGCGCAGAAATACATGTTTTCAGTCCATCTATGTAGGTCTTTAGCATGAAAGGGGAAACAAAAAATATTTTCTCTTTTGCTCTTATGTAATACCAAACAAAACAGTCTCTGATTCTGTTGAGGGACTTCTCTAAAACTACAAACCATTGATATGTAAATTACAATGTAAGTTAATAATGCTTGTCTCCTTATTTTTAGACTGTTAAATGCTATAAAGTCTGATGTCTAACAAAAAAAAAAAAAAAACCTCTTTAGCTTCTGTATGTCATTAGATAACCTTAAGAAGATTGTTATGGTAAAGAAACAGAAGATATAGAAAGATTTTTATTTTCTAGTGTTTTGAGAATAAATTGAATACAGTTGACTATTGCTATATGCCTATAAAGTTATACTAAATTATGGTTTATTCAAAGAATTTAATGAATCCTTCCATTTCTATAAATATATATTATCTAGGGTTAATTTAAAAGCATTAAGCTTATGTAATTACACAATTGTAGAAATATTTTTTCAGACTGATGAGCAAGCACTAAAAATCTCCCAAATTAAAAAAAAAAATCATGTAAAACCAAATCTTTTTGAGGAAATGAGTATTAAAAATAATGGGGGAAATATAAATTAATAGTAATTTAAGTGAAATATTTATTTGGCATTAAAGGAGGTTGGGGGACTATTCATATTTTAAAATATTTTCTATGGGTATTTATTAAACTTTGGTAAAAATGAAAGGATAAGAATTAGTCTAGTTTAAAAACAAGGAGAGATTGCTTTTGTCCTTTGACATCAATAATACTTAATAAAATTTATACACATAGCCTAGTGCTTCTTAAAATAAATTTCTTTAAAACCATCTTTTTTTAATAATTAGAAGCAGCACAATAAATATAAACTGTCAACAGCTTCTTTCTTGCTTTTGGTTACTAGAATTGTCTTTCAGTAGTTTTGATTTTAAAATATTGTCAAATTTCTTAAGAAATTGTACTTATTTTTCTAACGTGTGAGAGAAATGGAATTACTGGGCTAGGGAGAGTCATTAATTGTTCTTATGTAGGCACCGATGTTAGTTTTAATCAAAACTTCAGAGGCAATGATATGATTTAACTCTTAGATTGAATACTGCCTGAAGAATTTAACTAACTTGATTTTGACTACAATTATACATATCAAAAAGGGATGCAAAGACTAAGGCTTGTTGTTAATTCATAATAGATTAATATTAAATGATATTTTCTATTGTCAATAAAAAAAGATGTGCTAAAAACTTTTAAAAACTCACATGTAGTTTATATAAGTACACAGTACTGTATATGTATACATATACACTACCACTGATATATAATCTTATTAGGGGTGTACAAATGAAAAGGCAAGCAAAATAGTTCACATATAAAACTATTGAAACCACAGAATTACATTATAGTTACTTAGGAGTTGGAGAAAAAGCTGCTTTTGTATTGCACTAAGTAGAGTCATAATTTCAATAAAAACTCAATTCACAGTTAATCCTACAAAGCCATTTATAATTTTATTTTCCTCCCATTTTGTTCAAATCATTTGTTATACTGATAAATGACTTAGTTTTTATTTCTTTCATACTTCTTCTTTTTACTTGTCTTTTTCATTACCTTTGTATTTCATCTCTAGAAGTATAGACATTAGGTCAAAGGTTTTAGCTTTTATTTCTCCTGCTCTGAAGTACCATCATACTGTTTTTCATTCTGTATATTTTTCTAACTGATGAGTTAGATATTTTATATATCCAAGTCTTTTGTTGTAATTCATTGGAATTCACTTTACTGGATAAAATATGATAGGACCAAGATAGAACATTAGACAGATTTGGATCTTGTCTGATGCTAGACTACATTTTTCTGTTTCATCTACTGACTCGTGGCTGGCAGTTTTTAATTTGTAGCACCAGAAGGATTTGCATATTGTTAAAAACAAGGTAGATTAATGAAATTTCATAATTTACTGAGCATTTACTACATATCTGTGAAGATAGTACTATGATAGTGTTTTGTTCTGTGATTGATAAATAGCAGCAATGATTACCAGGTTTCCTTTGTTGTTAGAAATATTTTTTCTAAGATTTAATAGCAAGATTAAGTTTGAATCTAATTCCTTGTAACTATGCAGCATGATACTTTTAGCAGTTTGGAGAATTGCTATTAAATCAAGTTTTATTAATTTGAAAGTCATTACTCTGATTTAATAACCCCCAAATATCCTCTATATATAAAAAGAGAATTTATTTAGAGATTCATTTAAATTGTTTGTGTGTTGGAAATATTCACATTCATAACTCAGATTATGTGCCAGGTTCTGTACTATCTGGAATTTAGTATGAAGTCATTAATTTTTTTTTTAATGTTAAGGAAGCTAAGTGGTTACAAACTTCTGTAAGACCCCCAGCTTCTAGGATAGGGCTTGGCATATAGTTGGTGCTCAATAAATGTTTATGGAATTGATCATTTTCCATTTCAATCACCAAAACCTTGTTAGTTTATGGCCTTCCAAAATATAACACCTAATCCTAAACCTCCTGGGTACCTATTTTTCTTGGATCCACTTTCCTTCCCTCACCATTGCCTTTAGTTCCTCACAGTAGCCCATTTCTTTCTCTGTTTCCCTTTTCCTCCCCTCCATTCTTCGTATTTCCTTCAGGCCACACAAATCCCCGATGTACCTGATTTCCTCACCCTTCTGTGTCCCCACACAATGATGATAACTGTACAGCTTACAAACTATTTCTCATTTTTGTCATTTGGTTATATCCCAGAAGTTCACTTGGGTTGCCTTTTTTTTTTTTTTTTTAATTTTAGTTATTTATTTATTTAACAGAGAGAGAGAGAGAGAGAGAGAGAGATAAGCAGGGGAAGCAGTAGAGGGAGAGAGAGAAGTAGGCTCTCCACTGAGCAGAGAGCCCTGTACGGGGCTTGATCCCAAGACTCTGGGATCCTGACCTGAGTTGAATGCAGACACTTAACTGACTGAGCCACCCAGGTGCCCCTTGGGTTGTTGTTTTTGGTTTTTTGGGGCTTTTTTTTAAATGTTAAATTAAGAAGAGTTTCTAATTTTTTTACTTTGGTGTAAGTTTTTTCTATTTTGTGCTTCATACTATTTATGTTCTTGATTTTGAATAATTATTACAGAAAAAAAGGGTCTACATGTTGTCAAACCTTCCTCATTTCTTTATCTCAGAATTCCCTCTGTTCTTCTTGCATTTAGGATCATTTAATGCCAGTCTGCCCTGTCCTATTTAGCACACTCACCTCTATTCCAGTTAGGACCAATTTTTATATTCATGAGGGTTTTAAAGAACTCCAGCATTTCTAGTCTTTGTCACTTGATTAGCCCCGAGGTAAAAAGTTTTTCCTCCTTGGTGGTATCAGTGTTTATTAATGAGTATAGTAGTCATATAAACTTCGAACAGCTGTGAAGTGGTAGGTCACTCTGAATGTGTGTTTAGCAGCTGTGCCTATATTTTGGACTACTCAAAAATTCCTAACATGGATCATTATAAATAGTCAAACAAGATTCCGCCCTCCCCCGAACAACTGACAAGCCAAATTGAGCTGAAAACAACAAAGTTCTTTTCTTAGGAGTGAATGGAACAGACATGATGACTTGTCATAATTGAATTAGAACAATAAAATTTTTAATAAGAATTGAATAGTCTTTTTAAGAGGAAAAAAACCTGTCCTACATTAAAATGCAGGAAAACACTTTTCAGATACCCATGTGTGGAAAAATATATAAGCTAAGTTGTATAAAAAGAATACTATTTGTCCTAAAAAGATGCATTCTAGATTATAAAGGATTTAATTTTGTAGAGCTGTGCATTGGACATATTGTCCAAAAATGAATATAATAGTATCAACCTCATGAGTTAATTGTATTAAATTATTTAATATATGTATCATACTTAGAACAGTGCCTGGCAGCTATTACTTCATTATATTATTATTTTCTTTTTATATTACTTAACTTTTGATAGTCCATGAACAAATTCAAATATAGATAATTAGGAATTACAGCACCTAGGGTAGTGCAGTTTATTCAAACATTCAGTAAAGTAGTGTTGACTGAATAAGTTAACTGTAAGTACAGGCATGCACTTTTTTAAGAACTCCAAACCTCAACACCTTTAATTGTGGGATTTAAGGGGAAGGGGGCCCAAAGAGCACCTCACTTCTTGGTGAGACCACCAATTCCCTGACTTTTCCTCTCCTCCCAACATTCCCTTTTGCAAATATTTAAACGAGTCACAAGTAGACAACTAAGTTTGAAGTTTCCTGGGTATACCATCAGGACTAATTTTATACTCTATATCCTTTTACCTTTAATCACTCCAAAAAGTTCAAACCTTCCAGACCACTCTCATTCATTTCCTTACCTCTGAGTGATTCTGGCATATCTCTAATCGGTTTTAAACTCCCATTTCTCTCTGACCTACCAAGCCCTTTCAGTCTGCCCTTTGGAACTCCCAATTTGTCATTAGCAAAATTTCCTTTATCCTCAAACTCTTCTGTGATGGTTCACCCTTTTTTTCTCTCATGGACACCTGGCATTTCCCTGAGGATACTGTTTTGTTCTATACCCCTCGCAAAAAGTGGAAATTTTATCTGTCTTCCTTGCTTATCGTTGATATTTATGGATGACTGTATTTCCTCTCTCTTTAAAAAAAAAAATGTAGTTACCATCAGATGATATTTTCCACTTCCCCTCCTTTTCTAGTCATCTGCATCTCTCTCAGTCACTCCTACTCATTGATGATTTGAACACCTAGTTTACTGTCTTTTCTCTGCCCACTATTCCTGTAATTATTCTTAGTGATTTTCAGTATTCTTGTGTGATCTATCCAAAATCTTGACTTTTCAATTCTTTGATATCCTAACCACTAGGAATCTTGTCTTTTCTTTCACTTGGGTGACCCGCTTAAATAGTTACATTTAAGACCTCATTACCATTGACCGTACCACTTACAAAATCTCAGTTGCAAGCATTTCAAACTATCTGACTAGCACTTCCTTTCTTTTTAGCTCACTTCCACATTACAGTGATTTTTTAAAAATTTATCTTCTGAAGACTTTCAGCCCAACTTTCTGTTACCTGTCACTCCTTTCATGCTCTCACTTCCCTCTTTGCCTTGCTCAAATTCCTTGGTACATGACTAAAAGTGCTGCCTTTCATTAACTGTTGCCCCTCTGTCACTTCATTGGTAAGATTCAACCTTGGTTAATTGCAACTCTGCCTCCTCCACACTGGCTCCAAAGCTGCACATTAAATTTCCAATACTCGCTTCCTGGCCCTCATTCTGAATTGATTATCTTACTCTGTATTCTAGCCTGTTAAAATGAATGATCCATCTGTGTTCCTACAGCTCACCCTTCACTTCTTAGTTCCTTTGACTATTCAAGGACTTCTGAAATTCTCTCTTCTTCATTGTGTTATCTGTCTTTCTCCCTCTACTGAATTATTCTCATCAGCATATATACCTCCTATAATTCTCTCATTAAAACAACCAACCAAAAAATCTTTTGGAATGGATTGTCAAATCCAATGATCAGTTCAAGGTTTTTGTTTTAGTTGACCACACAATAGCTTTTACAAAATTGACTGTTCCCTCCTTTAAATTCCTTTCGCCTTTGACTCTTGAACACTACCTTTCCAGTATACTCCCAAACTCAGTTTCCTTTGCAGTATCCTCCACCTCTTTCTACCACTAAATTCTAGATTGCCTCAGGGCTTAGTCCTTGAACTTCTGTCTTTTTATACTCAACATTTCAGGTGATCTTATACAGTCCTGTGCCTTTAAACAACATCAGTATTTGTATCTTTAGCTCAGAGCTAATCCCGCACACTAGACTTGTAAATCTAACTTCCTATTTAGTATCTCCACTTAGATTAAGTATCTGAAAGTTAACATGTCAAAAACAAGTCTCTAGTTTGATTGTTCTCCCCATCGCCTTCTTTCATCATCACTCACTGAGATGCTGAAGATAGAAACTCTTGGAATCATTTTCTGTTATTTTTTCCTTTGGTCCACACAGCAAATCCTCTTGGCTCTATGTCCAGGACATATTTATGATCTGACCACTTTTTACAATTTCCACAACTATAGTTTAAATTATTTCATTTGTTGCCTGAACTACAGCAGTAGACCTCTAACTGGTCTCCCTGTCTCTATTCTTTCAACAGTCTGTTCACCCATCAGCCAGCGTCATCCTTTCAGAATATCGGTACCTTATTTTTAACCCTTCTATGGCTTCTGATCCAAATTATAATAAAATTCTAAGTCCTTCTTAACCCCAGACCAAAACACCTGTATGATCTCGCCCCGGCAGTACATCCAGTCGTGTTTGCTACTGCTCCCTCACTTACTCTGCTCCGGCTGTACTGGCCTTGTTCTTGTTCCTCAAATATACCACATGTGGCCATCTAAGAGCCTTTATCTTGATGTTCCCTTCTCTCTGCCTGGACCGTTCTTTCCCCTAGATATTCTCATGGTTCATTCCCTCACTGTCTTTAGATATCTCCTTATCTGTGCCTTTTCACAGGGCCTGCCAAGATTCTTATCTAAGGTTGCAGGTACTCTTTCACTCCAAACATTACTCTGTCTTCTTACCTTTAAAAAATTGTTTCCTTATAGCATTCAATACTATCTGATTCTTTATTATTGTAAATTTTTTAATCTATCTGAATTTCTTCCTTAGACCTTCTATGAAACATATATCACACTTTATCTAGTGTTATTCTGATCCTCTAGCTGATGATTCTCTTCCTGTTTAACCCTCTGGGAAGAGATAACTCCTGAGGAGGTGAGACAGAAAGAGAAAAGAGAAACCAATTTCCCTGTACTTAAGATGACTGTGTAACTCATCGACCAAACTGGAGTACTTTTGATGGAAAGAGAAAACTATTAATAATTAAAGTGGGACAACACCAGGCAAACAGAGGCATATGGTACATCATTTATAGCCATTTATCTGCTGCTTTTTCCCACCAGGCAGCAGGTCTAAATAGTCACACCAAGACATCTCCACTTCGGACCATTCTGATTTGGCCTAACCTTCCTCTATACATGTTTCATACATTTAGACTCATGCCTAATGATAGTTGTATTTTGAAGTGTTAGATCAAATTTATGTATTTTTCTTCATCTCTAAGGAATGAAGTTGGTTATATTCAGCAATATAATGCCTTTGTATTAAACTAGAATATATAGAAAGTAGGTAGACAGTCCTCTTAAACTACTTTGGAAATGCTGACTGATAGGATAGTTTCTAGGTGAATAGTTAGAAATAGTCTCCTTTGGATATTGACTAACCAAGAAATCAAGGTTAGGATAAAAAGCTCTTTTATACTGGTTGTGAGATGCTGCCTGTTGGCAAAGTTTAATTGCCCACTCAAAAGGCCACTAAAGCTAAATGGTAAGATTGATACCATGAATAGATTTTAAAATTAATTGTTCCCTTTTCACCTGAAGAATATTGTGGAATTTCTTACAGGGAACCTATATGTTCCACTAAAAATTTGTTCAAACGATGTTTAAGACCCAGTTATTTGTACAGTAGGACACTTTAGAAAACTGTAGAGATGAAGATTAAACAAAAAATAATTGTTTACAGTGGTTATATAAGCCTTTTAAAAATACCAATTTGACCATACAGTCCAGCAATTGCACTCCTTGGTATTTACCCAGATGTGTTAAAAACCTATGTCCACATGAAAACCTGCACACATGTTTATAGCACCTTTATTTATGATTGCCAGAACTTGCAAGCAACCAAAATGTGATAAACTCTGGTACATCCAGACAAAGGAATTTATTTATCACTAAAAAGAAATGAAAAGACATGGAGGAACCTTAAATGCATATTACTAAGTGAAAGAAGCCAATCTGAAAAGGCTACATACCCTATCCTTCCAACTATATATGACATTCTGGGAAAGGCAAAACTATGGAGACAGTACAAAGATCAGTGGTTGCCAAGGGTTAGGGAAGAATGATGATGAATAGGTAGAGCACAGAGGATTTTTAGGACAGTGATACTATTCTGTATGATACTATATTGGTAGGTAAATGTCATTATAAATTTGTTACGACCCATAGAATATCCAAGAGTGAACCCTGAACTTTGGATAATAGTGATGTGTCAGTGTAGGTTTGTCATTTGTACAAATGTACCACTCTGGTGGTAAATGTTGATAATGGGAAGGCTATGCATGTGTGTGGGCATAGGCTATATGGGAACTCTCCTCGATTTTGCTTTGAACCTAAAAACTGCTTTAAAAAATAAAGCCTATTAAAAAATTAATATCTTAATGGAGATTAGACTGGCTGTAGCTTAAAGAACTAAATTAATGAAATTTGTTTATATAAGCTCTTTATAAATAGGAAATGTGTTGTATTCATCTTTGTAACTTCTGTATAGTGTCATGATTGTTAGATGGCCCTTTTGTCAAGGACAGATAGGTAGAAAGAAATTTCACAAGCTGCAGCTTACATATTTTTAATATATTCAAACAAATTTTAAGGTTAACCTTTAAAGTAATGTGTTAATAACAGTGCTGAAAATTATCTACTTCTCGTGGGGTCAGGATAAGATATTCAGCCTTTGCAACATTTTTGCCTGTATTTTCAAGCAGTGTTTGTTTTCATGAGATTTGTACTTCATACCTCTTATCACAACTATAATCAATTTATTTCAGGTAATCAGTTGGTAATGATTTGTTTAATATTAGCTGCTGAACCATAAGCGTCACAAGAGCTGATAGTACAAGATGCGTATTTTCTTGTATCCCTCCAGAGCCTAGCATGGTGAATGCAGTTGATAAATATTTGTTGAACTAATAAACAAATGTTATATACTTGTTTGTTTTCATTTAATCTGATGCTGGCTATAAGGAAGTTTGGAGCTTCTGAATATGGTTTGGCCACTGTAAATTTCCCAAGCCATTTTTATATAGAACTATGGCTTAAAATTTTGCAAAAAAATTTTTTTAATTAAAAAAATTCTACACTACAAGATTTTGTAAAATCATGTATATTTCAAAAGTAATCCAAATTACTTTGGATTACTTATACATGTGAAGTATATGAAGTATTCTTATACATATGAAGAATTTAAATTCTTATCGTTAAAATTTGACTTAGATTCATTTTCTTTCAAGATTTTTTTCTGTGTTATTCTTTGTACTTCCTGGCACTCTAATGTAGATTACATTTCAGTCCTCCATTTTTATATCAAAATTTAAAATTTATAAAGGTAAAAATAGTTGTTCAGACCATGTGGAGAACAGTAGCCTACCATTATCACCTTATTTAACAAACTTTAAATAAACCAACTGATGTAATAATTTTACAGGCATATGCAAATCAATCAAAAAAGACTGGACCTATTTTGTGCAAGTATAAACCAACTGGCAATGACATCTGGAGGTAGTGGAATTTTAGGAAAGCCTAAACACAATTTCTTCTGCCTCTAGATAAATATGTTTAAAAGATTTTTCTCCCTTACCTCTTAAAAGGAGTCCTGCCTATTAATTCTTTATCCTTTAGTAAACCCCAATTTAATCCTATTTCTGAACAATATTTTTTAGTTTTTGTGAAATCTAAACTGTGGCTGTTGATTTCAGGCAGCTATGGAGTGTGAAGCAGTTACTGTTATGACAGAATAGGACCAATTGATTGCCTTACAGATTTTTTGTTGGTCCTGAGAGAAATAACTAGAGATTATAATCTGAGATTTGGATCAAAACAGACCCTAGGCTCATTTTTCTGTATTTAACTCTGACTGATCTTGGTAAAACCACCTAATGTATCGAAGTGTTATAAATTTGAAAAAGAAATCAGTTTGAAAGTATTTTGAAAGCTAGAGGTAAAATAAACAAGATGCATACCAATCTTAGGAATTAATTGCTTCATCTATACTAAATACCATAAGCAGGATTTTGGAGGGGGGTAGGAATGGGAAGCAGAGCAAAAATCATGTCATTTTAATCACTTCCCAGACTGAAAGGCTACATACAGTATAGAGCCTAAATTCTTTCAGTTATTAAGAACACTGCTTTATTACATAGGCCTTTTTTGTAAAAATATTTTAAAGAACTATAGATGAGACTTGAAATTTCCATATGTATTATTTGCTTTTTTATTCTCACTTCCATGATCTTATGGGAGGAGTTGCATATTTTTATTATCATAGATAAAGCACTGCAAGACATTAAAGCAATTGTAGTTAATACAAACTAGCCTGAGTATCTTAAAGTCATTTTCTATTTTCTTCACAGATCTTATCAGCCTTTTTTTCTTTTTTAAATCACCAAAGTGAGAGTCAGCACAAATCCAGCCTGCCACTTGTTTTTGTAAATAAAGTTTTATTGGAACACAGCCGTCTCTATTTGTATATTGTTTATAGCTATTTTCAAGCTTCTACAGCACAAAGTTGGGTAGTTACAATACAGAAACATGGCCCATAAAGTCTAAAATACGTATTATCTGGCCCTTTTTAGAAAATGTTTGCCAATCCTTGAGCTAAGGATTGAAAAAGTATTCTTTTTCTTTTTTGGGGTATTATATATTGTCTTTGTAGTAAAATATGATAGTAACAATAAGAATTAAAATAACTCTTTTTGAAGTATTTTAAAAAGACAGTGTAGCATACTGATTGAGCAAACTGTCTTTAGAAGATGGTGGCCTGAGTTAAAATCTCTTCTGCCATTTACTATCTGTGGCACTTTAGACAAATACACCTAAATTCTCTGAGTCTCTTTCCTCCACCGCAGAAAATAGGGATGCAAGTGTTATCCACATCAAGATCTAGTGAGAATTAAATGAGACAGTACAAGCAAAGGCCTAATAATACCTGATAATCATCATTACCAGCTTCATCACCACCATTATCAAAATATTCTGTTTTTTTTAAAATAAGGAATCTAGAGGTAGGAGAATCAATCTAATCATAGAATGATAAAGAATTATGTTTTAGCCAGAGGATTGGTAACCTTGACAGGGTCCAGCCAGGAAAACAGGAGCCACAGCAATTATTTTAACAGAATGTAAGGGGGGGGGGGGGAGGCTTAAACAAGAATTGGAGAACTGAAAAGGAAAAGTGAGAATACCAAAGTAAAACAGATAGTAACCACAGGAAGCAGCTGCCACATGTGGTAGGGACCTAGGGACAGGTTGAAGTTAGTAGAACCTAGAAGTTTGGAAGATGGGCACCACAGTTTTTAAATATAAGCTGTCAGTGAGAAATACTTCCTAATACAGTTTTAAAAAGAGAAGAGGGGGCACCTGGCTGGCTCAGTTGGAAGAGCATGCCTCTCTTGATGTTGGGTGGTGAGTTTGAGCCCCATGTTGGTTGTAGAGATTACTTAAAAATAAAGTCTTAAAAAAAAAAAAGATGAAAATCTATTGAGCAAATATACTTGAGCAAAACATGTTTATTTTCAAATAGGACATTATTGGGCAATTAGCTATTGCTAGATAGAGAAAAACATGAAACTGGTAATTTTTTGGCATTTTTATATTTTTGAGACTTATGTCCTAAGTTCATCAAATGATAGAACATTTTGAACACCTTCTGATTGGTAGTGGCTACCCATGCACAAAGAAAAATCTTTTAGTAATATCTGCTATGTATATTTGATATTTGAATAAAGTCATGAAAGAAGTAATGGAATTGAGCCATGTGGGTACCTGGGGCAAAAGCATTCTAGGCAGAGAACTAGTAAATAAAAGACTGAGACCAGAACATGTTTAGGATATTTGGAGAACAGCAGAGAGGTCAGTATTGCTGAAACAGTAAGTGGTAGAAGAAAGTCAACAGGGGTTGGAATCATTAGGGACTTCTAGAAGAATGAAATAGAATAGGGTAAATGCATGATTACTAGGACGCATTGAGAGCCCATTTTACATTAGTAATCATGAAGTCCATGGCTGTGCAGGTTTCTCTAACCATGTTCTGGTTTAAAAATCAGGTTAAAGTATATTGTAGTACGTAGTTTCACACCTCCTTGTTAATTATGTAACCATATCTTTAAATCCAAGTTTAAGGTCTTTTTACTTTAAATTATTAGTGGTTGTTGACTCATCCTTCTACCAGTACAAAGTGATGAACTGAATGCTGATAGAATACCATCTTTTCATAATAAAAGGATGATAAACTTTAACTCAGTATCATGAATCTTGCAAGCAGAAACAGATTCATGAACTAGGTGATCTGTGTGAAGTAACAAATTTGTACCCATGTTTCTATAATAGGATTATTAACCACTAGATCTATTTTCTGATCTCCCCTTTGTTATTTTAAAATCAAAACTTTGTAATTTAACACCATTAGTGATTTGTTTTAAAATGTACCTGGTTTATTGATGTTTGCTTCTGAGATAATTATGACGTGGATGTCACATGCAGCTTGTTCAAATAACATTTTTCCCCCTGCACCAGTTTATATTGAAGCTGTTTACAGTAACTGTGGCCCAAAAAAATTCATCTGAATCAAATAAAGAGTCAGACTTAAATAATGAAAAATACCTTTATTCTAAAGATACTAGACTCCTGTTGTACAGTGATTCCCAAGCAGAGTTTTGATAAATCTGTGCTGTATTTTATTCTTCTGTAAACATGCAAAAGGCTTGCTGGGTTTTCTGTTTTCTGCCCCCTTCTTAGATAGCTTCTTTGACATTTGATCAGAGAAGCATATCTCATTACAGCATAGTAGATCTTTAAACAAAGGAACTTGGATTAAGAATATTAACTGTGCCATACAAAAACAAAATAAGGTACTTACTGACCAGCAGTGGCACAAGAGTAATTACTTTTCCTTGTTATCTAAGATATTAACAAAAGATTTGCTAATTCACATACTTCATTTTCCCTAAATGTGGTATACATTTATTTAGACCTTATTGAATCTTTGTGTATATTCTAAGCTCAGTTTACCTCATTCATATAACATGTGATGTAAGATATAAACAATTCTAAATTATCCTGTAGTATGGTTTCAGTTATCTTTTCTTCAGTTTCATCTTATGCTATGAAAATGATTTTAATAAATAATTTAATGAGACAACATTTTAAAATGTATTGAGATAGCCTTGCAAATCTTTTATACTTAAATCTATGGGGTAAAAGTCATTTTTAATAGCTATTGTGGGTGTTATTCTTAATAGTTCTTCCTAACTCCCAATTTCCCATTAGTCACCAGATAACATTAGTTGTACATTAAAAATCTATCTTGATTTGACTACTCATGTCCATTTTCACCAAGCCACCTCTCAGGAATCTGGATTATTACAGCAGCCTAATTGTCCTTTCTGATTCTTCCTGTATCAGTCAGTATTCATATGCATACATAAGAAACACTTGAGCTATTTTAAGCAGAATGCAATTTAATAAATGTGGGCTCACTCAGTATACATTCCTGAACATATACTGAACTGGTTGCTACGGCTGGATTGATGATCAGCTGTGGCTAGGAAATTGTGTGTGTTGATATGTTACTGGTTTTTGAAGAGTTTTTCAGCAGTATTTACCTTCTTAAGGAAGAGGCCAGGGGCATTTATTGCATGAATGGCAATGAAAGAGGGCGGTGCATAGTCATAAATGTTGATGTACACTACACATTATGCACGTGGCTGTACCTAATAAGGCTTCAGACCACTTTAATGAAAATCTGTTACATTTTAAAAGCTGATTTCATAATTTTAAGATCTTACATTGAATTTAAAATGTAAAACTATGAAAAAATTTAATAAGAATCTCTAAAAATGATGCTAAAACATTTTCCCAAAAGCTGTCAATTTCATACTGCCATAGAAAAAGTACTTTTAAATTATGTACAATCCAATTATTGTACAGGAATTTACAATTTTATGCAATGTTCTTTGAGACACTGTTAATATTATAGCCTCTGTTGTCATGGAAACAAGTCTCTAAAGGCAGCCTCAGAGGCTAATGATTCCATGGTGTTGCTATGGATAGAAACAACTGAGACTGTTGTTAGTCACATGGTCATGATTTAAAAAGAAAACTCTTTGGAGCTGATCTTATTGAGTGATACAAATGGAGCAGGAAAAGGATGATGGTATAATAGTTACCACTGTCTAATGAAATATATATATAAGATTTTTCAGGTTTAAAATGCTTATGCTGAATTTCCCCTTTTCTGTAATAACCCAAATATAATGGTTACTGTATTTTGCTACCTCATTGTTTACATTAGAATCTAAAGCGTGACATTTTCCAATTTAGAATCTTCTACAACTCCCCAGAATTTTACCCTGCTCTAAATCCTGCGCTTAAGATATCCTCTTACCTTTTTATTTTACTCTATTATCAGATCTAACATCTATGCTGTTCCGCATCACTCAGCCTTCCTTTGATTACCTATTATTTGTTTAGGGCTATATTTTTGTTTCAGATGAACTAAATGAATTACTTTGTTGTTCTATAATTCTTTGTTACCTGAATTGATTATCAGCTGTGGCTAGGAAATTGTATGTATTGATACATTACTTGTTGTTTTTGAAGACTTTCTCAAAAGGATTTGCCTTTCTTAAGAAACTGGCAGAAGCATATGTTCTTTTTCAAAGTACTTGTTCACTGCCCTATAGAGAGTGGGGTGGATTAAAATGGTGTAAGTTGTTCTAGGATTTTTTAAAAATGGTATTCAGATCCTTATCTAAAGGAGGTAGATTTTAGAAGAGGCTTAGAGCCAAGGTTACAGTGATGTTTAAATGTAATATTAAAGGATTTATAGTTTATCATAAAGGGTTTTGGAGAGCAGCTGCCTAGTGGAGGAAATTTTTGTGCTTGACCTTGAAATTTGACATAAGCATTTAGCTCTGTCTTATTTTTATGTTAAAGTAGATTATTGATCAGCTAATATCTGACCCTATTTAAGAGGCATAAGGAAACTTTAGAGGTGATAGATATGTTACCTTAATTGTGGTGATGGTTTCACAGGTTCATGCATATGTTCCAAACTCACAAAGTTGTTTACATTAAATAGGTAAAGTTTTTTATATATCAGTTATACCTCAATAAAGCTGTTAAAAAAATGAAGTTATTTAAAAATAATGATAAACTTTGACTTTTTTTCTTTGATACTTTGGATGACTGCAGCAGTTATTTTGTAGTATCAGTCCATTTGGGTTTGTCTGATGTTTGGTGATTGGATTTAAGTTATGCATCTTCGACTGGAATTTCTCAGAAGTGATAGGTTCTTATTATATCCTATCAGGTAGCATGATTTTGATTTGTCCTATCCTTGGTAATGTTAACTTTGATTAAGATAGTATCTGCTAGATTTCTTCACTGTAATTAATAAATGTTTTTAAGACCCACTTGAGTGGGTCCATGTGCCCTATTTAAACTTTCATCTACTGGAATGAAATGGAAGGTTCATTCAGCAGCAGTGGAATTTTTACATCCATTGATGTTTTTTTGAATGTATTATTTCTATGATGGTTGCCAAGTGATGATTTTATAATTCCAGAATTTCTTCTACATCTTTTAGTTGGCATTCTACTATAAGGAAATGCTTTCTCTTCTTTTCATTTGTTTTTATAATTATTAAATCAATATGGACTCTTGGAATCCTGTTTTTATTCAGTGTATGCCATTGTTATCTTTATTTTGAATCTCAAATCCTGTTTTTATTTCAGTGTATGCCATTGTTATCTTTATTGTGACTGATGAAAACCCTTCAAGCTAACTCCTGTGTCTTTTGTTATATCACTTGAAAACATAATGTTTTCAGTATACATCCGTGTTATACCATGTGTCAGAATTTCATTCCTCTTTATGGCCGAATACTATTCATTATATGTATATATGTATATATGTATATATACATATATATATACATACACACACCACATTTTGTTTATCCATTTGTCTGCTGATGGGACACTTCAATTGTTTCCACCGTTTTGGCTGTTGTGAATAATGCATCCTGAACGTTGTGATGTAAAGTATGCAAGTCCCTGTTTTCAGTTCTTTTGAGTATGTATACTTAGAAGTAGATTTGCTGGGTCATATGGTTACTATGGTTTGCTTTTTTGAAGAACCATCAAACTGTTTTCCACAGCAACTTACACCATTTTCCATCCCTACCAACAGTTTTTGGGGATTTCAGTTTCTGCACATCCTCGCCAACACTTGTTTATTTCTGTTTTTGTTTTTCTTTTTTTATTACAGCCTCCTAGTAGGTGTGAAGTGATATATTGTTGTAGCTTTGATTTGCATTTCTCTAATGAATAATAATTTGTTGAGTATCTTTTCATGTGCTAATTGGTCATTTGTATATCTCCTTTTGGAGAAATGACCACTCAAGTCCTTTGCCCATTTTTTAATTGTCTTTTTGTTGTTGAGTTGTAAGAGTTCTTTATATATTCTGGCTATTAAACCCTTATCAGATGTATAACTTGCAAACATTTACTCCCATTTTGTAGGTTGTCTTTGTACTTTCTTGATAATATCCTTTGGTGTACAAAATACTTTCATTCTGATGAAGTCCAGTTCATTTATTTTTGTCACTTTTACTTTTTTTTTTTTTTAAGATTTTATTTATTTGACACAGAGAAAGAGGAATCACAAGTAGGCAGAGTGGCAGGCAGAGGGAGAGGGAGAAGCAGGCTTCCCACTGAGCAAGGAGCCCAATGCGGGGCATGATGCCAGCACCCTGGGATCATGACCTGAGCCAAAGGCAGATGCTTAACTGACTAAGCCACCCAGGCGCCCCCTCACTTATACTTTTGATATATTTAAGAATCCACTGTCAAATCCAGGGTCATGAAGATTTACCGCTATGTTTTCTGGTTTTATGAGTTCTAGTATTTATATTTCAGTTGTTGATTAATTTCTCATTAATTTTTGTATATGATGTGAGTGATATAACTTCATTTTTTTGCATGTGGATATCCATTTGTCCCAGAACCATTGTTGAAGAGAATCCATACATTTTTGACAAATTTTGATTGACTGATTTAATAGACGAAGGTCAACATTATAGTTTTATTTTGTATTTCTCTGTTAGGAAAAGCATAGCTTTGATTTCAGCAAATTTGTTCTTCCTGTTTTAAGTCTCCTTTAATGCACCTTGTCCTGTTACCAATTTGATTTTAATGTTTTTCTTATACACTAGAATATGTTACTGGTATAATAAATGTTTATGAATACAGTTTACAAGGATTAGGACAAGTTACGAAACACCTCTTGTTTTACATTTACATCTTTGTAAAAATAACTGAATCAAGCCAGATAGAGTAATTGAGTGTAAATATCAAAGCCTCTTAGTTTATGTCACTAGAGTTCTTTTTTTAATTTTTTTCCAGAATATGTCTGGCACATAATAGTTATTCAAAGAATGTTAGTTGAATTAATGATTTTAAAGGTAATTGTTTTAAAAGATTTATTTATTTATTTGAGAGACAGAGTGAGGGCACAGGGGGAGGGGGACAAAGGGAGAGGGAGGGAGAAACTTAAGTAGGCTCGGTGCTGAGCGCTGGGCTTGATCCCACAACACTGAGATCACCACCTGAGCCAAAACCAAGAGTCGGCGCTTAACTGATTGCGCCACCCAGATGCCCCTTTAAAGGCAACTTTAAGGCAGGTTATTACAGTTCTTGATAGTAGAGGTCAATAGCATAGATTTTAAAAAGTGATACAGATTCAATTTTTAAGTCCTTTGAATCTT
Source organism: Mirounga angustirostris (assembly GCF_029215605.1). NCBI lineage: Eukaryota > Metazoa > Chordata > Mammalia > Carnivora > Phocidae > Mirounga > Mirounga angustirostris. Next base: position 71,157,243 of record NW_026991709.1, on the reverse strand, counting down.
TTGTGAATTTCTAAGCCCCAGTTGCCTGCCTGATGGGCTACTAAAATTGCTTTTGACTCCTGGAATGCAAGGAGGAAAGTAGTCAAATAATATTCTGAATGCTGGAAAAATACTTTGTAGTCTTTGAAGTGAGTGTTTTGTCTCCTAGAGGAGGAAAATTCTAAGTCATTGTCTTTTATTATTTTCATTGAAACTTCTAAAAAGTAGTCACTCATTTTAATTACAGTTATTAAAATTATTAGTGGCGTAATGATTTCTAAAATAATTTCTGGAGCGCATTTCCTCATTTAAATTGAAGTAACATATTAATATTTTACCTGTTTCTCCATTATTTCTGAAAACTATAATTTATGACAAAATTTTCTGTTATTTGTTTTTGTTTTATTTTGATATTTTTCCTGATCTTTTGTCGTTGATGATTTTTAGCCAACAGAAGCTGTACCTCCCTCTTCTCCCACTGTCCCTGTGATCCCTGTCCTGCCAGTCCCTGCTGAGAATACTGTCATCCTACCCACCATACCACAGGTTTTTATTAGTTTCTTTTTTCTTTATAAAAATTTCATTTGCTTTTAATGTTTCATTTGTATTCTTTTCAAACTGTTTTAATTATTTCCCTGTTAGACTTAGTAATTCACTTTGGACTTCAGCTGGTGTTTTTAGGGAATTAAATATTTGGGATTTAATATAAAACAGGTTCAATATGTGCCATTTTTTTAGGTTAACTATGAAATAGGGCATATTCTAAACTTCATCATATTGAACCTCCTTAGACTTGTTATCATGTATTTTGTACTTATAAATCTGTTTGAACCAGTTTTTATTTGCTTTAGGAACTTTTATTTTCTAAAGATAATAAAAATCATTATCCTCATACAGGATGTGTCATTCATATAACTTTTTGTTTCCCAATATATATTTATCTTCTTTGGAAATAATTTCTTTTTCTATCATTTGGTTAGATAACATGCACATTTATTAGTTAAAAAAGAGCCCGTACATGTAAAGTATATGGGAACTCTTCGTGCTACCTCTGCAACTTTTCTGTAAATCTGAAATTATTCTAATAAAAGTTTATTTTTAAAAGGGTAATGTGTGCGTATACACACACACAATGGAATATTACTCAGCCATCAAAAAGAATGAAATCTTGCCATTTGCAACAACGTGGTTGGAGCTAGTGTATTATGCTAAGCAAAATAAGTCAGAGAAAGACAAATACCATATGATTTCACTCAGATGTGGAATTTAAGAAGCAAAACAGATGAACATATGGGGGTGGGAAAGAGAGGGAAACAAACCATAAGAGATTCTTAGAGAACAAACTTAAGGCTGGTGGGGGGATGGGCTAGATGGGTAATGGGTATTAAGGATAGCATTTGTTATGATAAGCACTGGGTATTGTATGTAAGTGATGAATCACTGAATTTTACTCCTGAAACCAACATTGTACTGTATGTTAACTGACTAGAGTTTAAGTAAAAATTTGAAAATAAAAAGGTAACATGTGACAGTTAAAAAATAAAATGAAATGCTAGACAAATGTTAGAGAATCTGAACGTTTTTAGCTTCAGAGCTTCAGTAGTTCCAAGGGATGACTTATTAAGACATTAACTACCCTATCAACTAAGTCATCCAAAGTGAAAATAATGATAGTATTATTGCATATAATAACTCAGATCTCTGTTGTAAACAATCTCAATCTCATTTAAAGTATAAATAAATGCATCTTTAGCTATTTTTACTATTACTGATCTGTGCATAAAATCTAGATAAAAATTGTATGCTTACTGTGTAAGTTCCACTGGATTTAAAATGGGATATCAATTGTGATTACTTGTCTCAGTGCCCTTCCCCTCTCCTAAAAAATGAAAATCAATACAAAACAGGATTCTAGGGGAAATTACAGATACTACATTAAGACTTCAGTCTGTGTTATTATGTTACTACTCCTACATAATCTTTTACCCTTTATGAAAATCATTAAAAGTTAAATCATTGTAAATGATTGAATAGATAGTCCAGATGGATTTTTTCTCTGTGTTGCAGAGAAGAAATTGAATTTATAAATAAAATATAATTCTAAGTAAGCAGCCTATGTGTTATTGTAATATTGTAATAATATAACATCTCTTCAAGCATCTAGGATTTAGTAATACAGTATTTTTTTAAAGTAGGGGATTTAGAAGTTTATTTTACTCTTGTCACTTCAATTCATCTTTTGATGTTAAAATAGTTTCCTAAAATCCTTTGAAATTTTTTAGTAGTTTCTGTTCTTATATTCCATAAGGAACCTGTCCTTTCCTGCTCAAAGACCTCTGACTTACTTATTCCAAGTGTCCCTAACAACATCACACTATATTTGGAAATTGTTGAGATACTACATAGCCTTTTCGTTATAAATGATACATCTTAGAGGCAGATTGATCAGGTTTGGAATTCCAGTCCTACCACTTTACCAGCTGTGTAATTCTGAGCAGTTTCCGCTTCTGTTTACTCATCTGTTAACACTGAAGATGATAGTAGTACTAGCTTGAGATGTTGTTGAAGAAATAATAATGGACGTGCAGCTGGCACATAATCTTGGCTGTTCATATTATTAGTGTTATCTCATATTTCTTTGAGACAGTAAACCAGGGAACAAATTAGAAAAACAAATGAGGATAATGTGCACAAGAGAAGGCTTATTTATTCTACTTTGCCTCATTTTAAGTTTTAAATACACTATGAAAGTCCATGTAAGGTAGATTAATCATGTATGTTGTATAATGTGAAAAGCCTATAGGTGTGCCTCATTTTTCCAGAATCAGTTACGTGTGTTCCTGATTAATCAAGTATAATATGGACATTATAGAAATTAGTTGTAAGTGATTAAAATGTCCTCAAATACATTTGGAAGCTATACTTAATCTATAACCCAATTTTAACATTTTAAATGGAAATAATTTTTCTTCTAAATATCTACTACTTTACATTTTAGATGCATCAGGATGTAATAGAAATAGAAGTAGAAGACGTAAGATTTGGAGTCTAGTCCTACCTTTGCAATTCAAACAAGTTAGTTAACCTCTACATTTTATACTCCCTTCATCTATTAAAATGGGGGATAATGCCTCCCTGACTACTTTAAGATGAGGTTGAGGATTAGGCAAGTTAGATAGAGAGACAGAAAGCCTAATTATAGACTATGTGTGTGTGTGTGTGTGTGTATAGTCTAATTGTAGAAGTTTTGTACTTTTCAGAGTACTTTTATACTGATCTTTTAAATTTTTGAAAGCTTTCCACAGTAGGAATTATTATGCTTTTTCACAGCGGTACAGAAAAAGGCATAATGAATGGCTGCTTGAAGTTGCATGAAGAGCACAGATTTTATAGTGAGACCTGACTACCACTTCCTAGCCTCACCCTTTTCTGGCTGTGTGATAGTGGAGAAATGACTTCAGCTTCTCATAGCCCCAGTTCTCCACACAGATACTGACCTATTAAATGTCTTTTTTCCACCCTAGAGTAAATACTCTGCTTTAAAACCAGATGCTTTAGACTCTATTTCTACCAATTGTAGGGATCTGTCATGTAATTAAGATATTTTAAAAATGCTTTATAACTATAATTTGTTTGTGTAAAATTCTTTGTACATACATATGTGCTTTGGAGGGATTGGTGTTCATTCGATTTTTTATTATTGTTCCAATCATGTCATTAACTAAGATGAATATAACATTGTCCTTGTCCTCTAGGAACCTACTGTCCATGCAAGAGACAAGTTAACAATTCCCACATGACATGAGAGTAATTACATAAGAGGTACAGCCAGTGTAGACCATTTTTTATTGCTTTTGGACCATTCAAGTTTCACAAAACATCTGAGCATTTAATCTCAAATCATTTGATCATTAGTATAGTCTAAAGTATGACTTGATATATTTTCATTTTACTGGTAATCTTAAACAGAAGAGCATACTTCGAGTTACCTTGATGAGCCTTTTTAACCACCCACTAATATCTGACTGCAGTGCCCTTATTCTATTTGTATTTTGAGTTTGTTTTACATTTTCAAGTAATTTCAGACTTAAGAAAGTTTCAGTAATAGTGCAGTGAATTCCCATAGACCTTTGCCCAGATCCCCCAATTCTTAACATTTTTACCTACCGTATTTACTTTATCATTTCTCTTCCTATATAATTATATTATTTTTTATGAATCATTTCAAAAGAAGTTTCCCTCATGTCGCTTTTACCTCCAAATACAAAGATTTTGTAACACTAAATATTTTTTCCTAAGAACAAAAATATTACCACAGTACATGAGCTACATCAGAAAATGAACAGTAACATAAGACTAGTATCAGATTAATCTGCAGACATTAATTATATTTTGCCAATTGCCCCAATAATGTTCTTTATAGGAAAAACAAAAATAGGTCCTTTGGCCAGTCCAAGATTTCACATTGCCTTCATGACACTTTAGTCTCCTGTAATCTGGAGTAGCCCCACTGCCTGTCTTTCATGAATGTGGCATTTTAGAAGAAAGCAAGCTAGTTATTTTGTAGAATATATTTCAATTTGCCTTTGATGCACTTGCATAATTAGAGGTCATATATTTTTTCCAATTTTTTTTAGCTGTGGTAAAATACACATAATGTAAAAATTTACCATTTTACAACCATTTTTAAGTTTACATATCAGTGGTATTTTTTTTTTAAGATTTTCTTTATTTATTTGAGAGAGTGAGCGAGAGAGAGAAGACAAGCAGGGGAAGTGGCAGAAAGCAGAGGGAGAAGCAGGCTCCCCACCAAGCAGGGAGCCCGATGCAGGGCTCCATCCCAGGACCCCAGGATCATGACCTGAGCTGAAGGCAGACACTTACCCAGTTGAGCCATCCAGGCGCCCCTACATATCAGTGATATTAAGTACATTCATACTGTTGTGCAACCATCACTGTCATCCATCTACAGAACTCTTTTCATCTTTCATATGTGAAAAACTCAGTGCAAACATTGTGCTCAGTGGTGAAAGACTGATAACATTTCCTTTAAGAATATGTAGAGGGCGCCTGGGTGGCTCAGATGGTTAAGTGTCTGCCTTCGGCTCAGGTTATGATCCCAGGGTCCTGGGATCGAGTTCCGCATTGGGCTCCCTGCTCCTTGGGAGCCTGCTTCTCTCTCTCTCTCTCTTTCTCTCTGTCTCTTATGAATAAATAAATAAAAAATCTTTAAAAAAAAAAGAATATGTAGAAAATAAAAAGTGATGTTAAAATTGTTATAGTAATACTAGCTTTTTAAATTGCCCTTGTATTTATCTTTACTGAGATCTTTATTTCTTCAAACAACTTGTGTTACTCTCTGGTGTCCTTTCAACCTGCAAGACTCTCTTTAGCAAAGAATTTTTTTTCAGGGCAGCTGTACTGGTAATGAACCTCCCCACCCCCCCACCCACTTTTGTTTATCTGGGAATATCTTGATGCCTCCCTCACACTTGAGGAACAGTTTTGCCAGATACAGGATTCTTGGTTGACAGAGGGTTTTTTTTTTTCTTCTAGTGCTTTAAATATATTGGCCCACTGCCTTCTCACTTCCAGAATTTCTCATGAAAAACCTGTTGATAATCTTATTAAAGATCCCTTGTATATAGTGAGTCACTTTTTTCTTGCTGCGCTCAAAATTCTGTGTCTTTGTCTTTCAACAGTTTGATTACAGTGTGTCCCAGTGTGACTCTCTTTGAGTTCATTCTGCCATGAGTTTATTGAGCTTGGATGTTTGTATTCATGTGTTGTTGTTGTTGTTTGTTGTTATCATCAAATTTGGGAATGTTTTGGTCATTATTTCTTCAGATATTTTCTCTGCTCCTTGATCTCTCCTCTTCTGGGCCTCCCGTGATGTGTGTGTTGGTCTGCTTCATGGTGACCCAAGGTCCCTTATTGTCTGGTCATTTTCTTTAGTTCTTTTTCTCTCTTTTCTCAGACTTAATAATTTCCATTGTCCTTTCTTCAAGTTTGTTAATTCCTCTGCTTGCTCAAATCTGCCTCTGAATTGCTCTATTGAATTTTTCATTTCATTTATTGAACTTTTCTGCTCCAGAATTTCCTTTTGATTTTCTTCTAGGTTTTCTATCTTTTATAGATTTTTCTTTTATCTTTTATAATTTTCCCATTTTTTTCATTTTCTTTGTCCACCTTCTCTTTTAGTTCTTTGAACATCTTTAATACAGTTGTTTCAAAGTCTTTGTGTAGTAGAACTGGCACCAGCTTTTTTAAAGGCCGGCCCTTCCTTCCTCCCTCCCTCCCTCCCTTCCTCCCTTCCTCTTTTCCTTTGAATGGACCACACTTTACTGTTTCTTTGCATGCCTTTTGATTTCTTTGCTGAAAACTGGACGTTTGACTCTTATGATGCTGTAACTCTGGAAATCAGATTTTCCTCCCTTCCTAAGGTTTGCTGTTTTTTGTTTTTATTTTGTTGTTGTTGTTTTGGGATTTTTTTAATTGTTGTAGGTTATCTCTGTGCCAAGAAACAGTCTGCAATATAAACTTAAGGTCTTCCTCAGGTCTTTTTTTGGGGCATGCACAGTAACATTCTAATTTCCCTTGTATATATGGCTGCCTTTGAATGTCCTAAGTTTCAGCGTCTGGCTCTCAAAAGGGGAGAAAAAGAAAAATGAAATGGTGGGAGGAGATGCTGGCCCTTTAAATCCTCTGGAGTCCCTTCAGCCAGAGGGGGAGAGAGACTTGTATCAATTAGGGGCAGTTCAGTAATGGCCACTGCCTCTTTGTCTGCACCCCTGTGATCAGAAGCAGCAATTAGCAATCAGAGCACAGATCCCCTATATTTGGAGGATAGTTTTTGTTTGTTTGTCTGTTTTTGCCCCCCCCCCCCCCCGGCTTGTGCATTTTTTGCGCCAGCTGCTCCAGGAACACTTGCCCAACTAGTTGTTACAGGGCAGAGGGGTGGGAGATAGATAGCTGCTACTGTGCTAAGAGCTGAAATTGACTGAATTAACCACAGTGTACCATCCAGTACTTCCCCTGGAAGTCACAGGCCTTCAGTAGACCACTCTGGAATTCAAGAGAATTCCAAAATAGTTACATAACATAGATTCTGCCAGTGCAGTCACTGTCTGGGTGACAAATTTGTGGTGCTTCCTATTCTGCCATCTTCCCAGAATCCATCCTATTTGTTTTTACATACACTGTAACTTACATTGATCCCCTGAGTGATAGCATTGAACTTTTAATGCAGTGTGTCTCAAATTAGAATCCAAGATGTGTTCTCTGGAGGTTGTGAGTTCTTCATATGAAAAACACTTGTTTATAATTTAGTAGGGGAGAAGAAGAAAGACATTAAATAACGTAATGAAACTTTGATAAATTGTAAAAGGAGAATACAATGCACAGCATTAAAGTGTTTTCTAAACTCCTAATTTTGACCTGTTTTTAAATAACTGGATTTTAGAATTACTTTAAGGGTTTTTTTAAATGTAATATTGCTTTCTGTATAAGGATGCTGCAATGTGTTAGCACACGTGCTAATGTGAAACCCATTATTAATGAAATGGAATACTAAAAGTTGCATGGCAAAATTACGTTTCTTAAGTCTTGTTATTGATACTTGGTCAGATTCTTTAGGGGTTTGCTAGTTCCTCTTTTTTAGAATATCCCTGTCCCTTTACTAACCCCTACCCCCATCTCTAATTGTATTGTAGGATTTCATTATTGTCCTAGTTGAAACATAGGCAATGGTATATTAGATTATAGTATACTAATATATACTGATAATAGGTTAACAGTAGGTTTCTATGGTTTACAGTAAATTTTCCTTTGTATTTTACTGTATCCTCACATAGTCCTCTTGGGTAAAGGCATGTGTTGTTATCTCTTTATAGATGGAGTAAATGAGTTAAAATAACACTTGTGACTTACCTGTATAGTCAGAGTTACTAGATGGTAGAGTGAGATAGAGACAGCACTAGAACCAAGTCTTTTAATAAGTATCACTTGAAGCAAGGTGCAGGGGAAGGGGTTTCTTCATTTGAAATAACTTTCAAGTAGATTCTTCTCAAGTCTTGTTGTTGTTTAATTAACTCCTAAGTAAAGCTGATAATTTCATGTCACCTGTTCTGCTACCCACTGGCCGGGTTACAGATCCCAAGGTCTTAAACTAGCCAGATTTGCTATCATTTCTGATTTTAGCGCTCTTTACCTCAGCTATTTTAAAGTATGTGCTTTTGGGGCACCTGGGTGGCTCAGTCGTTAAGCATCTGCCTTCAGCTCAGGTCATGATCCCAGGGTATTGGGATCAAGCCCTGCCTCGGGCTCCCTGCTCAGTGGGAAGCCTGCTTCTCCCTCTCCCACTCCCCCTGCTTGTGTTCCCTCTCGTTCTCTGTGTCAAATAAATAAATAAACTTAAAAAAAAAATAAGGTATGTGCTTTCTGTGACCAAATTTTTCTGCATTTCTTCCTTTAGAAGTACCCTGTTCTTTAGCTCTGTTGCTAGGATATTGTGTCCTTCTGAATTGTGTATCGTACCCTCCCAACCCATTCAAATTGTCCTACCCATTTGTTTTCCATTCCTACCTCCTCCAAATTGGAGAGCTAGGGAGTATTACTATTTTGTTAGATACGATTTCTGTATTTTGTAACACAAGAATTTAGAAAATCTCAAGTTACTAAGTAAAAATATAGTTTATTCCAAGTTAAATGTTTTAATTCTATACCTGCTAACACAGTCTTAAATATTTTTATCTTTATTTTAGGCAGCTAAACTGGAGGCCGTTAGGTCATGCCGCTTGAGCTTCCTTTATATAGGCTCTTACTCAATTGAGACCATCTTTTTTGATCTTTCTTTCTAAAATAGCTAGGTTTTCTTATCCTGACATTACTTTTGGTTGAAATTCTTGCTTAATCCTCAATGTGAACACTCTTGTTTTTTGTCCAATTTCATGTTCTTTATTACCATCATTTCCCTTTAAGTATAATCATTCACTCATGTTAATTCTAAAGATACATCTAAAAATAACTTATTGTGCATATATTATTTTGTTCTTTAAGTCAAAGAACAAATTATTACAAATTATTTCACTAGTCTGTATTTTTTTATTCTGAACTGAACTTCAAAATTGAAATCAACTTTATAGTGTGAATGCTAATATCTTAATAGCAACTCTAACCTATAGTATTTACAACTGCCTTAGTTATTAACCTCCTACAAACTGAGCAGTTGACTCTATAATTTTTTTGCTTTACTTTTTATTAAAAAATGTTAATTGGAATAGCAGAATTATTAGTGTTTATAAACATACCTTCCTTATATGTAGAGGGAATAGTACAGTGAACTCTCACGTATACTCATCACTGAACTACAACAATCATAAACCCATGTGCTCTCTTATGATCGATAATCCCTCCTATTCCTGACCTCATTGTCATTATTTTATTTTGAAGTAAATTTAATACTTTATATCATTTTGTTTGTATATATTTCAATATCAAATAGACTTTTTATATGACTAGAATCAAAAGATAACTTCTGTACAATGATGATGATACAAAACAACTTTTTTCACTGTATGTTTGGTAATAAATGGGCAGAGGGAACCAAAAGGTTTTGTTGCCATAATTTTTGAAGAACGTAACTTCTTTTGTAACTTTAAGTACCCTTTTCTTTCTTGCCATCCTCTGTAATTGCTTAAACAAAATACAGTGAAGTTGTGCCGTTAATTTTTTCGATGAAGTATTACCAATTTTAGTGATCTCTATAGGTAATTGGATAATTTCAGATATTCATAAAATCTCAAATGTCTGTAAGTTGACGAGTTTATTTAAATAACAATCATACAGATAGTATTTGTATCATGTTGATTCATGAATTTAAATAAAAAATTTTTAAAAACAAATAGTATTTGTATTTATTAGGTTTGGTTTTTCACTAAATCATTTGAAGATAGATTATTACATTCAAAGGTAGGACCTGCATATAAAATAGTTAATGTCATGTTTATATATAATAAAGTATTCTCATTTTTAACCTGCTACTTGATGTAGCCTAAATGCATATTATATAATTATTTAACCATGCAGCTGTGTTGTCTTTATAAGCATTTTATCATATCATCCAGATCTAGTACTTTGCTAAAAATAGTGTAAAACATTTGAACCTTTTAGAAAAACCCATACACTTGGAAGAAAATGGCTGGCTATTTTGTGTATAATGTTTCTTTCATACAGTTTTTGTTTAATTCTTTAGTTAATTGGAATAGCAGAATTATTAATGTTTATAAACATACCTCCTAAAATTTGTTTAAAGGATAGTCGTTTTTTGGATTCTAAGAAAATGTCATTTGAAATGGTACTTTTATACTCTTAAATATGCAGGAGAAAGAATTTTGAAGGGGATTATGTCAGTTTTTTCTGGTATGTTTGTAATATGTTCTGATATGTTTTTCATTTCTTATTTATTGCATTTTACTCTTTAAATTACTCTTTAAATTTATTGCATTTTACTCTTTAAATTTCATCTACATAATAATTACTTTCCAGCTTAACCAGAAAACCAAGCTTCTTTCAGTCCATACTTAATCAGACATATGTTATTCTACTTGGGTTTTTTGTTGTTGTTTTCGTTTTAGTTTTTTGACTGTTGTTATTCTGTGAGTTGTCTAGAATAACAGGTGGAAAGCAAAATTGCAACTGAAAATAGAATTGTTTTCTGGGTGATAATAGATTGGAATCTTCATGGTATCCTTGGGAATAGAAAAGCTAATGATTTCTAAGCAACTTTGGAAGAGTTCTTATGCAAAGCATATTTGTGGATTTTTTAAGAAGGCTGGTAAACTTCTTTACAAATCTTAATTATGTCTGTTTTAGCAGAAATAATTTATTTCTCAAAAGCAAATTAAATTTAACTGTTTATACTTAATTCTTTTCATCTGGTGCGGGAAACTGGATTCATTGATTAACATATGGAAAGCTCATATAAAATAATTTAAGAAATCGCAAGTCTTTCATTTGCTTCTAACATTTGTGAATATTGATACGGAATGTATAAATTGTCCTGTTAAGCTAACACATTTACAATTCTTTTCTTAAAGGCAAATCCTCCTCCAGTACTGGTCAACACAGATAGCTTGGAAACGTCAACTTATGTAAGTTCAATTTCCTCCACACATTTAAGTAATTCTGCTTTTCCTGTTCAGTTTTTGATACATACACAAAGATCACAGCTTCATTTTCTTTAATACATTGTACTTATGATGTTCTTTCACTGATCTGTAATTGCTAAAGTACGTGAAGCAATACTGTCTCTTTTTGGTTATTTTTTTTCCCCCATATTTATGTAAAGCAGAAATGTTGAAATAGAAATTTATGGTTTATTTTTAAATTAAAATTATTAATTTTCACTAAAGGCTATCGCTGATCAGTGGTCACTTACACAGTGCTATATATTCAGTCATTTTAGAAATCTAGTTGAGTGACTAGATTTTTAGTACCCAGGTTTATATGTACTTTCAAATATTAAAATAGTTATAACTTAATACTAAATTGAGTAGTGCTTCTCTATAAACTTAACTTTGTTAAAAAGCCCTTAAAGATAAGCAGCCAGAACAGCAGAATCTAATCCAACATTTTTTACTCCAAAGGAAAATTTTTTTTTCAAATGATACATAATTTTATAGACTGTAAAAGTCCTTTTTCCCCCACTTTTGAAATGTAGTTGATTTCAGTGTGTATTTTAAAACATTGCCTAAACCAAGGTCATGAGGACCTTGAGGTTTTCTTCTAAGAGTTTTATAGTTTTAGCTCTTATACTTAGGTCTTTGATCCATTTTGAGTTCATTTTGTATGTTGTGGGAGGTAAGGGTCCAGCTTCATTCTTTTGCATGTGGGTACCAGTTGTCCTGTCCCATCACCATTTGTTGAAAAGACTATTCTTTCTACATTGAATGGTCTTGACATCTTGTAGGAAACCAGTTAGTTATAAATACATGGGTTGGAGCACCTGGGTGGTTCAGTCAGTTAAGCATCCAACTCTTGATTTTGGCTCAGGTCATGATCTCAAGGTCATTAAGATAGAGCCCTGTGTTTCCCTGGTTTTCCTTGTGGAGCATACTTAAGATTCTTTCTCTGTACCTCCCCTCTGACTGCTTGTATGCATACTCTCTCTGTTTCTCTAAAAAATAAAAATAAATACATGGGTTTATTCTGGATTCTTAATTCTCTACTAGTGATCTATATGTGTATCCAAATGCCAGTACCACATAGTATTAATTACTGTAACTTTGTAATATTTGAAATCAGAAAGTGTAAGTCCTGCAACTTATTAAGTTTGTTTTGGCTATTCTGGGTTCTTTGTGTTTCTATATGAATTTTAGGATCAGCTTGTCAATTTCTGCATGCAACAAAAAGACAGCTAGGATTTTGATAGGAATTGATTTGAATCTGTAGGTAAATATGGGCAGTATTTGCCATCTTATCAATATTATGTCTCTAATCCATGAACACAGGATGGCATTCCATTTGTTTACATCTCTAGTTGTTTTCATTTTCGGTGTACAAGTCTTAGACTTCTTTTGTTTAACATTTATTCCTGAGTATTTTATTCTTTTAATGCTGTTGTAAATGGAATTGTTTTCTTAATTTTATTTATGGATTTTTCATTGCTAGTGTATTAGAATATAATGGATTTTTAGGAATTCATTTAGAAATATAATAGATTTTGATCTTCTGTCCTGCAACCTTACAGAATTTATTTACTAATGTTTTGGTGTAGATTCCTTTAAATTTTGTAAATAAGATCATGCCATTTGCAAGTAGAGATAGTTTTACTTCTTCCTTTTGTAATCAGGATGGATGGATGGATGGATGGATGTATTTATTGCCTAATTGCCCTGGCTAGAACCTCCATTACAATGTTTAATAGAAGTGGCAAGAGCAAATATCCTTATCTTGTTCCTGATCTATGGTAAAAAGCTTTCAGTCTTTTACCATTAAGTGTGATGTATTATACTCAATTTTTAGTATTAATTGATACAATTTCATTGGCATTGGGGTTGATTCTGTCTCTGTGCATTCCTGCTCTTTTTTTAAATAGTGAAAAATATTAAGGGAAGGCAAAGTTAAAAACAAAAATTCTGAGTTCTTCTGGGTTCAGTAATAGATGGAAATGAAGTAATTTGTTGAAATAATTCTCATCTGTTTGTCTTTTTTTTTCCTTAAGACATCCTACAAATAGTGAAGGTTAGGAAAATTCATTCAATTTGACTTTGGTAGTTTTCTTACATACTAAAAATGTCTTCACTTTTTCCATATATAATATAATGGATAACTCCCAATATTTTTAAATCAACCTAAATGTTGCTATTCATTATTTAGTAAACTCTTAAAAGTAAATTCTTTTGACGTTAATACTTTTGTATTTAGTTATGTGAATTTTTCATTAGGAAGAATATTTTCTTCCTTCCAATACGTTTTTATTTTTAGATTCTTACCTGGTGGTGGTATATAGACTTGAAGTTTTTAATTGTCTGAGAGTATGCATTAATAGGAACTGTGAGCCACATGACTTGATAAAATCTTGACTTTCAATATTAATATATAGTTAGAAAGGAATTACTGAATTGAACCTAAACAACAGGAAATTAGTAAATTAGGCTTCTTTTTAAATATTCCTTTGGAGAAGCCTTACACTGATTATGTAATAGGATTCATCTGTCCTATTCAGATATATTGGTATAGGCTGATGAGAAAATAAAATCTTTGGGCCTGTAAGGGACTGAGGACATCTGTGTTATAAATTTTCCTCTGCCTCTTTATGGCATATATGTACCCATAATTAAAACAAATTGTATTAAAAAGAAAAAATTTATACAACTTAAAAATTAATAAGTGCTATTCCAGTATACTAGCAGCAACTAATTGTAAATAAGTCAATTAACTCTGGCAATAAAAATATGAAATACCTAGCAATCAGCTTAACAGGAAATTATAGAGTTTGTAATAAGAAAACTATAAAACTTTGCTGATGGCTTCAAAGAATACTTAAGTAAGCAGAGAACAGATCTTACTGCTGAGCGGGAAGATAATGTAGAGATCATCATTTTCCCCAGATGAATCTGTAAAGTTGGTATAGTATAAGAGTTATAGCCCCAGAAAAGAGAGCAAGTGTGTTTGGGGGTCAGGGAAGAAAGGGAGAAAGGAATGAGATAAAATGAAAGAGGAAGAATTTTAGAATTTAGTTTCTCTGTTGCACTAGTCACATTTCAAGTGCTCGGTAACTATATGTGGGTAGTAACTCCGGTATTGGACCCGACAGATTATAGAACATTTTATCATCACAGAAACTTCTGTTGAACAGTGTTGATGTATAGAAAGGTAAAAACTCAAGAATAGTCAAGTAAATTTTAAAATAAGAGTAATTGTGAGAGATTTCCCTACCAAATGATAAAACATAAAGCATCACCAAAAAAAAAAAAACAACAACAACAACCCATAAAGCATCATTAATTAAAGCAGCAGAGTTGTGGTCCCAACCTGGATAGATCAGTGGAATACAACTTAACCTAGACATATATTGTATAATCTGATTTTCTTTCCTGGTCAGGTTTCTTTTAGATTAGTTGCTCTTAGTTACAGCTTTGTAGGGTTTTTTCTCCATGAATGTTAGGATTTAAAATATTTAGGAATTTACCACCTATTCTTAAACGCCGTTATAATTTGTGCCTTTTACCCAGACTGCTGCCATAACTTCACCAGTTTACTTTTCTCCAGTTGCTCTTCTTCTGTTCCAAAGTACCATACCTTCTTTCCTGGAAAACCTATTAAACCTATTTGATGCTCTGAAACTTTCAAGAATATTTCTCATTGCTTAGTACAGCATTCCAGACCTTTCACAGTCAGGCCCCAGTCGACTTCTGGTTTCTGCTCCAGCTTTGATCCTCTACACAATCCCATTTTGTTGATAGGCCTGAATTCAAAACCTAGAAAATATTAGCAATGACTGTTCTCAGGAAGTATTCTAGATCTACTCTCATATTTTTAAAGAAGAAAAAATTATTTTGTCAATAATATATTCATTTTGCCTAAAGATCAATCTACTCTAGTTTTATTCTCGTTACATCTCCCCCATCCTGCTAATTGAGAGTAATAAACCTTATATAATAATATAAATAATATATTAGGCAAGCATTTTATTCCTATTGGAAGCCACATTTTGTAAAGATATAAAAAGAAAACTAAGCAAACCAACCATTTTGTAGTTTTGCTGGAAAACATACTGCTGTTGAAAATATTACACCACCATTGTTTTTTTCACTTTTAATGAAGTGATACCTACAGAGTAATTTGTAGTTTTGGTAATGTGCTCTTGGCATTTTGAAGCCCAGTTTGAATATGTTTAAAGTTGTTACCAAATTGTCTCTGTATATGAAATTATCAGACAGTTTTAAGTTATTGAGAGTTTAGGACTAAAGGCATTCAGAGTTCCTGTGGTCTTCTCACTTTTCACCTTTTTATGATCACTCTATGCTTCCTGGAATCCTCACCAGATCTCAGTGACTTAGCATTAAATTAAGCACCCAAACATACTTACCATATACTTACCTTTTGAGAAGGCTTGATGGTGAAAATCTCAAATTTCTAAAAACAGAAATTAAGGTCACAGTATAGAAATTTTACTTATTAACACGAAAAGGGCAATATAAGCACACTTATGTTGAATGTTTTCCAGAATAAAATTTCAGAGTATTTGGAAATAAATGAACAAAAATAGAGCCCAGTGTAGCAGTTTTGAGATTTGGCCAAAGCCATGTGCCGAGGAAAATTTATTAACTTTAATGGATGTTTTTAAAAATAGAAGAGTAATCAGCACAAATGAATTGTGTGTTCAGCTCAAGAAGTTAAAAAAAAAAAGTCTGAATAAAATAAAGAATTGAGGGGCGCCTGGGTGGCTCAGTCGTTAAGCGTCTGCCTTCAGCTCAGGTCATGATCCCAGGGTCCTGGGATCGAGCCCCGCATCGGACTCCCTGCTCGGCGGGAAGTCTGCTTCTCCCTCTCTCACTCCTCCTGCTTGTGTTCCCTCTCTCACTGTCTCTCTCTGACAAATAAATAAATAAAATCTTAAAAAAAAAAAAAAGACATTTCTTTAAAAAAAAAGAAAAAGAATTGATAAAAATAAAAGCAGAAAGTACTAGCATGGAATGATATATTAATCAGTATTGAAACTACTTTGATAAGGACTGAGACTTGTAGCAAGTCTGAGCAAGGAAAAATAAAGATGATACAGATAACCTTTAGAATAAGGAAAGTGGTATAGCTGCAGATATGGGTTTTATTTTTACTCATAAAAAAGGACTTCCAGTCAAGTTGGTAGGCTAGGTATATGTATAAACCTGCATTCTGGATGCATAGAAATCTGTTAGAAGGTGGGGGAGGGACAGTAAAATAACCCTAAACTGAGAAGGCACTTTGAGATGAGAAAACAAAGCCGGCCACTCCATACAGTTGACACAGTTCTATTCAGGGTAACTTACTGACCAGCAGAGAAGGGTGGATTCGGGTGGTTGACAGTCCATGGCAGCCACGTGGCTATTCTCCATAAAGTCTGGGCCTTAGTTCACAGATTATATAGAGTGAGGGAACTTGCAGAAGGACATTGTAGTGAGATTCAAGGGTTCACATGCACCTAATTAATTACTAAACTTTAATTGGATCTTGTGGTGCCATCTGTACATCAGGGAAGGGAAAGACTATATTACCTCTTAACAGATTTGTGGGAGGCCAAAGCAAGCCTCCCCACATCCCGGCGTTGGTGGGCATTTCTAAGATACGTCTTTTAATCTCCAAGGGGCATGGAACGTGCGGTGCCCAGAAGTCATCAAGCAAACATATGAACAAGATGAAGGGCCAAAGATGGAGTCAGTATTGTCAGCACTCCTATAAAATGAAAGATTAAAAAAATATATATTTATATATATATATGCATTCATAACATCTCAAAAACAAGAAGAAAAGCTATTTAGATGAGAAAGGGAGTTAAAGTAGCAGTTGGATTTGAATCCATTAGAGCCATGAGAACCCAGAAAGGTAGAAGAGATGGGTTTCAGAAGCCCTCAAGAAAAAACCCTTAGGCCCTAAACTGGACCTGAATTAGGGGTGCTTTCTTACAGTATTGTGAAGAAAGCAAAGTAGCTTACATAGATGTCATTATTCTGTTGTTTCATTATTCTATTGCTGTATAGCAAACCACCCTGAAACTTTAGTGGCTTAAAAAACATAACCTAGTTTAAAAATATTACTCCCTGACTTTTATGCTTATTTCAGATTTAAGGTTTAATAAAATTATATTGTTTCAAAAAAAACCAGTTCATTATTTCTCTTGATTTCCGGGTTAACTGGAAGGTTCTTCTGCTTCATATTGGCTGGGGCACTGGAAAAGGCTGGAAGATCCAAAATAGTCTCATTCATGTGACTGGCAGTTGATGATTGTTGCTAGTTAGGAGTGCAGCTGGGGCTCTTGGGCAAAGGCCTTATTAATTCTCCTTCATTTGAATTTTCCGATGGGCTGTTTGACCTTCCTCACATTATAGCTCCTAAGTTCTTTTTTTTTTTTTTTAAGATTTTATTTATTTATTTGAGAGTGAGAGAGCACAATCGGGGAGTGGCAGAGGGAGAGAGAGAGAAGCAGGCTTCCCACTGAACAGGGAGCTGGACGTGGGGCTCAATCCCAGGACTCTGGGATCATGACCTGAGCCGAAGGCAGATGCTTAACCAACAGAACCATCCAGACTCCCCTGTAGCTCCTAAGTTCTAAGAAAGTACCTTCTAAAACAAAGGCAAATATTACAAGGCATCACGTGACCTTCAGAAACCACACAGCATCATTTGTGCCACATTCTTTTTAAACAAAGCTCATCTAGGACCTGCCTAGATCCAAGGGAAGGAGAAATAGATGACATCTCTTGAGTATAGGATGGTTTAGTCATGTTGCAAAAAAACATTTAGGATGGAAGATGGGAGGCATCTAAAATACAGTTTATCACAATCCCTGTTTGACTTGATCAAGTATTTTGCACAGCCTCATATCATCAGAAATGTTAAAGCAATGGCATGAAAGTGAATTAATCTGACCCCAAGGATTATTCACCTTTCACCAGTGGCCCTCACTGTGGAAATTACCACTTCCAGAAGGGAGTAGGGAATAAATTGGAAAGAATAAGATAAAGTGCCTGGTCTATAAGATGTGAGCAAGAACATGAATAGGGAATCAGATTTGGACATGAAATATATAAGTGAAATTTGTGATGGAGCAATCACCTAAAGTAACAGATGCAGAGGTGGGAACTTGCAAGATATGTGAAGGAAAGAGCAAGTCATTCAAATTTAATGGTATGTAACACTCACGAAGAAGTGAATTAAATATATTAGGAATGAAGCTAAGTGATGGATTGGGGGCAGTTCATACAGAGCCTTGTATGAGAATCTCTCAAAATTTTGGAGCAAGTACATTGTTAGACATGGGCTCCAGAAAGATCCATCAGTGTAAAATGCATTAAGAGTTATTTGGGCAGCGGAGAATACTAGTCCAAGAGTTGTGTAGATTACATTGGCAGTAGTCCAGAGGAGATTAACAAAGGCTTGAATCAAGGTAATAGAGATGAGAATGAAGAGGAAATGGTTTTCAGAAAAACTGAAGTATTCAAATCAATAAGAATTGGCACCTGATTAGATGTGTGGATCAAGGCAGTGAAAAGAGTTGAAGTTCCATAATATTAAAAGCTGTATGGGGACGCCTGGGTGGGTTCAGTCGGTTAAGCATCTGCCTTCCACTCAGGTCATGATCCCAGGGTTCTATGATGGAGCCCCACATCGTCAGGCTTCTTGCTCAGGGTGGGGGGGTCTGCTTCTCCCTCTCCTTCTGACCCTCCCCACTGCTCATTTGCATGTGCTCACTTGCTCTCAAATGAATAAATAAAATTTTTTAAATAAAAGCTGTATTTGAAAGTCATAATATCATGAATGTCAACTCATTAATCACATTTGTACTCTTCTATTCCTTGAAAATTTTACCTAAAGTTATTAAAATGAAGCCAAATTATTTGATTACTATCGCATTTAACAGGTTTGCATTAATAAATCATACAAAAATTATGTCTTGACATTTCAGATTTTATATTCTAAATTTCTATGCTACTTCTTTTTTCCCCCATTAGGTTAATGGCACTGATGCAGATTATGAATATGAAGAAATCACACTTGAAAGGGTAAAAGCTTAATTATTTTAAGTTTTTATGCATAAATCTGTTGCTTAAAGAATAAATATACTGCTCTTTCATATAGAAATCAAGGGAAACGATCTTTCAAAAACAGAACCATGTAATATTAGTTTCTTTAAGTATACATACTATAAAACTAGCCATGGTATTTTTAGGACATGTTGCTTTTCTTTAATACCTTTTTTTTTAAATAAATTTTTATTTAAAATAGTTTTAGATTTACAGAAAAGTTATAACAAAAGTTTCCATTTATCCTGGTCTCAGTTTTGCCTATTGTTAACATCTTGTTTCAACTAATGAACCAATATTGACATATTATTAACTAAAGTCTATACTTTATTTGGATTTCCTTAGTTTTTATGTTTTTCTCTTTCAGAATCCTTTCCAGAATACCACATTACACTTGGTTATCACGTCTCCTTACGTTTCTCTAGTCTGTTTCTCAGATTTTTCTATTTTTGTTTTATTTTTATTTTTTATATAAAACATTGATTTAAAGTATTTAGTATGCTAGTAATATGCTTATTGTTAACAGTTTTTTTTTTTTTTAGCAAAATGATAACCATAGTTCTAGTGGACAAGATTCTATTGAAAATTTATGCACTCCCCCAGTCAGAAAATAATTTAAGGGTACGATTTAGATGTGTAAATTTTCATATGATATTTACCTCTTAAGAATATCTGCATTCAGGAGGCGCCTGGGTGGCTCAGTCGCTGGGCGTCTGCCTTCGACTCAGGTCATGATCCCAGGGTCCTGGGATCGAGCCCTGCATCAGGCTCCCTGTTCCACAGGAGGTCTGCTTCTCCCTCTCCCACTCCCCCTGCTTGTGTTCCTTCTCTTGCTGTGTCTCTCTCTGTCAAATAAATAAATAAAATCTTTAAAAAAAAAAAGAATATCTGCATTCAAATGATGATGTATTTCAGTAATGCCATGTTGTCTGACAAGCATTTTGAGAAATAAAGTGTTTCACAGAAGTAAATTTCCTAAGTAACTGAATGTCTGTTTAAGACTGAAATTCTAGGTAATTAGATTTGTTTATATGTGAAGCCAGAATGGACTCTGAGTGAAACTAGACCTGAGAGGGTCTTTTACATGTATACTAGATCTTTATTGCCCACTACCTGAATTTGGGTTACTATAATGTAGTACAGATATTTTAATATGGTATTTTTTTATTTAGGTTTTTTTTCCAGCTGTCTTGAGATACAATTGACATGTAATTCTAACTTTTTATCTTATTCATTCTTCATTCTTTCCCAGTGCCTTTTAAATTTATTTAGTTAGGACTGGACATTGTTTTTTCACTTTCTAAAAAACTTGAGTACCAGGAATTGGGGAGATGTTGTTAAAGGATGCAAACTTAGATGAATTAATTTCTGGAGATCTAATGGACAGCATAGTGATTATAGTCAACAAGACTATATTATGTACTTAAAAATTGCTAAGAGACTAGATCTTAAATGTTCTCACCACAGGAAGAAATGACAGTTATGTGACATGATAGAGATGTTAGCTAAAGCAATGGTTATAAACATATTGCAATATATAAATATGTCAGATCAACACATTGTGCATCTTAAATTTATACAGTTATATGTAAATTATATCTCAATTTTTTAAAAAGCAAAGAAAAAGAATGTGAGTACCTGAGTGACTTGGTAACATCACACAACCATTGATACTATTATTCGTATTCTAGTAACTCTTAAAGAGTTTAGACAAAAAAAATTATTAAAATAGAATTTTAGGACACATCATAGTAGAGGGAATATTTAAGCTATTTAATATTAACAGTTAAGTAATCAGTTCAGATGTATCTGCTTATTTGCATTGCCTGAAAGCCAGAGTCAGAACAGTTTTGCAAAAATAAACAATTTTTTAATACCATTGCTTAGAACAATTGTCTTTAAAGACTTTTTCGTAGCAGTAGAAACTTTTCTTCAAAGAAAATCTTATTCAGAAATATAGTATGTAAAAACTAGCATTGCTTTGGCAAAATTGACTTTGTTATCAAGAAAACTCACCAATTGACTTCTCAGGTTGGACTTTCAGTATTAAAAAATGCCTTTTGCTATTCAGATGTCTTGGTTAAAGATGTCAGGGATAGGGAAAAAAAACATATCAAGGATGATGACTTAACATACAATTTGGTCATTTTAAAGTCATCTGATGGCAAAGTTAGTAAAAGAAAAGTACCATCCCCTACCCCATTTTTAAAAAGCTGAAATAATGTTAGTTTTACCTACTCAGAAATAATTGCAGCGGGAAGATCACTTCACTTTTTTTCTCTTAGGATACATTTGCCTTACCAAACATGAGTGAGATACATTCTAAAAGAAAGAGACCTAATAGTGACACCCCTGCAGACGGGTGACTGATCCAAGGGCAAATTGCACATACTTTGAAAGAAAGAACTATAATAGACTATACTTCAAAAGTACTTAGTTAGTACCTACTCAGAAGTAATGCCTTTGAATTCTTCATAGAGAAAAAAGAGCTTTCCTTATATTTCTTAATTTAGAATCTTCATATCCCCTACATATACACCTTTATGTATGTTTTCCCTGAGTTAGTACATTTTCTAGGTTCTAAAACTGACAGGAACCTATCTATAAAGGTAATTCTTTCTCAGGCTCAGTTTTTTTTTCCTTTATCCCCAGGGGAATTCAGGGCTTGGTTTCAGCATTGCAGGAGGTACGGACAACCCACACATTGGAGATGACTCAAGTATTTTCATTACCAAAATTATTGCAGGGGGAGCAGCTGCCCAAGATGGAAGATTACGGTATGTTTTGCATTTTATGTTGTGATGCTGAATACACTTTGTATATTTTTCTTTAGGCAGATTGAACAAGGCATCTATACGAATAAACACTATCATAATAACCAACATAAGGTAGATGCTCAAATAAACGAATGAGATAATTGTGCACTAAGCATTGTTTCCCTCTTTTCATTTAGGAATTTAGTTTTATCTCATAACATGTTGAATAATAAATTTGATTGTGGGGCGCCTGGGTGGCTCAGTTGGTTGAGCGACTGCCTTCGGCTCAGGTCATGATCCTGGAGTCCTTGGATCGAGTCCTGCATCGGGCTCCCTGCTCGGCAGGGAGCCCGCTTCTCCCTCTTACCCTCCCCCCTCTCATGTGCTCTCTCTCTCTCTCTCTCTCATTCTCTCTGTCTCAAATAAATAAATAAAATCTTTAAAATAAATAAATAAATAAATAAATTTGATTGTGGTTTTAAATGAGCAAATTGGGGGCACCTGGGTGGCTTAGTCGTTAAGCGTCTGTCTTCGGCTCAGGTCATGATCCCAGGGTTCTGGGATCAAGCACTGCGTCAGGCTCCCTGCTTCTAAGGGAGGAGCCTGCTTCTCTCTCTTCAGCTCCCCCTGCTTGTGTTCCCTCTCTCGCTGTCTCTCTCTGTCAAATAAATAAATACAATCTTAAAAAAAAAAAAGAGCAAATTTATAGAAATCAGAGAATTCCCTTTGTATTTTTAAATATATTCACAAAATGTTTTTCATTTATTTCCTGGGTAGGAAACATGTATATAAACTTAGGATACAAGAGATGATATATATCTGAGTTTGTATTCCATACCACAAAAAGTAAAGATTATGCAAATTTTAAATAAATTAATATATTTTCTTAATTGAGTGAATGAAAGTAATATTGGTCTGTTTAAATTCAGTGTTCCATTGTAGAAGATACTTTAGCATACTTGGTTGTTTCCTTAGGCCATAGATTATGGCACTTTTCCTATTTCCTTGTTTGTTGGTTTTTATATATAAAGATATATATATATATATATAGTAACAGTCATAAGTGTTAGGACTAAGGATTTTTATATGGTCTGTTAAAAATAACATCTGTTTTTAAGGCTGTTGTTGGTACCTTCTGAAGCTTTTCAGTTTTTTCTCACTTGATATGACGGGTGATAGATTAATGAAATCAGTTGGATATAAAATTAATAATTTGATCATTCATGTAAATGCAGACATTTACTTCCCGATTCTGTTACCGGTCTTTTATTTGTGCTTATGTGAAAATTAATGTCTCCCATCTGTTTCACTGAAGAACATACCTTTAATACTTACTCTAATATATCACTGTCTTCGCATACAGAGTTTCTTTCCTCTTAAGAAAGCTATTATCAGGGGCGCCTGAGTAGCTCAGTTGGTTAAGCGTCTGCCTTCGGCTCAGGTCATGATCCCGGGGTCCTGGGATCGAGTCCCGCATCGGGCTCCTTGCTCCGCGGGAAGCCTGCTTCTCCCTCTCCCACTCCCCCTGCTTGTGTTCCCTCTCTGACTGTGTCTCTCTCTGTCAAAAAAATAAATAAAATCTTTAAAAAAAAAAAAAAAAAGAAAGCTGTTATCAGGATCAGTTTTAATATTTTAATTGTCTTTTGTTCTCCTTCCCTGCCCAATTTCAGATGATTTTTTCCCCCCCTAATGGAATGTTATGCAATTTAAAGTGAGACCAGAACTAAGGGGGAAAAGTTAGGACTAGAACAAATCAAACTTTAAAAAAATATATTACTGTGTCAAATTAAAATAAATTATATGAGAAACCTTTTAATTAAATGTAATGTAATCTTTAGCTTCATATAAATGTCAAGAAATAACTTTATTTTTTTTAATTTATCTAGTTTGAAAAAGCAAGTCAAAAAATTATTTTTAGATATATCAGTGATTATCTCAGTTTTGCCACCACTGTCTCTGTGACCTTAAACTAATTATTTAGTCTGAACCTCCATTTTCTTTTCTTTGAGTCACAGCTCTGTCAGTCATTATCTGGGTGACTTTAGGAAAATTATTTAAACTTTGTGCCTTAATTTCTCCATTTGTGAAATAGGAATATAAATATATAACTACCCTTCAGGTTGTTGTAAGGGTTAAAACACTAAAAGAAGTACCTGGCAGGTGGTTATTGCTAAATAAATACTAAAATGCTGAATAAATAAAGCATAAAGTACCTTAACGCTTACACATAATAAGCATACAAGAACCGTACAAATTATAGCTGTCATTCTTATTTAATATTTTTGTGTGATAATCTGTTATTTGCACTGTTTTTTTTGCTGGCCCTCGGAAAATATTTGTATTTATTTATATCAGTATTTGATACTGTGGCATTTAACATGAAGTTTCTTCATATATATTTTCTCTAGTAAATAATTCTCTTTACCTTAAAAATGAAAATGACAAAAAAATTATCAAAGTGAAAATTAGATATTTTAATATTTAATTTTTATTTTTAATATTTTGGATTTTTTCTCAGGGTCAATGACTGTATATTGCGAGTAAATGAAGTAGATGTTCGTGATGTGACACATAGCAAAGCAGTTGAAGCATTGAAAGAAGCAGGGTCTATCGTACGCTTGTACGTAAAAAGACGGAAACCGGTATCAGAAAAAATAATGGAAATAAAGCTCATTAAAGGTCCTAAAGGTATGGGGTGCCTGGGTGGCTCAGTCAGTTAAGCGTCTGCCTTCAGCTCAGGTCATGATCCCGAGTCTGGGATTGAGCCCTGCATAGGGCTCCCTGCTCAGCAGGGAGTCTGCTTCTCCCTCTGCCCTTCACTCTGCTCATGCGCTCTCTCTCTCAAATAAATAAATAAAAACTTTAAAAAAAAGGTCCTAAAGGTATGAAATAATCAAACTAAGACAGATTATTAAGAAATTACTGAAATAAATGTAACTATCAATTTATTTGTTACACACATTCTAAGATTAATGGTACTGGTAATCTACAGAATGTGTGTGAATTTTTGGAATTTCTCTATTATTTCTGCTGATTTTTGTCTTCGGGAGAATTCTACTTAAACACTTGTAAGTCATGTATAGTGTGGCTATTAACTTGTAGTTAATCAATCTACAAAATACATTTAAATGCAGATGCACAGGCTAAGTTAAAATAAGAAAATATTTGTGTGTGTCATTAGCAGTTATATCTGCAGTGAGGACAGTTCATATTTGATTTCTGAATTTTGAAAACATTGATGGGATTGAAGATAAATGGAAATATTGATTCTAATTTGTAGCTTCGTGGAAGAAGTAGTATTCCAACAAATGAAACAAGGAATAGAGAGCTACAAATTTGTCTGGTTTTAAAGCTATGGGATTTATGAATTGCAGAAATTCTTTATTTAAAAAATTCATAGCGTGGGTGGGTGCAGTCAATTAAGCATCCAACTCTTGGTTTCAGCTCAGGTCCTGATCTCAGGGTTGTGTGATCCTGCCTGTGCTGGGCTCTGGGCTCAGGGCAGAGTCGACTTAAAACTCTCACTCTCCCTCTGACCCTCCCCACCTCCCCCACCCTGTCCCCCTACAATCAAGCTCACTCTCTCTAAAATAAATCTTTAAAAAAAATAAAAGTAATTCATAGAATATTGGAAAAAGAATAAAATTATCCACATATCTGAAGCCTATTAGTTCTGCCCACCACCAAAAATTTTATTATTTTTCTCAATTGTTTTAATCTTGTGAAGGCATTAGAACTGTTAGAAGCACAATCATGATGGCAGCAAAAGTGAAACATAGTTTTATAATGCCTCTTTGAAACACACAAATGCATTTACAAAAAGACTTTTAAGAAGTAACCTAAGGGGGGGAGGAAGGAACTTATTTGTAACTACAGGAACATGTGTCTATATAGAATTGTCCACTGGCTACAAAACAAATACATAAGACTTAAAAAGTAGGCAGATAGGGGCACCTGGGTGGCTCAGTCATTTGAGCATCCAGCTCTTGATCTCAACTCAGATCTTGATCTCAGGGTTGTGAGTTTGAGCCCCCTTTAAAAAAAAAAAAAGAAAAGAAAAAGGCAAATAGATTCTTTTGTGTTTTAAAACATGAGTGTGAATAGACTGTCACCTTCTAGTTTTCAACCATTTCTTTGGATTTAAATTCACGTTAAATGATGAAATTTCAAAACTAGTGTTTTCTAAACAGGTCTTGGGTTCAGCATTGCTGGAGGTGTTGGAAATCAACATATTCCTGGGGATAATAGCATCTATGTAACCAAAATAATTGAAGGAGGTGCAGCACATAAAGATGGTAAACTTCAGATTGGAGATAAACTTTTAGCAGTGAGTATCAGAAATCTGTTATTTTAAAAATCATTTTGATGTCTTCTTTTTTTTTTAAACTGGAATTTCTACTTGCCAGAAATGTTTAAGTGAATACTAATCATGCTTTAATCAAAACCTGAAAAACTATTCTTGCTATTATCTTATTAGCCCTTTCCCCCCTCCCCCCACCACTAGCTTTCCTCTTTTTTTTTTCTTTTTTGTTGAAGGGTTAGGGAGTTGGATGCACAGAATTGTTTAAACAGTGTCATCCTTCATGTGACTTTTTTTTTCCTTTTTTTTTAACTTAATTATAGTATAATGAAAATTGCTAAAGTCTGCCCAACCCCAAACTAGAATATCAAGAATTTGTGGTTTTTATTCATTTGCTTTTTAAAAATTGTTTAATCCCATACATATGCCTAAATATTTTGTTTAATACTAATTCTGAAAATTTTTTTAAAGGCTGTTGTGCTGAATGTAGTCTTTTAATACTTTTTTTAAATCGATATTGGTTTACTGAGATTTATCCATATTGTTGCCTAGAGCTAAAATATATTCATTTCACCTCTACATAATATTCTGTTCTGGAACTATACTGCAGTTTATTTGTCCAGTCTTCATCAATAACTGTACGAGTCTGTGTTCCTTGGAAAAATAACCTGAAGAAAAGCTACCATGCTAAGGTTTTGTTGGGAGGCATAATCTCAGAAAATTAGAGTGAGTGAAAATGAAATGAGAGGCAGAGAATAAGGGAAAGTCATTAGAAGCTATTATGTTTCTGAGCTGGCCATAATTTCATAAGAAAATGTCTCTGATTGCGTGTCATATAGGACAGTCTTCCAGGCAGGTGATGTAACACTATTAAACTTTAGATCCAGCCATCCAGGGAAAAGAAAGGATTTATCTCCCTGTCTCTTCTTTGGTAGAGTCTACCCCATGGGGCTAACTGTCCCAAATTTCTGGACTGTTACTCAGCTCCTCTGGGCAAATGCTAGGGAAGCCAGCTCCCATACTCCATGGCATAGTACTTCCTCTGAACTCAGAAGTGGTGGAAAGAACCAGAGCCTCAATGATCTAGACAGATCAGACACAGGCTTTTGACATGTTACAGCTCTCACTCTATGGAACAACATGCCTAAGCACAGCCCTTACCCTAGAAGAGAGTGAAAGAGCTGATGATGGCAGGAGACAAGGTGAGAGAAGCAGTAGCCAGGATTCTCCAGTAGCACACAGCCAAAGCCTAGTGGGCAGGTAGGCTCAAGCAAATCTGAAAAGGCACATAAACTAGGTCTAATATAATGGGGAGTTGGGTTGTTTCCTTTTTTTTTTTTTTTTTTTTTGGTAGTACGAATAATTCTGCTAGGGAGAGCTGCTGTGTGTTTTGGTGAACATGTACATACAAGAGTTTCACTTAACTGTTTATCCTAAGCAATGGTCATGGAATGTCCTCTTAGTAACATTATAGCAAAAACATTATGTTTTCCAAACCGGTTATAAAAATGTACACTCCTGTCAGCAATATATAAATGATTTCTTTGTTGTACATGCTGTCCAGTACTGCTGATTGCTGCAGCAAGGAGATACACTGATTGTTTTCAGGTTAATCATGGGAAAGAGGAAAGAGCTGACTTTGAACTGCTTTTCTCCATGTGCATGTGCGCGCGCGCGCACACACACACACACCAGTTGAAAACAGCCTTCTTTCTCCACTGAGTTTCTCATTTGTACTTTTTAATTTCTTAGATACCATGTTTTCTTTTATAGTTTTTCCAGAATCAGTTTCAGTGGTTGGGAAGCCAGCAATGTATGCTGATTGACATTTAGTAAGGCTTTGGTTGTCATAATCCCACTGAAATTATCGAATTCTTAGTTCTCATTTTAATTGACAATCAGGCATTCGACAGGGTTTCCTCCTTCAGACACTTTTTCCATTTTGCTTAACAGTTACCACCCTCTTTCTTGGTATTCCTCTTATCTCACTAGTCTTTCCTTCTCATTCTCCCTTTTGGTGCATCTTCTCCCTAACCTCTAAACATTGAAGTGAGACAGGACTTGGTCCTTGTACACTTTTTCTTCTTTTTGATAGGTGGTCAAATAACTTACTGTCTCATTGCACATGATAGGCATAAGTATTGTTTTCTGACTTCAATTTTATTTTTACACACATACACATATATTTTGTGCTCAGCTAGAATATAAAAATTTTTAACAGTGGTTCTTGGCAAAACAGTTGAAAAGCCCTAGGAGATTTCATCTAGTTTGCTTTCATATATCTCAAGAGTCAGGTTAAATTTAATATATCTAAAAATGAACTTCTGAGTTTCATCCTACACCCCACCCACCACCCTCAAATCCTGTTCCTTGCACAATCTTCACATCTCATGAAATGGGAACTTTATCCTTCTATTTGCCCAGGTCTAAAACTTCAGGATCATTCTCCTTCCTACTCCTTATTGAATCCCTTAGCAAATCTTGTCAGCTCTTTTATCTGTTATCTAACGCTGCTTAAGAAAACACAAAAATTAGTGGCTAAAACAACAACAATAATTATTTACACTTCTGTAATTTGGGTAGGGTTCAGCCAGGACAGTCTGTCTCTGTTCTGCATAATGTCACCTGGTAGCTGAGCTACGGCCAGGAAATCGACTTCCAAGTTCAGTCATATGTGGTAGACAAGTTGGGTTGGCTGTCAAGTGAGAACTCAGCTGGAACTGTTAGCCAGTGGTCTCCCCACATGGCTACATTAGGCTTCTCACAGGATGGTGAGAAGAGGGACATACCAAAAGACAGGCTCCAGTGTGTGGCATTTATCAGTCCTTTCTTTGCATCACAGTTACTAATGTCTCATTGGCTAAAGCTAGTTACATAGCCGAACAAGGTTCACTGTAGGAAGGGATATGAATACCAAGATGCATGGCTCACTGCAGGCCACCAAAGGAACAGTATGCCACAGCTGTATATTTCAAAATGCAGGCAGTCCTTAGGTAGACTGATCAAGAAAAAAAGGCTGAAATTTCTAAAAGTAGGAATAAAAGGGGACATAAGGAAATACTTTTATTTATGAACAATTATATGCCAACATATTAGATAATTTAGATGAAATGGACAAATGTCTAGAAAGCCACCACTACCACTTTTATTGAGACTGCATTGAAGAGTCTAGCCAGAAAAATAAAAAGACATTCAGATTGGGAAGGAAAAAGTAAAAATTAGTAGATTACATCTACAAATACAGTTTTACTTGTATATAGAAAATCCTAAGGAGCCTACTGATAGAACTAGTAAGTTTAGCAAGGTCAGTTCTGTTTCTATAACAGGAGATAGATGAATGACTAATAACTGAAAAAAGTCTCGACTGTTAATTAAACAGTGAAAGTAAAAACTTAATGTACAAATTGAAACACACTTTTTTATAAATTGTTACTGTTCAGTGTTGGCAAAAGCCTGAGTAGATGGGTATGATACACTCATTTTCTATGGTAGTGAGTATAAGTTTATTAGAAGTCATTTATTTAGAACAGTTTTAAATACCTGTTAATATTGGAATGGCTTAATATATTATGATATAACCACACAATGGTATACTGTGCAACAGTTTTTTAATTCTGTGTGTCCCAACATGGAAAGATCTCTTAGATACCTTATATTAAAAATCCAGTTGTAGAATAAAAACTTTAATATAGTCTCATTTTCTTAAAAAAAAATCTAAAATATACCTACATATATTCATAAATACCTTAGAGTAGAAGAAGGAATAGGCTTGGGGATTGGGAGGAATAGGGACTGGAATTAAGATTGGCTATTTCAGGGGCACCTGGGTGGCTCAGTTGGTTAAGCAACTGCCTTTCGGCTCAGGTCATGATCCTGGAGTCCTGGGATTGAGTCCTGCATCGGGCTCCCTGCTCAGTGGGGAGTCTGCTTCTCCCTCTTACCCTCCCCCCTCTCATGTGCTCTCTCTCTCTCATTCTCGCTCTCTCAAATAAATAAAATCTTTAAAAAAAAAAAAGGATTGGCTATTTCATTAACACACATAACTTCCTGTTGTGATAGTAAAAATGGGTATTTTCTTTTCACATACTTTTATATTCCTTAAATCACTCCTGCTTTTTCCCTGTGTTTTGGTATAATAGTTTATGAGCAAAAAGGAGAAAGCTAGTGAAAATGTCCTAAAACAAATGTCTTTCGGGATTTTCTCTTAGGTGAATAGTGTGTGTTTGGAAGAAGTTACTCATGAAGAAGCAGTAACTGCCTTAAAGAACACGTCTGATTTTGTTTATTTGAAAGTGGCAAAACCCACAAGTATGTACATGAATGATGGCTATATACCACCTGATATCACCAGCTGTAAGTCTGTTTGCTTAAATCTCTCATATTTCCCTATTTTTAAATATTTTAAAGGAACTATGTTAAGCATTTTAACTTAATAGTTTTTAAAAGTCAAATTTAAATCAGAATCTTGATAGTAAGAAGGGTGTGTCCTTTTTCAAAGTTTTATATAGGTAACAGTCACCAAAGGTATTTGAGAGTAATGCACATTCTTGTTTTGTTCTAGTAGTTTTGGAATGTAGTGCAGAAATTTACTTTAACAAGCAATTCTTTTAAAACCATGGTAATTTTGAGGTTTCTGGTGCTGCTAGCTCATGGACTACACTTTAAGAAATACTAATATTAAATATTTCTAAAACTTGGGCTTTTCTATGCTCTGTTATGTGAGCACAGATATTATTTTAGTACAAACTCCTAGTGTATTACCTAACTGTATTTGTATACAGTACAATTGTATTGCCTAGAAATAAACTGTTAATGAAAAGTACTAATGTAATTTTAAGTTTCCTGTTTGATTTTCAGTTTCTTTTTTAATGTACAAGCTGGGATAAGATTTAAATAATGTACTTGTGTTTGTTGGAAAATGGAAGTTTTATTTCTTTGGTGCATTGAGTTGATATTAGAAGCACCCATGTGTACCAGAGACCTTAAATGTACTCTCTGTAGTCTGCTTTTCCAAGTCTTCCTCCTTTAAATTGTAGAATTTTAGAAATATTTGTGGTTTTATAAATCGCATGATTCCAGTTTTAAAACTGTCAAAGTTCATTACTGTCATTAATCATTATAAGTT
Source organism: Mirounga angustirostris (assembly GCF_029215605.1). NCBI lineage: Eukaryota > Metazoa > Chordata > Mammalia > Carnivora > Phocidae > Mirounga > Mirounga angustirostris. The sequence goes on along the minus strand of NW_026991709.1, from coordinate 71,125,800 downwards.
AAATATAAATTATATTTTGAAATGAATATACTGTCTTCCAGTGATACATCTTCATTATCTAATCATTGATTTATTAATTACTCAAGTAAAACTGAACTTTTTAAAATAGTATTCAGGGGGCGCCTGGGTGGCTCAGTTGTTAAGCATCTGCCTTCGGCTCAGGTCATGATCCCAGGGTCCTGGGATCGAGCCCCGCATTGGGCTCCCTGCTCCGCGGGAAGCCTGCTTCTCCCTCTCCCACTCCCCCTGCTTGTGTTCCCTCTCTTGCTGTGTCTCTCTCTGTCAAATAAATAAATAAATCTTTAAAAAAGGAACCAAGCAAGAGATAGTTTTTGCTTATTTTTTATTTTTGCTTTTTACCAGGTTTCCATTCTTTTATGCATGCATTAAAAAGAATAATTATAGAGGTGCCTGGGGTGGCTCAGTTGGTTAAGCATCCAGCTCTTTTGATTTCAACTCAGGTTATGATCGAGCCCCACATTGGGCTCTGTGCCCAGTGGGGAGTCTGCTTGAGATTCTCTCCCTCTCCCTCTTCCCCACCCCCACTCACGTGCATGCTTGCATGCTTTCTCTCTAAAATAAATCTTTTTTAAAAAAAGCATAATTATAAATTGGGTTGACAGATCTGAGCTGGTATCAGAGCATAGAGGTTTTTTTTAATAGATTTTATATTTTAGAGCAATTTTAGATTCACAGCAAAATTGAGCCAGAGGTAGAGAAATTTCTCGTAACACCACCTGCCCCCATCCATGCATAGCCTCCCCTATTATCAATGTCCCCCACCAGAATGATACATTTGTTACAACTGATGAACCTACATTGCCACATCTTACCCAAAATTCACAGTTTACATTAGGTTTCACTTTTAATTGTACATTCTGTGGGTTTGAACAAATATATAATGACCTGTTTCCACCATCATAGAATCATATAGAGTAGTTTCACTTACTTAAAAATCCTGTGTTCTACCTGTTCTTTCTCTCCTCTAAACCTGTAGCAACCACTGATTTTTTTACTGTTACCATAGTTTGGCCTTTTCCAGAATGTTATATAGCTTGTATCATACAGTATGTAGCCTTTTGAGGTTGGCTTCTTTCACATAGTAATATGTATCCAAGGTTTCCCATATCTTTTCATGGCTTATAGCTCCTTTCTTTTTAGTGCTGAATAACTCTGAGTGTATCACAGTTTATTTATCCATTCACCAGTGGAAGGACATCTTGGTTTCTTATAAATTTTGGAAATTATGAATAAAGTTGCTTTAAGTATCTGTGAGCAGGTTTATGTATGGACATAAGTTTTCATCTCCTTTTGGTGAATACCAAGGAACATGATGGCTGGATCATATGGTAAGAATATGTTTAGTTTTATAAGAAATGGCCAAACTGTCTTCCAAATTGACTGTACTCCAGCCATGAGAGTTCCTGTTGTTTCACGTTCTTACCAGCATTTGATGTTATCATTGTTCGGTATCTGGGCCATTCTAATAGATGTACAACAGTTTTAATTAGCATTTTCCTGATGACATATGGTGTGGAGCACCTTTTCATATACTTATTCACCATCTTTGGTCTTTGGTGAGGTGTCTGTTAAGGGTCTTTGGCACATTTTAAAATTGAGTTGTTTGTTATCTTACTGTTGAGTTTAAGAGTTCTTTGTATATTTTGGCCCACAGTCCTTTATCAGGTATGTCTTGCAAATATTTTTCTCCCAGTCTGTGGCTGATCTTTTAATTTTTTAGACAGTGTCTTTTTCAGAGCAGAAACATTTTAATGAAATCTAGCTTTTTTAGTCTTTTTTTTTTCATGGATCCTGCCTTTGGTGTTATATCTAAAAGGTCATTTCCATATCCAGAGTCATCTAGATTTTCTCCTATGTTATCTTCTAGGGAGTCTTATAGTTTTGTGTTTCACATTCAGGTCTGTGATCCATTTTGAGTTAATTTTGTAAGGTTTATGTCTAGTTTCATTTTTTTTTCTTTTGCATGTGGACATCCAATTGTTTCAACACCATTTGTTGAAAAGACTGTCTTTGCTCATACTGCCTTTGCTCCTCTGTCAAAGATCAGTTGACTATATTTATAGTATGCTTCTGGACTCTCTGTTCTGTTCCATTTATTTATTTTTCTGTTCTCTTTCCAATACCACACTGTCTTGATTACTCTAGCTTTTTAGGAAGTCTTGAACTCAGGTAGTCTCAGTCCTCCAACTTTGTTCTTCAATATTGTGCTGTCTTTTGTGGGTCTTTGCCTCTCCGTATAAACTTTAGGATTAATTTGACAATATCCACAAAATAACTTGTTGGTATTTTGATTGGGATTGTAGTGAATCTGTAAATCAAGTTGAAAAGAACTAATTAGGGGTACCTGGGTGGCTCAGTCGTTAAGCGTCTGCCTTCAGCTCAGGTCATGATCCCAGGGTTCTGGGATCGAGCCCCGCATCGGGCTCCCTGCTCCACGGGAAGCCTGCTTCTCCCTCTCCCACGCCCCCTGCTTGTGTTCCCTCTCTCGCTGTGTCTGTCTCTGTCAAAAAATAAATAAAATCGTTTAAAAATAAATAAATAAAATAAAAAAGAACTAATTATCTTGACAGTATTGAGTCTTTCTACCCATGAACATGGAATATCTCTTTATTTAACTCTTCTTTGATATCTTTCATCAGAATTTTATTGTTTTCTTCACATAGAGCTTCTGTACATTTTGTTAGATTTATACTTAAGTATATCGTTTTGGGGGTGCTGATGTAAATGGTATTGTCTTTTTAATTTCAAATTCCACTTGTTCATTGCTGGCATATAGGAAAGCAATTGACTCTTTTTGGCAATTGACTTTTATATATTAACCTTGTATCCTGCAAACTTGCTAAGATTGCTTATTAGTTCCAGGAGGTTTGTTTTTTTTTTTTTAAAGATTTTATTTATTTATTTGACAGAGAGAGCACAAGTAGGCAGAGTGGTAGACAGAGGGAGAAGGAGAAGCAGACTCCCCGCTGAGCAGGGAGCCCGATGCGGGGCTCGATCCCAGGACTCCGGGATCATGACCTGAGCCGAAGGCAGATGCTTAACGACTGAGCCACCCAGGCGCCCCTCCAGGAGTTTTTTTGTCGATTCTTTGAGATTTTCTACATAAATGATCATGACATCTGCAAACAAAGAGTTCTGTTATTTCTTTCTCAGTCTATATACCTTTATTTCCTTTTCTTGTCTTGCCACATTAGGTAGGACATTCTTTACTCATTCCTCTTCTTAATGGTAAAACTTCAAGTTTCACACTCCTAAGTTTATAGATGCTCTTTAACAAGTTGATGATACTCCCTTCTGTTCCTGGTTTACTGAGAGTTTATATCATAAATTGATACTGGGTTTTATCAAGTGCTTTTTCTGCATCCATTGATTTGATCATGTGACTTTTCTTCTTTAGCCTGTTGATATGATAGATCATATTAATTGATTTTCAAATGTTGAACCAGCCTTTGCATACCTGGGATAAATCCCATATGCTTATGGTTTACAGTCCTTTTTATACATTGTTGGATTTGATTTGCTAATAGTCTGTTGATTTTTCCATCTATGTTCATGAGAGATATTGTTCTGTAGTTGTTTTTTTTTTCCTTGTAATTTCTCTGTCTGGTTCTGTTGTTTGGGGTAATGCTGACTTCATAGAATGAGTTAGGAAGCATACCCTTGGCTTCTGTCTGCTGGAAGAGATTATAGGGAATTGGTGTAATTTCGTCCTTAAATATTTGTTTGGTGGAACTCATCAGTGAACCTAGCTGGGCCTGATAGATTCTGTTTTGGAAGGCAATCAATTATTGATTCAGTTTCTTTAATAGATACTAGCTGTTCAGATGGTCTATTTTGTGTGTGTGGCTTTTGGCAGATTGTGTCTTTCAAGGAATTGGTCCATTTCATCTAGGTTATCAAATTTGTGGGCATAGAGCTGTTCGTAGTATTTCTTTATTATCCTTTTAATGTCCATGGGCTCGTCGTGATGTCCCCTCCTGTCATTTCTGATATTAATAATTTTTCTTCTCTTTTTTTCTTAGTTAGCTTGGCTCAAGGCTTATTAATTTCATTGATCTTTTCAAAGAAGCAGCTTTTGGTCCTACTGATTTTTTCTTGATTTCCTGTTTTTTAATTTCATTGATTTCTGCTCTAATTTTTTATTTCTTTCCTTATTTTAATTTGCTCTTCTTTTTTAGTTTCATAGGGTAGAAGCTAAGATGACTCATTTTAGATTTATAGTATTGAATACATTCAATACTATAAATTTCTTTCTTAGCATTGCTTTCACTCTATCCCACAATTTTGAGACACCATGTTTTGATTTTCACTTAGTTCAAAATATTTTTTAATTTCTCCAGAGATTTCTTTTTTGATCCATGTATTATTTAGGAGTGTATTATTTAATCCCTACATATTTTGAGATTCTCCAGCTATCATTTTGTTACTGATTTATTTTCATTCCATTGTGATCTGAGAGCAGACATTGTATGATTTATTTTTTTTAATTTGTTAAGATGTGTTTTATGGCCCAGGATGTGGTCTGTCTTGGTGAATGCTCCATGTGAACTTAAGAAGAATGTATGTTCTGTTGTTGGATGGAGTAGTCTATAGGTATCCATTATATCCTGTTGATGAATGATATTGTTGAGTTCAACTATGTCCTTACTGATTTTCTGCCTCATATATCTGCCCATTTATAAGAAAAGAGTGTGGATCCATCTGTTTCTCCTTGCAGTTCTCTCATTTTGGCCTCACATAGCTTGACACTATTGTTGGATGCATACATGTTAAGGATTGTTATATCTTCTTGGAGAATTGACCCTTCTGTCATTATGTAATGCCCTTCTTTATCCCTCATAACTTTATTTATTTTGAATCTTCTGTCTGAAGTTAATGTAGTTACTCCCACTTCCTTTTATTAGTGTTAGAATGGTAATATCTTTCTCCATCCCTTTACTTTTCATCTATGTGTGCCTTTATAAAGTGTCTTTCTTATAGACAGGATATAATTGGGTCTTGTTTTTGATCCACTCTGATAATCTTGGTCTTCTAATTGGTGCATTTAGACCATTGATGTTCATAGTGATTATTGGTACAGTTGGATTAATATCTATTATATCTGTTACTGTTTTCTATTTGTTGCTCTTGTTTCTGTATTTGTCATCCACTCTTTTTCCGTCTTTTACAATTTTATTCAAACATTTTATTCCATTTTCTCTCCTTCCTTAACAGTTACAGTCTCGCTTTACTTTTTTTCAGTGGTTACCCTAGAGTTTGCAATATACATATCAACTAATTCAAGTCCACTAACACTATACAGCTTCACAGGTAGTGTAAGTACCTTAAAATAATCCTAATTCCTCACTCTCATCCCTTGTACCATTGCTGACATTCATTTCACTTATACACATATATATATACACATAAGCAAATACAGTTGAATACAGTGTTACTACTATTAGTTTCTGAGAAGTAAGATGTAATTCTTATCTTTGTACCTCTGTCAGTATAGTGGGTTTTTTTCCCTGTGACTTCTTTTAAGATTCCTCTCCTTCCCCCCACCTTTTTTCCTCTCATTTGAAAGGGATATTTCTACATGTAATTATCTTGGCATTTAACCTAATTGGTGTTTCCTGAGCTTCCTAGATCTATGGTTTGATGTCTGACGTTAATTCTTAGTCATTATTGTTTCAAATATTTCTTCCATCCTTTCTCTCCTTCTACATTTGGTATTCCCATTTCTTACATGTTACACCTTTTGTAGCTGTCTCACCATTCTTGGATATTTTGTTTTGGGTTTCTTTTGTTTTGTTTTGTTTTATTCTCTTTTTTCTCTTTGCTTTTCAGTGTTAGTGGTTGCTATTGAGATATCCTTAAATTCAGAGATTCTTTTCTCAGCCATTGCCAGACCATTGATAAGCCCATCAAAGACATTCTTCATTTCTGTTAACAGTGTTTTTGATGTCTAGTATTTCATTTTGTTTCTCTTAGAATTCCCACCTCTCTGCTTACCTTGCTCATCTGTTTTTGCATACTCTCTATCCACTTGAGCCATTAGCATGTTAATCATTGTTGTTTTATTTTTTTTTTAGAAAGAGACAGAGAGCAGGGGGGAGGGGCAGAGGGTGAGGGAGAAAGAGTCTCAAGCAGACTCCACACTGAGCACCAGCCCAACTTGGGGCTTGATCTCATGATGATGAGATCACGACCTGAGCCAAAACCAAGAGTTGGACGCTTAACTAACTGCGCAACCCAGGCACCCCTAATTGTTGTTGTTCTAAATTCCTGGTCTGATATTCCAACATTGCTGCTATAGCTGAGTCTGTTCTCATGCTTGCCCTGTCTCTTCCAACTGTGTTTTTGCCTTTTATTATGTCTTGTAATTTTTTCCTGATAGCCAGGCATGATGTACTGGGTAAAAGGAACTGCTGTAAATAGGCCATTAGTAATGTGACGATAAGGTGTTGGGGAGGGAAAGTGTTCCTAGTCCTGTGATCAGGTCTCAAGTCTTTTAATGAGTTTGCACCTCTGGAATGTAAGCTACACAGTGCTTCTCAGTATTCTCGCTTCCTCCCTTAGGTGGGATAGGATGACAAGAGTGGACTGGAGTTATTTCCCTTACCCCAGGTCACTGGTCTCTGATAAAACCCTAGCAGGCTAGGCTTTGATAATTTCTCCTGGGGTAGACTCTGTTATGAAAAACAGAATGCTCTTGTGTATTTCAAAATGGTTTGTTTTCCCTTCCTCCTGTCAGCAGCACAAGATTTTTCTCTACTATTCACTGTGAGAGCCTGGTAGAGATCCAGGAGGTAAAACTCAAAAATGTGTCCGCTCCCCCAGTAACAGGATCCCTCAGGCGTGTTTTGGGTTTTGGGGAGGGGTTGTTTGGTTTTGGGGGTTTTTTTTCCTTCAGTTTACCATATTATTTTATTTTTTTTATTATGTTCAGTTAGCCACTGTATAGTATATAATTAGTCCTTGATGCAGTGTTCAGCAATTCATTAGTTAAGTATAACACCCAGTGCTCATCACAGCACCTGCCCTCCTCAATACCCATCACCCTTTTACCCCATCTGCCCACCCTCTTCCCCTCTGAAACCCCCAGTTTGTTTCTCAGGGTCTGTAGTCTCTCATGGTTCATCTCCCTCTCTGATTTCTCTGCCTTTGGATTTCCCTCCCTTCCCCTGTGGTCCTCCATGCTATTGCTTGTGTTCCACATATGAGCGAAACCATATAATAATTGTCTTTCTCTGTTTGACTTACTTCACTTAACATAATCCCCTCCAGTTCCATCCATGTCGATGCAAATGGTGGGTATTCATTGTTTCTGATGGCTGAATAATATTCCATTGTGTAGATATACCACATCTTCTTTATCCATTCATCTGTTGAAGGGCTTCTCGGCTTCTTCCACAGTTGGGCTATTGTGGACATTGCTGCTGTGAACATTGGGGCACAGGTGCCCCTTTTTCTCACTACATCTGTATCTTTGGGGTAAATACCCAGTAATGCAATTGCTGGGTCATAGGGTAGCTCTATTCTTAATGTCTTGAAGAACCTCCATACTGTTTTCTAGAGTGGCTGTACCAACTTGCATTCCTACCAACAGTGTAAGAGGGTTCCCCATTCTTCACATCCTCGCCAACATTTGTTGTTTCCTGTTTTGTTAATTTTTGTCATTCTAACTGGTGTAAGGTGGTATCTCATTGTGGTTTTGATTTGTATTTCCCTGATGGCTAGTGATGTTGAGCATTTTTTCATGTGTCTGTTAGCCATTTGTGCGTCTTTTTTGGAGAAGTGTCTGTTCATGTCTTCTGCCCATTTTTTGACTGGGTTATTAGTTTTTTGAGTGTTGAGTTTGAGAAGTTCTTTATAGATCTTGGATATCAGCCCTTTATCTGTAATGTCCTTTGCAAATATCTTCTCCCATTCTGTGGGCTGCCTCTTAGTTTCGTTGACTGTTTCCTTTGCTGTGCAGAAGCTTTTTATCTTGATGAAGTCCCAGAAGTTCATTTTTGCTTTTGTTTCACTTGCCTTTGGAGACATGTCTTAAAAGAAGTTACTGTGGCCGATGTGGAAGAGCTAATTGCCTATGTTCTCCTCTAGGATTTTGATGGATTCCTGTCTCACATTGAGGTCTTTCATCCATTTTGACTTTATCTTTGTGTATGGTATAAGGGAATGGCCCAGTTTCATTTTTCTATATGTAGCTGTCCAATTTTCCCATCACCACTTATTGAAGAGACTGTCTTTTTTCCATTGGATATTTTTTCCTGATTGTCAAAGTTGACCATAGATTTGAGGGTCCATTTCCCCAGGAGTGTTTTTACTGGCCCATACTGAACCTCCAGCAATTTGCCAGTTACAGTTCAGGTTTCTCTACCCCAACACTAGTTTCCACCGAGGTTTCTGCTGTGGTAAGTTATAATTCTCTGTGTTCACCTACGATTTTCTCCAATTTGGGGGGCAGGAGTTTGCCCTGTCATCCCCCTTAAGGATCTAAGAAGAGTTACTGTATTTTTAGTTTGTTTAGCTTTTTAGTTGTTGTTAGAACAGAGAGTGATGACTTCCAAGCTTCTTATATGCCAAACTGGAAGCCGGAAGTCCCTTAATTTATTGTAATATTTTCAAGCATAATCTTAGCCTATTTTTAAGTTTTTGGTTTTCATTATTTACAATTAAACTTGAAGTAATAGAAATTTTTTTAAACTTAACCTGCAAAATGACATCACAAAAATTAAGTTACTGTACTTTAGATTTTGTATTATAGTCTTTTCTAGGACAGTCTTTTAAATGACCTTTCCTGGATTTCACTGTGCAAATCAGTTAATGTAAAACTACTTTTTAGTTCTGTTTTCTCAAGAGAAACCAAATAGTATAAGTTTGCTTTACTGATCTGAATATCTATACTAGTTTTTACCTGGAAACTTGAGCTTGTCTAATTTTTTTACCTGGTAAGTCTTTTCTACGAACTTACGTAAATAAGCGGATATGAATTATACATTAACTAACCTTAAAATTGATAATCACAAATGCAGTACTGAATGGCTCATTTCACTTAAAGTGCTTTTTACTTTCTTTCTTTTGAAGCTTCTTCTCAACCTGTTGATAACCATGTTAGCCCATCTTCCTATTTGGGCCATACACCAGCATCACCAGCCAGATACTCACCTGTTTCAAAAGCAATGCTTGGAGATGATGAGATTACAAGGTAAGGAACTGAACATTTGTCTTTCTTAAAAAAAGCCAACTGTTAGAAGGAGTTATAATCAGTTTTCAGCCACAGTTTTTAGGACTAAAAAATTTTACTGATAGATAATGAACTTAAACCTTAATTTTTTTCATTGGAGGGTTCATTGAAGAGGCTGAAATATAAAAATGTTTTATATTCCAAATCACTGTCCTTTTTAAAAACATATTACTTATTTTTCAGGAATGGTTAATTGTTCTTAGAAATTAGCATAGGTAAAACTGAGTTAAGAATATACATATGTATATTTAAAACTAACTTTTCATATATTCCTATTTGTTATAGCAATCATTTGATTCATGTTTAGAATTCAACAAGGGATATTTTCTTTGCTTAATATGTATGTTTGATAACCTCACTCCTAAAATTTACCTTGATCTGACTTTACTGTTTTAAATAAAGTTTGTAGGGGCACCTGGGTGGCTCAGTCGGTTAAGCATCTGCCTTCAGCTCAGGTTATGATCCCAGGGTTCTGGGATCAGGCCCCGCATCGGGCTCCCCGCTCAGCGGGAAGCCTGCTTCTCCCTCTCCCTCTGCCCGCTGCTCTGCCTGCTTGTCCTCTCTCTCTCTGTCAAATAAATAAATAAATAAATAATCTTTAAATAAAATTTGTAAATCTGTCTTTTTATTCCCAAAGAACTCTTAAGTAAGTGGGAAAAAATAAGTGAAAAGTATTTTAGATCTTTTTCACGATTTAATATAGTAATAAGATGTTACATTTATACAGATTGCTCTATAATTTGTACAAGTATTTCATATTATAACATTTAACATTAAATGTCTGCTGATTAATGTCTATTTTATGTTTTTATTAATTGCATTGTTGACATTATTATTTTGAACTTTCAAAATTATAATTACTCTTTCAGACTCCTGACTCTAGGAGTCTTAAAGAGATCATTAAGGTCAGGTAGGAAAGAATATTCATCTATGTCCTTTTTTTTTCAAGAGTTAGCATTACTGGGCGCCTGGGTGGCTCAGTTGGTTAAGCGACTGCCTTCAGCTCAGGTCATGATCCTGGAGTCCCTGGATCGAGTCCTGCATCGGGCTCCCTGCTCAGTGGGGAGTCTGCTTCTCCCTCTGACCCTCCCCCCTCTCATGTGCTCTCTCTCATTCTCTCTCTCTCAAATAAATAAATAAAATCTTTAAAAAAAAAAAAGAGTTAGCATTACTGAAAACTTAATTTATAAATATGTGCTCAGTAATTGTGTTTGGAGTGAAAATTAGCAGAAAAAACAGTGTTTGTGGTTATTTCTTTGTCATATGAATTTTCAAGGCTGTTAGTCTTTAGGCTGTGCTCCTATACTGATCTGTCATGGCTTTGTTGTTGTTTTCTAGTAGTGCCAATTTATAGAAGTAAAGAGGAAAAATAGTTAATGGCTTATCTAGCCTTTAATTTCTACATATTTTTCAAACTAAAAAGTATGTTATATTGGTGTCTTCATTGCTGTTCCCCATCTTTTTTCATTACATATCTTTTCTCTAGAATATTGTATTGGACTTTTTTAGTATTACACAAGTCTACCTGTCTTCTCTACTTTTCTGTGAAAATCAGGTGGTTGATCACTGCATATGCCTTCCTAAAACATGTGTTTTATCACTCCCTTTTGATAATTACACAACTTTGCCCAGATATGAAGTACAAAAATCTTTACCCTCATATTAGAAGTTCTCCACAATTTGACCCTAAGCAGTCATTCAGAGGTTATCTCACGTTACCAATTTAAAAAAAGGAAAAGAGGGCACCTGGGTGGCTCAGTTGGTTAAGCGTCTGCTTTCAGCTCAGGTCATGATCTCAGGGTCTTCCTGGGATCCAGCCCTGTGTCAGGCTCCGTGCTCAGTAGGGGAGCCTGCTTCTCCCTTTCCCTCTGCCCCTATTCGTGTGCTTTCTCGCTCACTCACTCTGTCTCTCAAGTAAATAAGTAAAATCTTTAAAAAACAAATAAAATAATATAAAATAAAAAAGGAAAAGAAAAGAAATCCCAACATACAGAAAATTGATAATTCTAAAGTTCATTTTTTTAACAGCTTTATTGAGATATGATCCACATATCATACACTTCTCCCATTTAAAATGTAAACTCAAAATTTTTTTTGTATATTACATTATTTTTTTTTAAGGAATTTTTTTTAAAGATTTTATTTATTTGATAGAGAGAAAGAGTACAAGCAGGGGGAGCGGCAGGGAGAGGGAGAAGCAGGCTCCTGCTGAGCAGAGAGCCTGATGCGGGGCTCGATCCCAGGACCCTGGGATCATGACCTGAGCTGAAGGCAGACTTTTAACCAACCACCTGAGCCACCCAGGTGCCCCACATTATTAATTTTTTTAAATGTGCGATTCATTGGCATTAATTGCATTCCCTACATTAGGAAATCATCACCACTATCTATTTCCAGAACCTTTTTGCCACCTCAGACAAACAAAATTAAGCAGTAATTCCCATTTCCCTCCCCTCCCAGTCCCTGGTAACCTCTAGTCTAGTGTACTTTGTGTCCTATACATTTGCCTATTCTAGATTGTTCATATAAGTATAATCTTACAACTCTTTTGTGTCTGACTTCTTTCATTTAGCATAGTGTTTTCAAGATTCATCCATGTTGTGTAGCATGTATCAAAACTTCATTCCTGGGGTGCCTGGGTGGCTCAGTCAGTTAAGCGTCTGCCTTTGACCCAGGTTATGATCCCAGAGTCCTGGGATGGAGCCCTGCATCGGGCTCCCTGCTTAGCAGGGAGACTGCTTCTCCTTCTACCTCTGCCTGCTGCTGCCCCCCTGCTTGTGTGCTCTCTCTCTGTCTCTCTGTCAAATAAATAAATAAAATTAAAAAAAAAAAAAAAAGTCTTCATTCCTTATGTAAGCTGAAAATATTCCATTATGTGTATATACCACATTTTACTTATCCATTCATCTGTTGATGGACATTTGGCTTATTTCCACCTTTTGGGTATTGAGAATAATGCTCTGATAAACATTGGCTTGCACGTATCTGCTTGCATCCTTGTTTTCACTTCCTTTGAATATATACTGAGGAGTGGAATTGCTGAGTCACACAGTCAATGTATGTTTACATTTATGAGGAACCATTTGTTCTTTATAGCACCCACACCATTTTACATTCCCACCATCAATATATGAGGGTTCCAGTTTCTCCACAACCTCACCAATACTTGTTTTTTCTCTTCCGTTTTGTTTTATAGCCATTGTAGTAGGTGGGATGTATCTCGTGATTTTCATGCATTTCTCTAATGACTAATAATGTTGAACATCTTTTCATGTGCTTATGTTATTTGAAAAACCAGAATTTATTTTCCTCTGAAATACTGCTGGATTTTAGCAGAATATTTTATTATTTATATAAAATTTATATTTATATAAAACTAATTCATATATATGTGTGGCTTTTTGCTTCATACAAATATATTTTTTTCTTTTCAAGTTTTTATTTAAATTCCAATTAGTTAGCACACAGTGTAATGTTAGTTTCAGGTGTAGAATTTAGTGATTCATCACTTACAAAAAACACCCAGGGCTCATCACAAGTGCCATCCTTAATACCCATCACCCATTTAACCCATCCCCCCTCCCACTTCCTCCATAAATGTTTTAAAGTAGTAGAAACCCTAAACTGTGAGTCCATCATCTATCAGTGAAATAAAACATCAATATAGTGTAACCTGTTTTGTGCCCTGATCTATCCTGCCTCTCCTACACTGCCTCACCAAGTGAACTATTTTCCTGAATTTGGATTTATTATTCCATTTTTTTATATATGTGTATATGTGTTTAATATTTTCTAAACAATTATTTGGTTTTGCTGTATTTGATAAAGTATAATTTTGTTAACCCTGTAAGGGAACTGGCAAAGCTGATTAGTGATGAAAACCTATGTATGACTAGAAAATGCCAGTTTAGGTTTTTAGCAAATACTTAAGATTAATTCCACATTATATGGAAGGATCCCTAAAATTCATTTTTTAAAAATATTTACCTCTGGGGGCGCCTGGGTGGCTCAGATGGTTAAGCATCTGCCTTCTGCTCAGGTCATGATCCAAAAGTCCTGGGATTGAGCCCCGCCCACATTGGTCTCTCTGCTCAGCAGGGAGTCTGCTTTTCCCTCTCCCTGCTGCTCCCCCTGCTTGTGCGCGCGTGCTCTCTTTCTCTCTCTCTCTCTCTGTCAAATAAATAAAATCTTTTAAAAAAAAATTACTTCTGTTAAGCCTTTTGTTACCAATAGCTTTTTGAAATGTTCTAGAAAAATCCAGTTAAATTTTTAAAATATTTACCAAATATGGTACATTCTAATTTCAAATGATATTCTGTATTTCATCATACCTGCTGCTGGAATTTTCATGGTCTTACCAGAGGTATAAATGGTATTCACACAACCATTTATAACTGGCAGCAAATGTTAAACACCAGTAGTGGTAAGCTATATTCTGATTTCAGAGATTTTAAAAAATAGGGGATGGGGGAGAAGGCTCATCTTAGAATGGGTGAACAGCAGAGAGAGAGAGATGGAAGTATGTGACTTAAGAAGTAAAAAATAATTATTTTATATAAAAAGTTTAGAGATGGGCAGTTCCAGCAATTGTGTAGCAACCCTTAGGTCCATGGTGTCTCTGGGATTCTTCTGGTCTTACCTTCATGGTTAGAATATGTCTAAATCAGTAATGGGATTTTACTGTTCATTTTTTGTGTGGGGGTTATTTTGGGTGGGGAAGGGAACAAAATGTGCTTTGTTTTTGTTACGGTCTATCTTTCCTTGGGAAATGACAATAAAATTTACCTTTATTTCTCAGAGGCCAAAATAGGGTCTTAGCCTCAACTTAGCAAAGAGGAATGAGATTGCTATGACTGGCTTAGGTTAGTCATGATTCATCCTTTTGAGACTGGAAAAAGGGTCTACCTTTTCTAAGACAAAGGTTTATCTGCCTTTTACATCATCTAGGAAGTAAGGGCAGTGACTGCTTCCTAGGTAATAAGATGTGTACAACATCAGTCTTTCTTAAGTGTATATATTTCTTGAGTAGGTTCTTTATGTCATTATTTTTTTTAATTACCACAATTTTTTCTCCTTTTTGTTTTAGTTTCATGTTTTTTTTTAACAAAAATCACTGGTTTTTAACATGGGTTTTTTAGCTTTTATTTAAAATTAGAATTTTTCCTTTTAATTTCTAAGTCTCTTGGAATCTCTACTGTCTTGAAAACCTTTTTAACTTTCATCTAGCTTTCTTTATAGTATGATAATATAAGAGTTATCAGTAGAGCATTTTCACTGATACAATGTCAAGTTCTATATAAAATTTCTAAGGTGTTCAATATTTTCCTAATTTTTTAGGGAACCTAGGAAAGTTGTTCTTCATCGTGGCTCAACAGGCCTTGGTTTCAACATTGTAGGAGGTGAAGATGGAGAAGGAATATTTATTTCCTTTATCTTGGCTGGAGGACCTGCTGATCTTAGTGGAGAACTCAGAAAAGGAGATCGTATTATATCGGTAGGATATGTTAATCAAATTATGTTTTTATTATTATAACTATGACCTGACCTATTATTAAAAGTTTTGTTTTTTACATCCTAAAGTTATGGGAGATATTTTGGTTGTTTTCTTACCATTTTGCAACTGAATTGTAGGATTGCAGTGTTGTCAGAGAACATGTTCTATAGGATAGATTTTCTTTTGATATTTGACTTACCTGTAAGCAGGTCAGTCTTTATAAATGTGCTTGAAGAAAGTATGTATTCCCTATTTGTTGACTGCAAGGTTATCTGTATGTTTATTTGTGTAGTGCAGATCTTCTTTATACTTTAACCTGTTGTCTGTTTGATCTATTATTAAAAGAAATTTTTTAAGCTTCTCAATGTGATGGTGGGTTTAGCAGTTTGTCCTTGCAGTGATGTTTAATTTTTATATCTTTGAAACTATATTATTAGATGCATCTAAGTTTAGAATCATTATTCCTTCCTGGTGAGTTGAAATTTTTTATCATTATGTAGTAATCCTCTTTATAGTAATGGTTTTTACCCTAGAAGCTATGTTGCCTGATATTAATATGGCTCTTTTTGGCTTGATATTTGCTTCATCAAATTATCTTTATTTCACCCTCACTTGTAAATATAATTCAGTGTAAAGTGCTAGGTTGACAGCTGTTGTCTATCAGTACTTTGAAGATATTGTTTTATGCTATCTGGCTTCTTTCGTTGCTATTTACGAAGAAGATCTGCACTGTATCTTGTTTGCAAGTGATTTGGTTTGTTTTTCTTTTTTTCCACTGACTGCTTTTTAAAGTCTCTTACTTTTTTTGGTATACTACAGTTTAACTAAAATGTGTTAATGTCTAGCATTTTATTTATTCTGTTTGGGATTCATTCTGCTTCCTGGATCAGAGGAGTCCTGTCTTTAATCAATTCTGGAATCTTAGCCAGTATTTTTTCAAATTTTGCCTTTCCCACATTGTGTGGATTCTGTCCTCCTTCAGTTCCTTTGAGAGGATATTATCTTTCTGTTCTGCATGTCTTTTAACCCCAATTTCATATTTATCAACTCTCTCTCCTTGTACTTAATTTCAGTCATATCTGTTTTCTAGTTCATAAATTTTCTTCGTCTGCTCTTTAAGCCAAAACTAATTTTTTAATTTCAGAGTACCCTTTGCTTTCTAGAAATTCTTTCTGGTTTTTTTTTCAGTCTGTCTTGGTGGTTTTTGTGGATTCTTTGTTATTTATAGTTTCTAATATTCTTTTAGATTTTTCCTCTATTTTATCTTAAGTGCTATAAGTAATAGTTGTATTTTTTTAAGCTTATAGGTAACTAATACATGTGACCTGTGATAAATTGTTTTATTCTAAATTTTACATTGTGAGTTTGTTTTCAGTAGTACTTGATAGAGTGATGGGAGAAAGAGAAAGAATAGATGGGGATGGGGGAAACCAGCCAAAACTGTACCTAACATGTAATGGCATCACTGGACTAGAAAAACTAATAAAAATTCTAGGAAGCCACAGAGCAAGTCTTAACACCTGTCAACTCTTTCCCATTGGTCTTCACTGAGTGCTCAGATGCAATAAACCAAAGGTTGGGAACCAACAGAAGAGAACTGAGAAAAAAATCATTACTGAATCATACAAGGTACCTGCTCAATAAAAATAGGGGACCTTGGGCAGATCTGTAAAAACCAGCCCTGGGAACTCTGTACTTGAGCTGTTAAGATATAAGGGTTGGGGGGAGATAAGAGAGTTCAGAAAAAGCCCTCTGAGACTATGTGGACAGAGTGATATCTCCAAGACACAGCAAGCCTGGGACAGATCTTGAGAACAAAGAGAACTTAAAGCTGGCAGCAGGTTAATAAAGCAGACAGTTTTAAAAGTCAGTAGTTCGGCTATAAAACGCTAAGTGATCCTCATAGTCTCCAGGATCTAGTGCTAATACTCCCACCTTACGTCCCTCAGGGGAAAACGTCTTAATCCTGCTCTCAGAACATCTGAAGCTAAACTTAATTAAAACTGCAATAAAATATAGTTGTAGTTCCCCCCACTGTTGTGGTCCAACACAAGGGTTGTTCCCTATTCTGGGATTAAATAGTACTTGTTTCAGCCTCTATTGTTATTTTATCTGAAATTGTCTATTTTACAATTAAAAATTACAAAACATGCCAAAAAAGGAAGAAAAGAAAACTAGTTGTCAAGACAGAAAGCAGTCAATAGAATTAAATCAAGAGAAGGCTCAGATGTTCAATTTATCAAACACGGACTTGAAAATAAGTGTGATAAAATCATGATGAGGATGAAGTGATGTTGATAAATACTAAAGAATACAGGAGTAAAGGTAGAAAATACGGATGAAAAGATTGGAGAATTTAGACAAAGACATCAATACTACAAAAAAGGATCCATGGAATGGCTAGAAATTTTTTTAAAAACTGTCAAAAATGAAAATTTTATTTAAAAGACTTAATAACACACTGGACTCAACAAAGGAAGGAATCCGTGAACTTGAGCATAAGACAAAGTTTCCATCCAACCTGAAACTTAAGGAGCAGTGTGTAGAATTTGGGAAGAAAAAGCAGACCAAAGCATCCAAGGTCTATGGAACAGCATCAATCTAATAAAGAGGAGACAGAATCTCTGAGAACATAATGACTATTTTCTAAAACTGATGAAAAATACCAGCCCACAGGTCTATGAAGCTCAGCAAACAAGACCTAGATATACTAGAAAGCTACACTAAAGAGCACGTGTTAAAAGCAGTCTTAGAAACAACACATTACCTACATAGGAACAATACAAATGACAACTGACTTCTCGATAGAAATATTAGAAGGCAAAGCCAACTGAAGGATATCTTTAAAGTGCTTAAGGAAAAAACTGTAAATCTAGAATCCTATATCCAGTGAAATTATTTAAGAGAAATGAAGTTGAAATAAAGACATTTTCAAACAGACAAGCAGCTTAGAGAATTTGTCCCTTGCAAACCTACAAGAAATACTAGAAGAAATTGTTCTGGTTAAGGAGAAATTATATCAGATGAAACCCTAGATCTGCAGAAGGAAATTAAGAACAACAGAAGGGGTACCTGGATAAATATAAAATATACATTTTTTAATTTTTTAAAAAATAATTGTACATATTTGGTAAGACTATTAGCTATTTAAAACAAAAATAATTGCATTATATACTAGGGGTTATTGACATACAGAAGTAAAATATAAGGGCACTAGAGCACAAGTTGATAGGGAAAATGGAATTATACTAGTGTTTCTCATAGTTTGTGAAGTGATATAAAATTATTTGAAAATAGACTGTGAGATCTTATATTTACATGTCATTATTTCTGGAGGAAGCCCTAGAAATACTCCCAAGAGCTGTAGTTTTAAAAATTCAATACAGGGAATAAAGTGAAATATGAAAAAAATACGTGCTTCTTATAAACAGAGGCAGAAAAGGAGGGGAAAAAAGAGGAAGTAAAAAGCAATATGAAGATGTGAGATTGAAATCCAACTCTGTTAGTATCTACATTGCAGTTAACACTCTTAAGATGCAGAAATTATTAGCTTGGTTCAAAAAAAACCCAAGACCCAAATATATACTCTTCACCAGAAGTTCACTTTAAATATATAAAGACTCATATGTTCTAAGTAAGAGAGTAGAAGAAAGTAAACTATATAAACAAAATATGAAAGATGGTGTGACATACTCCTGTGAGGCAAAATACACTTCAAGACAAATAGTATTATTGATAGATTTTTTTATAATGATGAAAAACATTATTTAATCATGAAGACATAACAGTGTTCAGTGTGCATGTGCCTAATAATTCATTCAAAATACATGAAGCAAAAATTGCCAGAACTAAGGAAAGAAATGGAAAAATCTACAATCAAGTTGGGGATTTAAACACCTTCTTCCATAATTGATAGAATAAGTAGACAAAAGAAAAAAGAAATTTGTGTCCTTATCACTCATCATCTACAAAAATTAATTCGAAATGGATGATAGAACTAAATTTCTAGGGGCACCTGGGTGGCTCAGATGGTTAAGCGTCTGCCTTCGGCTCAGGTCATGATCTCAGGGTCCTGGGATCAAGCCCTGCATCGGGCTCCCTGCTCCGCGGGAAGCCTGCTTCTCCCTCTCCCACTCCCCCTGCTTGTGTTCCCTCTCTCGCTGTGTCTCTCTCTGTCAAATAAATAAATAAAATCTTAAAAAAAAACAATCAGTCTTAAGGGTTTTCTGTATTTCGTGACAGTGTCTACACAACATATGCAGTTGTCAAACTCTTAACTGTAAGCTAAAAAGATGAATTTATTGAAGGTAAATTATGCCTAAATAAAAGGAGATACAGGGGATCCTTGAACAACACGGGGTTGAACTGCATGCGCCCACTTATATGCAGATTTTTTGGATAAATACAGTCTAGTATACTAAATGTATTTTCCTTATGATTTTCTTTTTAAGATTTATTATTTGAGAGAGAGAGAGAAAGCACATGAGTGAGGGGAGGAGCAGAGGGAGAAGGAGACAGTCAGACTTCCCACTGAGCAGGGAGCCTGATGGGATGGCAGGGCTCAACCTGAGCTGAAATCAAGAGTCAGACACTTAACTGACTAAGCCAGGTGCCACCCCCGCCCCCATGATTTTCTTAATAACATTTTCTGTAGTTTATTGTAAGAATAAAGTATATAATACATACACAATTGGTAAGACTTCTAGTCAACAGTAGGCTATTATTAGTTAAGATTTTGAAGAGTCAAAAGTTATATGTGGATTTTTAACTGTGGAGGGCCAGCATATAGCCCATATCTTACCCAGTTGAATGGCTAAAAAAAAAAAAATTGATGACAAACATTGGTGAGGATGTGGTGCACTGGTAGCTCTCATTCATTACTGTTGGGCATATTGTACAGTCACTACAAGAATTTTGGGGGAAGTTTTTGAGAAATTAAACATACAACTAACCTTATCACCCAGATTTTACCCAAGAAATCATGTCTACAGAAACACTTAACAGAAATGTTCATAACAGCCTTATTAATAATAATTTAGATCTGGATATGACTCAAGTGTCCATCAATAGTCAAGTAGCTAAATAAGTTGGAGTACATTTATACAATATAATGCTTACCAATAAATAACAAACTACTGAAACACAACAGCATAGATAACACTAAAGAACATCACATTGAGTAAAAACACCACAAAAACACATACAGTAAGATTCCAGTTACATGATAATCATGAGTAGACAATAATTTCTAGTGAGAGAAGTCAGTGGTTGCTGGTGATTATATTGATTAGAAAGAGGTATGATGGAAATTTCTGAGTTGGATGATGGAAAATGTATATATCTTGTTTGCATTTGTGGTTTCAGGTGTGTATACAGTTGTTGAAAATTCTTTGAACTGAACTGTTCAAATTTTTACATTTTATTGCTTGTAATTTCATACTGTAATTTAAATTTTTTAAATAAGTTATAGTGTGATAAGGACAAATTGGTGGAAAGGAATGAATTTGTTAAAAATAAATGTTAGAGTAATTAGCTAGTTGTTTGGGGGAATAAAATTAGCTTAGAGCCTTACTTCACACTTTGTGTCAAAATAAATTTTCAGTTGGCTTAGAGTTAGGTGCAAAATATTCAAAGCAAAAATAGATGTTTTTTTAAATTGTCCATGTGGGACAATTTTATATGGGTCACTGACATACTGCTACAGTATGTTAGACTGACCAACGCAAACTCGTTCACCCAGAACTTTCCCATCTTTAGCGCTGAAAGCCCCATGTCTGGAAATGCCTTTAGTCTTGATTTTAAAACTG
Organism: Mirounga angustirostris; assembly: GCF_029215605.1. Classification (NCBI taxonomy): domain Eukaryota; kingdom Metazoa; phylum Chordata; class Mammalia; order Carnivora; family Phocidae; genus Mirounga; species Mirounga angustirostris. The sequence goes on along the minus strand of NW_026991709.1, from coordinate 71,105,246 downwards.
AAAATCCAAGACAGTCCAGACCACTTGCTCACCCTAATGTGAGTGTAAGTTACATACAGCCTTATGTTAGGCTATATGCATCAATAGCCTTAACATTTTAATGCTTACTAAACTTCTCCAGGGAAGTAGCCTGACAGCAGTAGGAAAAACCTCAGGAGAAAAACATGAAAAAAGATACTTAAAACTAAAAGAAAAGCCTGTTAGTCAGGAACAAACTAATTTAAGTACCTCATTAGACAAAATTTAGCTGTTTTCAGTCTTCATCTTGAATCAGGATCACTTCAAGGCCTTGTTAAAAAACAGATTCTTAGACCCCATCCCTGAAGTTTCCAATTCAGTATGACTTGGGTAGGATCTAAAATTCTATATTTCTAACAAGTTTTCATGAGATACTGATGTTGCTGCTCTGGGGACCAAACTTTAAACTACTATTCTAAAGACCATCCCTCTTATTGGTGTTCTTAATGATAGCCCACATCACTGAGAAAAGTATAAATAAGTTACTTGGGAAAGCATGGAAATAAATCATAGGTTTTATAAAATATTCTTTCTGATAAATTTAATTTTGTTGAAGAAAGAAGCTTTTGAAATCAAGATTCATTACATATATAGAACACTGTAGTTTTCAGTATGGTATAAATTAGGTATTACAGTTATTCCAGTTATGAGAAGTATGATGTAGAATACAATTTATGTTTGCTAAAAATTTAGATTCATAGAATCTTAGAATCACAAGTGACCCAAAAGACTTCTCTCCTCTATAAAGAAAGTGAGAAAAGTAGCCAAAATTGTCAAAATGAAGTTGTTCAGAACTCTGGAATTTAACCAAAGGCTTGCAGCAATTCAGGAAGTTTATTCCAAAAAAAAGCTAAATCTTCATAAGAGGGAGGGAGCTTTTGGAGTATTAACTTGCTTACGTCCCATCCTCTGCTCTCCAGCATCACATTAGTCTTGAGAAATAGTCCATTTATAGTGAAAATCAGTAACCTCACAGCCACTAGAGAGCAAGATGCAAGTAGAACTTTCAGAGCGTCTTTCCCAGATAATTGTCATAATTTGACCTGTCTGGTGGTTCTTTAAGAACCCATTTGCAAAGCTCTCTGTTTTGACCTGAATCAGAGCTCCACTAATGCAAAAGCCTTTTTCCCTGGGGTATTTGTCAAAACAGTTATAGGCACATATGACTGCCTGAGACATTGGGTAATAGTTGAAGCAAACAGTATATTAATCAAAAGCTTAAAAGGATAAACTGGGGAATGAGTCTCCATTAAGGCCTTTGAAAAACTCTGACATAGTCCTTGGACTCTAGGAAGACACATGTATGTTCTGGACACTGCATATTCAGGGAAGACCTGAAAAGGTCCTAACCTCTCACCTCTGACTGATCATGAGGCTCTGGGTGGACAGGAAGTGACAAGGCAGAGTTATCAGTTGCCTAGCTGTATTTTGAAGGCATTACCCAACATGTAAACAGAGCCCTTCAGCAAAGAGTCCAGGCATTAAACAAAATCTCTTTCCAGTCATTAACTGACCACCAAGCTAACCAGGCAGAGACTTCATTGGCAAACACATCAAAAAATACAAATTTCATAGAAATTTCACCAAAACCGACGATCGTAAGCCACAACAATAACAAGCCCTGGGCAGGAGGACATATCTGATTTCTAGAGTTGCTACATTATATTATTTTAAGTGTCTAGTTTTCCACAAAAAAATCATGAGACATGCAGATAAACAAGAAAATGTGGCCTATACACGGGGCGGGGAAAGCAGTCAATAGAAACTGTCCCTAAGGAAGCAGAACATTGGATTTACTAAACCAAGACATTAAATTAGATATTTTAAATTTGTTCAAAGAACTAAATAATGAAAGGAAAAATAAAGGAACAATATCTCAGCAGGTAGAGAATACCAATAAAGAGATTTCTATTATAAAGAAGAACCAAATAGAAACTCTGGAGTTGAAAGATATAATAACTAAAAAGCAGAAGTGCTCTAGACAAACTCAACAACAGCTATGAGCTAGCAGAAGAAAAAATCAGCAAACTTGAAGATACATCTCTTGAGATTATCCAGATGAAGAAAAGGAAAAATAAAAAAAAAAAATTAAGAGCCTCAAAACCTTGTGGGGATATCATCAAGTGTATAGCATATACGTAATGAAGTCACAGAATGACAGGAGAGGTAGGAAGTGCCAGAAAGATTGAGTAAATAATGACTAAAAACTTTCAAAATGTGGGCACCTGAGTGGCTCAGTCGTTAAGCGTCTGCCTTCGGCTCAGGTCATGATCCCAGATCCTGGGATCGAGCCCCGCATCGGGCTCACTGCTCCGCGGGAAGCCTGCTTCTCCCTCTCCCACTCCCCCTGCTTGTGTTCCCTCTCTCGCTGTGTCTCTCTCTGTCAAATAAATAAATAAAATCTTTAAAAAAAAACAAACAAACAAAACAAAAAAAAAACTTTCAAAATGTGATGGAAAAATATTGTACCACATCTGAGAAGCTTAGTGATGCACTCCAAGTAGAATAAATTTGAAGAGATCCATACTGTGCACATATCATAATCCAACTGTCAAAAGACAAATATTGAATCTTGATAGTAGAGAGAAATGATTCATTACATAGAGGGAATCTTCAATAATATTAACAGTGATTTCTCATCAAAAACCATGGAAGCCAGAAGACAGTAGGATGACATACTCAAAGTTCTGAAAGAAAAAAAGTTATTAACCAAGGATTCTATATCCAGGAGCAAAACTATCCTTCAGAAATGACAAATCAAGACATTCCCAAGTAAACAAAAGCTGAGGAAGTTCATCTCTAGTAGATCTGTCCTGCAAGAAATACTAAAGGGAATCCTTCAGACTAAAATAAAAGGACAGTAGACAGTAACCTAAATCCATATGAAGAAATAAAGAGTGTTGTTAAAGGTAACTACATAGATAAATGTAATACAGTAGAAGTGTATTTTTTGTTTGTAACTCCTTTTTTCTCCGGGCACACATTTTAAAAAGATGTAATTTATGTGACAATAGTGTCACAAGGCAGGTAGAGGGCACAGAGTTTCCTTTCATTATTTAGTTCTTTGAACATATTTAAAATATCTGATTTAATGTCTTGGTTTAGTGATTCAAAAGACAACTGAATAAAGCAATAATTTAAATCTGTGCTGATGGGCACACATTTTAAAAAGATGTAATTTATGTGACAATAGTGTCACAAGGCAGGTAGAGGGCACAGAGTTTTATATACCAATGAAATTAAGATGGTATAATCCAAAGTGTAGAACACTATGTTAATTATAATCCAGAGATAAATAGCTGAAAATACATATAATAAACAATGGAGTTAAAATGGTACACTAGAAATTATCTGTTTAACAAAAGAAGGTAGAAATGGAGGAATGAAGGAACAGAAAAGATATCAGACATGAAAAAAACAAATAGCAAAATAGATGACACAAATCTTTTTCAATAACTACATTAAATGTAAATGAATTAAACACTCTAATTAAAAGACAGATATTAACAGGGTAGATTTAAAAAAAGAAAAAGAAAAAGAAAACAGGATCCAGGGTGCACCTGGGTGGCTGAGTCAGTTGATCGTCTGACTCTTGGTTTTGGCTTAGGTCACAATCTCAGGATCGTGAGATCGAACCCTGTGTCGGGCTCCATGCTCACTGGGGAGTCTGTTTGAGTCTCCCTCTGCCTCTACCCCTACCCACCTTGCATGTGCATGCACGTGCTTTCCCTCTCTCTTAAATAAATCTTTAAAAAAAACAGGATCCAACTATATGCTGTCTATGACAGACACATTTTAGATTCAAAGACAGTGGTTTACTTTTCAACAAAGATTAAAACTAAAAGGTTGGAAAGGATATACTATGCAGGCAGTAATCAGGAAACACCTGGAGTGACTATACTGATGTCATAAAAAGAAAACTAAGATAAAAATTGTTACTAAAGACAAAGTACATTTTATAATGTATATGTTCTATAGATTATATATGATATAGTATATATTGTATATATTATATTATTGTTGATGAATTTCTTGAAAGACATAAACTATTGAAACTGACTCAAAAAGAAATTGAAAATCCGTATAGACCTATAACAATTAGAGACTGAATTGATAAAACATTTCACAAAGGTAAGAGCCCAGGACCAGATGGTTTCACTGGTACGGTCTACTAAACATTTAAAGAATTAACACCAGTCATTCACAGACTTCCCCCAAAAAGGAATAGGCATGAAGAACACTTCCCAACTCATTCTAGGAGGACAGTATTGTTCTTTTATCAAACCAGACAAAGACATAATAGAAGGAGAAAACAACAAACCAATATTCCTTACATCCTTAGAGATGTAAAAATCCTCAACAAAATTGCAAACTGGAGACAGAATGATAAAAAAACATTATATACCAGAATTTAAAAAAGGACTATATACCATAACCAAGTGAAATTTATCCAAGAAATGAATGGTTGGTTCAGCATTAGAAAATTAATCAAAGTAAACACTGTATTAATAGAGTAAGGGACATAAATGACACAATCATCTCAATAGACACAGAAAAAGCACTTCTTGAAACCAACGCCATTACATCTTTCCCTCTAAGAAGATCATAAACAAGACAAGGGTGTCTACTCTTGTCACCTGTATTCAATATCATACTGGAGTTTTTAAACAGGGCAGTTAGGCAAGAAAAAGAAATAAAAGGCTTCCAGATTTAAAACAATGAAGGAAAACTATCTCTATTTGCAGATGTCATGATCTCTTATATACAATCAGAAAATCCAGCAACAATAACAAAAAAGCTATTAGAGTTAATAGACAAGTTCAGCAAGTTTGCAGGACAGAAAACCACTGTACAAGAAACAGCTGTATTTCTATATACCAACATTGAACTACCCAAAAGTGAAATTAAGAAGGGGTACCTGGGTGGCTCAGTCGGTTGAGCATCCAACTCTTGATTTCCAGGGTCCTGGAATCAAGTGCCACTTCAGGCTCCTTGCTCAGCAGGGAGTCTGCTTGAGGGTTCTCATTCTCTCCCTCTGCCTCTGTCTGCCTTGCACTCTCACTCTCTCTCTCTCCCCCTCTGCCTTCCCCTCTCCCTCCCTCTCCCCCCTTAAGATAAATAAGTCTTAAAAAAAAAAAAAGAAAGAAAGAAAACAGTTTCACTTATAAGAGTAAAACACCTAGGAATAAAGTTAAAATGCAGATAAAATGTGGAGTATCTATATGATAGAATATTATTCAGCCATAGTAAGTAATGGGACACTGATACATGCTACAACAAAGATGAACCATGAAAGCATGCTAAGTGAAAGAAGCTAGACACTAATGGCCACATATCATAGTATCCCATTTATTTAAAAAGGAAAGAATAGATAAATCCATGGAGACAGAAAGTAGATTAGTAGTTGCCAGGAGCTAAGGGAGAAGGGGAATGGCTGCTAATGGGTAGTGGGTTTCTTTTTGAAGTGATGAAAATGTTTGGAATTAGATCATAGTGCTAATTACACATCCTTTTGAAGGTACTAAGAACCACTGAATTGTACACTTCAAAAAGGTGGGTTTTATGTAAATTTTTTAAGTGATAGTGTAAAAAAAGTGACCTTAAGGCTGTTTACACAAATATGTCTCTCAGTGCAAGGATTTCTTTTAAAATATCCTTGATAATGTATCTTCTATTAAAATGTTTGGTGATATTTTAGAAAGTTTTTATAATTTGTAGTCTTACTAAATTATTCTTTTTTGAATCTTCTACAAGATGTCCAGATCTTTTCTGTAGCAAAAAGATTTGCTGCTCAGGAATAATTCATTAAAAATTATAATCTTTTCAGGATGCTTGGGTGGCTCAAGTCGGTTAAACATCAGACTCCTGATTTTGGCTCAGGTCATGATCTCAGGGTCGTGGGATCGAGCCCTGTGTTGGGCTCTGAACTCAGCACAGAGTCTGCGTGCCCCTCTCTCTCCCCCTTTGCTTGCTCGCTCGCTCTCAGAGAAAGGAAGGAAGAAAGGAGGGAAGGAGATTTTTTTTTTTTTTTTAAGATTTTTCTTTATTTATTTGACAGAGACACAGCGAGAGAGGGAACACAAGCAGGGGGAGTGGGAGAGGGAGAAGCAGGCCTCCCGCGGAGAAGGGAGCCCGATGCGAGACTCGATCGATCCCAGGACCCTGGGATCATGACCTGAGCCGAAGGCAGACGTTTAACGACTGAGCCACCCAGGCACCCTGAAGGAAGGAAGATCTTAAAGAAAAAAAGAATTATAATCTCTCCTGCAATTATCTATGAAAATTTATCTTCTTTGATATTTCTTCACTAATTTGTTTTTCAGGGAATTAGAAATTCTACTTTATGCTCAAAGTAAAACTATTTATACATTGTGTTGAGGTTTTTTTATAGCCTTCAGCTAGAAATTATCTCCAATAAAAGCACATTACATTGTGTTACATTTCTTTAGATTAAAGTTTTTTTGATCTTGATTTTCATTCAAGAACTACTAGGTATTTACCCAAAGAATACAAAAATACTAATTCAAAGGGATACATGTACCCCAGTATTTATAGCAGCATTATCTACAATAGCCAAATACGAAAACAACCCAAATGTCCATGGACTGATGAATGGATAAAGGTGTGGTGTATTATTAAAAAAAAAAAAAGTGAGGTATTTTATATACATTTATTTATACACACACACACACACAGGAATATTACTCAGCCATAAAAAAGAATGAACTCTTGCCATTTGCAACGGCATAGATGGAACTAGAGAATATTATGCTAAGCAAAGTAAGTCAGTCAGAGAAAAACATACCATATGATTTCACTAATATGTGGAATTTAAGAAAGAAAACATGAGCAGAGGGGAAAAAGAGAGAGGCAAACCATAAAACACTCTTAACTATAGAGGAAAAAAACGATGGTTACCCAGAGGGGAGGTGGGTGGGGGGATGGGTTAAATAGGTGATGGGGATTAAGGAGTGCACTTGTTGTGATGTGCACTGGGTATTGTATGGAAGTGTTGAATCATTAAATTGTATGCCTGAAACTCACATTACACTGTATGTTAACTAACTGGAATTTAAATAAAAACTTTTTTTTAAAAAGTGTATTTGTTTTAACTTAGCTGCATAATAACATCCTTTATAGATAATACCAAATGTCAGGTCTTTACATGGTTAAAATGTTCTTTTATATAAATTTTATAATCCCAAGAATTTCTGGGCTCATAGTCATTTTTTCCAAAATTGGTATATGATCTTTAACAGGTTTGAGATTTGATGTCGACAAAACACACTTTCATATAAAAATGGCTTGACAGTTCTTCCTTTCCAAAAATATTTGATCAAGGTTTCAAGAAAGCATTACTGTAGCCTATTCACTGATGATTTTTAGGGGGAAAAAACAACTTAAGTATTTAAAGCTATTACCATTCAAATATAATGCTCCCATGAATGTCCATTTAAGTTTTGCTAATAGTGGAAAAGGCACAGTGTCTTAAGATAGTGTGCTTGCAGTATATACTGGGTATTGGCAGCCTTTCAGAAATAAGAATTAAGTTGCTTACTTTCGAGTGGAATTGATCACCTCAGTAATTATTTACCCAAGGAAGGGCCCTGTCTTCAAGACACGTCTCCTTGTTCATTTGATAACATTTACTCTATTTAAATGTCAGTCTTTGAAATTTGAGCTATTAATACTTTACTCCAAAAGAATGGAATCTTAGTTTGGGGAAGACAATTGGAACTGAAATGAGTAATAGGAGTGAAAGTATGGCAGAAATTGAAAGGATGCTACATACAAAATGAATGTCCCTCCTGTTGTTTGAGTTACTAGTGAAATAAGCTGCACAATATGATGACATTTGTTGATATTTCAAGTTATCAAATTAAGGTATGTTTCCCAAGAGATTGGAAGGCAACTTCCCGGAAAACCTGGAAGAAAATGTTTTGATTTGGGGGCACCTGGGTGGCTCAGTTGGGCAACTGCCTTAGGCTCAGATCATGATCTCAGGGTCCTGGGATCGAGCCCCGCATCGGGCTCCCTGCTCAGCAGGAAGCCTGCATCTCCCTCTCCCACTCCCCCTGCTTGTGTTCCCTCTCTCGCTATCTCTCTCTCTGTCAAATAAATAAATAAAATCTTTTAAAAAAGATGTTTTGGTTTTGCTCACTTGATGTTAAGCAAAGTATTCTTAGTGAATAAAATTGCTTTCATTGATAGTAATATTTTTACTCCATGATATACTTTAGTAAATTGGAACAAGAAGATATTTTAGTGATAAAGTTATTGCGTGTAATTTTTTTTCTGTGCCTACTCAAAGAACAGGCTATTGTGGTTTCTAATCAGTATGAACAATTTCTTTCAAATTTAAGATTCAATTTGATTTACAGGTAAACAGTGTTGACCTCAGAACTGCCAGCCATGAGCAAGCAGCAGCCGCTTTGAAAAATGCTGGCCAAGCGGTCACAATTGTTGCGCAATATCGGCCTGAAGGTAATAAAATTCTTGCTGTCTGTGTTTGTTGTTTATTTGAGGTTTTAGAATTCTTCCTCTTAATAATGTTTAACTTTCCAAGCTTAACATTTTTATGTTTTGATCTCTTTTATTAATCTAGTGTTTGTTTAGTCTGAACCTACTTCACAATCCAGGTCAAAGTGTGTTCAGTAGGATGTAGGAATTTGAGTATTTCACTGTTAATTTGGATTAATTTTTAAGTGTTTATTTTTTAAAATCTGTCCTCTAACCAAACACATACCTTTACTAACTCAGTGATCCCAAAGGATCATAAAAACCATATGCAATGATAGCATTGCCAGAGAAAATTTGGTCATCCCAATTTTTTCTGACTTTTGAATTAGATTATGTTTGTTAATATCAAGATTTAAGATACGTTTATAATACCCTTTATTGCTGTTTAAAGAGAAAAAAATACAAGTTTGGTATGTAATGTGTTTCTAGATAGTGAAGTATCATGGACATGACCTAAGTTCCTAGGGGGGAAGAACGTGGTAATGGAAAACTTAAGGTCATGCCATATTTAAACATAGGTAAAACTTCAGCAGCATATAAAAAGCGTAAACATCCAGAAGAATACATAGCATACCGGCTAGTGTTCATAAACAACAAGGTGAAGAAGGAAAGAATGATGTGACTAAAGGAGTCAGTGAAACAGTTTCTAATTGAGCAACTGTTAAATATATATTTGTTTCTTAGATTGGAATTTATTTTTGTAACAAAACCTAAAAAATTTTTTTAGCTAATCAAAGTAGCATGTAGGGCTTTCCTTGCTATTTCATAATACATACAGTTGTAAACCTCAGCATTTTAGGTCCATTAACTGAACAGAGGTAAATCCACTTACATAATGATAAATTCCAAATAAATTCACATTAACCAAACAAATAGAGACTAATATATGAAATCAGAATGCCAGTTTGTTAATTCAGTGAGAAACAAAACCTCCAGTGGGGCCACGCATGCTTTTATCTTCTAGCCAACACATTCTTGCCCTATAGGTGTGCTGTATGGAAGCCAAGTTCTCAGTATTTACTAAGATACTGTCTTCTTAGTATTATAGAGGGGTTCTCATTTATATAGATGCATAAGGAATATAGACTATTTAGGTATGATTAAAGGTAAGTCAATATCTGACCTCCCCCAGAAAACATACAAAAGCAACACGGAAAATAAAACATACACGCACTTCTACCAACAGAACTCCACCTCACATTAAGCAAAACTAAGATGACAGATATAAGACCTGGACAACAAAACATAGGCAAAGACTTGCTTATGCAGCTTGAGATCTGGCAGAAGCCACACAGAAAGAGGGAAGAGTAAAAATATGGAATGTTGAGAATTCTCAGTGGTGGCAGAACTTAGATTATGACAGAAAATTACTCTTTCTAAAGATGAGGAGCTTCTTTTTGAGGTATAAAAACATCATCCTTTTGGTTTTGACAAGACTCATGACAATTGGAGTGAACATGCTAAAACAGAAGCCCTCCTTGATGTGGTTTGGTTTAGAGAAGTGGAGTAGTAGTATTTGGGTAAAAGAATCTGTCTGGATAGCATCAGATAATGTGACAGTCCTTTGGTTTCAAAGGCCATGAAGATACTGTGCTTCTATCCCTCCTGCACCCCTTAACTTTCTGGTTCAGCCAAATAGCTGGTCCAGCAAAATCCAACTCATTCAGTAATAACTGGTTAAAAAGTAACTGTCCTGGCATTCATACAAAGATATTAAGAAGTGGAAACAAATAGCAAAGCTTGGCAACAAATAAAAGTTAGCCACACACACACAAAAACATTGGCATAGATCAGATGAAAATTTGATCTCAGTATTTTCAATAGCTAATACATTCATTTCTTTGAAAGAAGACCACTAAATAGAAGTTTAAGAACTGTATGGAAAAAATGGCTTCACAACCAAGACATTGATTTTGAGATAGCAGAACCCAGGAAGAAAAAGAAAGCAATTTTTAAAATTGAACACAAAGACAAAGAGATACTGCAGAAATCAATAGAGGACATAGAGGATACAAGAGGAAAAATAAAATGAAACAAATAAGAATTTTAAAAGATTAGAGAGAAAATATTAGCAATGGAAGACCGGCAAGAATGTATATGCAATACATAATTAGACTTCCAGAAAAATTTTTTAAGAAGAGAATAAATGTTTGAAATTATACATTGAAGCAAACTTTACTGAATTAAAAAGAAGTGAATATTTCTATTAAAAGGACACAACATGCTAGGAAATTGAGTCAGAATCATCAGAATTCAGACATATTCTAGTTAATGTTTGCCAAAAAAGAATCTTCTGAGACCCAGGTAAAAATACTGAGTTATATTTAATAAGGAGTTAAAAATTTATTGATAGGAGGAAGAATTGCTCTAATGCTTGGTAAGCATAGACCAGAACAAGGATAGTTAACTTTACCATTTTTTATATTTAGCAGCTTTTAAATAATTCTAATTTACATCTGTATGCACTAGATACACCACTTGCCACTGATGGTTGGGAAGGGTAAGCTACCATTTTCCTAGGATAGTTATTGAATGGGCCCAAGAATCTTCCTTTCAGATTGTCTTTTTCTGTGCTTATACTGTTCTTCTTCTCTTTTGTTCTTTTTTTGAGATTTCTATACTTTTATAAGAACCTTTCTAATTGATACTTTTTCTTCAGTTGTATTCAAAATTTAAACTCTTCTCTTGATGGAGCCATTTTTTTATCAAGGAGAATTTGCATTCTACTTTGATTATTAAAGTAGCTACGCTTTAGTAAGTGTTTCTGTTTCCAGTTTAGACCCTTATGTTGATTACTCTTATAGATGTATTCTTTTCCCCCAACATCTCCTGAGCACCAGACTTATTATGTATCTTATTTGATGTCACCAGCTGTATTTCTCCATAGTGTTTGCAACTGAGCATTCCTGAAACAATTATTTTACCATTTCAGCACATGGTACCTCCATTGATTCTTAAGCCAGAAGACCCAGAGCCCCTTTCTCAATCTGTGTATCCAGATACTTCCCTAACCAAAGCCACCATCCTTTCTTACCTAAACTATTCTGATAGCCTCTAACAAGTCTCATTATTTCTTTCTTGATTTTCTCCAATTCATTCTGTTCATCAAGCAAAGTGATCTTTTTAAATACAAAGATTGCATTGTGTCATTTCCCATTTAAAACATTTTTCATTAAATGCTGAATAAAATCTAAACCCTTTAATAGGACCTGCAAGGAAGGCTCTGTGTGATTGAGCACAGCACAACACATGTGATCACTGCATGCCTCTTCTCCTTCCTTTGCTCCTTAGGCTCTAACCATACAGATCTTCTTTCAGACCCTTTATTGCATCATATACTATCCTAATTCTCTGATCATTCTGTACTTTCTTAGAGTGTTCTTTTTCCCTGTTCTTTGTATGGCTGGCTCTTTCTCATGATTCCGTTTCTGATAGCACTGTGGTATTTTTTCTTTATAACATTTAACACAGTTTATAATGAGATGTTTATTTAGGTGCCTGTTTGTTACTTATTTAAACCTTGCTCTAGAGCCTTATGAAATACATACAGATGTTGAGATAGATTCAGATAACAAAGCTAGTAATAGCTAGGATTCAGTCCCTGATCTATTAACCTTCAAAATCTAGATACTTTTCACTGGGAATATTTTAATGAGTGCTTAGTCTGGCAATGTTGATGTTTACTGTATTCTTCTTTTACCATAGCTATGGTACCATTGCCTAAGAAAAACATGGTAAGTACCAATAGAGCACAGAAGACAGCCTTTGCCTTAGGAATTCAAAAGAAAGTACTTCATGTTGCCTGGCATGAGAAAAGATACTATAGAGGGGCACCTGGGTGGCTCAGTCGGTTAAGCGTCTGCCTTTGGCTCAGGTCGTGATTCCAGAGTCCCAGGATTGAGTCCCACATAGGGCTCCCTGCTCCGCGGAAGCCTGCTTCTCCCTCTCCCACTCCCCCTGCTTATGTTCCTCTCTTGCTGTCTCTCTCTGTCAAATAAATAAATAAAATCTTTAAAAAAAAGAAAAGAAAAGCTACCATAGAATAAGATTGGGGATTAACTGGAAACCTAAAGAATGGATAGGATTTAAATGGGCAGAGAGAAGAAATGACATCATAGATTAAAAAAAACAGAGACCAAAAATAGAGTTAAAATTTAAAAGCATGTTTTGGGTACTTTGAAGACACCTGTCCTCCTTGCTGTATTGCTACTTACGTTGTTTGTTTATAAGGCAGTGATGCTATATAGTTTTATGTTTCATTTTAATATATTTTTAACAAATGTATTTTTGTTGTACAACATTTTTTAAAAATATATATATATATTCCACACCATCAGTGTGTAACTGCTATGAGGGCCAAGGATATAAGTTGAAGGCTCAGATTTTCTTTCTCAGTGAACTGGCCATTTTAAGAAGTATAAAAGCAGGGCGCCTGGGTGGCTCAGTTGGTTAAGCAACTGCCTTTGGCTCAGGTCATGATCCTGGAGTCCCAGGATCGAGTCCCGCATCGGGCTCCCTGCTCAGCAGGGAGTCTGCTTCTCCCTCTGACCCTCCCCCCTCTCATGTGCTCTCTCTCTCTCTCAAATAAATAAATAAAATCTTTAAAAAAAAAAAAGTATAAAAGGAGTCATCTGACACTCTGCTAATCAGTCATCTCTGCAGTTAGTATCTTCACTTTACTAAAGATAAATCCTTTGGGGATTCTCTGCTTCATTGCTAATCTGACATACATGTATTCATACAAACAGGCAAAGAGGTAAGCTTTTGGTAGGAGTAAGTTTTTATCTTTCAGGATCTATAGCTCTAATCAAACACGGGCACTGGAATTACTATGCTAGTGTTTGACTCTGTATTCAGAAGTTACAAAATTTTGACGAATAGTTTCTGATCTATAGTTTAAGAGCTTCCTATGGGTTGGGTAATAGAATATACTAGAAAAATTGTGTGCTGGATATGGTACTAACCATGTTACATTTATTAACTCTTTTAACTCCCATAAAAACTATAAGGTAGGCACTGTTACCTCCATTTTACATTACAGGTGAGTAAACAAAGACACAAAAAGTTTAAGTAATTTGCCAGTTATACGGCTATTACATAGTTAAGATTTCTTCTAGCCTCTTCGTAGAGGAGGAAAAACTTTCTCTCTAACCTTTTAGTTTCAGTTGCTGGGGCCTGCAACTTAAACTGACAAAAGATTCACATGAGAAAAGGGTTTATTTTATATGCATATGAGGAGCCAGCAAAAGAAGTAGGGCTCATTAATTGCTTATATACCTAACTTAGTATGGAAAAAAGAGAGGAAAACCTTCTGTGGGAAAAACAAATAGGTTTCTTTAGGAAAAACAAACGGATTTTTAGGAGAAAGTTTGTAAAAATGTTGTCTATATATAAATAAGAGTAGTCTTCCCTTCTCAAAGCCATAATACTCCCCAGGAGAGGGGATTTATGATAGCCTTATTTCCTTTGGTCAGATAAGGGAAGCTCTGGGAAGGCCTTCTTTCTGCATTTGTTGAATCTCCAGTGTCTTCAGTTTAAAGTAATCTTTATGACAACTCTGGGTTCCAAGTGGGTCCCCACACCCTGAAAAGCCTAAATATTTTATCTCATTGTTCCTCAAGTACACTATATCAGCTTTCAGACCTTAAATCTAAATTTTTGGTTAAAAAATATTGATAATATTACAATGATATTATAAAGGAAAAAGAAAAGAAAAAGAATTAAACTTAACATGAAACTATAAATTTGTGATCTTTTTTCCCACAAGGAAAAAAAATTCCTTGAAACTGATATTATTATTCCTAATTTTTAAGTGACAACTGAAATCTAGAAAAGTGAGATTTGATCAGAGCCACTTGTCTCAATTCCAAAGCTTTAATTTAAATCTCAGCTGCAGAGGTAGAGTTTTAACCCCAGTCTCCTCATTTTATTTCCATTATTTCTTCTGGTAACAACCAAAGAGAGGAGAAGTACAGACTAAATGGAGAGGTTGTATTGGACGAGTGGCACTTCTTTGTTAAACAAGCATTTGTCATCTCTTAGAGTGATTTTCTGTAGCTGGTTCCTAATTAAATTTTGTTTTAGTCTCTTACTTTCCTTCCTGTATCTTTCTACCCTTTCCTACTACCTAACCAGCCTGCCTTCTTACTCAGAACATTTCCCATTTTCTTTTCTAAACCAGTTGTATCTATTCTCTGAGAGTTATTGCTCTCAGTTGTTAAGTTCTACATTTAATTAATATATTTCATTATAGAGTATAAATGAGTTTTATTCTTCACAGTTGGGATTGCAAGTTTAAAGAGATTGGGGGAGATACCATTTATCCGCACTCTTCCCCTAATTTCTTCCATCTTTTCACTTCTAGCAGAATCAAAACAAAGATTAGAAGTTGAAAGGGGGAACAAAATGCAGAAAATAAGCTGTTAAACATTATCTCTCCTCTTATAAGCATACACATATTATTTAACTTACAGCCAGCAGTTCAGAGACTCCCTAAATATATTTCATGACAAGTTTGAAATTTTCTGAAATGCTGAATGGGGAAAACTTTTTGTATAACATTTCCGTTTTCTTCCAGTATAGCTTTCCTGGAATGAGTTGTGGTATGATTTCTAGGAAAGCGATATAAATAACTTCACTGAAAAAAGAAATTAAACTCTCCCCCAAAAATAAAATCTAAGAAAATGTATACAGGATGGATATACAGTGGAAATTGATAGAGCTAAAAATATTAATTGATTGAACAGAAAGGAAAGTGAGGAATCTTAGCTACCTAAATGAAATGGGAGGTTTAAAGGAAAAGTAAATTTGAGGAAAGTGTTGAAGTATGTTCTGAACAGACAGATGGTTAGGAGGAATTGTTAGTATTAAGTAAAGACCATAAATAGGAAAATCTGAATAGAGTAAGTGAGGCACAAATTTAAGAACTTAACAGGAATTGACTTAGCTCTCCAGTATCTTAAATGTTGAAGAGACTTTAACTGCTACTTTTAGTAACGTAGTTACTTCTTAGGAAAGAGTATTCTTCTTTACTATAAAAAGTAATGTGAAAAAAATACATGTTCTTTTTACAGAAGGTTTTTAAATTTCTGAAATGCAGAATGTTTTAAGTCACTAGGACTTTCATTACTTCAACTGGCAAAATCACTGAAAAAAACTAATAATGCTCCATGAAATATAATGAACATTTTTATTAAAGGCATCACAGAGCTGTTACGGCAGTAAGGAAGCACAGACATCGCTTTTGTATAAGAGCTGTGATATAATGGCTTGGAAGAGCCAAATTATCGAATTTTCAGGAATTTGGCGAAGTAGTTAAATACAGTCATTATTAAAATAATGGCACCTGGCAGGCTCAGTCAGGAGAGCCCATGACTCTTGATCTCAGGGTTGTAAGTTCAAGCCCCACATTGTAGAGATTACTTAAAAAATAAAATCTTTAAAATAAGTGAATGAATAAGTAAATGTACAAATAAGATATTTAAAAGATTAAAATATTAAAAACAAAAGTAATAAAATTATACTGAAAACTCATCACTTCCTAATAATCTTCTGGGACGACCACTAAAATAATGGATTGATAGAGCAGTGGGACAAATAGAAAATTAAAAATAAGATAGTAGATTTAAAGTTGAATTGCCCAGAACTACCGCCTCCCCATTCCCAGAAAAAAAATAAAATTGGATAGCAAAACCAAAATTTATTAACAGATCTTTAATAAAACTAGAGGAAAAGTAACTCATGAACCCCAAAATACAAGCAAGTATAAACAAGTCATCAACAGCTATGAGACCCTATAATAACCAGCATCTGTACAAGGGGAAGCAGCACAAGAAGCCCAAAATCCAGTCAGTACCCACTAGAAAATGCAGTGGCCAATTTGAGAACAGTATCTACAACTCTAAGGGTTTTTGCACAATCTACATTTTAAGTGCAGGGGATCTACAATAAGGTATGAGGGAGAAGGGCCCTCTGACACAATTAACCAGTGATAGCTCCATTTCAGTTCAAAGCCCTACACTAAGAGAAAACTTCTGAGAATAAAATCCAAATTGAGCAGGATAGGGATAATAGGGCCAAAGGAAATAGAAGGTATGGACGAGTAGAAGGAAAGTACACCACCAGGAAATCTTAACAGTGTATGAGATCACATCTTGGAACATTTGTCAGAAACAACAAAAGAGGGAGCTCCAGAGCTGTGAAGATAGAAAAGCTATCCTAACCCAAAATAGTCTTATCTAAAAGTTCAGGAAAACTGGGGCACCTGCGTGGCTTAGTCAGTTAAGCATCTGCCCAGGACCTCAGGGTCCTGGGATTAAGCCCCATGTTGGGCTCCCTCCTCAGCAAGGAGTCTGCTTTCCCTCTCCCCCACCCCACCCTAACTTTGCCCGCTTGTGCATGTGCTCACTCACTTGCTCTTTCTCAAATAAAATCTTTAAAAATAAATAAAAATAAAAGTTCAGGAAAACTAATTCCACATAAAAATGAACAACAGAAAAGGATCAATACTGAATCCAATGGAAACCTGTTTGAAAAATGAAAATAAGGATCAGAATAACATCTCCACAGTGAAAATATGCCAGGAAAACATGCCCATGAAATAAAAGTATAATCTTAATATTTCAAAACAAGTTAAAGAATAATTATGGAGTATATGAAAGGACAACATAAATGAGTTGATGAAACTTAGAAAATTATTAGAAATAAAACTTTTATTTTAAAAATTAAGTTTTAACAAAGAGGAGAGTCTGAGCAGACTAGTTAGAGTTCAGTCAAGGAAGTGGATGGTAGTAGAGACGGAAGACTCCTTACCTACAGAGAGATTGATCCGATGAATACATATATGCTAAAGGTAATGTTGTCTGTAATTTTCATTTTTAGAGAAGTGCTAAATATGGAAAGGGAGAAAACTAAAATATAAACCTATAATATTAGATTAGAATTGGAGAAATTGGTATAAACATAAGGTTTTCAATTTATATAAACAAATATAGTTATAAATGTCTATTTTACATATATAATGTGTGTGTGTGTATACACACACATACATGCATGCACATAATTCTCTAGCTCTGTCCACTGAGAGAGCCTGGACCTAATAGCAGTGAGCACACCTAACTCTCAGATCTTGGCTTCTAAATACTCTTCCCCACCAAAATTACCATGGCTGTCTGGATTAATGGCCAGTTCCAGGGGTGGGGCAGGGAAAGTACTAGATTATTCTGTAATATTCTGTGCCAGAAAGCAAGGAAATGCTCAAGGAATGATGGAGATGTGTCAAAAGGACAGGATATCCAGTTTGAGAGGGTTCCCACTGGCTAAATTGAGAACAATTTGAGCTATATTGAGCAACAATTTGAGGTTATACTGCACTGAGTAAATTCGGAAATCATGAGTCTTTACTAATAAAAATAATTGAATTAGTTGGAAGTTTGATGAGAATGGAGAAGTATATATGATTTCAATAACTTATTATTTGCAAAGGGAAAAAGTAATTTCACAGTAGAAAAACCTGGCAGACACAACCTCCATCAAGTGCTGAAAGTTAATAACATTAGGAATGAGACAAATCAAAATTGTAAAACTACTTGCCAGGGTGCAATGGAGAGAACATAACATCTCTTCCTTGATATTCCTGCCAAATTTGCACAACCAGAATCTAATCATGTGGAAACATCAGACAAACCTAAAGTGAGAGACAGTCTATAAAATAACTGACCTGTAATTTTCAACAGTATCAAGATTACAAAGTCAAGGGAAGACTGAGGAACTGTTGTGACTGAAGGAAACTAAAAAGATCTGACAACTAAATGCATGTATGCTCAGATATTACAACTCATGATTCAGACTAGATCCTTTTGCTATACAGGGCATTATTGGGGAAACTTCAGTGGGGTGTGAGCACTAGATAGTAATGTATTAATGTTACTTTTTGATTTTGATGGCTTTGTTACATAAGAAAATACCGTTATTTATAGGAAATATATACCAAAGTATTCAAGGGTGATGAGACATCAAGGTAGCAAGTTACTCTCAAATGGCTCAGGAAAAACAGTTTCTGATTGCTTCAGGCTTTAGAAAATATATTAATAAGAAAAGCAGAGAATAAAAAAGGATTTGAGAATGACAGAGTAGGCAAAGAATATTCAGCATACATAAGGAAAAAAAAAACAAAACAATGCATATAGAACAAATACTAACAGTGTATAAACAAGAAAACTGTCCTGAAGTTTTAAAAAAATCAAACTACATATCAAAAAGTCATTCTGTTTACCTAAGGTGATAACCAGCACTGAGAAAAATTCTCATAAAATTATTGGGATTAAAAACACACACACACCCTGCCCTCCAAGCCCCGCAGCCTCTCTGCTCTCCTTCTCTGCCTGGCTCCATTCCCCTGGAATTCCCTCACTCCCAGGACTGGTCTGTCCTGTTCCATCTGTTCAGGATGACATTGAAACTAAAAACAAATTGAGAAAAAAACAAAAATTGTATGCAAGTTTTTACTTTCTGTCACTTGTTTTTAACTTCACAAATAAATAACAAAAATCTCAACATAAAAAAGTAAAGAAAAAAAAAATTCAGTGGAATTCAAGGCCAAAAAAAAAATGCCCTTTAAAGGAAAGAAAATGAGGTAGTCATTAGAACTTCAGCAGTGGCTCTTGGGAAACACTGTAGTCAGCATACTCAATCAAAGAAAGAAACTGAATCAAATAGACTTTCATATATAAAGGCTGCAGTCAAATGTATAAACAGATTGATATTCAGGTCACTCTGAGAAGAAAGAACAAACTTCAGACACACAAAATGTTGGGAGAGATACTGACCTAAGGACTGGTGCTAACAATTAATTTAGTTGTAAGTAGGAGAATATATAATATGAAAAGACTGTATGCTCTGACAATTTGGATAAAGTACAATTATCAGAAAATGGGGAAAATTTGAAGATCCTATGAAAATAGTATAAGCTTTCTAATTGCTTTAAAGTTTAAACTGGATATAAAAGGATAATATTTCAGTTTGGCTCTGTGGAGATTGCTCATGGTGAAGGGGGCAAAAACCAAACAAAAGATTACCATTAGAACAGAAGAATAAACCTTCCTAATTTTATATTTATATATTTGTCTTTGAAAGTATATAAATGTATTTTAAATATTTTATTAAATATTTGAATATTTTTATGAAATATTAAACATTTAAAATAATTTAATACATTTATAAATATATTTATAAAATATAAATTTAGTTTTTATATATACGTATATATTTATATAATTCCTTGTTTTAGGAATTTAATATGTATTTTTAAATTTAGGAAGGCTTGTCCTTTTGTGTTTGTGTATGTGTAAACAAATAGACTGCACAGCAAGAGTGTGTTCTAGTTACTATTTCATAACTGCTCCAAAGCTTGGTGGATTAAAACAATAACCATTTTATCGATTCTGTAGATTAGGAATTCAGTCATGACTTTGGATGGTCTTTGTGGCATAGACTGAGGTCACTTAATGGGATTCAGCTGGTGGATGAGGGCCCAAAATGGTTTTACTCCCCTTGTCTTGTGCTTTGGTGGTACTGGCTAAAAGTTTGGGCTCAGAACACCATCATGGGACCTCTGCAGCATGGTGCTTTGAGGATTATCAGACTTCTTCCATGGTTATCTGACTAACCCCAAAACAAGCATCCCTAAAGAAACAGGCAAAAGTTTCATGGCCTCTTTTAATCTAACTTTGAAAATCACATATAATCATTTCTACCATGTTCATTTGCGTGTGAGTCAAAGGCCAGCCAGAATTCAAGGAGAGGGTGATTAGACTCCACCTCTTGATGGGGGAATGTCAAGGTCACATAGTACAAGAACATGTGGGATGCAAGCACATGTCTTGGGAAAATATACTCTGACACAACTGTTGATACAGAAGGCTTGCCATATATATATATATAAATAAAGTATAAAATAGTATGAATAGAACTGAGATCAAACAACTTCAGTTATATCGAAAGTTACCTTAATTGTTCAAAGAAAACAATTTTCAGATTTGCTGATAAAGCAGAATCTAACTCTACAGTATTTTTTTTCTAACAAAGAGATAAAGGCTAAATGCAAAAGAGCTATATAGCTCTTAAAAAAGAATGAGAGGGGTGCCTGGGTGGCTCAGTTCGTTAAATGGCTGCCTTCGGCTCGGGTCATGATCCCGAGGTGCTGGGATCGTGCCCCGCGTCGGGCTCCCTGCTCAGCGGGGAGCCTGCTTCTCCCTCCCCCTCTGCCTGCCACTCTGCCTGCTTGTGCTCTCTCTCTATCTCTCTGTCAAAAATAAATAAATAAAATCTTTAAAAAAAAAAAAAAAAGGGCGCCTGGGTGGCTCAGTTGGTTAAGCGACTGCCTTCGGCTCAGGTCATGATCCTGGAGTCCCTGGATCGAGTCCCGCATCGGGCTTCCTGCTTGGCGGGGAGTCTGCTTCTCCCTCTGATCCTCCCCTCTCTCATGTGCTCTCATTCTCTCTCTCTCAAATAAATAAATAAAATCTTAAAAAAAAAAAAAAAGAATGAGAGATGTCTATATATGCTACCATACAGTGTCCTTACTATTACTGTTAGTAAGACTATTACTATACTTTCTGTTAAGTAAAATAAGCATGTTGGAAGAAATGTGTAGGTTACTGTTTAGAAAGGAGCAATGCGTATATATATATATGTGTGTGTGAATATGTAATATATACATAATTACATATTACATATATATTAAAATAACACAGAATAAGTATGTGTAAATATATTTACATATACATGTGTATCTGCTTCTATTATTAAAAATGGAAGAATAGGGGCGCCTGCGTGGCTCAGTCATTAAGCGTCTGCCTTCGGCTCAGGTCATGATCCCAGGGTCCTGGGATTGAGTCCCACATCGGGCTCCCTGCTCAGCGGGAAGCCTGCTTCTCCCTCTCCCACTCCCCCTGCTTGTGTTCCTGCTCTCTCAAATAAATAAATTAAATAAAATCTTTAAAAAAATAAATAAAATCTTAAAAAGAAATGGAAGAATAAACCTTTATTTTTTTATTTATTTATTTTTTTAGAAGAGGGAAGTGGAGGCGGGTGGAGGGCCAGAGGGAGAGGGAGCGAGAGAATCTTAAGCAGGCTCTACACTCAGCGTTGTGAGATCATGACCCAAGCCAAAATCAAGAGTTGGATGCCCAACCAACTGAGCCACCCAGGTGCCCCTGGAAGAAAAAAACTTTCTTTAAATGTTTATAATAAATACTAAAAAAGCCTTTCTTTAAATGTTTATAATAATCCTTTCTTAAAATATTTATATATAGTGACCAGGACAGAGTAGGGTAGGAGAGAGGGTTAGAAGTTAAACTTTATCTTTAATATCCTTGTTTTACAGATACAACCTTGGAACTATTTTACCTACCTGTTAAAAACAATGAAAAATTTTAAAAGCAACCCCTAAAAATTGAAGGTGAAACTAAATAAGAACAAATGAACCTAAATGTATATCCAATTGGCAACATTAACACCTAGGGAGGAACTACTCAGAGTCACTTTAAAACAGCCATTAAACTGTATATATCTCTCTCTCTCTCTATTAGACCATGCTCTAAGTAAGATAAAAAGAAGTAGGGAAAGTAATTAGCTGTTTTCAGTAATGATGTCATGGTCTTAGTTGGTGGTGGTGTTATTTTAAAGCTGTTGTGAATGTAATAGTGGATAAAATTTTAAGTCACCATGCAGAACTCTGTTATTCCCAGTGTCTTAAGAACTAGAATTCCTCTTATGCAAGAAAGCACATACAGATATGATTGAACAGATAAATTAAAAATCTAACGGTCTTAATTTTTAATTAGAAGAACCAGTTTAGGGGTGTCTGACTGGCTCAGTCAGAGAAGCATACCACTCTTGATCCGGGGGTCGTGAGTTCAAGCCCCACGTTGGGTGTAGAAATTACTTAAATAAATAAAACTTTTAAAAAAGAAGAAGAACCAGTATAAACTCAAAGTTCACTTTATATTTTTATTTATATCTCCATCCATCAGTCTGCCTGTATCTTAGCTGTGTCTACGCAAATAAGGCTTGCCGTGAGTTGTTAATTGTTGAATTGTAATGGGTACATTATATTGTCTACTAACGTTTATATTTTAAATTTTCTATTATATTTTTAAAGGACAATAAGATAACATTTTATTACATATTAATATGAGAGCTTTTAAATGTCTTTGAGTTTTTTGATAAATTGTTGCTTCAGTTAATCTTAGTACCCATAAAACAAACTTCGTAACTATGGTAAAAGGAAGAATAACTCCACAGTAATCACGCTTACTCTTACTCTGTCTTCTTAAACTATACAAACTCCCAAGCAAGGGATTTGCTCTTGATATAAGACTGGTTTTATAAGAAAATCTGATGAGCTCTAACCTAATTTCTATAAAATAATTTGTTTATTATAAATAGAGAAGAAGGTATAAAAGTGTGTAAGTGTATAATTGCAATATATTTGAAAAAGTGCCTAAGGTTTTAATAGATTTGGTAGTTTTTATGATATAGTCTAAAATAGTTCATCTTCAAAATCATATCTGTTTTTATATAAAAACGTTCTTAAAATGTTTATTCAAATTGCTTTGTGTCCTATTTTGGCATTTTGAAAATTTATAAATTACAAAATGAATTGAAGTAAATTTAGTTTATTAATTTTTAAGACATATTTTTGCTGTATTAAGGGCAGTAAACAAAGCATCTATTACAAATCATTATAGGATTGTTCTTTTTAAGTATAAAAATCAGAATAAATTATGAGTTTTAGTTTTTAAAATTTACAGTTAAATTAGATAGTAATATGAGATTGATACTGGTATTTGATGCATGACAGTTGTCTTTTAATTGATTAAATGTGATATGAACTTTAAGATAGCATATGAGAAAGTTCTCATTCCGCCAATTCTAACTTATGGTACATTTAGAAAATTGTTAATTTTTTTTTTTGAGGTTTGCATTTTGGCCAAAATCTTATATAGGTTACTCTATTAAGGTTCTAACCACATTTAATCCAAAGAAGACCGCTAACATATTTAATACTTTATTTTCAAGTAACTTATTTTAGAATCTAAAGTATAAATTTTATTTTTTTTCCCATCAGAATACAGTCGTTTTGAAGCCAAAATACATGACTTACGGGAGCAGATGATGAATAGTAGCATTAGTTCAGGATCAGGTTCTCTTCGAACTAGCCAGAAGCGATCCCTCTATGTCAGGTAAATTTTTTTACTTCTAATTATGGCAGTCCTTATTTATGCATGCAAAGTCCTTCACATTTTTTACTATGACTGAGTTAGTTTTACTATAGAAAAATACATTGCAGGGTCTCCTGCCTGGCTCAGTCGGTGGAGTATGCAACTCTTGATCTCGGGGTTATGAGTTTGAGCCCCATATTGGGTGTAGAGATTATTTAAAAATAAAATATTATAAAAAAAGAAAGAAAACTATATTGCATACCAAGGAAACATTATTTTATGATTGATTTCCTGAGTGTGTCTTTCAAGAGTTGGAATGTTATTGTAATTCTATTAATGAAAGTTATACAACCTCTTGAATAATAATGAGTGACTATACTGTAGCTTGGTATGTCACAACATCCAACACTTACTTTTACTTAATATTCTTCATAATAAAATGTTCTCTGAGTAACATTTAATTATTACAGCAATTTCCATAATAGCAAAGAGAGCATATGTAAATAATAGCTTAAAATGTGAATAGCCTCAGTAAAGGACACAGATTCAGGAAATTTCTACATGTATTTTTTGAATACTTGGGAGAAGACAAGCTTGTTATTTTTCTATAATTGATTAATGTGATAGAATAAATCTAATAATAGTAAATAGATACCATTAGTATATAAACTGTTCTTTTTTATTTTACTGGCTGATAGGACTTAATACAGATGACATATTTGTATTCTGTATACTTTTTTTTAGCAGAGCTTTTACTCAGCGCTTTATTATACTATTATTTTATTTTAACTTTAATAGATGATTACAGGTAATCTCTACCATTCTTCATTATTTTTCAGTCCTTCTGATGCTATTGGGGAACATTTCCTAGTATATTTTATTTATTCTTCTGATGAGAGATGATATATGTTAAGTAAAATTAGCAAGTATCCCGTACATGTTTGCATATGTGTATAAAAACATTTATACAAACAAGCATGTACTCTATACTTGTTTACATATGATATGACTTATTCTCTCAAATAATTTTATTCTGTGATACATAATAGGAAATTTTTCTCACTTTCTTCACTTGTTCTTTTCCTACCCCTTTCGTTCCTTCTGCCCTACCAATGATCTGGGAATCCTTAGTGTATCAGATTTTTCTTTCCTTCCACTAATTCTTGCAATATTTATTAAATTTTTCTGTTCCAGAGTCCTTAAAGTGTTTTATGTGATATTGATATCCACAGAAAAAGGAATAACATTTCTGTTTATACTTTTTTCATTTTCTTCTTGTTTTTCTAATTTTAGTATAATTAGGTGTCATCTTTAATAAGTGATCATTAAAAACTTACAAAAGCATAAAAATCAAAACATTAGTTTATATTTGTTTTAGGTACATTTAATGAATCATCTTTCCTTTTTGTTATTTTTTAAAGAAGTAAATACTTTTACAAGTTATATATTTCAAATAAATAAATAAAATCTTTAAAAAAAAAAAAATCCGTTTTTAGCCTCCCCACCAAGTTCCAAAGTACAGAACTTCTCAGATTCAATTTCTTTAGAAACTAAACCTCTTGTCTTCTATGGGTTTGGGAACAAGAGAAGGAATCTGGAGGGTCTAAGTGCTATATGAAGTGTTTCTACCAGTTCTTCTGTTTTCACTGCTGTAACTTACCTCTGCCTAGCTGGATTCTGTACACTTCTACTTCCTGAGCATTTCTAGAGTCTTGTGGAGTAAATTATTTCAATATCCCTCTCTTCACACACCCCATTTAAGCTTTCTCTAATCTGCAGCAATGAATAGTTCTACCCTAAGATTCAGCAATAGCACTACTAGGTATTTACCCAAAGAATACAAAAATACTAATTCAAAGGGATACATGCCCCCCCCATGTTTATAGCAGCATTATCTACATTAGACAAATTAGGGAAACAGCCCAAGTGTCCATCAACTGATGAATAGAAAATGAAGTTGTGTGTGTGTGTGTGTGTGTGTATAATGGGATATTACTCATCCATAAAAAACGTTTTGCTTTGACTTTTGCAACAACATGGATGGAGTTAGAGAATATTATGCTAAGTGAAATACGTAAGTCAGAGAAAGACAAATGCCATACGATTTCACTCATATATGGAATTCAAGAAATAAATGAACACGGGGGTGGGGAAGAGGGAGAAAGGCAAACCAAGAAACAGACTCTTAACTACAGAGAACAAACTGATGGTTACCAGAGGGGAGGTGGGTGGGAGGTTGGGTTAAATAGGTGATGGGGATTAAGGAGTGTACTTGTGATGAGTATGAGTGTTGTATGGAAGTGTTGAATCACCATATTGTACACCTGAAACTAATATTAACACTGTATATTAACTAACTGGAACTTAAATAAAAACTTTAAAAAAAGATAGGTTTAAAAAGTTGGTTAATACTCGGAGCACCTGGGTGGGCTCAGTTGGTTAGGCATCTGCCTTCAGCTCAGGTCATGATCCCGGAGTCCTGGGATCGAGCCCCGTGTCAGACTCCCTTCTTGGTGGGGAGCCTTATTCTCCCTCTCCCTGTGCTGCTCCCCCTTGCTTGTGCTCTCTCACTCTTGATCTCTCTCAAATAAATAAATAAAATCTTTAAAAAAAAAAAAGTTGGTTAACACAAAAAGGACTATGATTTGTATCCTAATTTCCAGTTGCCAAATTACAACCAAAAAATGAACAAATTGTATTATAAATGTAATTGCTAGGATTCTTTCCTTAAGAGAACTACTTTGGATAAGAATTTAAATATTGTACATTAAGTAATAGAACACAATTTTTCTTTTTATCAAATTTTAAAAGATTAACATTTTGCAATTATTATATTAATACAGTATTCTTTCCAAAATATTTGGCAGCAAAGTCATCTGTACTTAGTTTTCATCATTGTTACTGACTCTGAAAATTCTATTGGCTCTAGCTTTGTGAACAAATGGAAGGAATAATTAACTGACAAAATAATCACTCTGTTAATCCATCCTTATAGTCCACAACTAATGACTCAAATCTGTCAGGGAGTTTGTTTTACCCAGTTTGTATAGCCAAAATAAAGAGAAGAGTGCCTCTTAATATTTACTCTTTGTTTATTAATTTAGAGTAACTCTCTAGGTTTGTCTTCATTTTAGAATTCAATATGGCTTGCCATTGGATTACACTAAAAACATTTTTAAAAATTTTTCATTCAGTATTGAGAGAAATAAGGTAGTATACCTAATTTTAAAAATTTACTGTAAGTCAATTTTGCTATTTCTTTTTTGTCTCTTTGTCTTTCTGTATATAGTGCAAATTCTTGAGCTTGGCATTACTTTGCCTACTGTGGTATGTTGTTTATTTATCTGGATTATATACACTTTCAGAATCCTATGTTAACTTAATATTGGTAATATAACAAATATGGTGGGGGGCACCTAGGTGGCTCAGTCAGTTGAGCATCCGACTTTTGGTTTCAGTTCAGGTCATGATCTCAAAGGTTGTGAGATGGAGCCCCTTGTTGGGCTTCTCACTCAGCAGGGAGTCTGCTTGAAGATTCTCACACACTATCGCTCTAAAATATAAATAAATCTTTAAAACAAACAACAAAAACACCAAATAAACATGCACTTTTTTCTTCTTAATCTAGAGCCCTTTTTGATTATGACAAGACTAAAGACAGTGGCCTTCCCAGTCAGGGATTGAACTTCAAATTTGGAGATATCCTCCATGTTATTAATGCTTCTGATGATGAATGGTGGCAAGCCAGGCAGGTTACACCAGATGGGGAGAGTGACGAAGTTGGGGTAATTCCCAGTAAGCGCAGGTAAGTATAAGTCCATTACAGTCTTACCACTTGAAAGTAGGGCAACATAGACAAATAATTGTTGATTTTTTAAATTATTTTACTGAGGGTGATTTTATGCTTAGTTTTCCATATTATGTTTCACAGTCATTTAATTTTGTTCACCTTATATTATAACCAGTGACATAATTAAAGAATATGATGCCTCCAAAGAGAAATCTCTCTAAAGCTCCTACTTAGTTGCTCAGAACAAAATAAATATATTTAAATAACTTTGCTGTGTATCTATACCATTGGAGGGAAAAAGATTTAAAAGCCTCTGTGCTTTCTCCAAGTAGGTGGTAATGAAACCTACTAAGTACTTTCAGGATTTTTGATTGTGTGAATTGCCTCCTTTAGACTTAATTGGAAGTGTAAATAAAAAATTTTAGAAGTATCTGGTATTTACTTCACATCTCTTTTCTTGCTTAATTTAGAAGTATTGGTGCATTCACTGGTCTTTCCTCTTTGCTTTTTAACCATTTATTATAGTGATGCATACTTACTATCTACTGGCAAAAGTGGTTAAGTGGAGATAGTCTTTGAACAGGATGATCCCAGCGTAAAGGACCCTCTCTAGGTCTGTGAAATACTGCTGAATGTCCCTACTTTTGTGGGAAAGCTATTAAAATGTCAGTTCATTATTCTCCCCAAATAACTTATTTGTGAGGTCCAATTCGTGCAAATCATTGCCTGAAAGTCTTTTTAAGTTTTAAGATAGCCAACAAAAATCGTTAATGAGACATTAATGTTTATTCTAGCTGGTTAATTCACTTCAGGTCAAGCTTATGATGTAATATTTATTTTAAGAGTCTATAATTGATAAGCATGCCAAATCATATACCTGTTTATAGACCTCTACCTATATATATTTATATTACTGTTTATAGAAGTTGAAGAGTAGGAATATTAAGGTATTACCAAGATTTGTAGTTATGGCTTTGGGATTTATGACTCTTCTTGGCTAGATCCATGTATTTAACAAGATCCAACTATTTGGCTAGATCGTATATTTGGTAGCAACTCCTCTTTTAGCAATTCAGCCCTCAGCATAACTTTTTTCCTGGAATAGAATGTAGTCTACTTTAAATTCAGAAATGCTTCCTCTGTCTCTGTGCCTCATTGAGTCAGTAGAAACCTCACATCTTAAATATCAGAGTCAGAGTTCCTAAAAATTGTCTTATCCTTTGGCACCTCCTATCTTGCATAGGCTTTATGTGTGCCTGCAACAGATGAGAAATACACTGACTTTGGTGGAAAAAGATTCTTTTCATTTTGTATAAAAATTCTGTAAAGTTGGTTTTTAAAAGTGCTGCAAGAGACTTAAGACCTCTCTAAATCTCCAAATTCATAAATAAAATTATAGAATATAATTTTTCTTCCATAAGCTACATATGAAACCACAGCTAATTATGCCATCTCATTCTTGAATGTATTCAAAACTTGTATTTTCTTAAATAGAACTCTCTCTTTCTCAGACCTCTTTCCTTCTAATAGCACAAGGAATTGTAGTTACTATAGTTCTCAGCTCTTATTCAGGAACAGTATTTACAAATAAACACAATTTAAGTCACTCAGCTACTTAGTGAACAAGGTAACGATGAGAAAACAAAGCCATTTTGAGTTGTAAACGTTTACTCACTAAATGTTAGTTTTGCAATGCCCTCAGTAAGTGCCCAGGCAAAATTACAAATTAGTTAACATGTTGTGGACTCTCTCATCATGTCATGGATTGTTCTAGAATAGTAAAAACGAGTTTTAAGTCCATGACTGCTAAGGTTCTTCTGTACCCTCAGTAAAACTGTATCGCTAGGTAATGAAGAAAATGCATTTATTCGTAGACTATTTTGGTAAGTTTTTCTGCTATATACTAACATAATTGCTATGTTGAAATTAAGGATAAAAAGCTTAATTGACATGAAATTTTACAAAGTTCATATTGGTATTACAATCTACATGAAACATTTGTTTTGATGTAGTTTTGTTGGCTTACTTATTTTGAATAGTTAACACTTCAACATGGTTCAAAAATCAGAAGATCTAAAAGCTATACAGGCTTCCTCTTAACCTTGTACTCCTGGCACCCTTTTCATTTTTAGAGGAATAACAAGGTTACCAGGTCTTGTATATCCTTCCACAGATATTTTAAAGCTCTTTAGAACTCTTTTTATATACTATAATTGGTTACTTCATGTATTTACACAAATCTATCACTGGAGTTAAATTCGATTTTTGTATTTCCCATTTTTTAATGAAAATTTCAGAGTTACAGAAAATTAAGTACAAGAAGAAGAATAGTACAAGGAACACCCACATATCCTTCACCTACTTTCACCAATTGTTAACATTTTGCCCTGTTGGCTTTCTCTCTCTTATGCTTGATTTTTAGCATATATGTATGCCCCATGCTAAGCTAATATTGAAACAACAATAACAAAAGAAACAAAATCCAGAAAATTGCAAAACTCAGAAGTGGTTCCTCATAATAATCTCAGTATAATTATGGAATGTGAGTGCATCTATAAGTACACATGTACTGTATTTTGATACGTCACAAGTGGTTTTGTTTGGTAATGAAACCTGTATTTCATTTTCAGAAATTACAATTTTGGGATACAAACCTAGACAGTTACTGAAGGTTTTAGAATATAAAAATGCCCCATACTAGAGTATCAGTTCTGATGATTTCTAATTAGACCCTTAGATATTTTGGTATACTTTAAAAATAGCATTCTGTACTTTGACAGAGTTGAGAAGAAAGAACGAGCCCGATTAAAAACAGTGAAATTTAATTCTAAAACAAGAGGAGATAAAGGGGTGAGTATATGAAATGTCTTTTTCTAGATATTAATAGTTGAGAATAATGGGCTTTTTCATAATTCTTGCTGGAACTACACTATTAAAATTAGAAGGATTTTGCCATAAGAGTTAACTATCAACAGCTCTTGCCGTGATGCTTTGTAATAGTAGATGCTGAAGTAAGTAATTTATTAAATTAAAGCATTCATTTTATAAACCTTTCCAGATTATCAAAACTATCATTTGATATATTCTTAACAACATACTTTGGTGAGGTTATTTTTACAAGTGAAATAAATTCAGCCTTCAGATGTCCAGTTAGAAACTTGTATGAATCATGATAGCTAATTTAATAATGCATCTTCTCAGAAAATATGCCCAGAATATTATTAACTAGGTCATAATGTGAGTTTTTATTTCCCTCCTTCATGCCTAATATAATTTATTAAGAGAATCCATGCTTTAAATATTTGAATCAATATGAATTTTTATTTTGAGGGAATAAAGAAAGGGACAGTAGAGGAAGAGTTTATATAAAGACGGTCAAGAAATACTTCTAAGTTCTTTCATATATAATTTTAAACATGTTTTTGTTTTCATTTTAAGTTCTGCTTGAATCTAATGGATGCCAGTAGATGAAAGAGATACTGCAGGCTTTGTCCTGTGCAATGTGTATAATACAATGGGATATTGTAGTAATAGCCTGAAGAAATAAACTGAACAGATATGTTGCTTTGAGATACTATTCATAGGAATGTTTTATATTTGTTTTTTTAATCTAAAGCAAAAGTTTTATACATCTTTTGATCATATTTCAAATGAATGTGGAAAGTTAACTCAGCAAATTAATTAATCTTATCATCTGTGCTTCTCTGATAGCACTAAGCACTCAAACTTAAAGGCTTAAAATATAAGATAAGCAATATCCTCGATCAAAGAAATTAAATCTAAGTAAATTGTATAATGTATTCAATTATTTTAGAAATGATAATTTCCTTTAAAATTGCAGCTTTCAGGAAATAAAAAATTATGTAGTGTGACCTGAAGCAATATTTAAAAGAGAAATTTGGGGGAAGGAAAAAATCCCAAGTAACAGGATTTGAAATCTATACAATGCTTTTTGTGCTTGTTTTATACATGTCCTTAAAAATAACTTAGTAAAATACATAAAATACACTGTCAGTGTATTGAAAATGAGGTTGCATGTTATAACTTTTCTTTCATACTGTAAGAAGTTAACTGAATTAACGACATATTTAAATCTTAGTCTTGTTTGTTGACTGTAACCAACCTTATACACAGTCACTGTGTCCTAACACAGCACCAGAAGAATGCATGATACTGAGTGGGGTAAAAATACGCTTGCCATTGATGCAGAACTGCATTTCTTTCTGTACTACCATCTCCCATTCTGAATTCCTCTTTTCCTTTCCTTACATGGTGGTTTATGGACTTATTTCCACTGCAGACTTATAACATTTCAGTTTCTCATTAACATTTTTAACATTCATTTAGCTATTTTGACATACCGCATATAGAAATTTTATACTTTATATATATATCATGATTTTGTGATTTTATCAGTTCTTATATTTATTACACTATCTCTCTTGCAATATAGCATTCATAACAAGTAACTAAATAGAGTATTTTGTATTGAAAATGTAGACAATCCAAAGGTAGTATATTTCTTCAGTTTTGTGTTTTCCCTACACATATTTATCTTCTTTGCTTTGTGCTATTTTCACTTTTAATAAATTCTTCATCTGGAGGACATTAAATGTAATAAAATTAATTCTTTTCTTAACTAACAGGCATTTCTTTCTGTCCTATATTATGATATCTTTATGATATCTCATTTTGGCTAATTGCTAAGATATCAAAAATCAGAACATTTTAAACTTCATGTTTCTTTTGGTTGTTTGCTGTGAAACTGACTCTGGCCACTATATATGCAGTAGGAGGGATAAATACCTTTATTAAAAACATAGCAGTTTTATTATATACCAGAAAAATTATTACTAAATTCATTGATGATTTTCATGAAGAAGATTTAGTCCTTCCCTAAATTAGATTATCATAAATTTTTCTCTATTGAAACTTAAGTTTTCTTCATTTCTCTTCTCTAAAATTTGTATCCAAGCAAAGATTTTTATTTAAATAATGCTACTTGACAGTTATAAGTCCAAATTTCTTGACAGTATTTTTCTCATCAACTTAATTTTTAACTTCTGCTTAGCGTTATCAGAGCCTTCAAATTTTAGGATTGAAATCAAGACAATCTGTTGGACTAATGAACTATGAATTTATTAATCCTGAATTATTGATATGAAAAGGTAAAAATAAAAGTTTAATCTTGTTTTTGTGTTAAGATTCCCACCAAAACAAATCCTTTCAAATAATAGAGTTTGACCAAAAATTACTTAATCTGCCTCAGCACCTTAATTGCCTGGCATCACATGCTTAAAAATACAAGCATGCCAAAACATACTTCCTGGTGTAGATATACTTCAAAATAATGATAGCATTTTATGACATTGGATTAAACTCAAGAAAAGTCAGAACAGATTTTTTATCCTTTATATTGTTCCTGCTTCAAAAAGTAATAATTCCTAGTGTCATTGGTAGGTCAGGCCATTTCCTTCAAGACATGGATGTCTGTGACAGAAATTACAAAAGAAGTTATCCCTCTTTAATAACATCACCTTTCTTTATACAGCATAGTTTTAAATCTGTGAAGGCACAAATGGGATATTGAAAAAGGGAAGAAATCTGTTTCCAACATCTGTGTAGTAAGGGACATCAGATCAGCTGTGCAGCTCCTCCATAGCAGTTCTGTATAACTGTTAGAATCTTCAATGCCTTTTTGGCTTCTAGAAACACCTAACTTTTCATTCCCTATTCAAGATATGGTGCCAATGAATTAAATCTGGTTCCAGTTTATTTATACTTTTAAAAATAGATAAATATAGTAGAGCTTAAAGACAAATAAACCAGTTAGGATGGCATTCAAGTTGGCCAGGAGAGCTATTGACTCTTCTTTCTTGGTGGGATAGCATCGATAAATCTTTTGCTGGATTCTGTGTGCTTGATGGACCCCTCTTAGTTTTATTCTCATTTTCTGATTCATATTATAAGCATTTAGTTATCTTTTTTCTCTTTAAAAAAAAAATTGGTTCATTGTTTTTAAATATTCAGCACTAGCAACTTTCTCAGTTGTTTTGGTTCTCCTTTTTTTTTTTTTTTTTTTTTTTAAGATTTTTTACTTATTTGTCAGAGAGCACAAGCAGGGGGAGTGGCCGGCAGAGGGAGAGGGAGAAGCAGGCTCCCCCCTGAGCAGGGAGCCCGAGGTGGTACTCGATCCCAGGACCCTGGGATCATGACCTGAGCTGAAGGCAGTTGCTTAACCGACTGAGCCACCCAGGCGCCCTTGGTTTTTTTTTAATAGTGACTTTTTGTTTATTGGAGCCACAAAAGGGGGAGGGAGGGAATATGCTCAAGTCAGAGGAAAATGAAGATTATTACCTACTGCATAAAAAATACTTGAATAGCCTAGAATAACAATTTAAAATAACTTCTATAGAGCACTTCATACCTGGGAATCTTCTAGAAAAATATGGATTGATAACAGATATTAGCTGGTTTGTACTATAGTAGTAGCTAATTTGAGTTACTCTTCAAGTAGCACTTACTCCTTATTTCTAGGTATTTTTTTTTAATCAGGTAGCACTTATTCCTTATTTCTAGGTATTATTGAATTACACTAAATTTTTAAATATTTTAAGTTGAGAAATGTTAGAGGAGTTAATACAAAGTTAGAAATTCACTTTGTGATTAATAAAATTCATATACAAACTGCACACTGTGGTCACAAGAGTCAGCTTCCACAGAGCTGCTAGGCTGGGCCTTTGTACACACAGATAGTAGACATCCCTTTGTTTTGCCCCTCCTTCTCTTCTTCAGCAGTCATTCAATGACAAGCGTAAAAAGAACCTCTTTTCCCGAAAATTCCCCTTCTACAAGAACAAGGACCAGAGTGAGCAGGAAACAAGTGATGCTGACCGTA
Source organism: Mirounga angustirostris (assembly GCF_029215605.1). Lineage (NCBI taxonomy): Eukaryota > Metazoa > Chordata > Mammalia > Carnivora > Phocidae > Mirounga > Mirounga angustirostris. The sequence goes on along the minus strand of NW_026991709.1, from coordinate 71,070,796 downwards.
AGTATGTGGATCCAGTGGTCAACTGAAAATAAATGTAGAGGGACCTACTGCCCTGCAGTTGGTTGTTACCATGGAGACAGTTTCAAGAGCTGCAACAGGTTACCAACTGTCTTAACCAGGAGCAACTTAACAGACATAAATTAATTTGCATACCAATCTTAACTTTTTCTGGCACCTTAGGAATTCTTAATTTAAAGTTAACAGTATTTTTAAGTTGTGTTTAAAATAGAATTATTTGATGTAAGGGTTCTTAGAAGAAACACTTAAAATGCTTTCAAAGACTATTTCAAAGGAAAATTAGATACCTGAGAAGCTACTTAATGATTTCTAGGTATAGCATTGACAATCTTGGATACAAATCTTTTGGAATCATTCCATTTTATCCTGTGTCTTCAGGACATGTAGACAATCTGAATTTTACTTTTAAAATAACAGGAAATAATACCAAATTTTGCTTCTCTACCCTAAATCAGCCTCTAAGCTAGAACTTTGATTCCTTTAGTACATTACATTCAGCTGCTAGCTTATTTCAAACTTTCAGAAATCTACAAAAATTCTCTAAAATATGTACACCTGTAATGGTCTTGGAACTGTCTCTTATTGTAGCACCAATTTTATGCATTACTGACAACTATTTTCTTTGATTATCTTTTTATTGCTTGCTCTCTGGGAACTACTCTCTACAGGAGATCCCTGACGACATGGGATCAAAAGGCCTGAGTAAGTGATCAAAATACTCCCAAGTTATTTTTTAACCTCCATCTACAGACCTACCTTTTTCAGATACATTTTGAGATTCATGGTAGCGCCTTTCTGGCATGAGGAGGTATATGATTTAGATTGCTTTTAGACTTTTCATATTAATAATGTGCTTGGGATTTTTATTTCTATAATACATACCTTTTGTTTTTCTAATGCTCCATTTTTCACATGTCATTTGAAAAACTCATAATTACGTTTTCCTTTTTGTAGTTTTTATGGCAATTACTTTTGCTAGGGATTTTTTTAAGCTTTTTAAAATAGTACTACATGCCTACATTATTAGAATGTAGAAAATAATCTTGCAGTTTTATGTCCACCGGGTTTTTTGTTAAAACAAGTTAAAATCACTTTGATTCTGTGTTAGAAAAGCATTGCTATAATGTGAAACTAAAATATAATGAATCTTAAGTTAATAGAAAAGAATTGTGGACCTCAAATTCAAGTAGCAGTTGATGTAGGGGGATGGAAATTATAGATCTCTTTTTCAAGGAGGTTGTAAATTATTTAAAGAATTACAAGAAATATTTTCCTTTGTTTTTCCTTTAACCAAGATGTCAGTGGTTTTGGGTTTGTCTTGTTCTTTTTTAATTTTCTAACTAGTACTTAATCTTCATATGAAACTTGGTACAGTCTGGTATATAGGAGTCATTCAGTAAATGTTAGAGTGAATGGATGAAACAAGTCATTTTTTAGCAAACAAAATTTTAAATTTAGGTGTTCTCAAATTGATGATATATGAAAGTTTACCAAATATTACTAAGTTATTTTAGGTGACAGCAGCTCATAGAAGTAATCTCTTAGGCAAAAGTTTTTTCCTGGATAGTTCTTTCTATTTGGATTATTAAGCATATTGAAAACTTACTTTTTGTAATTTATTGGTCATTAAGGATATAACCAATATCGGGGCACTTGGGTGATTCAGTCGATTAAGCATCCAACTCTTGATCTCAGCTTGGGTCTTGATCTCAGGGTCATAAGTTCAGGCCCCACATTGGGCTCCATGTCCAGCATGTTAAAGAAAAAAAAAAAATATATATATATATATATGTACATATAAAACCAATGTCTTTTAACTTTCTAAGATCTACGTTAATAAACATATTTCATAGAAGGTTTTTTCCTTGATTTATGCTAACTTTATACTGGAATTTTAATCTAAAGTATAGGTACTTTTATTTTAACCTTAACGATTAAAGGTTTGTATTAGATTGGAGGCAGTATGCTTTATATGTAATTATTTCTATATAGACACACTTGGTTATTTTTGCCTGTACCTTTTTACGATTCAGCAAGAGCCACAAATTTACTATTACTGGTGGTACCCTTTTTTAATCTTTTACCTTTGGGGAAAATAATCAGTGAAAATCTTTAAAACTGGAAAATATTTCCATAGATTCTTAATGCTATAGAATTTATTTTGAGAATGATGTGTTTCAGAGGTGGTATGATTCAGCATTAAAAAACTCACAGATTTTTATTATCTGCTAAATCATTATAGAGACCTGTGGAAAACTCATTGGAAAGAAACTAAATGGACAATTTGTTTACTATATTGATATTGTTATGATGGATGATAATTACACCTTGGCCACATCTTATTTCCATCTCTCATTTTGACAATTGGGATCTGAGAAGAGAAACAAATGAAAAATAGTAACTGATTATCAGACAATGTCCTTTAGAAAAGGATTTAATTTTCTGGACAGAGACTTAAGATCCCTTGAATGATGGGTTTTGTGCTTCATCTCACAGGAACTAAGATAATTTATTCACCTGGTAACTTGATGATCAAATGAGGGAAACAGGAAGATACCAGTAAAAATTCTAAACCTGGATAAAACAGATGACTAACAGTTGACAAGGTGCCAGTTATTATACAACAGAAAATGCTGGGGAAAGGGTGGTCAGGGACTTTATTCGTAGCCTCAGTAATCTATATTCTAAAGTTCCAAATACAGGAAATAAACTAAGCAGAATCCTGTGAGATTTTAATAGAAAGAAATAAGTGTGACTCATATAGATATTCATCAAGCCTTGTTGAAACAGGACTCATGAAGGGACTGAGAAGAAAAGGCATAAATTATTTCAGAGAAACAAACCTGATGAAGAAATGGAATAACACTGAATATCAAGAAAGATGTACATCTACATGTAATTTCATATAACCTGTGAAAAATAGGGTATTTAATTGAAGAGGAGAGAAACAAAAGTGTGATACCCTGAACACTTTTCATAGACATGAACTCAGTGATTCTACAAAAGAAAATCAAATAAATCATTGATTTGCCCTGTTGAGAGTAGAGGAAACAATGAGAGAATTTGCCTTTCCAATCCTAATTTTGACTAACAACTAACTAGAATATGATGGAAGTGTGAGAGAATGCAAGTAAATCGTCATAACTTGTGAAAAGCTAGAAATAGAAACGTGTACAACTTGTATATCTTAAGGCAACTTTGAAAAAGGTGAAAAGGAAAAATGTAAGATTCCTTTAACAGAGAACTAAAAAGAAATAAGTTCAGGAGGGGCTGTGTAAGGTGCTCAGAAGTGAAATCATGATATACAGTTTCAAACGAGGTTTGTACCTATAGCTCAATTTTTACAGCTTTCCATTTTGTAGAACACCTCAAAAACTCTGTCAGGCACATAAGAAAGAGATACGTAATGGGAAGCCTTTCTTCTCATCTCAGAGATTTATATAAATAAAGTTGTGTGGAGTTCTTAGATGCCAAAACCAGACTTATTTTTATTTGTATAAAGAATAAGTGTAAGAGTAGTACTATTGCTTAAGATGGGTGATGTGTAGGTAGTAGTTAGGGAGAGCAAAGAAAAGGCATATACCTTCTCAGGAAGAAATGTTTGATTAGAAAGGGGAGACTTGGTTAGATTTGAAGTGCCTGTGGTCATCAAACATCATAAACAAAATCAAAATTAAAACTTAAAGAATATACCATGTATGTCAAAGGGATAATATCTTTGCGAATTTCTAACAGATCAGTAAGAAGCAGACTAATTCTTCATTTGATAACTGAACAAAGGATGTGAGAAGAATGCTCAAAAGATAACAAATGAAATGAGTATATAAAATACTTAATGTCCCCAGTAAGCAGTAAACAAAATGATAATTTCTACCCATCATCTTAGACATTTCTTTTAAAGGAGAACCCAGTGGTAGAGTTGTATGAAATGACTAGTTTTAATATATTAACATTATGCATATCTGGAAAAGTGTATCTTTTGACCTACTAATTCCTCTTCAAGGAATTATCCTAAGTATGTAGTCAGAGATAGAGATAAAGGTTTATATATCAGGAAGTTTATTTTAATTTTATTGAGAAATTACAGTCAAAAAAATTTGAAACCATCCTAAAATGTCTTTATATTTGGGAAGTGGTTAATGAAGTATGACTTATCCGTATTTTGTAATATCATATAACCATTGAAAATCATATTAAAACATGACATGGGAAAATGCTCATAATATAAATGTAAAAAAAAGAATATGAAACTGCATATATTATCTAAGACTTGTAAATAAACATATATTTAGGGCTATTTTGAATAGTGTTGCTTTGAACATTCTTCCACATGTCTTTTGGTCAACATATATATGTCTTTCTGTTGGGGAAATACCTGGGAAAGGAATTGCTGGGTCATACATACATACATCTGTGGGGCTTTAGTAGTTACTGCCAAATAGTTTTCCATAGTGGTTGTACCAATTTCGCCACCCTCAGTAGTATATGAGTTCCAGTTGCTACTTACCTTCTCTGTGTTTGGCGTATCTGTTTTGGGGTTTTTTTCATTGTAGCCATTCTGGTGGATGGTAGAGATATCTGTTGTGGCTTTATTTTGCATTTCGCTGATAAGTAATTACAGGGGAAAATTACAGGGAAAACTTGAACACCTTTTTATATGTTTACTGGATATTTGAATACCTTTTTTGGTGAAGTTTCTTAAAAAATGTATTTTAATTATCAAGAAGAAAGCATTTTACCTTTCTAATAAATACTCCCGCATAGTGATGATGTTATTCCAAGGGCCGTGCTTTGAATAGCAAAATTTTATTGTAGTTACATATAAGGATACGTGAAAACTTGAAGAATTTGATTGCATAACAGCTATCGGTAATCTTAGAGAACTTGATATGAGTAGGAGAAATCCCCAGAAAAGACAGAAGAGATTTGTAGTAGCTTTAACTTTTTACTGTATAACATGCCAAATATATTCAATAGTAGAAAAATAGTAAATTAAAGCCTGCAAGTATTCATTTACCCAACTTCTGTAATTGTCAACTCATGGTTAATTTTGTCTCTTCTATACTCCCACTTACTCTCCCCCTTCACTCCATTGCAGTAACTAATGTTTCTCTCTTTTATGTATTAGAGATTGTAGAGTACAATACTAATCCTAATACAAATTTATAAGAATTTTTTTTATGTGTCGTTCCTACTTTGGGGAATGAATTTTAAGGAAATAGGACAAGAGATTAAAAAGTTGTATAAATGAAGACATTCCTAATTATTGATGTTGGTGGAAAACAATTTAAAGCAAAGTAAGATGTCTGAGTAATAGGTAGTAAGGTAAATTATGATTTATCAGTTCAATAGAATATTATGCAACAATTTAAAATGATTGTTTCGAAGTACATTTAACATGGGAAGAAATTTTTAAATACAGACTTTTAAAAAACATCATTTTACATGTGCTTGTCATATGTTATTCAGTCTTACAATTTTTAATGTCCCTGCTATATTTAAAATATTTATAATCATGATTAAGAAAGTTATATCCTTACACCTGAAACTAATCCAACATTGTATGTTAACTATACTGCAATTTTAAAAAAGGAAGAAAGAAAATTATATCTTGTCTTTGCAGATTAGAATAACAGATTTATTTTTCACCATGACAGCAGTTCAAGAACTATTATCTTCATTTGAAATCTTACATTCTACCATTCTCGTAACTTTTCAGTAGTGCATCTTGATTTTAGGAGACTCTGTGGGTGGTATGGTACAGCAGATATTTCTCCTCAAGCTGTTTTCTTACCCCTTAAAATTTTTTTTTCGTTTGCCTCACATAAGAAATTTAGATTTCACTTTCTCCTGTGGAAAATTTTGTTTTTTACTTTTTATAATTTATTTTATTTTATTTTATTTACTCTGGAGATACTTATTGAGAGAATATTCAAGATTACATTTACATGGGAAGAGTACCTGGTGTTTATGGAACAATCAAGTTATGAAATGGGGTCACTTTCAAGGAGAGACCAACCAGGCAATTTGCAAGTAGATGTATTTGCTTTATCTTTTTTGTTTTGCAAAGCAGCCATTGTCAATTTTATCAAAACAGAGCTTCTCAGAAATACTAGTCTATTTTAAAATACAGTCCCACCTTCTAGAATTCCCTTCCGTTTGACTTTTTTTTTGGAACATATGCATCTGTGACATCTAAAATGTTTTATCTGTATGATCTCAGAGACCTGGATTTTCATTTCTCTTCAGGAACAAGAAAGAAGCTGAACTAAAAGCAAGATCACTTATTTTTTTAAGATATCCCTTCATTAAAATGGGCATCTGTTTGCTCAAATATAACTTGTCTCTTTTGTTGGTCATTACTGTTTCATAAATTAAATGGTGCCAACTGCATTTTTTCCTTTTGGGTTCTATGTCTACATTTGGACTAATTTAGGATCACTTTGCCCTCTGTCATATTCTACTTGATTATTTTCCATAGATTCTGTTCATAAACTGTGTTGTACAGAAATGGAGCATTGTCCTTAATTACATGATTTCTTTTCTTCCTAATTCATATTTGGGGAAAAAAATTTTTCAAAGAAAATCAAAAATGCTTTTTAAAAATTCTTCGAGTATGTGTATTTATATCTCAACATTTTGTAATGTCGCCTTGTGTTTATTTTGATAATTTGCTTTTTTAAACTCATGACACTGTGTTTTCTTTATTTTTTCCATTGTCCTGCAATTTCAGAGCATATAACTTCTAATGCCAGCGATAGTGAAAGTAGTTACCGTAAGTGTTTTAAGTTACTTTTCTTTTGTAATCACAAGTAATATATATCCTTTGGGAGTTTTTTGTCTTAGTAATATATTCTAAAAACTGAATATCAGATGCTTAACATTTTAAAATCAGAGAGAGCCAAGTAAAATTCTGAATTGAAAAATAAAGTCATACTATGTACAAAAGTTAACAAAGTTCCAAAATTTTAATAAAACTCTAAAATCCTCTTTACAAACAATGCTATTTGTGTACATAGTACGTGTGTGTGTGTGTGTGTGTCTTTTACAAGAAAATATCTAGTTAAATGAGGGGTAAACTTGCATTTTGCCGTTTTCTTTAGTAAGTCTGTTTTTAATATGAGCATTAAAATGTTTTTCAAGGGGCGCCTGGGTGGCTCAGATGGTTTAGCATCTGCCTTAGGCTCAAGTAATGATCCCAGGCTCCTGGCTCAGCAGGGAGCCTGCTTCTCCCTCTCCCACTGCCTCTCCCCCTGCTCATGCTCTCTCTCTGTATCTCTCTGTCTCATATGAATAAATAAAATCTTCAAAAAAAATTTTTTTTAATAAAATGTTTTTCAGTAATGCTAAATTACAGTTAGCTTTATTTCCTTTTTTATTCTTTGTCACCAATAATGATCTAGATCAAGTTATTGTTTACTACCAGCTTCTGGTGAACCTAAATGATGAAGGAAAAATTTTCAACAGTTGCTCATACAATACTGATTTCCTTTTTGGTGTGCTTATGTTACATTTTTGCTCTTGTTAAGTGAACTATACAAGCATCTGGAGTTTTTTAATAGATTTGGACATGGGGGGAGTACATGAATATTATCAGTTGTGGTTCCTTAAAAATTAAAATTGCTTTTCTAACTTTTTTTTACTGCTGTCTAATATGAAAGTAATCTTGATTACAGATGAGTATGGCTGCTCAAAAGGTCCATCCTGTTAATATCAGTCTCTGATTTTTTTCATGTTGACAATATATACTTTTAACCCTCATTTGATTGGTTGTTATTTTTTGCATAATAGTTACATAATTTTCTTTTTTTGGTGTGGGAATGTGATTTCTTGTTAGTGTTTTATTAACATATAATCAGAACTCAGAGTAGTTGAGTAACTTTCTAGACTTTAAAAAAAAAAAAAGAGGTAATGAAAGTATATACTGTCTGTCTCACCATTTGCATGAATTGTTAGGTGTGGAATATTCAAATTGCATGTTTTTGCTAATATGTAAACCCTGTTTTACGTACAATATTTTTAAAAGCAGCTTGTTAGGTATGTTTTTTATATATTATGACAATAAAACAGTAAAATACACTTTTAAAGCAGGAAAGAACACTTTTAAAGCAATGAAATACACTTTTAAAGCCAATATATGAGTTTAAAAGATCTACAGCTGCATACGTATGATATAAACCAGTGCCATATTTAGTGAAAAAGTTGTTATAGAATCTTGATAATCAAGGAGAAAATCCTCAAATATGTTATCCAACATTGATTGTTTTCATTGAACCACTTGAAGTAACAGTCCTTCCTAGTTTGTTCTCTATACGTGTGTGTGTGTGTGTGTGTTAAGAACTGGAATTTTTAAGTCTTTCAGTTCCTTTTGCTGAGTCAAGATACAATTTGTAGAGTTTTTTATTGATGATATTTTAAGCTCTAAACCTTTAACTTAATCTTAGAGGATTTAACTTCTAAAGTGCTTTCAAGTCAAAGCAAAATATATCTTATTTCATTTGCTATCTATGTGATTCATAGTTGGAGTGGGAAGGGAAGGATTTAGTTTTATCCAAAGCTTTTTTTTTTTTTTTTAAGATCTAATTGGCTTTATTAAGCAATTAATGAATTGTGCAGCATCCCATTCCAGCAAGTAGAAGGGAGCACCCTTATCTAAAGCTTTTTAAATTCATTTTAAATGTTATTTTTTTGATTGAATAAATGAATTATTAGAGCAATTAGTGAATTTTTTTCATCAGTGAAATCGTGACAACAGTTTTACCTTTACATTACAATTTTTTATTATAGTTATAATTATAAAAATGTATATATATCCTGTTAAATATTACATCTGGTGGGACCGAAACATCAGCATATTCTTAATAGCAGTAAATTACATAAATACTCACATATGTAGAACTTTTCATTAAAGTACTTATCTTTAAGAGACTTAATAGTTCTTAGCTTATAAATAAAAATTAGTATCACATACATGACGTCACAAATGAAGGTTTTAAATAGATCTAATGATAATTTAAAACACAGGATAACAAAGGTAGTTGTTAAATAGCACATTTATATTGTTTTTACATGTATCAAACTTATCCTTATGACTTCATAATTTGCTACCTTTTAATCTTACCATAAATAAAGTACCTTTTTCTACATCTTTGCTATTTTCTGACGAAAGTCCTAGCAATTTATATGTTATGTATGAAGAATTAAATTAGCATTAGTTATCTTAATAGATTTTCTCATCTATATTTTGACTAATAGGTGGTCAAGAAGAATATGTCTTGTCTTATGAGCCAGTGAATCAACAAGAAGGTTTGTGAAGCCTATTGATGTTTTATAATCTTCTAGAAAAATATACTTCTTAGTTTAGAAAATAGGTCTAACTCCTACCTCAAAATAATGTTTTATTAGAATTTTGTTATATTTTTTTCTGTAAGTATATATACAGAACTTTGCTATATGTATTTTATGAAACATGGCTTAGTTCACAGTATGTTGAAATCTAGTCATTTTATATTGTTTTATAATGCTGTTTTATTTCCTAAGCAACTTATTTCTAGTGCTCATGGTAGTGTCACTGTCCTTCAGTGACCCTTGTTCAAAATTTTGGAAACATCTTTGATCTTTCTGTTTTTCATCTCCCTTGTCCAGTTTCTAGGCCCTATTTATCTTCTCTCATATCTTCCTTATTTATAATCTTCTTTTCATCCTTCCTACCATAATGTTAATTCTGGTTCTTACTATCAATCTCCGTGTTTCTAACATGATCCCTTACAATCCAGTGTAAGGTGTAATCCACTTCTATTAGATCATCTTTCTAGATCACGACTGTGATTATATCAACTCTTATGCCCAGTTTCTTTTTTGCCCTTCTTTAATCTGCTTCCTAACAATTTCTACTTCAGAAAGGATCAGTAAAACACTAAACTGTGTTTTCTTATTTGTAATGAGGTGATATTAGCAATGTATAGAAACACTGCTAAAATTCTGAATTTAACTTGGTTGAGTTATCAAGTGTATGACTTCCAACAGGAGACTGACTTGTTTAAGATCTTAGTAAAGGTTTATAAACTGGCAAGTTAGGCATCATTGATGGGAAAAGAAAAAAAAATTTTTTATATTTAAGGATACTTTTGTTCTCTGGTCTGAAGTACATTGATGTTTGTTGAATATTTATTCCTTTTAACATGCAGTTTATCTTTATAGTTAATTATACTCGACCAGTGATCATATTGGGACCTATGAAAGACAGGATAAATGATGACTTGATCTCAGAATTTCCTGACAAATTTGGATCATGTGTTCCTCGTGAGTAACCCACATAAAAATTGTTAGTTATTGCTCTTAACATTTTGTCATCATGTGTGGTAAAAGTAAACATTACCATTTTTTAATGGTTTATACTAAGTTATCAGTTATTCCTCCGTATTATTGTCCCTTTTTAAATTTTCTTGTGTTGAACTTTACTATTATTGAAGCAGAAAATGGATTTGTTGTGTTTAATACTAAACACTTCCTCAAGTTATTTTCTATTAAAGATACAACTAGACCAAAACGAGACTATGAGGTAGATGGAAGAGATTATCATTTTGTGACTTCAAGAGAGCAGATGGAAAAAGATATTCAAGAACATAAATTTATTGAAGCTGGCCAGTATAACAACCATCTATATGGAACAAGTGTTCAGTCTGTGCGGGAAGTAGCAGAAAAGGTAAGCACCAGAGGTGCCTGGCTGGCTCGTTCGGTAAAGCATGCAACTCCTGATTTGGGGGTTGTAAGTTTGAGCCCTATGTTGGGTGTAGAAATTAGTTAAAAATAAAAGCTTTAAAAAAAAAGAAAAAGGCACCAAAGTGATCCCAGAATATACTTTCTAATCTGATTGCCTTCGACAGTATAAAAGAATGATGAAATAGAAACTTCTAGTTCATATTTTTGAAAAAATATAGATGTTACAGCATTGATCATTTTTAATTAATATTATGAATTTATTCAACTGAATATTTAATTGTGGTGGCTTAGAAAAATGCATACAAAATGAAGTAGATCAGGGGTACTAGGTGGCTCAGTTGGTTAAGCATCCGACTCTTGATTTTGGCTCAGGTCATGATCTCAGGATCATGAGATCAAGCCTCACATCAGTCTCCACACTGGGCATGGAGCCTGCTATTTTAAGGTTCTATACATTTGCTAGACATAGACCTTGTATTTAGCAATAGCTTTCTAACATCTAGCATAATTAAAGAGCTAAGACCAGTAGTGTTCATCAATAAAAATGAACCAGATGTTCAAGATAAGTCTAGTTGCTCCTGTACAGAGACTAGATAAAAATTTCTCCTGGAGAGTCATATTTAATTAACAAGCGTAAAAAGTACTCAGCGGTACTGTAACAACAACAGATTTTCTTAAAACACCCTTCAGAGTAGTCTGATGATATATTAACATTGGGTTAAAGCAGTTTTATGGTGAAGCCAAAACATTGTACTCCAGACACACTGCTATGCTTAAATTACTTTTTGGGCCTGGAAAATAAACATTAACAAATTGTCTTATACCTTTAAAACTAGTAGTTTAAGACCCAGTAATGGAATACCTATAAAACATAAAGCAGTAATTCAGCATCTCAGTTTTCCATCTGTAAATACTACTTTTTTTTTTTTTTTTAAGATTTTATTTATTCACAAGAGACAGAGAGAGAAGCAGGACCCTGGGATCATGACCTGAGCCGAAGGCAGACGCTTAACCATCTGAGCCACCCAGGCGCCCAATACTACTTTTTTTATATGAGAGGTTTGGTTAGCTCTGATCAGTTTTAAAAATTGAAAAAATGGAGGTGTCCAGTGATGCCAAGAGTTTGGGAAAATAGGAAATCTTAGATAGTGGGGATATAAATTAATAGAACTTCTTTTGAGAAGAGTTTGGCTCATACCGTATGACTCAAAATTTTACTTTTTTTTTTAAGATTTATTTATTTATTTTAGGGAAAGAACGAGAGCATGAACAGGAGAGGGAGAGGGAGAAAGAATCTCAAGCAGACCCCACACTGAGTGTGGCGCCTGACTTGGGGCTGGATCTCACAACTGACCTGAGCCAAAACCAAGAGTCGGATGCTTAAGTGACTGTACCACCCAGGTGCCCCTCAAAAATTTACTTCTTGGTATCTAAGTAGAAATTTACTCAAGAGGATCATGTATAAAGGTGTTCATGGTAGCTCTTTATAATAGTGAAAAATTGGAATCAACAAAGGGGAGTCATAATTATTACTTACTCATGCAGTGGGATATGGCAGCTAGAGTGAATAAACTATAATATTCACTAGAGAGGTGTATCTACATTAATAAATCTCAAAAAAGAAGATATACAATATGATACTATTTATATAAACTAAAATAACAAAACAGCCTGTATAGTTTATGGATACATATTTAGTAAATATAAAAACGTTCATGGGAATGATACACATCTACTTCAGAAGTATACATAGACACTATACAGTGGTTTTCCTTTGGGAGGAGAAGGAAAGAAATTGTACCTTTAGCTTTATTTATAACGTTGTATTTCTTTTAAATTTTTTAAAAAAGTAAAACTGCGGGCGCCTGGGTGGCTCAGTTGGTTAAGCGACTGCCTTCGGCTCAGGTCACGATCCTGGAGTCCCGGGATCGAGTCCCGCATCGGGCTCCCTGCTCGGCAGGGAGTCTGCTTCTCCCTCTGACCCTCCCCCCTCTCATGTGCTTGCTCTCTCTCATTCTCTCTCTCTCAAATAAATAAATAAAATCTTAAAAAAAAAAAAAAAAAAGTAAAACTGCATCCTCATCCTACCTGAAAGATAATGTGCAAACTTCAAATTACTGATAAGTGGAAAAGTAAACACCAAGTCACAGCAAGTTATTTCTTTTTTTTTTTAAGATTTTTTTTTTTTTTTTTGACAGAGAGAGACACAGCGAGAGAAGGAACACAAGCAGGGGGAGTGGGAGAGGGAGAAGCAAGCTTCCCGCAGAGCAGGAAGCCCGATGAGGGCTCGATCCCAGGACCCTGGGATCATGACCTGAGCCAAAGGCAGACACTTAATGACTGAGCCACCCAGGCGCCCCTAAGATTTTTTTTATTTGACAGAACAAGCTGGGGGAGCTGCAGGGGGAGAAGCAGGCTCCCACTGAGCAGGGAGCCCGATGTGACCCTGCATCCCAGGACTCTGGGATCATGACCTGAGCCGAAGGCAGGCACTTAACTGACTGAGCCACCCAGGTGCCCAGCAGCAAGCTATTTCTTACACAAACCATACAGAGAAGAAAATATCAAAGTCCCACAAAGTAGAAATATTACAAATAATACTCTGATCACAAAGCAGTAAAGCTATAAATGATTAGAAAATCAAAAACAGGCCCAGCAAACTAGAAATTTTAAAACTGTTAACTCTTATGTGAAAGAGAAAATACAAAATAAAATTACAGATTTTCTTAATAATGAAAACAGTACATATCAGAATCCATGGGATACATTTAAACCAGTGATCAAAGGAAAATTCATAGCCTTAAAAACTTCCAGGCAAAAATGATTAAGAGTAAATGCCAGGTGTAAAAGGCTAGAAAAAGAGAAAGGGAGGACATAATGTAAATAAAAACAAATTATGTGATAAGCAGAAGAAAGGAAATCATAAAAATCAGAAAATAGGAAAGCAATACACAAAATAAGTGAAACCAAAAATTAGTTATTTGAGAAGATCAAACTCATTGATAAACCTTTAACCGGACTGATCAGAAATAAAAGGAGAAAAGGCAACAAATTACCAATATCAGGAATTAGAGAGATGACAGAATTTATAAATATTAAAAGAAAAATCATAAAATCATCTCTGTAGTTCAGGAAAAGCATTCAGCAAAATCCAACACCCATCAGAAACATGTCAAGAATATCCATTTTTGGGGCGCCTGGGTGGCTCAGTTGGTTGGGCGACTGCCTTCGGCTCAGGTCATGATCCTGGAGTCCCTGGATCGAGTCCCGCATCGGGCTCCCTGCTCTGCGGGAGGCCTGCTTCTCCCTCTCCCACTTCCCCGTTTGTGTTCCCTCTCCCGCTGTGTCTTTCTCTGTCAAATGAATAAATAAAATCTTTAAAAAAAAAAAAAAAAGAATATCCATTTTTACCACTTTGTTTTCAGCATTATAGTAGAGGTCCTAGCCAGTGCAGTAAGTTCAAAGGAAGTAAGAACAGTTGCCCAGATTGGAAAGGAAGAAGTAAAATTGTGTTCATTTGCAGATGATAAGATTGTCTATGTTAAAAATCTGATAGAATCTACCCAAAAAACTACTAGAATTAATAAGTTTAGCAAGAATGAAGGATACAGTATAATTCATTATACAAAAGTCCGTTGTATTCCTATGTACTTAGACCAGTCATAAGTTGAAATTTTGAAAAACATTATTTACAGTGACATCAGAAAATATTAAATACTTAAGAGAGAAATCTAACAAAAGATTTACAGATCAGTACACTAAGAACCACAGAGCATTGCTGAGAAAATTAAAGACCTAAATAAATGGAGAAATAGATCATGTTCATGGTTTCTAAGCCTTAATATTATTTAGACGTCAGTTGAACTTTTAGACTTAGTACAACCCCAATAGAAAATGGCATGCTAATTCTAAAGTTCATAGGAAATGCAAAAATTTAGACTAGCCAAAACAACTTTGAAAAAAATCGAAGATATGAAGGACTTATAATACTTGATTTTGAGACTTATAAAAATACAATAATCAAGATAACTATGGTACTGGCATGAAGACAGACAGGTAGATCATCAGGACATACTAGAGAATCCTTAAATGGACCCACAGTATATATGGACAACTGTGGACAAAAGTGGCAGCTCAGTGGAGAAAGGGATAGTCTTGCGGTGCCTGGGTGGCTCAGCTGGTTAAGCATCTGCTTTTGGCTCGGGTCATGATCTCAGGATCCTGGGATCGAGCCCTGCATCGGGCTCCCTGCTTAGCAGGAAAGACTTTCTCCCTCTCTCTCTGCTGCTCCCCGTGCTTGTGCTCTCTCACGCACTCTGTCAAATAAATAAAATCTTTTAAAAAGAAAAAGTTTTTTCAACAGATGGTGCTAGAACAATTGACTAGCCATGCCGCACATCATATACAAAAGTTAACTAAAAATAGGGCGCCTGGGTGGCTCAGATGGTTAAGCGTCTGCCTTCAGCTCAGGTCATGATCCCAGGATCCTGGGATCGAGTCCCGTGTCGGGCTCCCTGCTCCTTGGGGAGACTGCTTCTCTCTCTGCCTCTCTCTCTCTCTCTCTCTCTCATGAATAAATAAATTCTTTTAAAAATATTTAAAAATAGATCAGAAATGTAAAGCCTAAAACTAAAAACTCTGTAGAAGAAAACATAGAAAAATCTTCATAACTTTGGGTTTGGCAAAGATTTCTAAGATAGTATACCAAAAGCACAATCCATAAAAGAACCGTCTTACTATCTGTATCCTTTTGGTCCCAACTCTACTAAGTGAGAATATAAAATGATACAACCACTTTGAAAAACAGTTTGGGGGTGCCTGGGTGGCTCAGTCAGTTACTCATCCAAATCTTGATTTCAGCTCGGGTCATGATCTCAGAGTTATAAGACTGAGCCTGGCATCGGACTTACACTGGGCATGGAGCCTGCTTAAGATTCTGTCTCCTTCTCCTTCCGCCCCTCCCCTACCTACCTGCCATGCCCCATGTGTGCAGGCGCTCTCTGAATGAATGAATGAGATTTAAGAAAAACAGTTGCCTAGCATATGATCCATTTCTGGATATTTACCCAAGAAAAAAGAAAGCATAGGTCCATACAAAGATACTATAATAACGGGAGACCAGTGGTTGCGTGGGAAAGGACTAGAGGGAGAAGTTTCAAAGAGGCATGAGGAAACTTTTGAGGATGACTAATATGTTTATTATTTTGATTTTGATGATGATTTCAGGGTATATACACATGTCAAAACTTAAATTGTGTACTTTAGGGGCACCTGGGTGGCTTGGTTAAGAGTCTACCTTCAGGGCGCCTGGGTGGCTCAGTTGGTTAAGCGACTGCCTTCAGCTCAGGTCATGATCTTGGAGTCCCTGGATCGAGTCCCACATCGGGGTCCATGCTCGGCAGGGAGTCTGCTTCTCCCTCTGACCCTCCCCCCTCTCATGTGCTCGCTCTCTCTCATTCTCTCTCTCAAATAAAATAAAAATCTTTTTTAAAAATTTAAAAAATTAAAAAAAAAAAAAAGTCTGCCTTCTGCTCAGGTCATGATCTGGGGCTCCCTGCTCAGGGAGTCTGCTTCTCCCTCTACCCACCATCCCATTCGTGCTCTCTCTCTCAAACAGATAAATAAAATCTTTTTTAATTTTTTTTAAATTGTATACTTTAAATACATGCAGTTGATTGTATGTCAGTTATACCTTAATCAAGCTGTTTAAAATAAAAACTGACAATCCTCTTGGTGCTTTGAGGGGAAAGAGAACTTACAACTTTAACTTTATCCTTGATGAACTACTTAAATGTTTTGTCAACTCACATATACTTTTTACAATAAATATAGTTAATAAAATGGTTTTTTAAAGAATTTGAGGTAGAACATAGAAAAATAGAAGGTCTAGAAAAAATTAACACAATAGACAAACCATGAACTGACCTGATTTTCTTTAAAAAGGAAAAATCGCAAATAATAGAAATGACAAGGGGACATACCGTTGAAATATTATGAAATCATAAAAGACTATATCTTTCTATAAATAAATTTTTTAAAACTTGGTTGTGATGGGTAATTTTTTAGAAAAATGTGGTTTACCGAAATTGACCTATTAGAAATGGAAAATCTCTTTAGAAGAAATAGAGCAAGGTATCAAGGAACTACCCCACAAAGAGCACCAGACTCAGATGGCTTCTCAGGGAAATTCTACCAAATCTCAAAGGTTAGATTGTTCTAAAACCCCCATATACCGTTCAAGAGCATTCTTTTTATGAAGCAAGTATAATATTGATATCTAAGCCTGCTGGAGACAGGAAAAATCATAGACCAATATCATTTACAAATATTAATGCAAAAATGTTAAATATTTTTAGTAAACAGAATCCAATACCATATTGCAAAAACAATACACTATGACCAAATGGGATTAAAGGAATTTAAGGTCAGCTCAAAGTTAGGAAATTAATTAATGTAATCTTCCACAATCTAAAGAAAAAAATCATATATCCATAGATGCCTAAAAAGCTTTTGGTAGAATTCAATACCCTTCCTGGGAGGAGAAAAACTCAAAAATACAGAGATTGGTGTTATATTTTTAAAAAGGAAAAAGAGAGATTGAGATGGATGAATGGAATCCTTAATAGGAGAAACATGAAGCAATTCCATTATTGAGGAACAAGGCAAGGATGTCCATTATCTCTATTGCTATTCAGCATTCTACTCAAGGTATTCATTGTACTTGAGGCATTAGTCAGTGCTGTTAAGGCAAGAGAAATCAATTAGAGGCATAAAAATTGAGGGGAAAAGTAAAACTATCTCTATTTCAGATAATAGTATATATACCTGGGAAACCATACAAAATCTATCACAAAATATCATAAAATTATTTTGTAAAATAAATTATAAATTCATTATAAAACTAAAGACCATTATAGGGGCGCCTGGGTGGCTAAGACAGTTAAGCATCTGCCTTCGGCTCAGGTCATGATCCCAGGGTCCTAGGATCGAGCCCCACATAGGGCTCCCTGATGAGCAGGGAGCCTGCTTCTCCCTTTCCCTCTGCCTGCTGCTCCCCCTGCCTGTACTCTTTCTGTCAAAATAAATAAAATCTTTAAAAAAATAAAATAAATACCATTATAAAATGAAAGATACTTTAAAAAACTAGAGTAAGGTTAGCAGTATATAAAATTAAGATGTAGTGCTCGTGGGGCACCTGGGTGGTTCAGTCAGTTGGGTGTCCAACTCTTCATTTCAGCTCAGGTCATGATCTCAGGGTTGTGAGATCAAGCCCTGCTTTGGCCTCCGTGCTCAGCAGGGAGTCTGCTTGAGATTCTCTCTCCCTCTTCCCCTCCCGCCTTGCTCTCACTCTCTCTGTAAAATAATAAATAAAATCTATAAATAAATAAATACTCCTACTAAATTGAAATTGTTCATTGAAATATACTTAAGCCCTTGGATTACAAAATGCATTATCAGGGGCACCTGGGTGGCTCAGCTGGTTAAGCCGTCAACTCTTGATTTTGGCTCAGGTCATGATCTCAGGGTCTGGGGATCAATCCCTGCATCGGGCTCCGCACTGAGTGGGGAGTCAGCTTGAGGATTCTCTCTCTCCCTCTGCCCCTCCCCCTGCTCACACGTGCTCTCTCTCTCTAAAATAAATCTTTCTTTAAAAATACATTATGAGGCAGTACCTGATTTAAAATATGTTATAATAAAATGTTTGATAAGTTATGATTATTACCCTATTTAACATGGAAACACTTTTCATAAAGATAAAAATCCAAATGGCCTTTGTAAGTGAATATAAGCACGTCAGAAAAATGTCTTAAATCTGGAAGTGGGATTCCCAATTGCCAGTTTGTGATAGTTTTTGCTAGTCCCCAATAAAATGAGAAATAGATTAGTGGTAATGAGGTTTTATAAATTTTAAATTTATTCAGTTTTAAAGATTCTCCTTCATTTTAGTCCTTTTTTACCTTCTTGTTGATTGTATATTCTTTTATGAAATGATAATTATGGTAAGATGGTACCTTAGGGCGGTTGTTTTTCTTGGCAAAATAAAAGTTAGGAGCCCCATATTGGTTGCCATTTTGAGACTGGTCTGTGAAAGCTAGGAGTAAGGGAACTGTATTTTCATTCCTTTTTAAATGCAATATTTGAAAATGGAAATTAATTATTCATAGTCATTATTCATTGTCTTCATTTCCCCTCTGAAATTTGCTAACAGAAATGACAAGTTTGCTTAAAGTGAAGAGGATCCAAACATATCGTAATCCAGATATTGTATCTGTAGGAAATGTACCTTTGATATAATTGAAAATACTTGGTTCACTTGTTTTTCTTCTTTATTTCCTCTATTTTAGGGCAAACACTGTATCCTCGATGTGTCTGGAAATGCCATAAAGAGATTACAGATTGCACAACTTTACCCAATCTCCATTTTTATTAAACCCAAATCCATGGAAAATATCATGTAAGTATAAATGCCTAAGGCACACGCCTCTAAGTACAAATCCAGTCTCTGTCACTTATTAGATTGGATAGTTTACTTACCTTCCCTGCATCTCAGTTCCCTTATCTGTAAAATGGAGATAGTAATCGTATACTCACTTCATAGGGTTATTGTGAGGATTAAATAAGCATTCTGTGATACTAGCAATCATCATCATCAACATTAATATACTAAAGTGTATAAGGTAATATGTATTAGAATTTTAAGTCTAAGTAGTCACATGTGGCTACTAATTACTGAATGGGAGCAGTGTAGCTCTGGGTAACCACTAAAAGAATAAAATAATGTATAACTACTTACTAATAGAGAGCAAAAATCAAATTTAAATAAAAACTAAAAGAAGAGCTGGGGCGCCTGGGTGACTCAGTTGGTTAAGCGACTGCCTTCGGCTCAGGTCATGATCCTGGAGTCCCGGGATCGAGTCCCGCATCAGGCTCCCTGCTCGGCAGGGAGTCTGCTTCTCCCTCTGACCCTATCCCCTCTCATGCTCTCTATCTCATTCTCTCTCTCAAATAAATAAATAAAATCTTAAAAAAAAAAAAAAAAAACTAAAAGAAGAGCAAATAGAAACATAGAACAGATGGGACCAAAAGGATACAGATAGTAAGATGGTTTAAATGAACCCAAATATTTCATTAACTAAATACTAGACTAAATGGTCTGATTAAAAGACAAGGGTTGTCAGAATAGTTGAAGAAAAAATAAACTAGATGTTGCTTTTGTAGGAGAGGGAAAAATTCTTTTCTCTCTACTAGGTTTTCACTTGGACCTCTGTAACAAAATACAGATTAACATACAAATTTATTTAATTCAAGTTTTGTGTGACGTGGGAGCATTCATAAAGAAATGAAGACCCCAAAAAACAGTTAAACTTGAACATTTTTATACTAGGTTTCGTGACCAATGGATAGTCACAGGAAAATAATGATAGTACCAAAGAATATAAGCTAAGAGTAGCAAACTAGGGAAACTTAGCAAGGCCTGTTAGTTCAAATTCTTCTCAGTGTCCCTCCATCTTTGGAGATAAGGATGTTTGCTTCCTCCAGATATAGGAATGTCACCTCTCACATGAGGATCTTTGACCTGCCTCAGGAGAGGTCATTCATATACCTGCCATTTTGCAAATTCCTTCAGCTTAAAATATTCAGTATGCCAAAGTGCCATATTTTGGAGTAGTGTGTTACGATACCCATCAACTATATGTTGCTTTCATAAGACACACCTTAAATATTAGGCTATGGAAAAGCTGAAAGTGAGAGTCTAGAAAAAAGATACACTGTACAAACATTAACCAAAAATAAGTTTGTTTATATTGCTATCAAAGTATATCTAAAGGCAAAAAATTATTACTGGCCATAAAAATGGACATTTCATAAAAATGAAAGAAAGGTTCATTCGATCAGGATGATATATTTATACATTTGTACTTATAATACAGTCTCAAAATATGTAAAGCATAAATTGATAATTATACAGGAAAAAAATAATTCCAGAATCACAGTGGGAGAGCTTAACAGATCAGGAAATACTAGAATAAGAAAACAAAAAATCAGTATGGATATGGAACACCAAGTAAAAACCTTACCTAACTAACATATGTAAAAAACACTGCATTCAACATCTGCAAAATTTACATGTTAATTTCAAATGCACATAGAACAATTATCAAAACTAATTATATGCTAAGCCATAAATTTCAGTGATTAATAAAACAAATATTCTCTGATCATGGTGAAATTAAAGTAGAAATCAATAAAAGATCACTAGAAAATTCCCATGTATTTGGAAATTAAGCATTTTACTTCTGGATGGGTCAAAGAAGAAATCACAGCATAAGTTAATAAATGTTTTGAACTAAATGGTAACAAAATTGTAAGTAAATGAATTTGGAGTATAGTAGCCTTGGTGATGGAAAATCCACAGCCTTAAATATTAGGAAAGAATGTAGGAAGTCAAATAAATTTTAGCAGTCTAAGGTCTTGAGAAATTAGACAAAGACCAGTCAGTGAAACTCAGAAAGTAGAAATACAACGAAAGAGAAAACAAACATGTTAGGATCAACAAAATAAAAAATGTTTTCTGGGCGCCTGGGTGGCTCAGTTGGTTAGGCGACTGCCTTCAGCTCAGGTCATGATCCTGGAGTCCCAGGATCGAGTCCCGCATCGGGCTCCCTGCTCGGCAGGGAGTCTGCTTCTCCCTCTGATCCCAACCCCTCTCGTGTGCTCTCTCTCTCAGTCTCTCCCTCTCAAATAAATAAATAAAATCTTTTAAAAATAAATAAATAAATAAATAAAATAAAATAAAATAAAAAATGTTTTCTTTAAAAATACTGTATACAATTAGATCAAGAAAAGAAAATACAGAAGGCATAAATAATATCAGGAATGAAAATGGGATATCACCGCACATCAGATAGACCTTAAAAAGGTTAACACAGGCAACCCAATAGAAAAATGAGCAAAGGACTTAGACCGTTTATGAAAGGAGATATCCAAATAGTAAATAAACATATGAGAGGGTACTCAAACATGGAAACACAAGTTAAAACTATAATGTCGGGGCTTCTGGCTGGCTCAGTCAGTAGAGCATGTGACACTTGATCTCAGGGTCGTGACTTCAAGCCCCACTTTGGACATGGAGCCTACTTAAAAAACAAAAACAAACACAAAAAACCCTAATGTCCAAAAATAGCTAAAATGAAAAAGAAAATATCAGTTGTTAGCAAGGACATGGAACAACTGAAATTCATAACACTGATGGGAGTATAAATTGGTACACCAACACTGGTAAACTGTTTATATAAGTATCTCCTAAAACTGAACCAACACATAACTAAAGATCCAGAAGTCTCATTTCTAGATATGTACTCAACAGAAATGTTTACATATGTTCACCAAAGACATGTACTATATTGCTGACAGAAGTACTGTTCAAAATAACCAAAAAACACTATCCAAATGTCCATCAGTGAATAAATAAATTACGACATACTTACACAATGAAATATTCTACAATAATGAGAATGAGCCATCTCCAACTACACACAAAAGTATAGAAGAATCTCACAAACATAATTTGAGTAAAAAATCCAGACCTAAAAGTATATATAGTCTAGGATCCCTTTATACATATTCTATGATTCCAGTGTAATCATTCCTTACAGAAGTCAAATGGAGGTTACTCTTTAAAGGTAGGTAGGTGACTGGAATGAGCACACCCAGATTCTGGGGTTACTGGTGAAATGTTCTAGATCTTGATCTAGGTTCTAGATGGTACACAGGTAAGTTTAAGTTGGTTAAAATTCATCCAGCTGTATATTTACGATATTCCTCTTCTATGTTTGAAAGTTATACTTAAAAAAAATTCTTTTTCAGAAAAGCTAAATAATATAAACAAAAGCTAAATAATAAATATAAACAAAATATGATATAAATATAAATAAATAATATACATAATATATGATATAAATAAATATAAATATAAACAAAAGCTAAATAATACAAATCTTACACAAATTGTTCAACTAAGTTTATGGACATTAATTTAATACCAAAACCTGACTGAGACCTCATAGGAAATGAAAATGGTAAGCCAGTCCTAACACAAATATAGATGCAAAAATCCTTATCAAAATACAAATAAATTGAGGTCAACAATTAATTTTTTTAAATAAGATAAACAACCAAGTTGGGTTTATTCAAGAATGCAAGGTTGGGGGCGCCTGGGTGGCTCAGTCGTTAAGCATCTGCCTTCGGCTAAGGTCATGATCCCAGGGTCCTGGGATAGAGCCCCGTGTCAGGCTCCCTCTCCACGGGAAGCCTGCTTCTCCCCTGCTTGTGTTCCTTTTCTCACTGTCTCTCTCTCTGTCAAATAAATTAAATAAAATCTTTAAAAGAAAAAAGAATGCAAGGTTAAACATGTAAAAATTAATCAGTGGTAGAGCTAGAGAAAAGAAGGAGTAAGAAGCACCAGGAATCCATGTCCCCACCTAGACAATTGGACTTAACAGAATCTGTCAGAAGTAACTACTTTGGAACTCAGGAGTCTACTTAAGGCTTGCATCTTCCAGGGGAAGGTTTGAATGGTTAATTTTGGTTAATTTCAGCTTTTAGCCTGATAGCAGCTACCCATCTCCCCACCTTCAGCCCATAGCAAAAATCCTCAACAAAATTCTAGCAAACAGAACTCACCAACATATTAAGAGGATTACACACCACGACCAGGTGGTTTTATTCCTGGAATACAAGGATGGTTTGACATATGAAAATTAATCAACATAATATACTGTATCAACAAAATGAAGGAAAAAACACAAATCAGTGCAGAAAAAGCTTTTGACAGGGGCACCTGAATAGCTCAGTCCAGTAGAGCATGTGACTCTTGATCTCAGGGTCGTGAGTTTGAGCCTCACATTGGCCATAGAGATTACCTTTTTTAAAAAGACATTTAACAGCACCCTTTCATGATTTAAAAACACTTAATAAAAAAGGAATAGAAGGAAGCTACTCCAATATGATAAAGCCATGTATGAAAAACACACAGCAAACATCATACTCAAAGGTGAAAGACTGAAAGCTGTTCCTCTAAGATCAGGAACAAGGCAAGGATCCCTGCTTTTACCACTTCTATTCAACACAGGTAGTGGAAATACTAGCCAGAGGAATTAGGCAAGAAAAGTAAAAGGCATCCAAATTGGAAGGGAAGAAATAAAATTTGTTTGCAGACGATATGATCTTATCTATAGCAAACCCTAAGGACTGCACGTAAAAACTCTTAGAAGTAATAAATAAATTCAGCAAAGTAGCAGCATATAGAGTCAACAAAAAAATTGCATTTCCATACACGGACAGTGAACAATCTGAAAAGGAATTCCATTTACAATAGCATCAAAAAGAATAAAATACTTAAGAATTAATTTAATCAGGGAGATGAAAGATTTGTACAGTGAAAACTACAAAGCATGGCTGAAAGAAAATAAAGGAGATAAAATAAATGGAAACACTTTTCATGTTCATGGATTTAGGAGACTTAAGGTTGTTAAAATGTCTGTACTACCCAAAGTGATCTACAAATTCAATGCAGTGTTTGTCAAAATCCCAATAATATTGTTTGCAGAAATAGAAAAACCCATACTAAAATTCATATGGAATCTCAAGGGACCCCCAAATAGCCAAAACAATATTTTAAAAGAAAAAAAAACTGGAAGACTCAGGGTTCCTAATTTCATAATTCACTACAAAGCTACAGTAACCAAAACTGTAGTATTGGCATAAGACAGATATATAAGACCAGTGGAATACAAAACTATAATGAGATATCACCTCACACCTGTCAGAATGGCTAAAATCAAAAACAAAAAACAAGTGTTGCCAAGGATATGGAGAAAAAGGAACCCTCATGCACTATTATTGGTGGGAATGCAAACTGGTACAGGCATTGTGGAAGACAGTTTGGAGGTTCCTCAAAAAAATTAAAAGTAGGGCGCCTGGGTGGCTCAGTTGGTTAAGCGACTGCCTTCGGCTCAGGTCATGATCCTGGAGTCCCAGGATCGAGTCCTGCATCGGGCTCCTTGCTCAGCAGGGAGTCTGCTTCTCCCTCTGACCCTCCCCCCTCATGCTCTCTCTCTCTATCTCATTCTCTCTCAAATAAATAAATAAAATCTTTTTAAAAAAATTAAAAATAGAACAACCCTGTGATTCAGGAATCACCACTAGGTATTTATCCAAAAATACAAAAACACTAACTCAGGGACACCTGGGTGGCTCAGTCGGTTAAGCGTCTGCCTTTGGCTCAGGTCCAGATTGGGACTGAGTTCTGCATTGGGCTCCTTGCTCAGCGGGGAGCCTGCTTCTCCCTCTTCCTGCAGCTTCCCCGCCCCCCGCTTGTGCTCCCTCTGTCTCTCTGACAAATAAATAAAATCTTTAAAAAAAACACTAACTCAAAGGGATACATGCACCCCTATATTTATTGTGGCATTATTTACGGTAGCCAAACCAGCCCAAGTGTCCACTGATAGATGAATGGATAAAGAGGTAGTATGTATATACAATGGAATATATACGATTCAGCAATAAAAAAGAAAATCTTGTCATTTGCAATAACATGGATAGAGCTGGAGATATGCTGAGCAAAATAGTCAGAAAGACAAAGAGCATATGATCTCACTCATGTGGAATTTAAGAAATAAAGGAAAAAGAGACAAACCAAGAAACAGACTTAACTACAGAGAACAAACTGATGATTATCAGAGGGGAGGTAGGTAGTGGGATGGAAGAAATAAGGGATGGGGATTAAACAGTACACTTACCATGATGAAAAAAATTTAAAAGACCAATGAAGTAGAATAGAGAGGTCACAAGTAAACTGTTACATACATGATTTTTTATTTTTAACAAGGATACGAAACCATTCGGTGGGGGAAAGGACAGTCTTCAACAAATGGTGCTGGGAAAACTGTGTATCTACGTGTAAAATAATTAAGTTGGACTCTTAACACCATATACAGAAATTAACTCAAAATGAATCAAGGACCTAAATGTAAGACAACAAAACTCTTGGAAGAAAACATAGGACAAAAGCTTTACAACATTGGATTTGGCATTGGTTTATTGGATATGACACCAAAGGCAGAGGTAACAACAACAAAGATTAGATTCCATGACTTTTTTTTTTTTTTTAAGATTTTTTTTGAGAGAGAGCACAAGCAGAGCAGAGGAAGGAGAAGCAGACTCCCGGCTGAACAGGGAGCCCAACACAGGACTCGATCCCAGGCCTCTGGGATCATGACTTGAGCCGAAGGCAGATGCTTAACTGACTGAGCCAGCCTGGCGCCCCATATTTTAAACTTTTGTATATCAGGGGCCCTTGGGTGACTCAGTCGGTGAAGCCTGTGACTTTTGATCTCGGGGTTGTAAGTTCAAGCCCCACGTTGGGTGTAGAAATTACTTAAAATCTTTAAAAAATAATAAAATAAGGTTTTGTATATCGAAAGACTGTCTACAGAGTAAAAGGGCAATCCACAGAATGGGAAAAATATTTGCAAATCATATCTAATAAGGGATTAATATCCAGAATATTTAGAGAACTCCTAAAACAACAAGAAGACAACTCAATTCAAGAATGGGGAAAGGATTTGAATAGACATTCCTCCAAAGAAGATACAGCCAATAAGCACATGAAAAGATACATAGAGTTACTATATGATCCAGCAATTCCACTTCTAGGTATATGCTGCTTTTTTGAAGAGATACTTGTACATTCATGTTTATGGTAGCATTATTCCCAATAACTAAAATGTGGAAGAAACCTAAGTGTCTATCAGTGAATGCATGGATAAGCAAAATATGGCACAGTTATACAAAGGAAGGAAATTCTGCAGTATGTTCATGAATGATCCTTGCAGGCATTATGCTCAGTGGAATAAGCCAGTCACAAAGAGACAAATACTGTATGTTCCACTTTTACGAGGTACTCAGAGTGGTCAAAATCATAGAGACAAAGTATAATAATGGTGGGTAGCGGGGGCTGAGGAGAGATGACAAAGGGGAGTTATTTTTAATAGGAATAGAGTTTTGGTTTTACCAAACGAAAACAGTCGTAGGGTTGGGTGGTGGTAATGGTTGCACAACAATGTGAAGATACTAATGCCAACGAACTGTACACTTAAAAATGGTTAAAATGGTAACTTATATGTTATGTATATTTTTTCACAATTTTTAATGAATCTTAAAATCCATGTAAGTGTGCCACATTAAGAAACTTTAGGAGTAAAAGCATATGATCATTTTAATAAATGCAGAAAAAGCATTTAATAAAATAAACATCCATTCATGACAAAAAACATTCTGCAAACTGAATAGGAGGGAATTTCCTTAATCCAGTAAAGGTCACTTATAAAATATCAAAGCAGATGTCATATTTAATGAAGAAATATTGGAAGCTTTCCCTTTAAGTTGGGAACAAACTCTCATATACCCATCATCCAGCTGCAGCAATAATTCTCAGCTATGACCAGTCTTGTTTCATCCATCCCCCTACCCATCCACACCAGATTATTTTGAAACAAGCCCCAGATGTTACATGATTTCATCCATATATTGCAGTATATATTTGAAAGATAAGAATTACGTTACTAGAAAACATCTCTCTGATGTCACACTTAAAATGATTTTATATCATCAGATAGTTCATATTTTCCTGATTGTCTCATCAGTTTTCCTTTTGCTTTTTTTTTTTTCAATTTATTTGCTTGAATCAAGTTCCAAATAAGATCTGTTTGTGACAATTGGTTGTTAATTCTTTTAATCTATAGATTCTCCCTCCATAGCTCTTTTTTTGTTGTTGTTAAAGAAACCACGTCATTTCTTCTACAGAGTTCTCCCCAGACTATATTTTGTTGATTACCTTCTCATGGTGCTGTTTGATATGTTTATGTGTTATCTTTGTTATCCATAAATTGGTAGATCGATCTCTAAGCTATATCTTAATATGAAATTTTCATCAAAGTGAAAAATACCAAATTAATGCTTAGTTTTTTTGGCTGCCTTGAGCGAATGCAAAAATGTATTGAAACCCTCTGTCAATCGGAGCATAAAGCTTAATATACTTAGTGACTGAATCTAATTTTTAGTGACATTCATATTCTCAACAGAACTCAACTTTCCATGATTTTATGTTTTATGTGTCTCTTCTCCTTTGTCATCTTTTTTTTAAAAAGTATTATAATGTACTGATTGCTAATTTCTAAATTTATTTGCATAGGGAAATGAATAAGCGTCTAACAGAAGAACAAGCCAGAAAGACATTTGAGAGAGCCATGAAACTGGAACAAGAATTTACTGAACATTTCACAGGTTGGCATCATGTGTGTCAGTGCCCTGACAGAATTTTGATTTGGAGCCATTGAACTTTGAACTATGCCCACATCTACCAGTAATTAATTACTCTGATTGATACTATGTATTAATACTATGTAATTAATATTGTGGTTTTCAGAATAATTCATCTAACCTAGGCAGTGGTGATGAGGAATCTTAAAAGATAGTGTTTCTTAAGTGGTTCATTAGGACATACTAGACTGGAGAAAAATAGATTCAGACTTGATTTCTTCTGTGAAAATGACTTTTCTGATCTTATGCTTTATAAATTTTGATCCATTTTAATATATTATTTGTTTAAAGAAAATGAGTGCATAGCAATTCCCAAATAATCTCTCATTCATTTTGTCCTTTAAATTATTCTTCAGGTGTTCACCCTAAGTACGTCAAATGCCATGGTGTTGTAACCCATGTGCTTGCTTTTTTTTTTTTGTTTTTTTTTTTTTTAATAATTTCAGACTTACAGAACATTCACAAGAGTAGTACCAGCAGGGTGCCTGGGTGGCTCAGTCGTTAAGCGTCTGCCTTCGGCTCAGGTCATGATCCCAGGATCCTGGGATCGAGCCCCGCATCGGGCTCCCTGCTCTGCGGGAAGCCTGCTTCTCCCTCTCCCACTCTCCCTGCTTGTGTTCCCTCTCTCGCTGTGTCTCTCTCTGTCAAATAAATAAAATCTTAAAAAAAAAAAGAGTAGTACCAGCAATTTTCATACACTTTTCACCCATATTTTCTAAATGTTAACATTTTACCACATTTCGTTTTTTTCTGAAACATTTAAGAGTAAGTTGCCAGCAGATGCCCTTTTGCCTCTTAAGTACTTCAGTGTGTATCTACCAAATATACAAAACTAAGTACAAATCACCAAATCTCACTTTTTGATGAGTATTTAAAATAAAAATTCTTATATTTTTCAAGTAGGAAAATTAATGAAATGAGTGGCTATTACTAAGCAAACAATACATAAATGGTCTCTTGCTGGATGAGTAACTAGTTCTAAGATTTAGCTTCTATTTCACCAGTAATTGTTATGGTAAAGATAGATAATTAATGGAGGTTTCTAATTTTGTTTCTGTTATTACAGCTATTATACAGGGAGATACGCTGGAAGACATTTATAACCAAGTGAAGCAGATCATAGAAGAACAGTCTGGTCCTTACATCTGGGTTCCAGCAAAAGAAAAGTTATGAGGACTGATGTTTCTCTGTTTCTCTTTTCCACAGTCCATTTTCTCTGACACTTCTTTGCCCTTTCCTTTTGGAGTCTGTCTACAATACACCTTCCACGTTGAGTCATATCCCACTCATCATGGTCTACAAGTTGTGCTTAGTTTTGACATCTAGGGTCTCCTTAAAGTTGTAGCATCTGTATTATTTTATGTCACTGTTGGTTTGTGGCCATTTTTCAGAACTGAAGATGGAATGGCCTGACCAGCTATTAAGGATTTGGGGAGACTGGGAAATTGTGGCAAAATTCCTTAATGTTTAAGGGAAAGTAACTTTAAGAGATTTTCAGAAAAGCTTTATATACATTCTTTTCAAATTTCAGTATAAATGAAAGAAAAGTGTTAATCAGTGATTTAGTAAACTTTTGAGCAACAGTGCACGCTTAACTTTAATAGCATGGTTTGGCCAATATATTAACTCTCAAGTCCTTTTCTCAATTGACTTGTGTTATCAAAGCAAATATTTAATTATAGACAAATAAGGAAAATATGTTTTTTAATTTCAAAATTAATGTCTGCATTAACTTTCATAATTTCACAAGGGATATTCATTTTTCATAAGAGTTCTTCATGTCTTTTATTGTTTGAGGGTTTTTTTCTCAACACATTTGCTAGGAATAGCAGTGTTAAAAATGTTTTTAATCTTGTGCAGCACTGTTTATAGTGTCTTAAAAAAGTTCATACATAATGATCATCACATTTTCTGAATTGAGGCCATGTTTAGGTGCTAGGGGAGCTCACCTTTTACACATAAGGTTGAGGAAACTTCATAGACATAAATACAGACAGAACAGACATTACAGTGGTGATGTAGTAATCATTATGGCAATGGAAAAGGAGTCCAGTTCATAGTCTAAAACTTTAAATGTATTCTTAGGGATCAGATTTTAATGAATATTTTACCCACAGTAACTGCCTATTTTGTTATAATAAAATATATATATATATAAATATATATAAAACTTTCTTTAACTAAACTGTAACTATGGGAATTATTTTCTTTACATAGTTGCACACACACACAAACATATATATATATTTAAAATATATTTTTTCTTTTGCCACCTACTCTTAACTTTTTGTTTGGTTTTTAAATTAAATATTAATTGATTAGACTTTATCTTCCTTAATCATGTGAACTGAAAAAGGGGGTATGGTGGTTGTGGAAAGAAACCTTTAGGGAAATTAGATTACATACAGAAGTATAGGCATGTTCTCCTCTTTTCTACAAAAGTTTTCAAATGTTTCCTGGTTCTGTTTTGGGGTTTTTTGTTACTGTTGTTCTTGTCATTGGGTTTGGATTTGGTCTTCTGCCTCTCCTTCCAGTTCTCCTTTCACTACTAGGCAAATAAGCAAAAGCCTCGTGTGTGTTTTCCCCTCAGACTGCACACTTTTCACCTCTCGTAGCTGCTGTGCACTAGAGTCGCACAGATCTTCATGGTGAGCAATTTTAAGAAATTTTAGTGAAAGGTAGATATGATTTCAGAAATCAACTTCTCTGGTCTTTTAATAATACTGTTTGGCTTCCCTTTGCTTTTTTGGAGTTGTTTATTAAATACGTGTTTTTCACAGCCTCCTCATTATAGTTTCTTAAATGAGTACTGGTTTGTAAAGGATTATCAACATTATCCATTCCATTTATGAGAAAGAGGAGAACAGCTAATAAACTTTGTTGTAAAATCCGTATGTTAAATGTGTCTTGAATTCTGAAAGAAAATATTGTTTACAAGCAAATATTTTCTTGAAACAACTTGGAGCATCATGTAATTTATAAACTGGACTCATGGGCCATTAGGGAACCTAATCAAATTTTCTTCTGTAGGTTTTGGAATTGAGTTCATGTTAACACATTGAAATATATACTATGGCTATAACAATAATTATAGTAGGTTGTTACCAAACCTAAAACAACTAGAAGAAAATTATTGTAAAATAATCTCAAGAGTCCCAGAAATCACTCTACAGCAAGACCCCAGTATAAGCCATTTTGAAGTATTTACTGGTCACATGTTCTAAAATAGCAAGAGATTATAAAAATGATGCCATTTATCTGTTACAATGTGTATTACATTGCTTTTGGATGTCCTTGTTAAGTGATGTTTTTGTAAGAAAATAACTTTTGTGCAGCTTTCTAGATTGTATAGAATTATTAATAAAAGTACTAATTGCTTAGTACTTCTGTGTAACAGCCACTTTAGTATATTATCATTTAATTTTAAAAAATAAGAATTTAAGAATTTTTAGCCCCGCTGTAAGGCTTAAATGAAATCATTTGCCCAAGATGACTTAGCTAGTAAGCGGCAGTGCTTGGTTTGTGTCCAAGTCTTTCTGCCCCATGTTCTTTCTAGTATATTATGCTGCCTTGTTTTTCTCAGCCCCTACTATGTAAGGCACTATGACTTAAATTATGTTATGTTAGTGCCCCTTTACAGAGACAGACTTAGATGAAAGTCCTTGCCCCGAGTCACACAGTAAGGACAGACCCACAGAACAAGTCACTTCCTGTCACAGCTGAAAAACATGTTTCTGGGAAACAAATCAGCCTAGCACCATCACAGTAACAAAAAACTTCTTTGGAACCAAAAATGGGAAGGCGGGGGGGAAAAAAAAGAACCAAAAATGGAACAGTGTTTATTAGGAAAATCCATTAGTCTGATACAGAGAGAATGATAATATTTCAACTCTTTTATGAGATATTCATATTTTAATATTCTTAATATTTTTTAAGTTGGCAAAAACTAAAATGCCTCTTAAATGTGACTACACGTTTCTGGTTGCTTTTCTATTCCACATCTTCCCAGGGCTCTTCAAAAATGATGGAAGCAAGCTTGCAGAATAGACTCTCACAAACACCTGGTAACCCACTACATAGTATTTAAATTCCAAGATGGCAATTTGGGGGCTTTACTCATGAGAAAAAATTTGTTTTCTAAAGTATTAGAGTAAACAGTTTACTTTCCAAAATTCTGTCTTGAATACTCTTAATTTACATGTGGTAAAACAAGTCCAGAGATCCCCATGCCTTAACCAAAGTTACACTGCAAATCAGGAACAGAGCCAGGATTAGAACCTTTGATTCCTGGTTCCTAGGACAGTGGTTTTTCTACCATCCAGTTCCTTTTCTTCCCATGGTGTAAGCTGAATTTAGTGGGTTATTCAGTCCCTCAAGCTTTGCATTACTGATTAAAAGAAAGTAAATACCCATAAACTTAAGAGATTTTATTGAGGTGCTTGAATATGAAAGATATCAGGGAAAAACAACAAATGTCACTTTTCTGACCTAAGTTTAGATTTTCTGGTGTTTTAGTCCAATGTCAAAGATTCCATTTATCTTCCTCCAGAATTGCACAGTATAGCTCCCATCGGCTTTGGCAGTGGAGTACTATAATGTGAAGAATGTAGGCTCTGAAATCAGAGGGCTTAAATACCAGCTCCACCACTTACTGGTTATGTAACTAACCTTGGACAAGCCATGCCATCCCTCTTTCTGTTTACTTCTCTCTAAAATGGAGATATCTGGGGGCTCAGTCAGTTAAGTATCCCAAGTCTTGGTTCGGGTCAGGGTCATGATCTTGGGGTTATGGGGTTGAACCCGCATCAGGCTTTGCGCTCAGTGGGGAGTCTGCTTCTCTCCCTCTTCCCCTCTCCCTGCTCATGCGGTCTCTCTCTCTCTCTCTCTCTCTCTCACACACACACACATACACACACAAATTAAATGGAGATATTTTAAGACTAAAATAAAGGAGCTTAGCACATAATACATTCTAAAAGTTAATTCCCTTTTCCTTTGGAATCAGAAACCTGGAATTGTTGCAACTCACTTTGTACAGATTACCTTGAGCCTTCATTTTAAATGGGATTTGAGTGACTATCTTGCAGGATTATTTTAAGGGTTAAATGTGTACAAAACACTGATCACAGCATCTGATACTTGACTCTTACTACCTTGCTCTGGAGTATGTTTATGATTGGTAGCAGAAGACAGAATAATATGGTCCACCATTCTTCATCAACTATAGAGAAATTTTCTTTGATGGACTTGGAGTGAAGAAATTATTCACATTTCAGTCCCTATAATCATGTTTACTCATCTCTTCTAAGCATCCCTACTCTGTCAGAGATGGGACTTTTGCCTACTCTACCTCAGTCTTCAACATGGAACTGGAAGACATCAAGATTTCATAAGCCATCCTCACATCTGCGCAGTGCTAAACACAACAGTCCCTAGCAGTTCTCTCTCTATCAAGAGTCTAGAAACAGGCCTGAAAAAGATTACTTAAATCACCCAGGTAAGATACATTTTCTTTTATTCAGTGTGACTTAGAATAGTCACTGCTTATCCGTGATTACTTTCTCAGTGACTTTCCACTACCAGCTCTTTCTTCATTCCATGCCCAAATATGGTTACCTGAGAGTTGGCAAAACAAATCCTGGTCTGCCAAACAGCATAGTGAACAGAATTGATGGTCAGGTAAACTGATGTTGTTTGAAGCTTTTAGGAACAGGTACCAAACCTGACCAGGGAGAGTTTCACACTACAATTTTTCTAGCATAGTAGAGTATACAGATGGGGGCGGGGGGAGATGAGAGGAAGGAGACTCAAAGACAGTGAAGGCTGGAATTCGCTCCCACTATCCCTTGTTGTTTACTTGTTATTGAAGTATAACATACATATGTAAAATGTATGAATATCATAAGTGTACATATACCCCAATGAATTTTTATAAACCAACACCCATGTAACAATCAGCATGAAGCTCAAACAGAACGTAACCAGCTCCCCAGGTACCCCGCCTCATCTCCCTCCCAGTCATTACTCCTACTCCAAGGGAAGCCACTATCCTTTTTTTTTTTTTTTTTTAAGATTTACTTATTTTAGTGAGAGAGAGCAGGGTGAGGGAGAGAAGCAGGCTCCCTGATGAATGTGGAGCCCCACGCAGGGTTCAATCTCACATCCCTGAGATCGTGACCGGAGCCGAAATCAAGAGTCAGATGTTTAACCGACTGAGCAATACAGGCGCCCCCCCTAATTTTCTTTTATATCTTTTTAATTTATGTACAGTAAAATTCTCTATGCTGTTCAATTCTGTGAGTTTTGACCCATGTATATACAGCTCGTAATCACCCCCAAAACTTCTAGTCCGTACCTACTCCTACCCCCAAACTCTGATAACCACTGATAATTTCTCAGTGCCTATAGTTTTGCCTTTCCCAGAATGTCCTATAAATGGAACCGTACCCTGTAAATAATTTTGGGTGTGGCTTCTTGGACTTAGCAAAATGCATCTGAGGTTCAGCCATGTTGCTGCAGGAATCAAGTTTGTTATTTTCATTGCTAAGTAGTAGTCCATTTTATGGATGTATAATTCATTTATCTATCCCTTCACTGAAGGACTTTTGGATTGTTTTCAGTCTTTTCCTCTACATTTTTGTGCTTCTTTGCAACTTTAGGTCTGCAGCAGCAAGGATCAGAACCAGAAATGGGTTTCTGATCTGACAGCTGTGACAGGCCCTCCCCCACTCTACCTCCCTGTCTACTGTGAGCATCCATACATTTAGGCGGTTGTACAGGAGCTTATCCTAAAACAAACTTTAAATGCAGAATAATATATCCCAAGAGCCTGTTGACAGAACAATATTATGTCTAAAGTAGGAGAGTACGAGAGTAAGCAATTTCAAATTTTTAGAATTTCAAATTCCCAGGAATAATACTCAGATGGTCCAAAAGCTGGATGTGCCAGTGACCCGTACCAGATTCTCATTGCTAGTGTCTGAAGGGAAATAAATGTAGTCTAGTTAGGATAGTAGTAAATGAGAAGAATATATAGTCTGAGCAACCAATGAGAACATTTGTTAGAGGTGAGATTAATAGCCTTACGATTTAGAAAACAGTCCATGAAGACAGTCCTAATCTTTCAAGAAAATCTAGTTTGTTGAACACCAAAGGATTGTAGCTTGTTTTTTTAAATTAATGACTACTAATTTCCTTTAGCTGGTAACTTCTCTGTATCTTAAACATTACTTACATTCTATGATTAACAGAAATCTAATTCCAAAACAGTATATTTAAGGAATCCTTGAACCAGAGCTGCCCATCCCCTTCACTGATGGCATGCAGCTAGCACAACGGGCCTTGTCCGTGTTTTCCATTCAGATCGTAATATGACTTGATTTCTCTGGTGTGTTTTCAAAAATGACAACAATAACAACATTAGGTCATTCCTCTTAATTGGCGCTAAACTGAACCTTAGAACTACTGGTGTTACCCAAAATAGGAATAAACTATTCAAATTGAGCATATATTCATCCCTGTTTCTGCAAATCAACTGTTAATGACCAATATCATTTGGACAATTCTTACCTACAGTAAAATGATTTTTTTTAAATTGTGTAGAAGTCTGTGCACAAAACAATTAGCATGTGAAACAAGACATGGTGAATCCTCTGATGGAAGAAAAGATTAGAACAAGTGATGTAATCTTTCTTTAGGATGTCTAAAATCAGGTTCATTCACCTCACAGATGGGAGGGCTAAAGACAAGATGAAAGTCCCATATGTTTCACACTATGAATTTCTACGAAAAGATTTTCTAAATCTTGTGACAGTCATTTGATCAAAAATATCTACTTCCCTAGTGGTATTTAAGACTAGAAAAGATATGTCTTAATAATAGATCCCTCGGGGCGTCTGCCTTCCACTCAGGTCATGATCCCAGGGTCCTGGGATCGAGCCCCGCATCGGGCTCCCTGCTCCGCAGGAAGCCTGCTTCTCCCTCTCCCACTCCCCCTGCTTGTGTTCCTGCTCTGGCTGTCTCTGTCTCAAATAAATAAATAAAATCTTTAAAAAATAATAATAGATCCCTTTCTTTCTGAAAGTTCAGTGCTTGCTTCAGATCTAGTTTAGCTGACGTTCCTTACTTACTCTTACTAGGAAAAAACTTTACTAACCTTTTAACTATTTTTCTACCAGTAGCTAATAATGATTGTACTTAATAGAATATTCTCTCCATCACCCACATTTTAACCTTAATGCTTCTTGACATGTCTCTTCCCCAAATATTCAGTCACCAAATACTGTTGATTATTCCTTAATGTCATATGTTTCTTGCTATTATTTCCACTGTCATCACTCTAATCCTTAACCCGCCCTCAACCCCAAGCCTTGATTACTGAGGTGGCGTCTTAATTCATCTCTCAGCCTCTAATTTGCCCCCTTGCTGACCCAGCCATCACCAGATGACTTTTCCTAAAATGCAACTTGGATTGTGTTTCTCTTCAGTGACCTTCATGGATCCTAAATCCAAACCAATTAACTTACCCTGTCTAGTATAGTTCTGGAACATAGTATGAGGTCAGTCAGTCATCCCCTGCCACCTACCTCGCCAGCCATACCTCATCAGTTCTTGTCTGTGGCTGTTGGTCATGCAAAGCCCTACCTTTCTTCAAGGCCCACCCTAAGTCCCTCAGAAGACTCCCTAGTTACAGCCCATGGAAACTGAACGCCGGCAGTATATACTGAGTATCCACTTAACACTGAGCATGTTCTCCCTGTTCTGCTTTTACCTCCTTAGGTACTTGGTTTGTCTCAGATTGGGTGGCCTTCTCCTTGTGTTCGTCTGCCCCAGTAAGGTACCCATGGCAGGTGATTGGAGTGCACAGCCTGCGGGCCTCTTGTACAACAACAGTCTTCACTGCCTTGGCTTTTCATGACCTGAAAACATCATTGTGTAAAGTGTTAGCAGCCACTTCATTTGCAAATCGGTACAGTTGGGAGGGAAGAGTGGATGGGAGTAGATAAAACAGTCTGACTACAGATCTCTAAATCAGCCAAATTTTTTATTTAATTATAGTCCTTTCCTTTCTGGTCCCTGGTATAGTGTTCACCACCGCTAATATTCTCTGTGCATACCAGTCCTTCCAAGTGTTCCCCAAATAAAAATTATTTGGGCTTGTTCTTAATTAGTCAAAGACATCACAGCTCATAAAAATAGAAAAATATAAACCATGGTTTGTTGAGATGAAAAAATATGAATTTTTCTAAGATTTTGGGTAAAAGAATTGTGCCTCCATATTTTGCTGGCCCATTAGCTCACAACTGTCAACACAGGTTCTCCACCCCCTGCATCAAAGGCCCCCTCTTCTTTCTGAGTCCCCAGAGACTATCTTTAATGTGTTCCATCCCATAGCATCTGCTACTGTTCCTCAGTTCCCTGGCAAGCAATCTCCATGTTGTGGGGGGGCACCCTGAATCCTTGGGGAGCCAGAGCTGTGTCTTTGGCAGAGTGGAGAAGAGCTCTTTGTATTTCATATAATGGAATAGAGTCGGGGTGGGGGGGAATGGTCCCAGAACAGTGTTGTTTAGGTCCCAACATCTCATAGAAGTCTTAGTGAAACTAGTTCTTGTTTCTAGAAGGAAACTCAAAGGCACTCTTCCTCTCCTCAGTATGAGTCCAGAATAGGGACCAAACTCTCCTCAGTGCTTCTGCTCCTCTATACGACTTGTTTCTAGGTTAAATTACTGGTCGTCATTGTCTCATTGCGCTGATACACCCAGGGATGTCCATACCTCAGAAATGGCAGGATCCAGGCTCAAGCCAAATCAAGAGTTCCCCATTACATATAGATCTCTATGTGTGTAATGACTATGGCCAAAGCTATGTCCATGCTAAGGCCAAGCAAATGAGTCAGACATAGAAGCCTCTGGAGCCCAGAGACAGCAAGTTCACCGATGAGTCACAGGGGAATGACTCCCTAGAGATAGGGAAAGGACCTCAATTGCAAAATTGCTCACCCAAGCTCTTAGGTTGTAGCTGTCTGACACCTTATCAGTGTCACCTGGAGTTTTGCTAGAGAAATAACTTCATGAACACAAATCTTGCCAGTACCTTCTGGTTGCTCCTGAAGTGTGACAAAATGAGCCTTTTCATCCTCGTGGTCAAGAGGGTGAGACTTACTAAGGATGCTTCTATTTATTTCATCCTCTTCGGACAGGCCATAGCCCCTCTGCCAGGGCCACCTGCTAGTCTGTTTGTGTGAATCAGAAAGAGGTGCCCCCTCCTGATGGATCCAGCTCAGAATGGAAAAACAGCTTCCACACATGTCCCGCTCCGATTCTCCAGAGCAGACTTCAGAGCCATCATGACCTACCTTTTACATATGGATAAACTGAAACTCAGAGAAAGGAGAACGAACCTGCCCAAGGCCACACAGTGGACCAGTGATAACGAAAGAATAGAGCTCGGATCTCTTGAAGTCCAGCCCGTGGAATTGCCACGGATCATCTCAGGGTGTGATAAGCAGCAGCGTCCTGGCCTGTTCCAAGAAGCCGGGCCTCCCTTCCCCACAGAGCAGAGCAGGCTCGAGAACTGACAGATTCAGACGCAGGGACACCTTCTCTCGCACTCAGTGTTTTTATTACATTTGTCCTCTACCCAAGGCAGGGAGGCTCTCATTCCCGGGTACTTGTGAGAGGGCGAGGACAAAAAATAAGGGCACAAAGAGAAGCAGAGAAGTCAGGATTTCAGCAATCCACTCCCCACATCCCCAGCACACATGGAGAGCTGCACTTCTGGTCTACCTAGAAGGGTGCTTCTCAGACTGTGCTGGGCACCAGAAGCAGAAGCATACATTGCTGGCCCTACCTCCAGAGCTTTGATTTAGCGGGTCAGAGGTGGGCCTGAGAATGTGCATATCTAACACGTTCCCATGCTGTGGGGTCCGGGGACACACTCTGAGACCCCAAGGCCTAGAAAAATAGACAACCCACCCTTTTCTCCCTCACCTTCTTCATTCTCTCTCCTTTCATGTCCCTCTCTGTCCTTTTCTGTTTCTTCCTCCTCCCTCTTTTTGGTCTTCTTCCCATCTTTCAAAACATGATGGAATGAGCCAAGCTGCCAGGGGTCCCAGTTCTAGTTCCAGCTCTGTCACTGACTAAATGTGTGAACATAGGGTGAAGTCACTTCCCCAGCATAGGCCCAAGGAGAGGCACCCCCACTCCCACCCTCCCAGCTCCTCCCCAGCCAGGACCACATCTACCCGGGCTCATCCCTGTATCCCCACTTTGTGCAGTATGTACTTGCAGAGAGGCTGATGAATGAATTTGCGGGGCCTTTCAGCCTCCTTGCAGTTCAGGGGATTCTGACTTCTTCCTTCCAAATCTGAGCTTTTCCCTCTTCAACGGCACATATTGAGGATCTTTCTAGAACAAGGAGAGGGCCAATAGTTGAGGGGAGAGAGCCCTAGAACAGCCTGTGAGCTGGGGTAATCAGACCC
The DNA here is from genome assembly GCF_029215605.1 of Mirounga angustirostris. Taxonomy (NCBI): domain Eukaryota; kingdom Metazoa; phylum Chordata; class Mammalia; order Carnivora; family Phocidae; genus Mirounga; species Mirounga angustirostris. Next base: position 71,031,195 of record NW_026991709.1, on the reverse strand, counting down.
CAGACAACAGGTACCTGACATTCAGGGACAGATAAGTGGGTGTGCCCAGAGGCTAGGAGCACCTGGGACCCTGAGAGCCGGCGGCGGCCGAGGTTCCAGCAGGGGGCGCCAGAGAGAGGGCCAAGACCAGCGTGGTCAGCCCAGGTGTCCAGCCTGGGCTGGGCGGCGGGGCCCCAGGGGCGTGGACGCCGCCGAGGCACGCCCCGGGCGCACTTAAGGAGCTGCAGGCCAGTGCCGGGGAGGAAGGACGGGGGAGGCCTCGGCTGCTGCTGACCCAGGCGGACCCAGCCTGGCCCCCGCTAGCTCTAGACCGCGCCATGAGGGGCCCGAACGTGGCTCTGTGGCTCTTCCTCGCTCTGCGCACAGGTGAGGCCCGGCCGCCTGGCCTTGGGAGCAGGAGCTGGGGCGGGGGCCCTGCAGTTGTCTCAGCCCCCGAGCAAGGTCCCAGGCCGCTGGGAAGTGTGTCCTGAATCCGTATCTCCCTGGAAAGGGGGGAGGCCTGGAAAGGCGGAAAGCACCGCTCAGTGCGACGGGGGCGGGGGGGGACGACACTGACCCCAGCTAACTGGGACGTCCGGAGGGCTTCTTGGAGGAAACAGCATTGAACTGGGCCTTGGAAAAGCCGGCCTTCTGACCAGCCAAGGAGAGGAGCAGTCGGAGGCGTGGAGGGGAGAGCCTTAGGGGGGCAGGAGGAGAGCTGGGAGGGTGAACGCTCTTGATAGGCGCGGAAGCTCCAGGAGGGTTTGGGGGCCAGAGCGCCTCTGCTTCTCCTGAGCCCCCGCGGGAGAAGATTCTAAGGGACTGGGAGGGGCGCGAGATGCGACCGGGAGCCGGCCCCAGGGCGCACTGCAAAGGAGGAGGAAGGGGCGCTGCCCTGTCTCCCCGTGTCTGCACCGCCGCCCCCAAGGGAGCCCGGGCCCAGCACACTGAGGGGTGAGGCGGGGCCTGGGGGAGCTGCGGGCAGGGTCCCGCGGACAAGGGTGGCCTCGCCGCTCTGACCTCACTAATACACTGGACCCGCCACCCCGGCCCCAACTCTGCACCTGCCAGGCCTACCAAGGTGCAGGCCTGGGGCTCTGGAGAGCAGGCAGTCTGGGGCGGCAGTTTCACATTCCAGGGTGCTGCCCGGAGTTGGGTGGCAAAAGGAAGGCTGTGGAGGAACCTGCAGTCTTGACCCTTGGTGTGGGGATGGGAAGGACAGGCTGCCACAAGAGGATGACCTAGTCGCTGGGGGCCAGGAACTGGACCCAAAGCTGGGCGGCAGGAGTGGGGGATGGAGGAACTTCGGGTCTGCAAAGGCATCAACCACAAGGAAGTCTGGCACCACTTCTGCTGGGCCCCCAGGCTGGGAGCTCTCCAGGACTCTGACCTGGTCAGGTGCGGGGACCCAGTAGGGTCCCCACCAGGAGAAGGGGCCTAAGCAAAAGGCCACCAAGGCCCCGTGCATCCTGGCTCTCTACCTAGGTTTACTTCAGCACAGAAGGTGGATTTTCTCATCTGTGCTCTCAGATGACAAAGCAAGCTCAGAGAGGTCAAATAAGTTGCCTGAAGTCACCAGCTCCTTCTCCAGGAGCAGAAACTTGAACTCAACCTGCTGATTCCTCAGCTTCCCCTTGGCAGGGGTGGGTGACCCTGAGGGTGGGTTTGCAGTGAGCATCATCACAGATGCTCCAAGGGGGTGCAAGACTCCTCAAGGGCAGCCACGACTTCCCAGTTCATGAGGAGGGCTCAGGGACCCTGAGTGAGAGAACCTATCATCCTCTGGCTGGAGGACACAGAGGCCCAAAGACGGACAGGGACTGGCCTAGTCCCAGAACCAGACAGGACTCCCCAGCCAGTGCTCTTTCCACCCGGCAGGCTGCTCTCCAGGCCAGTGAGCAAGGTTGGGGCTAGCTGAGCGCTCCCCTAGGAGACCCCCCTGCTCCCCGGCCTTGGCCTCTGTAAAGGGCCAGGCTCTGAGCTGCCCCATCTGCCCCAAGTGCGGCGATATGCATGGCCCCACACACAGCTTTGCCAGTGAGCCCAGCTCCTTTCCGGTCTGTGACCCGTCTCTTTGCCTCAGTCCCTCCCAGTGGGTGGGACCGACTATGCATGTTGTTGGGGTCACACAACCCTGGGGGGGGGATCGGAGCGGGGGGCAGGGGCTGGGGAGGCTAGGGGCGCTGGGCCTCACTGTCCCCGCCCCCAGCGCTCAGCAGGATGGAGGTGCGGTGGTGCACCACCTCAGACCCAGAGCAGCAGAAATGCAGTGACATGAGCAGAGCCTTCCAGGAAGCCGGTATCCAGCCGCCCATCCTGTGTATCCAGGGCACCTCCACTGACCACTGCATCCAGCTCATCGAGGTGAGTCCCCCTCCGCCCCCGCCCCGCCACTGCCACCTGCCAGACAGGAGGGCTCTGACTCAGGAGGGGCTGCACAACAGCGTCATTCACGGAGGAGGGCGCTGACTTGCCCTGCCAGGGCCAGGCCGAGGCTCTCCTGAGTTTCCCAGGCAACAGGGGCCAGCTTGCTTCCTGCCAGGGCGCAGGCCAGGGAGGCCGCAGGGGGGGCCCCGGCTCAGATGGGCCCCAGTGGGGAAAGGCTTCGAAGAGGCAGAGGTTTCCTTCCCCAAGGCCCCTGCTAGAGTAGGGACACGCCCCACCCCGCCCAGGGGAGCCCGGGCAGCTGAGCCCGCGATGGCGGTTTTCCAGAATGGGGCTTGTGCAGTTTCTCAGGAAGGAGGAAAAGGGGCCGGCCGTCCTGGGTGGGTGACTGCGGGCAGCAGAGCTGCTCAACTAGCCCTGATGCTCCTCAGAGCTGGGACTTCAGTGGCAAGACAGTGTGTGGACGGAAGCACCAGGGGACCTGGGTTTGCATTTCAACTTGGCCCTTGATTTCTCCCCAGACCTAAGCCAAGTCCCACATGGGCTGCGGGCTTAGGTCAGGCTCCATGGCGAGGAAAGCAATTATATTGAACTAGAATTTTATCATGCACCTCAGGACACTGTGTTCGAAAATACAATTGGCACCATAGGCCATTTGTGTTTGAAAATAAAAAGGGAAAAAATGAAGAGGGCATTTATGGGACTCAGTCTGCCTCCTAGAAAACCTGAGAAACAGGTTAACAGTGGAGTCAGGGCGCTGAGAAATAGGGAAATGAGGGAGATTCCCTTTTTACTACGTACCATTTTGTACGGTCTATTTTTTTTTTTTTTTTTTTTTTTTTTTACTATGGAAAGCCATTAGAAGCCCTAGAAAATCATTTTTAAATAACATAATTAGAAAACAAGGCAAGCCCTTGGCCTAGGAGAGCGGTCACCTAGGACCTGGTAAAGGGTAAGCCCTCTAGGCCCTGGTGGTACAAGACCAAGCCAGGGCAGGGTTCCCGGGCCAGACAAAGAGGACCAGTATGGACCTCCGTGGCTTTTCAAGGGGCCCTAGGCAGGCTAATGGATGCCCCTGAGCTCCTGGCTGAATGGGCCGAGGTGGCCGGGCTGCGCTGACCCACATGTTCCCAGCAGGCCCGGGAGGCTGATGCCATCACCCTGGATGGAGGAGCCATTTATGAGGCAGGGAAGGAGCACGGCCTGAATCCCGTGGTGGGCGAAGTATATGATCAAGGTCAGAGGGCTGAGCGGGTTGGAGGGGTGGGAGGACCAGAGGATGACACTCTGCAGTGTGTCCTCGCCGGGCCTGGCCCAACCCTATAGCCCTCAAGCTGGTCAGGAGCCCTGACCAGACAAACCTACAGAGACCCCCGCGCCTAAGTCTCTCTTGACACCCCCCTCAGAGCAGGGGTGCCAGAGACACAGAGGGCTGACCGGAGTCTGTTCTTGTGGGGAGCCCATCACCCCTGTAACTTACCCACAAGCTCTTACTGAGGGACTGCCCCAGGTCTGCCATAGAGTTGGGCGTAAGTTCAGCGGCCCTCTGTCAGAAGCAGCATGGAGGAGGAATAGGGCCGGGCCAGAGCGGTTGACTAGAACCTGCAGAGCCCAGCAAAGCCAGAACACATCCCAGTTCTACCCCTTCCGGTGATCCTCTGTGACCCTGAACAACCTTCCTTCCCTGACTGTAAAATGGGGATAGTGAGCCCCGTCCTGTCACACAGATTAGATGAGTCAGCAGATGCACACCTGACACGTGGTGTGTGCTTAGAAATGTGAGTTCCTTTGCCCCAGTCCCTGCACCTCACACCAGACATGCCTCTAACCCAGCCGGCCCTTTGGGGCTCCCCCACCACCTCTACTCGTCCAGAGGGCTAGCCCCCGTCACAGCCCAGCTCAGCTGTCACCCCCAAGAGCTCCCCTGACCCCTCCCACCCCTGAAAGGGCTTCTCTTTCCTGCTTTCCCGGAGCTCTGAGTCACGCTGTTAAGATCCTGTCCTCTTCTGTCTTGCTGTCCGTCCTCACCACAGTGAGTCCCTTGAGGGGGGCCTGGTCCTCATCCCTGTAAAGCCCCAGGTATCTGGTACCCAGCACAGGGCCTCACTTGGCTTCTTGGTGAACTGATGACCGTCCGATGGCACAGGACAGAGCCTAACCCTGCAACCCAGCCGGCCTTCCCACGCAAAGGCCAGAAACTGCCCTACCTCACTGGCCCTCTGGAATTCAGCACACTGACTGAGCACCTGCCGCAGGCCAGTCTTGAGCACAGAGTTGTAAGCAAAAGAGAGCCAGTTCCTGCCCTCGGAGAGCAGGAGTCAGATGAACCAATAAACCAATAAACACAAAGAAATGTAGCCACCAATGTGGTAGGTGCCGTGGAGGAAGGAAAGGCCGCAGGAAGAAAAGAAGGAATGTGGGGGGACCTAGAAATAGAGCAGACTGGAAGGCTTCGCCGAGGCGACGTTTAAGCTGAACCCCGACAAGCGTCCCAGGTGGGACAGAATTTGGTATGTTTAAGGAACCAGAAAGAAAGGGCACGGTGGGTAAATCAGAGGGTGGGACCAGGCCAGGCTGCTTAGGTTGGCAGGGGCTAGCTCAGCTGTGCAAGAAATGACACTGGCTTTGTTTTCTAGAACTCAGCTTCATTCTGACCGTGGGCATCCCACCACTACAGGGCAGTCGGGGGGGGGGGGGGTGAATGTGGGGGCGGGTAGGGGGATGTGATGCCCTCTCGTCATCAGTCCCCATAGGTAAGTCATCCCTGTCTTGTCTTAATGGCCCCCATGGGCCACATTTGGCCCAGGGGAATCTTTTGCAAGGCTGCCCACCCACATATATCCCATTCACGTTTTTGAGTGATTTGGGGCCCTGCTAGTTTCATATATTCTCTCTCTCCCCCTCTCCTCCTCTCCCTCCCCTCCCTCCCTCCCTCCTTCCTACCTTCTCAGCACCTAATCTGGGTGAAGATCCTGCGGGCTCCACCCGCTCCTCCCACCACTCTTCTTCCCGTAACCATGATACCATCCCCTCAGTCCCTCTCCGTTCCCCCAGAGGGCCGGGATTTTGGAGAACACAAGACTTGCAGGCTATTTCTGCTTTCAGTGTAGCTACAGAGCCCCCCTGACATGCACAAATGTAGACTCAGCTAAGTGTCAGCTGACGTGGGAAGGAGAAGGGAGAAAGGAGCCTCTCGGGCTGACAGCTACTATGTGAGACTGGAGGAGGCCGGAGTCTCCTGCTAAGACGTGTGGATTGTACCCACTTGCTCTCTCGGCAACTAGGAAGCCCATGCACACAGGCACGTGTACATCCGTACACACATGTATGTGCGCGCGCGTGCCCAGGTGCCTGTGTGCACACACACACACCCCCGTCTCCCACAGCCTTCCCAGGCAGGGTTCTGGCCTCTCTCATGGCTTCTCCCCTGCCGCCCTCACTCCTCTCCTGTCCCTCCTCCTAGAGGTCGGTACCTCCTATTATGCTGTCGCCGTGGTCAAGAGGGGCTCCCACGTGACCATCAACACCCTGAAGGGTGTGAAGTCCTGTCACACGGGCATCAACAGGACGGTGGGCTGGAACGTGCCGGTGGGCTACCTGGTGGAGAGCGGCCGTCTGTCCGTGATGGGCTGCGACGTGCTCAAGGGTAAGGGCTTCGGGCCTGGCAGGGGCTTCTCCGGCAGGCGCGCTGGGTCTCCTTTCTCGCCACTGCCCTGACTTCCCCCGACGGGTAACCTCCCTCGGGCTCACCTTGAGCCTCCTATAATTAAGGAAAAGCACCATCGCGTCTCCTCCAGGGCCTCCCTGGCCCCTGGATGGTGGTATCACCCCTTCCTCGTTAGTGCTGGCCGGCCTGGTGCTGCTACCATTTAAGTTCTGGTGGAGTGGCCCCTCCGGGGCACTTGACACATGACCCTCGCTCATTCCTGCCGGTCCCCCAGGACACAGCCAAGCACAAGGCCCACCCACGGTTGGGAGGCAGTGATGCCCAGGGAGCAGCTCTCCCCTGCCGTAGACCTGTGCAGGTCCCTATTTCCAGAAACGTGTCCTCAGCTGGACAGATGAGAAACTGTTTTTTCAGGACCCCGAACAAGCTGCCGGCTTGCACCCAGAAAGCTCACAAGTGGGTAGAGACCTACGGCTCCCAGGTTGATTGATTTATAGTGAAAAGAGGGCAGTGCTGCAAATAGAATGTTCTCCCGTGGAAGGGAGTTGAGAGTGATCCAAGAGGGGTTGTTGAGAATAAAACACGCCGGGAGAGTGAGGTGAAGCCCTGTGCACCCGGCTGGAGCCCCCAGCCCTCATTCTGGTGGCCAGGGCACAAGTCCTGCTTCTCATGCTTTGGGCTTCTCTTCCCTGGCCACCCCGCTCTGACAGTCTGTCCATAGTGGGCTCCGTACCGTGATGTGGCCCCTGGCCTACGACAGCCACATTCGTAAACCGCCCTCTGGGGATCACACACACAGCCCCAACAGTTTGTCAGTGAGAGTGCCGCCTCCCGGGTTGTCCCCCAGGTGACCAGTACTTCTGGGGCTGGGGGCCAGTGGGAGAGCCCGCGGGAGAGCATAATGATGGTCTTTGAAAGCCCGGTCTTCACTGTCAGAGGGCTGTACATTTCAGCCCTGGCTCAGCACGTCTGCCTTCAAGTACGCGGCTCTGCCTCGTTGACCTTCAGTTCCCCATCTGCAAAATAGGACAATGAAGAGTACAAGGCTGTGGTGTTGGAAGGGCTGAGAGAGTTCACAGGACATCTCCACACGGTGCCTAGCACAGCGTATATCCTCAGTGCGCAGGGCTGTTGTTACAAGCTCAACTTCCATACCTCTCGGGGGCACCTTGCTGTTGCGTATGGACACGTGCACGCACATACATACAAACCTCTATGTGCACGCACATGGTGCACGAGCCCATACAGCGCACACATGCACGCATACACACCCACACACTGCCCCCTACAACCGCAGCTACCACGTAAACCAGCACGACCCACGGGAGCTTGGAAGCCAGGTCGTCTCAGATGGTGGCCAGATACAAGTGGTCTAACCGTTAGTCGGCACATTTATTAAATTTCTACTCCCCTGGGAGGATGCAAAAAGAAGACCAGGAAAGGCAGCCCACTCTGGAAGAGCTTGATCTAGCTGGCTGATGCGCCAGCATCCTGCTCACCCTACGTGGCACTAAGGTGACCTTAGCACAGGATAAATATTTGCCAACAGGGTGGACGCTGGGCCACGGTGCTCGCAGGGGCCCCAGAACCATGCAGATCCCGACCACTTTACCAATAAGGCCTTCCTCCCCGTTCCCCTGCCCTCCCTGTGCTTTGAAAAGTGTTGTCTATGAAATTATGGCATTACGTAATAATTTCTTTCCTTCCCCACTTTCATTGATTACATATAACTGATTCGAAGTGAAACCCACGATGAGAACAGAATGTATTTGATGGTTGTCCTATGTGGTTGTTTGGGGATAAATGTTTTCGTCCCTTGAGCCATTTTAAAATAACAACGTCATGGGCGCCTGGGTGGCTCAGTTGGTTAACCATCTGCCTTCGGCTCAGGTCATGATCCTGGAGTCCCGGGATCGAGTCCCACATCGGGCTCCCTGCTCGGCAGGGAGTCTGCTTCTCCCTCTGACCCTCCTCCCTCTCATGCTCTCTGTCTCTCATTCTCTCTCTCTCAAATAAATAAATAAATCTTTAAAAAAATAAAATAAAATAACAATGTCACTCCCAACGCCCAAGGCTGCTTTTGTGGCCCCAGTTTGGGAATCACTGACCCGGGCCAGTGCCTCCGTTTTGCTCAGACTGGAGCTTGGAGGGTCCCGCGCGTCCATGGGGGGGCCCCGGCCCCACTGCAGCCTGAGGTGGGGGAGCCCTGCCTGGGGGGACTGGTGTGTGGCTGACTGACCGCCCTCTCCCTCCTCCTTCCTGCAGCTGTCAGCGACTATTTCGGGGGCAGCTGCGTCCCCGGGGCAGGAGAGACCGGCTACTCCGAGTCCCTCTGTCGCCTGTGCAGGGGCGATGCTGCTGGGGAGGGCGTGTGTGACAAGAGTCCCCTGGAGAGATACTACGACTACAGCGGGGCCTTCCGGTGAGGGGGGGGCGGGGGCGGGGGGAGCGGAGTCGGGGACCTTGAGGCCACAGCGCGGGTGGAGAACCGCAGGGCCCTGAGCGGGCCGAGGGGAGTGGCATGTTGGCTGCAGCTCATCAAAGCGCCCTTTATATAGTTCAGGTACCAGGTTAGTTTAAAAACGTCCAACTGGAATATGCCAGACTTGGGTTTGCTCACAAAGTCAACATGTTTAGTGTATTTAGAGGGATGAGGGCTTAGAGAGGAGAAAATGGCAAAAACAGCCGGGTGGGACCCGGGTAAATACAGTTTGGCACAGAGAGGAAACAGTCCTCAGTCCTCCAAACCAGACACTTTGGCCCACCCCACTCTCGTGGTGTTCCCCCAGTCCAGGCCTTGCTTCTCTGCTGCCTGTGGGGACCCAGGCAGCCTTTGCCCAGTAGGCCCTGGTCCGCCGCCCTCATGGGGCGGTGACCTATAAAGGATCCATGGAAGTCCTGGTCCCTTCCACTCAGGGGTGTTTGGTGTGGCATGAGCAAGTCTTGTCTGATCCCCTGCTTCGGGGCAGACGCATCTTCAAAACACCCCAAGCATTGCCCTGTGAGCACCTGCTCCCTTAGGCCCCCAGCTCGGCTGTACAAGACCTGGACTGCCCATAAAGGGTCTCTCGCCGTGAGAGCTTTCTCATCCCCACTGGACAGGTGAGAGAGAGGGCTGCACAGCTTGGCAAAGCCGCACAGGAAACAAACCAGGGAGCTGGACCCTGGGACGGCCCGACCGTGAAATCTGGGCCCACCAGGATGGAGCCCTACAACCCAGAACAGCCCTCCAGAGGGCAGAGGAGCTCGACCCCGCCCAGGCTCACTGGTTTCTCCCCGCAGGTGCCTGGCAGAAGGGGCAGGGGCCGTAGCCTTTGTGAAGCACAGCACGGTGCTGGAGAACACGGACGGTGAGTGGGGGCGGCCAGCCCCAGGAGCAGGGCCGCGGGCCCTGTAACTGTGCCTGAAAGGGTGGGTCTTCTGACAGGGGTTCCAACTGTTCCGTGGGGCGAGGGGGGCTGGGGGACACAGCTGCCCGACTCTGGTTTGTGTCTGGCATTGGCTTCCCCTTCAAGATTGGGTTCTGATTGTGCAGAACATTTGCAAGTCTCTGCATGAACGCTCACCTACCCCTCCTTCTCCTGTTATCTGGAGAAGCCATTCTGGATCCCTGAAGGAGGTCTTAGGAAATTGGTAGTGTTGTGTGTAGATCCATTATATCATTGTCATTTAATTTTTTTTTTTATTTTGCAATAACTGAGCTTCAGAAAAGTTGCAAGAATAATTCAAAGAACTCCCTTTTTTTTTTTCAAAGATTTATGTATTTATTTTGGAGAGAGAGTTGCGGGGAGAGGCAGAGAGAATCTCAAGCAGACTCCCTGCTGAGCCTGGAGCTCCACTCAAGGCTCCATCTCTCGACCCTGAGATCATGACCTGAACAGAAATCAAGAGTCGGATGCTTGACCGACTGAGCCACCCAGGCGCCCCACCCCCATTTATTTTTTTAACCCAGATTCCAATTTTTAGCATTTGCCACATTGGATTTATTATTCTTTCTATACTTGTATGTATTCTTTCTTTGAGCGTACATTTGCCTGCATCACACACTTTAATATTTTAGTGTGTATCTCCTAAAAACAAGGAGATGTGGACCTAGCCACAGTACAGTTATCAAATTCAGGAATTGTAACATTGACACAATACTATTATCTAATCTACAGCACATATTCCAGATTCACTAATTGTCCCAATTCTATCCTTTGTAGCAATTTTTTCCAGGCTCAGGACCTAATCTGTGTTCATACTCGGTATTTAGTTGTTAGGTCTCTTTAGTTTCCTCTCACTTCTGAGCAGTTTCTCAATCTTTCCTTGTTTTTGTGGCATCAGGCCAGTTATTTTATAGAACATCCCCTAATTTGGACTTGCGTAAGGATCGTTTATTTCTTTAAACTGAGGTATAATTTACGTGCAGCAAATGCACTTTTTCTGAACCACAGTTCTGTGAGTTTCGCCAAAAACACAGTTGTATAACCACCACCATCACAATCAAGATAGTGATTGTGACTGACCTTTCACCCCCCAAGTTCCTTGATACCCCCTTTGGGCATTCACCAATCACTTTTGTCTCTATAGTTTTGCCTGTTCAATAATGATCATTGTCTTTTTTTATCATAATCTTTTTTTATCATAAACTTTACCTTTAAAAGCAGAAGGTCCATCATGTGGTCTGACATTCAAGAAAGGCAAACAATATGAACCAGATTTGAAAAAGAGAAAAAAATGATTTGAAAAAGGAGGAAGCACATAGGGTTATCTCCGGAGCAAGATGATCTTACAAAAATGGGCAGCCAGGACTTGGGCCTCAAGATCAAGCAGAGGAAAATATTAAAGGTGGAGAAAGAATAGGGATGTATTGGGTTAAAATGGGCTGTTTTATTTATTTATTTTAAGAGAGGGAGAGGAGGGGGGTAGGCAGAGGGAGAGGGAGAGAAAGAATCTCAAGCAGACTCCCACTGAGCGCAGAGCCCAACACAGGGCTCAATCCCATGCCCCCGAGATCATGACCTGAGCTGAAATCAAGAGTCGGATGCTTAACCAACTGAGCTACCTGGCTGCCCCTAAAATTGGCTCTTTTAAAATATTGATGGTAGGGATGCCTGGGTGGCTTAGTTGGTTAAGCGTCCGACTCTTGATTTCAGCTCAGGTCATGATCCCAGAGACCCGGGATTGAGTCCCGCATTGGGCTCCTTCCTCAGCGGGGAGCCTGCGTCTCCCTCTTCTCCTCCCCCTGCTTGTGCTCTCTCTCTCTCTTTCTCTCCCTCTCTGACAAATAAATAAAAATCTTTTTTAAAAATTAATTAATTAATTCAAATAAAATGTTGATGGTAATCTAAGGAAGTCTAAGGACGTAATTTTTTAAAGACGATCTTCATGCAAAAGTTTGGTAAGAGCAATAACGGGAATTGACATAAGTGTCTAAAGTAGTGAGGAGGCTCCAGTTGAAATACCTAACTGGTGCATTTGTGTCACGGGGTAGGCCAGATGATCCCCCAGAGCTCTACACAAGGGCTTTGCAGCAGCTGAAAAGTAGAGAGCTGGGGAGGGAGGTGAGAATATGGCACAGGGTGATTATTGAGAGTGCTATAAACGACCACGCAGTCATTAAACATGACCTTCGTGGAGGTTTCCAAACTATGACTCTCAGTTTTTGGGTTTTGTTTTGAAATAGCTTTGGAGTGAAGAGTTTTCAGGACCCCACAAATTATTTTTACCCCTCCTATTTCCTAGCAGAGTCTTATCCTCCTCATTTGAAAAATTTAAAAGTCATAAAAATATTGTTATATAAGACCATCTGTTGAGTTACAATTTTAAAATTTGTCTTCTTAATATTCCAATCTGGTGTCGATATTCACTCAAATAAATCTGGCTTTCTATTATAAATGAGTTTTATGGAAAATTTCCAAAAGGGTGGGGGAAAATACTTTAAAATGACAAGTGAAAAAAAAAAAGTATGATGTGAATGGCTCCTGGCTGGCTCAGTCAGTGGAGTGTGCGACTCTTGATCTTGGGGTCATGAGTTCAAGCCCCACATCGTGTGTAGAGATTACTTAAATAAAGAATTTTTTTTAAAAAAAGTAGTGGAGCACTTGGGTAGCTCAGTCAGTTGAGCGTCCGACTCGTGATTTTGGCTCAGATATGATCTCATGGGTCGTGAGATAGAGCCCTGTATCGGGCTCCATGCTCAGCGGGGAGTCTGCTTGGGATTCTTTCTCTCTCCCTTTGCCCTTCCCCCTTCTCTCTCTCTCTCTCTCAAGTAAATAAATAAATCTTTTAAAAAAGTAGTAGGATGGGGCACCTGGGTGGCTCAGTCGTTGGACATCTGCCTTCGGCTCAGGTCATGATCCCAGGGTCCTGGGATGGAGCCCCGCATTGGGCTCCCTGCTCTGCGGGAAGCCTGCTTCTCCCTCTCCCACTCCCCCTGCTTGTGTTTCCTCTCTCGCTGTATCTCTTGCTGAAAAATAAATAAAATCTTAAAAAAAAAAAAAATAGTAAGATACAAGATTGCCTATCAGGTATGTCCTTAATCGTGTTAGAAATGATTAGAAAATAGAAAAAACAACTTGGAGGAAATATCCCAAAACATGAATAGAGTAATATTGGGTTAATGCGTGGGCAAAGCTTTAGAAAGCTACCCTTTCCTCTCGGGCTACTGTTCTTGGTCCATTGTGTCCGGCTGTGTTCCCACTGGGGCCCCTGCCCACTGCTCAGAGCCAAATCGAGTGCCCAAGGGCAGCAGGGACCCCCTGGTACATTTCTCTCTCCCTGAGCTCCCCTGATTCTCTTAGTCTTCTTAACATTAATGAACAGGCCTGTTTATATGTGCTGTATTATCGTCAGATACCTCCAAGCCATGTGCTTTAAAGAAACTGGTGAGAGGTCGGAAATGCAAGTCAATAATGACAGTCTCTTGAGACACCTGGTCTTGTGGAATGCAGTCCCCAAGCTCCTTGTCATTCCCAGCTCTGGGTCTTCACCTCCTGGAAGAGTTTCTTTTCACCATGAGTCTGTGGCCCTCTCCACCCTAGCCTCTGCCCAGCTCCCTTTCCTGGGCCTTCCTGAGGCTCTTCCCAAACCCCTCCCAGGACAGAAGTTGGCTCACCACAGGCTTCCCATCTTCCCAGGGAAAACTCTCCCCTCCTGGGGCCAGGCACTGCTGTCCCAGGACTTTGAGTTGTTATGCCGGGATGGCAGCCGGGCCGATGTCACCGAATGGAGGCGATGCCACCTGGCCCGCGTGCCTGCTCACGCCGTGGTGGTCCGGGCCGACACTGACGGGGGCCTCATGTTCCGGCTGCTCAACGAAGGCCAGGTGAGTTCAGGGCAGCCCCCCACCCCACCCCTGTACAGCTTCCCAGATGGTACCGAACCTTCCTGTCTCTCGCCAGGGTGGGAGCACGGGCTAGAGCCATCATGGGGCTGGGCCAGCCAGGCCAAGAGGGGCAGGACTCAGAGACCCTCCCCTGGGCCAGACCACAGCTGGGGACATCTCTGTGGTGTCCAACCTCGGTGTGAAGGAGGGACCAGCTGTGTGAGCTGGCAGCCAGAGAGGGGAGAGCCCGGCCTCGGGAAGCGAGGAGGGCCAGCCAGAGAGGCAGACCAGGGACGCAGGCACCGCTCAGAGAAAGCTGCTCGTGTCTGTGGCTCTTAAAAGTAAAACCAGAGTATATGAGCGAATAAACAGAATGACAAAGCCAACAAACGTCAAAGTACACCATTAATTAAATGTGAATAATGTCGGGCTGACATCACTATTCACAAGAACAACAGCTTTCTGACTGGGCACCCTGGCTCCAGCTAGGTTTGCCCCATCCATGCCACCACAGCGAGCCCCGTCCCGCACCCTCAGTCCCTTCCACACCTGGGCTGTGAGGGTGACAAGGCGGAGTGCACTGGGGGAGCACGGAGGACGGAGGCAGGAGGTGCCTCACCTGGTCCTCAGAGTGGGCGCCCGGCCAGGGGGCGCAGGAAGAAGGAGCTGCTGGCTGGCCCAGGAGGAAGGGATGTGCTGCCCTCCCTGCCAGCAGCACCTCCCCAGCCCCCACTCCCATCCCTGGACACGCAGCGTCTCTTCAGCCACGAGAGCAGCAGTTTCCAGATGTTCAGCTCTGAGGCCTACGGCCAGAAGAACCTGCTCTTCAAAGACTCCACCTCCGAGCTGGTGCCCATCGCCACGCAGACCTATGAGGCCTGGCTGGGCCGCGAGTACCTGCATGCCATGAAGGGTCTGCTCTGTGATCCCAACCGTAAGTCCACCCGTCTCTCGTCCCACAGGCTCTGGGCCAGCCTGAGCACAGGCATGGCAGTGCTTTCTGGGGAGGCAGCTGGGAAAGGACACTCACCCCAGGAGCTGTGCCCCTTGGCCTCCATGAGAACCGATGACTTCCACCTCCCTGCCTCTGGGGGTGTAGGGAGGCAGCTGTTCCAGAGTTGCATGGCCTGCTGTACCCTGGATGCCCCATCTGCTCCAAGGGGTGGGATCCAGACCATCAGGGTCTGTCTTGGGAAGAGTCTCCTTGCCCCTCCACACAGAAGTCATCAAGTCCCCGCATGCTCCTTCCTCAGTGCCTCACGCCTCCTCCTCCCCACCCCACAGCCAAGGCCCTGGCTCAGGCGTTGTGTGTTGGCTGGACCATTGCAGTAGTCTACAAATGGGCTTCCTGCTTCCTCGCCCCTACAGCAGGGAGGTGGTCTGCCACCCAGTTAGACACATGACAGCCATGATCGGCCTCAAGCCACCTCACAGCCCCGTGAAAGAGGCACAGTTATCCCCTTTCTGTGAGAGGAAACAGGATCAGAGGGTTAAATAACTTACTCCTCACAGCTAATGAGGGAAAGAGCCAGAATTTCCCTTGGGTCTGACTTCAGGCTCTTCCTACTGAGGTACTAGTCCCCATGACCCCAGCCCACGGGCCATGCTCGGGGCTAGCCCCTGAGCAGGTAAGTGTGGTGGTGACCACAAGCTCGCACACACACAGGGCTACCTCACTACCTACGCTGGTGTGTGCTGTCCACTCCCGAGATCCAGAAGTGTGGAGACATGGCTGTGGCCTTCAGCCGGCAGAGGCTCAAGCCAGAGATCCAGTGCGTGTCGGCTGAGTCTCCCCAGCACTGCATGGAATGGATCCAGGTGGGGGCCGCGCCCGGGACGGTCCTTACCAGCCCTTCCCCTGTGCCACCTGGTCTGAAGGAGGCCGCCTGGGGACGCAGTCTCCCATGACAACCTCACAGAGAAAAGGGAGGAGGAAGGACCAGCAGGGACCAGCCACCCCACCCCAGTGGACAGGGCTGAAGGTGGGGGGGGGTGGGCTCTTTCTTTTCAGGGAACCCAGGAACCCTTCCTCGCTGAGTGGGTGAGCTGAGAGCAGAAGGAACACCAGGAGACCAGCCCAGCTGGGCACTGCTCGTCCTGTGGTCTCCAGTAGAAAGGCATGAAACAAAACAGTACTGACCCTCACTGAGTACAATGTACCCTAACACTGTCCATCGTATTCCGTCCTAGTCTTTGTTTCTAAGCTTGTCATGGCCCGTTACGTTGCTTTGGCATCTACTACGCCGCTCCCCAGCTGCATTTAAGGGCCCTGCCCTGCTTTGCTTCTCTCACTGGAGTCTGAGGCAGAGCTTGGAGGTGGCCCTGGGGCCCTGCAGGCAAGCGTGCTACCCTGGTCACAGGTGTCCCAGCGGCCTCTAGCTTCCTGGACTCCTCCCTCCTCTTTCTTTGTCTTTCTTTTTTTTTTCTTTTTTTAAGATTTTATTTATTTATTTGACAGAGAGAAACACAGCAAGAGAGGGAACACAAGCAGGGGGAGTGGGAGAGGGAGAAGCAGGCTTCCCGCGGAGCAGGGAGCCCAACGAGGGGCTCGATCCCAGGACCCGAGCCAATCCCATGACCCGAGCCGAAGGCAGACGCTTAACGACTGAGCCACCGAGGCACCCCTTTTGTTTTTTTAAAGATTTTATTTATTTATTTGAGACAGAGAGAATGAGAGAGAGAGAGCATGAGAGGGAAGAGGGCAGAGGGCAGAGGGAGAAGCAGACTCCCTGCTGAGCAGGGAGCCCGATGTGGGACTCGATCCCAGGACTCCAGGATCATGACCTGAGCCGAAGGCAGTCGCTTAACCAACTGAGCCACCCAGGCGCCCCCCTTTTGTTTTTTTTTTAAGACTTTATTTATTTCAGAGAGAAAGAGCGAACGAGCAGGGGAAGGGGCAGAGGGAGAGAATCTCAAGCAGACTCTGTGCTAAACCCAACATGGGGCTCGATCTCACCACCCTGAGATCATGACCTGAGCCGAAAGCAAGAGTGGGACACTGAACGGACCGCACCACCCAGGCACCCCCTCCCTCCTCTTTTTTAAGAGCGCGTAGGTGGGGCCTCAGGTCAGGAGCCCTTATCAGGGCAATCCCCGAGTGCAGGCCAGACCACTGCCCCTCGGGAGTGTCCACACTGCCCCAGCCAGGCAACCACACTGACTTAAAGGCCAAGAGGAGGAGAGTGGGCAGGAATAACAGGAGGCCAGGATCACGACAGAGGACAGCCTCGCAAGCATGTGCGTGCCGTGTGCTGCACGCTACGCTAAGACTTCTCGAGGACCCCTTCACTTAATCCTCACAGCAGCATTCTGGGGTGCTGTGATCACTGTCAGGAAACCGAAGCTGGGAGAGGCTGGAGAAGCAACTGCCCACAGTCACCCAGCTCAGGGTGGGGGAGCCCCTCGCGCCAGGGGCCCAAGGAGGCTGGCCTGACCCCGACCACGGGTAGTGCTGAGGGAGGGGGCGCTCAGCTGGAATGGAGGGAGGGGAGACTGGAGGTAGAGGGCAGGCTGTCCTGTGTGGGGTGGCTGGGTCCACGGGCTGCAGAACAGGGAGAGATGCAAGAGGAAGGGTTCAGCTCCCTACAAGCAAGAGCCTTCTCTCTGTCTAAACTCAAACAGGGCCAAGGGAGGAGAGGAGCGGACTTGGGGGTTCCTCGAGAACCCCAGCAAAAGGCTCAGAGATGCTTAGTTCTCAGGCTCTCAGGGGTGGTGTCCAATGGAGCTCTGACCCCCATCTCCTTCCCAGCCACAGGGGCCCAGGGAACGGGGTGTCAGCTAGACTGGGTCCTGCCGTGCCCCCCCAGCGGCTAGGAGGTCTGGGTGGGGGGAAGAGAGGGCCCCCAGAGATGGACGCTCCAGGCTCAAAAGTCAACATCCCTGCCTGTTATTCCAGCATCACAACTTCATGCCCCTGGGCCTGAACGGCGTGGGGCACCTTCCTGGGGGCAGCTGTCCCCTCTCTCCCCCCCCGCCCCACCCCCTTTCCCTGGGGTTTGTCACACTACTGTGTCTTGATTATTAGTGAACCCCTGCTCAGGTCCGAGGGGCCACCTGTCCAGAGGCTTCGGAATGGACAAGATGGGTGGAGCAGGGGAGACCTGGGGTGCTTCAGGAGGGTGGAAAGAAGGCGGCCCTGGGCCCCTCCTGCTGCCTCCTGGGGCAGAGCTTTAACCACGAAACTGCTGTCTTTTGAGGCCTGGCTCGTTCATACATTTGCACACACATTGAGCAAATACCTATTGCCCTTGTGTCATGCACCAGCCCGTGGCCCAGGCCTCTGCGGGCCGCAGTCCCCAGGGAGGGCAGAGATAGTGCACAGGTCTGCTCAGAACAGGGCCCGGCAACAGGAGCGGCAGACCCCCCAGATGGAGCATTAGTGCCGGCAGCTTTCTCGCCTCTGGTCCTCCAAACCCCTCTCTGGCCCACAATCTCAGGGGTGCGGGGCGGGGGTCCCCAGGGAAGAGAGCCTGAGAGACCCAACCCTGGCACCTCTGTCAGGTCCCGACCCCTCCCCTGCCCGGTCGCCCTTTCTGTCCCCCTTCAGGCTGGGCAAATCGATGCCGTGACCCTGAAGGGCGAAGACATCTACATGGCAGGAAAGAAATACGGCCTGGTCCCAGCAGCGGGGGAGCACTATGCCCGTGAGTGCAGGGGCTGGGCCCTGGCCGCTGCTAGGAGGCAGCTGATAGTTTCATCTGGGTATCAGTTTCCCCCCTGGGCCCTTTTCCAAAGCTCCCCATCACGGCCTCTCTCCCGGGGCGGGTTGCTGTCTGTCACAGGCAAGCCCTCCTGCCTCAGGCCTCAGTTTTCCCACTGAGTCATTAAAAGTCTGGCAGGTGTGGGCAAACTTTCTGTAAAAGGCCAGAGAGTAAACATTTTAGGCTTTGCAGGCCACATATTCCTTGTTAGTTTTGTTGTTGTTTTTTTTTTTACAATCAACCCTTTAAAAATATAAAAACCATTTTATGCTTCTAAGCCAGGTCGTCCAAAAACAGGCTGAGTATTTGCCACCCCCTCGACGAGAGGGCCTCCTCTGCCCTTCCCGCCTACCCACTGTGGCTCACAGAAGGTGGCCCTGGGGACCCCCCTTCCAGTGGCCTGGGCTGGGACCTTGGTGCTCTGTCCTCCTAAGTGGTGACCTCAGGTCCTTCCACTTGGATGTGAAAAATCTCTGGGCTTTCGAAAAATGCTTCTGCAGTCCTTAGCTGTGCCCCCGCCTTTCTCCCAGGAAGTGAGAAATGTACCGCTTGGGTATAAGGAAAGAAAAGTCCCTTTGGGTGAGGAATGATAGGGGGTAGGTTGGGGGAGACAGAACTCTGAAAAGCGGAGACAGAATTCAGCCTTGTGGGGGACAAGCAGGGGTCCCACGGCTGGATGTGCAGCCGGGGCCCCGACACTAAGCGGGGAGAGGTGCTCGGGGTGGGACCACAGCTCTGAGGCAGGAGCCGCCTGACAGAATGGGTTGAGGGCACGAGGGGACGTGCCCCGGGCTCTTGCCTGGCCAGGCCAGGCAAGCACAGATGAGGGGCCTCACTGGCGTCCCCTCCCCACAGCGGAGGACAATAGCAACGCCTACTTTGTGGTGGCCGTCGTGAAGCGGAACAGCTCCTACGCCTTCACCCTGGACGAGCTTCGGGGCAAGCGCTCCTGCCACTCAGGGTTCCGCAGCCCCGCGGGCTGGGACATCCCCGTGGGCGCCCTGGTGCAGAGGGGCTTCATCCGGCCCAAGGACTGCGACGTCCTCACAGGTACCACCCTCTGCGGGGACACAGACGTGCAAACTCTTTTTGGGGGGCTGCTGGGTGTGAGGGTCTGGGAGCCCTCCCCCCAGCAGGGTCCCACAGAGCAGCCCAGAGAGGTTTCCTCTTCCTCCCTGATGTGCCCCATTCTCTTGGGAAGGTTGGGAAACATTCTTGGCTACACTTGTAACAGTCTGAGGGGTGTCTGGTTGTTCTGTGGAGGGTGCCATGGTGCCCCTAACCCACTTACCCAGCGTGGACCTGGCTCCAGTGGGCATGAGGAGCAGGGGATGTGTGTGGGCTGTGGGCCCAGCTGGATCACCGTCCGGTCATGGGGCTGTCCCCATATCCCAGCAGCCTCTGGGCATCTGGGGGACCTTTATGGAAAGTGGCCAGCCATCTGTATAAGTGCTGAAGAAGACGCATTTACCAGGCGGCCACCATATGCCATACCCAGGGCCCTCCCTACGTGTTAAATCACACACAGTCATGATGAAAGGAAGGCAGTAGGAAGCTGGCAAGATCCTGGGCTGACTGTGCACACACCTCTGTCCCGTCTGGCACCTCAGGAAAAAACCACATTTCTTTCTAACCACCTCCACGAGCACACAGAGAGTGTTAGGGTCGGCTGCTCCCACTCCTACACAGCTGGGCAGTTGCCCTGACTGGAACAGAAGAGCTTATGAGGTAGTGAGTTCCCCATCCCTGAGGGAGTCCAAGGGAAGGCTGGGTGACGACCAACCAGAGGTTGTCCATGGGGTTACTGTATCAGGACAGCCTCTGTACTCCCTCATCCCTGCAATTCTCACAGGAGGAGATGTGCCTGAGCTGGGTGGGCAGTGGACAGATGGGTGGCCTTGAGCCGCAGGGCCAGGCAGAGTGGGCAGATCTGTGGGGGGCGGCCCTCCCCTCTTCCCCCTGCTGCTCTTCCCTCGGCGGGCCCCTTGACTCAGCCCTGCCCCCCCGCCCGCCCCAGCCGTGAGCGAGTTCTTCAGCGCCAGCTGCGTGCCCGTGAACAATGCCAAGAACTACCCATCCTCGCTGTGCGCACTCTGTGTGGGGGACGAGCGGGGCCGAAACAAGTGTGTGGGCAACAGTCAGGAGAGGTTCTACGGCTACAGTGGCGCCTTCAGGTACTCCGGTGGCCTGGCGGGGGGGCCCGGGGCCCGCGCAGGGGCCGGGCCGCCCTGCCAACACCGGCCTTGGCCTCTCGCGCGGCAGGTGCCTGGCTGAGAATGCAGGGGACGTCGCCTTCGTCAAACACACGACTGTCTTTGAAAACACAAATGGTACGTGAGGGGGGCTGGGGCCAGAGCGGGGCCGGATTCTCCGGGAGCTCTTCCCCATCTCCAAAATGGTCCAGGCACTGGGCGTTGCTAGGACTGGGGCGAAGCAGCAGCTGGGAGAGACAGGGGCTAGAAGGCTCTGCCCCTGGGGGGCCGCCCGGGACTCCAGGGTCCTCTCAGTAAGAACAGACCTCAGGCCACATGTCCAGGTGCATAGGACACATGACAGTCTTTACTGGTCTAGAAACCAAAATCTCCATTCCACCAAAATGGTAAAACTCCACCTCAGTCAATTGGGAGAGACTCCTTCTGGGGCATTTATGTGGCACCGAGGTGCATGGTGGGAGTGGCAGGGTCATCAGTGCATGTGGGCATCTGGGCTTTGGTCCTGAGCTGGTCAATGCCTCGTGCGGGGAAGTCACTGTGCAGCTCCTAAGCCATGCGAGGCAGGGCACACCCCCACTCACATCACATGGGTGGCTTTTTCTCTGCAGTCACCTTCCTGGGCCCTACCTGGGAAAAAGAGCCCCGAAACCCTATGCCCCAGGCCCCCCTAAGCCCACACCTGCATCCTTTCAGGGTGCAGGGCCCTTTAGAGTGCCTCACTTCCCTCCTTCCATTTTGCCTCCCAACACCTATTGTTTGTTCTTTCTCTATACCCTGCCTCTACCCAGGCTTTGAAACCCCAGATGCTGGAGGCACAGTCTTCTCCACTCAGAAATTCTTCCCAAAAACTCAGGGCAGAAAGGCATAATGTGTTCCAAAGGGGAGGAGGCCCCCGCCCTCTGTGATAGGGCTAGGGGAGGGGCCCTCTCAAGATTCACCTGCAGCAAGGCCCCCACCTCCCAGGGCTGCTCCTTTCCCTTTCGTTTTATCTCTACTTGCGGCCCACCTGGAATTCCTTTTGGAAATGGGAAGAGGGTGGATACTAAGTGAATACCTGAAGACACAAAACTAATGGGATTCCCAAGAGCCCTGTTTCTGAGGAAGCCCTTGGGCCAACCCCCGGCTTCAGCCTCAGTGGGTTGCTGGTTTAAAACACAGATTCCTGGGCCCCACCCTAGCCGTACCTTTGAAACTGCCTCTCACAGATCAACACATGATGTTGTTCTACCTTGTCCGGTTTGAGAACTTTAACCATTAGGGGAAGATGTCACCCACCACCTTCAGCAGCCCACCTCACCTCAGGCCCAAGACCTGGAACACCTAGATGGGGCTCTTTGCCTGGGAGTGATTAAGAGTCTCAGTTTTTCCACCTGTGAAATGGGGGTGATCATACTCACTTGGTGTTACTGTCTTGAGGCTAGAGCAGGTGCTTGTAAAATGCCTGCTCCGTTCTAGGTGCTCCCTGCTCCCCGCCCGCAGAGGCTCCGACCAGTGTTAGCAGAGCGACTGGGGAATGGAGTTGGGAAGCTGGCCAGACATGGCCACCTCTCCCAGGTCAAGGATTTGGGGTCCCAGGAGGAAAGCAGCCTCTCTTCCTCTGTCCCTCTGCTCCCTCCCCTCAGGCCATAATTCTGAGCCCTGGGCTGCTGAGCTAAGGTCAGAGGACTATGAGCTGCTGTGTCCCAATGGGGCCCGGGCCGAGGTGTCCCAGTTCGCAGCCTGCAATCTGGCACAGATGCCATCCCATGCCGTCATGGTCCGGCCGGACACCAACATCTTCACCGTGTATGGACTGCTGGACAAGGCCCAGGTGAGCCAGGACAGGGGCTTCGTCACTGTGGGGTGGGCGACGAGGTGAGCCAGGGCCCTGGGTGCCTCACTCTACCTGGAGCAAACCGGGGAAGGCTGGGGAAACGTTCTGAGATTTTCACTTAGTCAAACCATTCCTCTAACTATCCCTTCTGTGCCCTGCGTTATTGTTTCCTTCTCAGCTGGACTGTTCTCACCAACATACAAACCTGCTGTTGTTTCTATCATCTTTAAAAAACAAATGAGCCCCCTCTTTTTTTTTTTTTAAAGATTTTTTATTTATTTGAGAGAGAGAATGAGAGAGAGCAAGCACATGAGAGGGGGGAGGGTCAGAGGGAGCAGCAGACTCCCTGCCGAGCAGGGAGCCCGATGCGGGACTCGATCCAGGGACTCCAAGATCATGACCTGAGCCAAAGGCAGTCGCTTAACCAACTGAGCCACCCAGGCGCCCCACACGAGCCCCCTCTTGATTCCACGTCTAATTTTAGCCCTAATCCCACCCCTCTTAGAGTAAAACTCCTTCAAAGGGTCATCTCTACTCACGTCACCAATTCCTCTCCTTCTGGTCTCTCCACTCTAGACAGGCCCCCACCAGGGCCTTGAACTTGCCCGGAACAAAATCACAGTGGCCCGTGGTGCTCAGTCCAGGGGCCGTTTCTCAGCCCACATGTCCCTGACCCTTTAGCAGCATTGGCCTCAGCTCCCGCCTGCTGGAGGAGCTTCTCCCCTTGGCTCCCGGGTCCACACCTGCCTGGCTCTCCTCCTCATTTCTCCTGGCTTCTATCCACGGACTGCCCCAGGGCTCCATTCTAAACCCTCTTCACCTGCACCTACACGCCTGTTGATCACCCAGCCCCATGTCATTAACAGCCATCTAGATATTGACGGCTTCCAAACACATCATCAGCCCTGCCTTCATCCCACCCTTCCATCTTGAACAACATTTCAACTAGGATTTCTAACAGGCTCCTCGGCCCGAACAAGCCCGCAGCTGGCCTGCCCTGCTTCCCTCAGAATCCCCTGCCCCCCGCTCTGAATGGCAACTTCAGACTTCCCATTTCCTCAGGAGTCATCTTGAACTCCTGTCTTTCTCCCGCATTCTACAGCTAGCCCCTCTACGAATCCCGTTGGCTGTACTTTCCATATACATCTAGAAGGACCCCAGACTGTCTGCCAACAGGGCCCTCGGTTCCCAGCCACCCCCCACCCCCCACCTCCCCATCTCCCTTCCTCTCTCCCATCTCCCCTTCTCCCCTCGGAAGTGACATGGGGAAGAAGAACGCTGTGGCAATGTGGCATTTTCCTGGAGAGAAGGCTGACCTGTCCTTGGGTCCTCGGATCCTCGGATCCTTGGATCCTCGAGCATCTGTGAGCCCCCCAAAAGATTGGTGGCCACTTTGATCCTTCTTACTGTGGTAGCTGTCATCACAGCTTTACTCCAAATCCCCTTTGATGACAGCTCGATGAGTTGTTGGGCTTATGATGTCAAGTCAGCCTGGGTGCCCTGAAATTCCTTGCTCCTTGGTTCGCTGTATAAAAGCCACAGATAGCAAGCAGCCGCTGAGTGGCCGTGGGTGCTTTCAGGCCCTGTTTGGAGATGACTACAATAAGAATGGCTTCAAAATGTTCGACTCCTCCAACTATCATGGCCAAGACCTGCTCTTCAAGGATGCCACCATCCGGGCGGTGCCTGTCGGGGAGAAAACCACGTACCGGGCGTGGCTGGGCCCCGACTACGTGGCCGCTCTGGAAGGGATGCTGTCTCAGCAGTGCTCGGGCGCAGGTAGGCCCTGCTGGCGGGCAGGTTCACCCCTCCAGACGGAGAGCAGGGGTCCCGCCACGTCCCCCGCCCCCCGCCCGGCATCCCTCCCAGCCTCGCACCCCCAATCCTCCAGCGAACTGAGGGATGCTCCGGGCGGTTGCAGACCATCAGGGTGAGGTGGGGGTGGGAGGGTGGTCCCCACGGGAAGGCTGCAGACCTGGCTGTGTAACCCAGACCGACCAGGATAAAGGGTGCGAATGGTGCAAGTAATGGCCCAGGGAGGACTGAGGCAGCCACATACATAGACGGGAAGGCCCATTTGGAAAGGAATGAGTATGGAAAGAAACCCGGGGAAAGACGAACTGTAATGGGGCAGAAAGAGGGGGCCTGCGGGGTCGAGCGCACAGAACCCCCCCCCCCCGCCCGGGCCACGGCCGGAGCGCCAGGTGCGGGCGGCCGCTCGGGGCCCTCACTGCCCGCGTCGCTCCCTCAGCGGCCCCCGGGCTGTCCCTGCTGCTGCCGCCGGCGCTGCTGCTGGGCCTCCGGGCCGGCCTCCTGCAGCCCGTCCTCTGAAGCCGCCGGGCGGGCGCGGCCCTCGCCGCCGGGGAACCTGCTCGGAAACCTCGGTGAAGAGGCTCTTCCCCTGGGCGCCGCGTGTGACGCGAGAGGACGCGTGAGAAACCCCGGAGCTCCTGAGAGCTGCGATTCTGACACCGAAGACGAGTTGCTGCGACCGCCTCGAACCGGAATAGAGACGAACGTGAAGGGAAAGGGCCCCCAGCTCGAGTGGAGTTGGACGTGAGCGGGCTCCCGCCCGAAGCCTGCCTCTGCCTCCCCGGCACCAGCTGTCCCTCAGGCACCTGAGGCGGCCGCTGGCCGGCCTCCCAGTCACGCCCCCACCCACCGGCTGGCAGCGCCCCCCCCGCCGCCCGCGGGGCCCCGGATTGGAAACGGCCCGTTCCCAAGGCAACATGCTGCGCGCGGCTTCCCACACGGCGCTCTCCGCGGAGCCGGCCCTGGCCCTGCCCAGCTAGCCGGGGAGGGGGGGCTCCTCCCCTGCGGGTCCCCCTAATGCACAGCCCCCCACTTCCTGCCAGCCCCGGCTCTAGACTCCCTCTACCGGCCTCCCTCCTGAGGACGCGGGGTCTGTCCGGGGAGGCACCCACCGGACGAGGCCGCAGTCCGGCCTGCCAAGGAGGTGACGCTGCTGGACACAGAAGCCCTTTGTCCTTGGCCTCCGTGGCTTGGCCCGGCCCAGACCACGGGACGCCTGACTGTGCTGGGCTGGCCAGGGGAGGGAGGCGGCGGCCCAAGACCACAGGGGTGCAGCCCTCAAGGGGTCCTCAGGCACAGGAGATGCTCCTCAGTAAGCATCCCCTCCCCTGAGTCTCCAGCTCAGATTCTCCTCCTCCCCGCCCCCCATGTGACCCCATGTGACCCCCGCCATCCTCAGCCACCCTGCGCATCCAGCACAGCAGTCGCCCCCAGCCTGAAGGGACTGCCCAGGGAGCTCCAGGCCGGGAGCGGGACGTGGTCCTCTGAGGAGCCACCGGCCGGGGACAGGCCCCGGTGGGGAGCCCCGCCGCCTCGGTGTGAGCAGGTCTCCTCACCCAGGCCCGCACCAGCGGGCGGAAGGGCCCCTCCTGCATCCCCTGTGAGTCAGAGGGCCTTCTCTACTCCATTTTTGCCACGGTTGTCTGGGGAGCCAGAAAAGCTTCCGGAAATACCAGCTCTGCCTCTGAATTTTGCTCCCCGAGAAAAGCAAAAAGAGAAGAAACAGGAGCAAGCCACCCTCTCAGCAGACTGGGAGCCGCGTGGCTCTGGAGCTATTTGCGGCTCCATCTGCGGGGGCCTCGGGGACGCCGATGACAGGCTGGTTCCTGGTACTTCGCCCCCATCCGTGGGGGCAGATACCTTCCAGCTCCCAGGCGCGAAGGAGGCCCCTGGCAGCATCCTGGCCAAGTCCTGCCGTCCCGAGGAGTCCCAGTCACCATGCTGGGGGCCTACAGCCCGCCCCCAGGGGCCGGAGGGAGCGGCCTCCGCTGCCAAGCTTTGTACCCTCTTCACTGAGGGGACTGAGTGATTCTCTGACCTGATGATTGTTTGATTGTTTTGTTTTGTTTAAGGGAGATTTGTGCAGGAGTGTGTGTGTTTGGCCACCCTGGGCTAAGGTGACACCAGTAACTATAAGCCACTGAAAGTGTGACCTGTGTAACTGCTCTGTGATGTTGGGTTTTCAGGGGACAGCACGGGGCCACCTCTGTTCGTGCTAATAAAAGATGTTGGTTTGTTTTTTAAATAAAGCCAAACAACCCTGTACCTGCTGAGGCTTGGAATCTGACAGAAACTTTCTGCTGCGGATTGATTTGTCTACTTAGGTGGTCAGAGGCCTACCCGCCCCACACCACTCCCCTGCCCAGAATGGCCGTTTCCCCTCAGAGCCCTGTTCCCTGAGAGCCAGAGTCGGGCACCAGCCCAGGCCTCCAGCCGGTGAGGCCCCCAACTCCCTACTCCTCTCCAAACCGGCCCCCAGCACATCTCAGCTACCTCCATACCTTCTTGGGGATCAGCAATTCTGGAGACCAGATACAGAGGAGGGTGCAAACGTCTGCACCCACCCATGCCCTGTGTCTCCAAAATAAGCAGCCCACACCTTTGCTTTGGCAAGTTGGCTGCTAACTCACTGGAGGAGGGAAGGGGAGGGAAGTCAGACCTCCTACCGTCCTCTGCCTCTCCTGAAGGGTGCAGCGGGCAGGTCTTGGTCTACGCGCCCTGCTCTGGCTGGGGAGGTGGAGGTTCCCTGCCTCCCCCCTTTCCCTGCTCCTCCTCTGCTGCCCCAGGCCCCCCTCCCCCATCCCTGCAGCCCTCTCACAGAGCTGGGTCTCACTCCCACAGCCCTCAGCCCTGTAACTGGGTGGGTCTGCCCTATCCCATGAAGCTGGGCGGGGACCTGGGCCTCAGAAATAGTGCACATGGTCTGTGCGCCATACGGCTCTCCCAGGGCTGCCAAGCTTTTGGAGAGTTACCTAGCATCCGAGCCCCATCCCTGCATCTGAAACAGGAGAGGGACGGTATGCACCTGGTGAGGTGGTTGCGCAGATCGGATTCTACTGTATGTAAAACACTCCGCACCGCACTTGGCACATCCCAGGTGCAGGAAAGATGGTCACCATCACTACTCGTTGGGGGGGCTTAAGTGTCAAATTCCTGGGAGAATCACCTGATTGACCCAATGTGGGCCAGGTGTCTTCTACTGGACCACTCAGCTCAGGCAAGCATCAGGGCCATCAGCGGAAACAGACCACTGAGGCCCCACAGAAAGAGGAAATGAAATCACCATGAGCCAGGCAGCATCCCCAACTGGTAACTACCAGGCCTGCTTTAGGCGATAGCTGGCATTTGTCGAGCACCCACTTATTGATATCTATTGTCAGTACCCCTAGACAGGGGCAACAGGGACCCTGGCCCTGGGTTTTGTGCTTTAGAGCAGTGCTTTTTAAACTTCGATGTGCACATGAATCTCCTAGGGATCTTGTTAGAAACAGATCATGATTCAGGAGGTGTGGAGTGAGGCTGCAGTTCTAACCAGCACTCAGGTGGGGCCCACACAGCTGGTCCTGGGACCACATTTTGAGAAACAAGCCTTCAGAGGCCTCTGCTGAAGCCCTCTTCTGACCACAGCCCACCCACAGCGGGAAGAGTCACAGGGAAAGGGGCTGTGTTCGCCCAAAGCCCATAACGCATCTTTTAGACCATGCTTCTCATTCCAAAGAGCCCTGAGCCAGCTTCCAGGTTTGGACTTCTTCAGGTCCTGCCTCCAAAAGGTGGTCAGGAGGGTGCTGTCCACAGGAGGTGTAGAATGAGCTTGATGAACAGCCTCTGTGCATGAGGTCCTCAAAGTATGGGATGGAGCCTGGATGGGAAGAGAAGCAGGGAAGCTATGAGATGGGAGCCTGTTCTCTCTGCATCTCCTATTCCAGTCCACCACATCTTTATAAAGGTTCATCAGTCAAAGTAGAAGGACAGGACACAGTTTCTTTAAGTTTTTTAGCTTGATTTGTAACTTTTAAATTTGTAGCCACATGGGAGGTGAGCCTCCATTGGTACTCTTGTCCTGGGCCCAACAAAGGGTTGGGGTGGGCCAGCCTGCCGTGCACAGAGCTATTAGCGCTGACAGTCCTGTTCTCAGGGCTCTGGAAGACAAAAAGAAGTCAGGTTAAGGTCCACTGCCCCTGCCTTTGGTCTCATTTGGGGAGGCCACTGGGCAGGTGTGGTGGAAGCAACAATGGTGACAAGGTGAGTGACCCCCCTCACCCCCAACACGGACAGGCAGGTCCTCCTGGCCCCCACAGCATATCACAGATAAGACACCACCCCCACCTTCAGACTCCTCTCCAGGGCTTGTTTTACATGTTTATGATGAGGATGGATTCCTTAGGGCCATGTTCTTGTAAAAAGTGCATGCATTACGTATAAAAGCCATCACTATTTTTTTAAAGATATTTCAATTTGGAAAAAAAGAATGGATCACTTACCAAGGGTTCCGGAAATTTGCCTTGTAGTTCCACTCTTGCTATTCACAAATACTTTCTCCTGCCTCAACCTCAGCTCCCAAATCCACACTGGGAAGTCTTGGACAGCCCCTCGGTGGTTCCGAGTTCCCACAGTTCTTCTCAGACTCAACGTCTCCATCTTTGCAGGATTATCGCCTGGTCTGTGCCGAAGGGCAGAGGGGCCAGGAAAGCCCTTCTTTTACTTCTGCCTTTCCCAGCTGTCTTTGTGTTGCCACTAACAGGCCAGAAACTGCTTCACAGCCTGAGAGTCATGATGTGCCCGTGGTTCTCCAACTTGAGTGCATCGGAATCACCTGGAGGGCTTGTTAAAACAGAGTGCTGCCCCCACCCTGAGTCCCTGATTCCAAGGGCTGGGAATGTGCATTGCTGGCGAATTCCCAGGTGATGTTGATGCTGCTGATCAGGCCACCTCGCTTTGAAGACCACTGTTAAAGACAGCGTGAGCTCATACCGCAGGAGAACGTAAGAAGTGCCTGCCCAGTGGAGTTGAGGATTTGGGTGGGAAGGGTGAGTGGAGGGGAGGTCCTCATGGAGGAAGCTGGGCCCAGCCCAGAGGAAGGAGCAGGCCCGTGTGACCGGGGCCCCGTGCTGTCCATGCGGAGAGGTGGGATATGCAGGATGATGCTGATACACCTAGCCCAGGGGTCCCAGCTAGGTAGCTGAGGGACTGGGGCAGCAATCTGACTTCACTCTCCTGCCCAGTGCATGGCTCCGTCCTCCCACAGGTCGGGTGCCCTACAGCCCGCCCCAGGCATCTCTGAGGAGGGCTCTCTGGAAGAGAAGACTGCAAGATTAGCGTAAGGACCCTGTGTGGCCAGAATACACTTCTTCTTCCCAGCTGCTGATGTCCCCAGAAACCTCCAAGGGGAAAACCCACTTTATATTCTCTACTGTAGCTGACCTTTGGGACCCTGGGGGACGAAGAGAAGGGTCTGGTGACTTACTGGAAAAAATCCCAATCCAGGCAGCTTCATGGCAGACTGTGCCTGTGGTCACCCCATATCCTTCTCCCCGCTTCCTTCCTGGCAGTTTGGTTCAGGACGGCAACGTGCCCAGCCACAAAGATTCACTGTGGGTGACACCACCCAGTTCTGGCTGATGAAATCTCAGAGCAAGTTCCAGGGTATGGATTTCAGGGAGGCATTTTAAAAGGAACGGGGCTAGCACAGGCTTTCCCCTTTCCTGCCCAGAAAGCAAAGGCCAAAGCTGGAAAATGGAGTGGCCGCCTTGCCGTGTGAGGTAGCAAGCAAGCAGAGAAAGGCACGGTGAGCAGAGCAAAGGAGAAAGACTGAAACCCTAGGGTCAAGTGGAGGTACTCAGGCCTGCACGGGCCTAATCCAGTTCCCTGACTGTTAATCTGGTATTCTGTTGTTTCAGCTGAATGTATTCCTAACTGATATCAGTGGAAAGGGTGGAAAGACCACGAGATGGGCCCCTGGGACCTCAGGCTGTGTGACTCAGGGAAAGTCATGGGCCCCCTCTGGGTCCCTGTTTCCTCATCTGTGGGGATGAACCACCCAGTCTTCAGGGTCTCTTTATGCCTTTCTGTGGCTCAGAATCAAGACCCTGAGCCTCT
The DNA here is from genome assembly GCF_029215605.1 of Mirounga angustirostris. NCBI lineage: Eukaryota > Metazoa > Chordata > Mammalia > Carnivora > Phocidae > Mirounga > Mirounga angustirostris. Next base: position 71,001,221 of record NW_026991709.1, on the reverse strand, counting down.
CCTAGGTGAAAGGGCTGGGCACAAGGGGGACACTTCAGTGATGGGGCAGGAAGTCACCTTGGGAATGGTGACATCCTGGGGTCTTATCGGTGGTCAGCCAAAGGGAGAGCCTAAAATACAGAATAAGGGGCACCTGGGTGGCTCAGTCGGTTAAGCATCCGACTCTTGATTTCAGGGCAGGTCATGATCTCAGGGTTGTGAGATCGAGCCCCAAGTCAGCCCCGTGCTGGGCATGGAGCCTGCTTAAGATTCTCTCTCTCTGAGGCACCTGGGTGGCTCAGTCAGCTAGGCGTCAACTTGAGGCATCTCTCTCTCTCTCTCTCTCAAATAATGTCTTTAAAAAAAAGAAGAAGAAGAAGAAGAGTAGATTTAAAAAAACAGGCCTTGCCCGGCTAAGGTCTGGATGAAAGTCTGATAATGGAATGGCTACCCAATAATCCTCCAGTCCTCCTTTCTCCCGCCAAGCACATGAGAATTGTCTGTCACCCTATGGTTATCCGACTGTGGTCTCTCCCCTACCATCTGTGAACCTTGTTTTCTTCGATTCCACATACCAGCCCCGACCACAGACCTGGCTAGTGCTGAGTACAAGAATGAATAAATGCATGAATCCATGGAGAACTGAGCCCAGACCGCCATCCTGGCAGGCACCCCGCTGGCCCGCTGGCAGCCTTCGGCCTGAGTTTCTTCAGCCCCTGCCTGGCCCGTTTGCCTCCTTGAGGGCAGACCTAAGCCCCTCAGAGTTGCAGGCCACCAGACTCCAGCAGGACTGATAACTTGTAGACTGGCTGTGTCTTTGGAGTTGGACTTGGGAATTTAACAGCTTAGGAGGCCAAGGCACATCCCTGCCTCTTACCCAGAGCCACCCAAGGATAAAGGGGCATTCCTGAGCACATGTCTCTGCTGGCCTGCTGTAGGACCACCTGGGAGGAAGGCCGCTGGCCCTGCAGGGAGAAGGCCCTGGAAAACAAGAATGTGCTACTGGAATGAGGCAGCAGAACAGTGGCCAGGGCTGTGGGAATTTTTCTTTAAGATCAGCCTGCTAGAATATGCCCAAAGACGGTCGGTGGATATGCAATAGTGTTCGACCTGGAGTTTTTGTGATAGCAAAATACTGGGAACAATCTAAATGCCCAGCCATACTGGGTTGGATCTATAAAAGATGATACATACTTTTATTTGCAATGAAATACAGTGGATAGTCTGCAGCCATTAAATAAAGGATAGAGCTATATTTACTGATGTGGAAAGATTCCCATGACATATTGTTGAGTAAAAAGAGCAGGTTATGAAACAGTATAGGATCCCATTATAAAATCACACACACACACGCACACACACACGCACACAGAACCGTCTGGAAATCTGTTCACCAAACTGTTAACAGTATCTCTAGTTGGTGGAATTTAGGGTAATTTTTACTTTCTTCTTTAAACTCTATATTTTACATCTAAAGCATTCAAGAGAACGAATCATTTTCACTTGGGAATGAATACATAACAAGCAAACAAAAAACAAGGTGAAACCGTCCCCTGCCCGGATCACCGTCCTAATGTTTCCCGTGTCCTCATCTCGGGCATGCAGCTGTGAGGAGGCCCAACCAGGAAGCGGCGCAGGGCTGTGGAGGGAGCCAGGCTTAGAGCCACGCACTCCAGGATGTGGATGTGGCTCTACCACGAACTGTGAGACCTCCGAGAAGCCACTTAACCGTTCAGAGCCTCCGCTTCCTCCATGAGTGTCTGCTTCTTGGGCTGGTTGGGAGCCGTGACTAAGAGGCAGGCCAAGAGCCCACACGGTCTTCTGGAGAGGACAGACTGAGGCCCCTGCCTGCCCCGGCCAACCGAGGAACTCGAACCCAAGGCCTCACAGACCAGAAACAGAAGCCTTAAGCATCAGACATTTGTATGATTATTGGGATTAAAGTGTGGACCGTAGTTTTGACTTTTCCAATTTCTGTAACTCCGTGTGACCCTGAGCCCACAGCTTCCTGCCAGGCTGTGGATAGACCTGGGGGGAAGAAAGAGAAGTCTGTGAGGCCAAGGTCATCCTGAAGGACGTAGACGAAAATCGAGGCTCAGCGGGGCCAGCTGCAGGAGAGGAACGAGACCCTTAGTCCTGGTCGGGGGACTCTGGGCAGCAGACCACAGTGGCCACTACCCAGAAGGGAAGCAATGTGCCGGAGATCACATGGAGTAAAGGATGGAGTGAATTCGAATCCAGCCGGCCAAAGCCCCCAGTTTAATCCCAATGATCATATGAATGTCTAACACTTAAAGGGTGTGTTTACTGTGCTGGTTGTGGTACTAGGCACAAACTCTAAGTTCCGGGGCCTACCGCTCAAACCACCCTCAGAAGTAGGTATTAGTGTTATAGCCTCAGTTTACAGATGAAGCAACCAAGGCTCGGAAATGATAAGTAACTTGCTCAAGGTCACTCAGCTGATAAGCGAGGACTTGAGCCCAGGCAGTTTGATCCCAGAGCCACTACATGATAAGGCCATGGTGACAAACTGGACCCTTGCCTTGCCCAGGAGCGCATGGCTAACAGGCATTTTTTTTAGTGTTTTTTGGAGAGGAGAGCATGGTGAACCTTGACCTCCACAAGCTGTCCACTGGTGTGCAGTGACAGCCCACGGAGGAGGCTGAGCCTGCCTCGGGGCTGTGCCACCCCACAAGCCCCCTGCTCTAAGGCCTCAGAGACCCGCCCCCCCCCACCCCCCATGCTCAGGGAGTGCGGCCCGGCTGGAGGAGCCTGACCCCTCAGCCCTGCTCACAGCCCAGGTCTGCGCGGAGCAGCTCCACCAACCAGGAGGCTTGGGCTTTGGCCCCATGATCTCCGCAGAGCCCTGCCTACAAGTCTAGGAGCCTCGGTGTACTGAGCTGTAGACAGCAGCTCATTGCTATCATCACCTCTGGGTCTCTTTGCAAAGGCTGCTGGAGAAAAAGGATCATAATACACATTGCAAACACCACCAGCCCCAACAGAAGCTAATCTTTGACAGCCGGCTACCCCACATTCCTCAGAGCAGCATGAGTCCGCCCTGCGGCGGGTGGGACCCTGCGGCCTGTGAGAGGCTGTGATGGCAACCCGGAGCCCCGTGTCCCAGAGCCCGCAGCTGCACGGGAAAGCCTGACCTGCACAAACACACCGTGCGCTAGCCTGCTAGCCTGGCTCTTCTCCGTCCCGCCCGGTTACGCGTCTCTATCTGGGAAGGGTCTGCCTCCCCAAACAACCCTTTAAGGCAGAGACTGAGCCTGCCCTCTGCCAACTGCATGCCCAGGGCCAAGCTTCACCTAGAACATAGCTGGGATCCAATAAGGGATTTGCTGGGTGAATGAATGAATGAATGAATGAATGAATGAATGAGATACGATGTTAATTTTGCATTCCGGAAGGCAGACCGCTCCCAAGGGAGCTCCAGGAGAGCTGAGTGGCCTGGTCCTCCCTGGAACTCCCAGACTGTTAAAGATAGCCTGACAAAGAAAGGGTTACTGTTGGCATCATGGCTGGCCAGTGTCTACCCCCGTCCTGACGATCAGTCACCAACATTCCTTGTCACCTCGACTTCTCCCTCCCAGGGGAGCTATTAGTGCTGCCCCCATTCTTCAGGACAGGCAGGTGGAGGCTCTGAGAATCAAGGGGCTCAGTGGGATGTGAACACAGACACAACCAGCTGCAGAGCACGGAGGCGGCAAGTCTGCAAGGGTCAGACCACACTCGAAGAGAATCTGCCCCACGTTCTGCCTGGGCAGCCGGGCTGCAGGCTGCAGGACACCCCAGCCAAAGTCCAGGCGCAATTGTCCTTATCTCCGGTGCTCCAGAGCCCCATCATCTTCTCAGGACCCTGGTCGGGTGGGCCCCTGACCCAGAGCAGGAGGCCGGGGTCACCACTTGTCAGAGCCCGCACTCGCCATGATAACAGAAGTGCTGGCCCTGCTGAGGTTGGAGACGGGTGGGGCTCTGAGCTTATCTTGGGGAGGTCGGAATTCTGCCCCAAAGCTTCTTCAGCCTGCTGGCTGCTCAGCTGAGCTCCGTTCAGGGCATGAAGTCCCTTCCTCCTCTTGCAGGGGGTACCAAGAGCCCGGAGCACCTTCTGCCTGCAGATGTGCTCGGCCATCCGCCCTCCTGGCTGAGGAGTCTCTGGCCCCACAGCGGAGAGTGGAGCTGGCTCGGGAGGAGGAGCATCCAGGCTGATACATGCCCCCGCTCCTAAGACCCTGAATCGGTTTGATTAGCTGATTTCCTTCAGCAAGACGCCAGCTCTGAATGAGTGTGTGTGTGAGCACCCATGCATACATTATGGATGTGCCGTCACAAATGTAAGCACCGACCCCTGTTGCCAGCCCTTCCTCCTGCAACAGGACAGAGGAGCTGGGTCCTGCTCAGCAGAGGATGACGAGAAATACCCTCACCCAGGACCACAAGCTTTTGAAGCCCTCACTCTTCTTCCCATTTCCATTTCCATCAGAGGCTAAACAACATTTTATTAATTTTTTTTCAAGATTTGTTTATTTACTTGAGAGAGGTAGAGAGGGGGAAAGAGAATTCTCAAGCAGACTCCCCGATGAGTGCACAGCCTGACATGGGGCCCGATCCCAGGACCCTGAGATCATGACCTGAGCCGAAATCAAGAGTCAGACACCTAACCGGCTGAGCCACCCAGGCGCCCCCTAAACCGCCTTTTAAAAGCCAGGCTTCCTCGCTTCAGGCGAGGATTTCCTCTGAGACTGAGAAGGACCCCCAAGGGGTAGGGCGGAGGTGGCACTGATTGAAACGCATCTGCTTGGCACAGTCTCCTCTTAGTCACCTTTGTATTTTTTTATTGTGGTAAAATATACATGACATAAAAATTGGCCATTTCAACCATTTTTAAGTGCACAGTTCTGTGGCAATGATCACATTCACATTGCTCAGCAACCATCACCACCATCCGTGTCCAGAACTTGTCCATCTTCCCAACTGAAACTCTGTGCACATTACACACTACCTGTCCGTTTCCCTCTCCCCCCAGCCCCTGGGAACCACCATTCGACTTCCTGCCTCTATGAGTTTGACTACTCTCGTTACTGTCTGTAGGTGGAATCATACAGTATTTGTCCTATTGTAACTAGTTTAATTTCACTTAGCATGCAGTGTTCAAGGTTCCCCCCTTATGGTAGCGTATTGCAGAATTCCCTTCCACTTTAAGGGTAAATAATATTGCACTGTATGTAGATACTACATTTTGCCTCTCCGTTCAGCTGTCGGTGGGCCCTTGGGTTGTTTCCTTTTAGCCAGTGGGAATAATGCTGCTGTGAAAATGGGTGTACAAATATCTCTTCCAAGCCTCTGCTTTCAGTTCTTCTGAGTATATACCCAGAAGTGGGATGGCTGGATCCGTATGGTAATTCTATGTTTAATTTATTGAGAAACTGCCCTCCTGTTTCCACAGCGGCTGCACCATTCCACACTGCCCCCAGTCATGCACAATGGTTCTAATTTCTCCACATCTTATCTGACACTTGTTATTTTTTTCTCTTTTTCTTTTTTGGACTAGCCATCCCAGTGGGTGTCAAGTGCTATCTTATTGTGGTTTGGATTTGCATCTCCCTGACAGGGATGTTGAGCCTCTTTTCCTGTGCTTACTGGCCACTTGTATAACTTCTTTGGGAAAATGTCTATTCAAGTCCTTCAGCAATTTTACATTTTTTAAAAACTCCTTGATGCTCTGCAAGTTGCCATTTGGGACCATTTTTCTCTGAGATTTCTTGCTGGACCTGTTCCCCTGCCATACACTACTGTGGGAACAGGAGGTGAGGGGGAGAGGGAGCCACAGGGAGAAACCTCACCCACCTGGGAAGCCGGCCTGGAGGATTTCACGCTTACTGCTTAAGAAATACAGAAGCTCACTTTGAGCTGGAGTCAGTTTCTGGATGGCTCCAGCTCAGCAGGTGTGGCTCCCCCAAGACAGAGAGATGCAATTTGAGGGGACTTTGCCTGGGCTGGGAGGGCAGCTGACCCAGTGCCTGGTGCCAGGAATGGGCAGTGCCCACCTCCGGAGCTACCGTCGGGCCCCAGTTACTTGGGATTTTCCGGGGAAAATTTCCTATCCAAAGGCCACATGACCACTAGAATCATTTACACACACACAAACCTTTCTGCTGATAGGCAAGATTTGCCATCAGCTGTGTGTCTGGAAAGGACAGGGCTGAGCTTATCATGGGCCTCAGCTCAGAGTTTAACACCATCAGCCCACGAGGCCTTTCTCCTGTTTTACTTATTTATCATCTCCCTTTATCCTTTGGCCCAATTCCTGGGGGACCCCTCCCCAGCCCCACCTTGGGTATCCGTTCTGATATGTTTGAGGGGGTATCACTGCATCTTTGCAAGGCAGGCAGGTTTTTGTGTGCATGTGGCTTTAACTAACAAACCTTGTCCGGGACTAATAAACCTCATTCTCCTACTCACTTTATCTTTCATTTAACACTATGTTTTACAAAGCAATCCATATCCATTGCGTGTTTCTAATTCGGAGGATTCCATCCTGCCTTTCACCTCTGGGAGATGGAAACCGATGCCTCCATCTCTCGATACATCTTCACTCCTGAGATTATTAACTGAGTCAATCAAATCATCTATATCTTTGCTTCGATACATCTCTTCCTGAGGAAGTGGCTTCATTAAAATCAAACTATGGGGCGCCTGGGTGGCTCAGTCGGTTAAGTGTCCAACTCTTGATTTCAGCTCAGGTCATGATCTCAGGGTCGTGGGATCGAGCCCCGTGTTTGACTCCACACTCAGAGGGGAGTCTGCGTGAGGTTCTCTCCCTCTCCCTCTCTCTCTGCCCTGCCCCCATTTTATTTGTAATTATTGTTAATACTGCTGTATTAGGACTTATTTCTATCTTATTTTGTATATTCTATTTACCATACATTTTACTGTTGGTTTTTCCTCTCCTGCCTTCAATTTAACAGTCCAATTTCTTCCTGCTGATTTGAAAGTCTTTTTTTATAACCATGTAAAATACACATCTGTGAATGAAAGGGGCAAATCTTCCTTACAGAAGAATTTCAAATAATAGCTATAGAAGGAATGAGTGAAATAGAACATCACCATTTGTATACTGGTGATAATTCCTGCAGGTAAGATCCACAAATAAATGCTCATGTTAGTGAGCCAAACTCTAAGGAGAAGCACGATATTTGCAAAGATTCAAAGTATTTCCTCCAAAATATTGTTAATTACTGCATCGGTTTTAACATACATCCACAAATTCTTTGATACTCTTCCCTCTGGGGTAAGGAGTTTAATTCCTCTCCCCTTGTGGGTGGGCTGGGCTCGGTGACTGGCTTCTCACGAATAGAATTTGGAGAGGGAGAAATAATATTACAGTGGAGAAGTCAGGCAGACACCATCTTAACCAAATAAACAAGATTAATGTTACTAGTAATAAATCATGGTTCTATCAGTGATATCATGACGGTTGATACCAGTAGGATGTGATGAGGAGGGCACTGCAACTCTGTGATATTCTTCACGCAAATCCAAAACTGAGGTCTAATCATGAGAAGACATCAGACGAACCCAAATTGAGAGATATTCTATGAAATACCTGACCAGCCTGGGTGGTTCAGTTGGTTAAGTGCCCACTCTTGGTTTCAGCTCAGGTCCTGATCTCAGGGTCATGAGATTGAGCCCAGCGTTGGGCTCTGCACTCAGCTGGGAGTCTGCTTGAAGTCTGCCCCTCCCCCACCAAATAAATAATAAATCTTTAAAGAAAAAAGAAATACTTGGCCAGTATTCTTCAAAAGTCAAGGTCATGAAAAACAAGGAAAAACTGAGATACAATCATAGGTGTAAGAATCTAGAGTCATGATGACTAAGTACATCACAGTATCCTGATGGGATCCTGGAACAAAAAGTGAGTGAAATCTGAATAAAGTCTGCAGTTCGGTTAATAGTGTTACACTGATGTTAATTTCTTAGTTTTGGTAAATATGCCATGGTCATATAAGATGTTAGCATGAAGGGATGCTGAGCTACCTGTACCGTCTTTATGATTCTTCTGCGAATGTGAAGTTATTTCTCAATAAAAGTTTTAAAATACAGCTATATATGAAAAGTTTAAAGCAATCACAGTGGGGCGCCTGGGTGGCTCAGTTGGTTAAGCAACTGCCTTTGGCTCAGGTCATGATCCTGGAGTCCCGGGGTCGAGTCCCGCATCGGGCTCCCTGCTCGGCAGGGAGTCTGCTTCTCCCTCTGACCTTCCTCCTTCTCATGCTCTCTCTCTCTCTCATTCTCTCTCTCTCAAATAAATAAATAAAATCTTAAAAAATATATATTAAAGCAATCACAGAGATGAGATAATAAAGCAGTCAGAGATTATCAGACATGAATAGATTTTTAAAAAAATTTTTAAATGAAAATCTAATTCTCATAATAAAATACCAGTTAGGCACAAAGAAAGAATGGGGGACCTGGGAGTAAATAAACTAGCAAAAAGCAACAAGGAGACAAGTAGAGGGAAAACATAAAGGAGGCACTGAGTAAGAGACAGGAAGGTGAGAGTACAATGCTCTAATAAATTCTATGTACATAACCAGAACCTCAAGAATGGAGAATAGTGAGAATGAAGGGAAAAAATGTATTTAAAGAGAGAATGGCCGTGGGGGCGCCTGGGTGGCTCAGTTGGTTAAGAGAGAATGGCCGTGAGATTTTTAGAATTGGTAGAAAACATTATATCAGAGGTCTAGGAAGGAAAACAGGATACACTTAGCAGGATAAATAAAAATAAATCCATACACAGCTCAGGAAAACCAAAAACTGAAAACAAAAAGACAAGGATAAGATGGTAAAGACAGCCAGAAAAAGGGGAGCCTGGGTGGCTCAGTCATTGGGTGTCTGCCTTCGGCTCAGGTCACGGTCCTGGGGTCCTGGGATCGAGCCCCGCGTTGTCGGGCTCCCTGCTCGGTGGGAAGCCTGCTTCTCCCTCTCCCACTCCCCCTGCTTGTGTTCCCTCTCTCGCTGTGTCTCTCTCTGTCAAGTAAATAAATAAAATCTTAAAAAAAAAAAGACAGCCAGAAAGAACAGATCACCTGCAAAGAACAGCTAGGCAGACAGCCAACTTCTCAACAGCAAAAGTCAGTAGCTAGTGAATACAATTTTGCAAATACAGATGCAGAATAACTGTCAATGTAGAATTATGAACTCTGAGAGACTATCTTCCAAGTTGGAGGGTGGTAAAAATTGAGGATTTACCATCAAGAGACCTGCACTGCTGGCAGAAATGATCTCAGAAGAGTAGTCTAAGACGATAAAGGAGGGAATGCTGAGTAAATGTATGGAAATAACGTATATAAACCAAAATCTGTCTTTACAAATAATAATCATCATTGTTACGGAAATTACAGAATTGCGCTCCTCAGAGCACAGAGTCCCTGGTTGACAAAACCACCCCCAACATATGAAAATACTCATTTCCTCCTCTCTCTGACCACCTATTGCCAGACTTTATGATTTTTCCTAAACAAATAGGTAAAAATGGTACTTCACTGAGTTCTGATTTACATTTCTCTTAGTATGAATCTGTTGGTATGTTTGTGATTCCTTCCTAGTTTTTTGACTTTGCCTGTGACTATGGTGTTTTTTGCATAGTGAATTTCTTTCCTTGTATGTAGCGCTGTTTTCTCCTTTTCTTTCAAAGCTTACAGGTGCTGTGCCATACTTAGAAGTGCTTCCCCATGCCCAAAGTTATTTTTTCATTCTCCCATTGTTGCTCCACTATTTTGTGGTTTCATGTTTTAACATTTACATATTTGGTCCGTCTCGGAATTATTTTGCTGTGAAGTAGAAGGTGTGGATATAAACCTGCTTTTCAGATGACCACCCTGTTTGTTCGGCAAAACTTTATCATATCCTGAATTCCCTTGTATTTGAATCTATTCCTGTACTTTCTCTTCTGTTCCACTGATCTGTCTACTGCTGGCCCAGTATCACACTAGTTTAATTATTTTAGCTCGATAAGATAAGACACTCTAATCTCTAATAAGTCTGGGGTCTTTACATTTGTCCTGGATATTCTTAGTTGTTTGGTTATCAAAAAAAGATCCTGTTGCTATTTTTATGGGACTCGTTAAATTTATACAAACTAGAATAAATGGACTTTCTAAAAATGGGCTGTCTTTCCCTTTGTTCAGATCATTTTTTGTATTCCGTAGTAAAATTTTAAAATTTTAGTCATAAATGTACTGCATAAATCTCATTAGGTTTATTCCCAGCTGCTTCATTTTGTGGTTGTTATTGTTTGTTTTTGTTATTATATGTAGATTATTTTCTTCCATTAGTTTTTTTTGTTGTTGTTGTTTTATTTTTTTTAAGATTTTGTTTATTTATTTGACAGAGAGAGACACAGCGAGAGAGGGAACACAAGCAAGGGGAGTGGGAAAGGGAGAAGCAGGCTTCCCGCTGAGCAGGGAGCCCGATGCGGGGCTCGATCCCAGGACCCTGGGATCATGACCTGAGCCACCCAGGTGCTGCCTCTTCCATTAGTTTTTTAACTAGTTGTTGTTTGTAAATGTGCACTCTATGGTTTCTGAATATTAATTTTTTTAAAGATTTTATTTTATTTATTTTTGTATGATTTTATTTATTCACTTAGAGAAAGAGAGAGAGTGCCAAAAGACAGAGAGGGAGAAGGACAAGCAGACTCCACGCTGAGCACAGAGCCCAACACGGGGTGGATCCCACCACCCTGAGATCATGACCTGAGCCCAAACCAGGGAGAGTTGGACGCTCAACCAACTGAGCTACCCACATGCCCCTAAAGATTTTATTTTTAAGTAACCCCTACACCCAACGTGGGGCTCCAACTCAACCCCAAGATCAAGAGTTGCATACTCTACCAACTAAGCCAGCCGGACACCCCACTGAATACTAATTTTAAATAAGACATCTTACTGAATCAGTTTGCTGTTTGTAATACTTTCTTTTTAATTCATAGATTTTTTTTTTTTAGAGCAGTTTTAGGTTCATAGGAAAATTGAATGGAATGTATAGAGTCCCCACAAACCCTCCGCTCCTCTCCTCCCCCACCCCACCCCGCCTCCCTCACCATCAATATCCTACATCAGAATGGTACATTTATTATACCTGATGAACCAACATTGACATACTACCAACCAAGGCCCATAGTTTACATTAGGGGTCACTCTGTGTGTTGTATATTCTCTGGGTTTTGACAGATGTATAATGACATGTATCTATTTTATAATATCATACAGAATAGTTTCCCTGCCCTAAAAATCCTGTATATACCTATTCATCCCTCCCTCCCTCCCCATGACCCCCTGGGAACCACTGATCTTTTTACTATTTCTAAGAAGTTTTGCCTTTTTGAGAATGCTATACATTTACCTTCTCAGATTGGCTTCTTTCACTTAGCGATATGCATTTAAGTTGCTTCTGTCTTTTCATGCCTTGAGAGCTCATTTCTTTTTAGCTCTGAATAATATTCCATTGTCTGGATGTGCCACAGTTTACTTATCTGTCCACCTAGTGAAGGACATCTTGGCTGTTTCTAAGTGTTGGCAATTACAAATAAAGCTGCTATAAACATCCACTTGCAGGTTTTTGTGTGGCATTTCAACTCATGTGGGTAAATACCAAGAAGCACAATTTCTGGATGTAAGACTTTGTTTAGTTTTGTAAGGAACCACCAAACTGTCCTCCAAAGTGGCTGTTACATTTTGCATTCCCACCAGCAATGAATGAGATTTCCTGCTGCTTTCCGTCCTCACCAGCATTTGGTGTTTAATATGTTTTGAGTCAGATCTTTTGGGGTTTCCAGGTATAAAATTATGCCATCTGCAAATAATAATAATGGTTCCTCCTCCTCTCCAATTTCTGTGCCTCTCTGTTCTACTCTTATCAAATCACATTGGTTATTACATCCACAAAAATGTTAAATAATAGCTGTAAAAAGGGACCTATCTCTCTTGTTCCTGACTTCGAGCTGGGGAGAGCTTCTGGTGTGTCCCATTAAGCGCAATGCTGCCTTTGAGACCAAAATAAATATCTGTTATCATGTAAATGAAATATACACCTACTCCTACTGTATGAAGAGTGTTCACCAAGATTAAACTGTTGAGTTTGTCAGCATTTATGGCGGTTATCATATGATTTTTCTCTTTAGATCTATTAATATGAAAAATTATAGTGATAGATTTCCTAATATTAAACCATTTTTATATTTCTGGAAGATAGCCACTTTTTAAGAAATCCACTTGAATTCTTCACACACAAAAAAACTTTCTCATCTGAACCCTTGTCTCTGAAAAAATTGTTAAATGCACAAATATGGAAAAGCTACTCTTCAAGTGCTCCTATTCCTTCAACAGATCCAAGTTCATCTATAGAAAAACCCCAGAAAAACCTGGGGTCCCTTTGGCTGGAGAGCCACAAACAGATGGCCCAAAGGACCTCCGCCCCACGTACAAATATGGAGCCTTGCTTAGCTTTAGGTCAGACAAGATGTGCTCTTTTGCCTGAGGACCTGCCGCCTGGCCCAGGAGTACTGGGCCAGGAGCCTCACCCAGCCTTCAGGTGAGCCACTCCCACTTCTTAGGGTCACCAGTCAATTCTGTTAATGATCTGAGATCTTTGTTTCTCAACTTCTTTCACAATCCTGGGGGTACAAGGCCAGCATCCCTCGTGAGAGAGAGAGGTAACAGGAAGCAAGGAACAGAGGTCAGGGTCACCTGGACATGGTGTGTAGAATGGGGAACCTCTGCTTCTGCAAATCAGATCCTGTGATCACCAGCCTACCGCTTCTCTGTGTGTCTGGTTCTGTCCTTAACTCTGATGCTATCTTTCTGGCTCTCTCTTTCCAGTTTGGATGAGTCCTTGACCCCCAAAGTGTCTAGCAGCAATTCCTGGCTCATGGCGAGTGGGAGTTCTTGACAGGCTCATACAGGGAAACAGCCCAGTCTTCCTAAAAGCTTTAGTGGGCGAGTCCCTGAAAAGGGTCAGGGTTTAGCTGAGACAAGAGCAAAATGAGGGACACCTGGGTGGCTCAGTCGGTTATGCGTCTGTCTTGGGCTCAGATCATGATCCCAGGCTCCTGGGAGGAGTCCTGCCTCCAAGCTCCCTGCTCAGTGGGGAGTCTGCTTCTCCCTCTACCCCTACCCCCTGCTCATGATCTCTCTCTTACACGTTCTCGCTCTCAAATAAATAAAATCTTTAAAAAAAAAAAGCCAAAATGAAAACAGCCCAGGGCAAGCCGCACCGCAAGCTTAAGGTAGAACTAGATGAAACTGCTAATAATCCGTTGGTTTTGACCTACCAGAAAACGGCTGTGGTTCAAATACAAAAGCTGCCTTTGAGAAGGAAACAGTCACAGAATCAAATCTGTGGTGCCACCCAGTGGTCAGAGCAAATACAGAACTTGTTTCCTGGAGGACGTGGTAAACAACAGGGTAACTGACGTTCCTGGAGCTCGCACTACATGCTGGGATTAGGAGCTTTGCACAAGTGATTATTGAATGCTACTAGGATTTATGGCAATAATTACTTATTTTGATGCGCCACAAAGAGCTCTTCTGAGGTAGGCGATAGGTATTTATCCCCATTTTTAGAGGTAAAATGAGGCCCAGGGGACTGAAGTGAGGAATGCAAGATCGCACAGCTGAGGGAGGCCCACCCAGGTCTGAGCTGAGTCTTGACTCAGAGTCACGCTCTTCACATCCAGCGGTTCCCCTTCCCGTTTTAGACAGACGATGAGGCTCCGGCGCTGGAGATCCAGATCCTCGGAGGTCCCAGCTCAGGCTGTTGCAGGTACACACGCCTAATGTCTGAGCACTTTGCATCACACAGGAACAGGAGATGTTAGTGGAACAAAAACAGGCCATTATATTAGTAGTCTTTAAAAGCTGTATTAAAAATAGTTCATTAAGGGGCGCCTGGGTGGCTCAGTCGGTTGAGCATCCCACTCTTGATTTTGGCTCAGGTCATGATCCCGGGGTCCTGGCTGGGGAGTCTGCTTCTCCCACTCCTTCTGCCCCCCACCCCCCACCGCTCATGTGCTCTCTCTCTCTCTCTCAAATAAATAAATAAAATCTTAAAAAAAAAAAAAAAACTTAAAAAAAGTAGTCCATTAAAATAAAAAAGAACACTGTGTGCTAAAAAGAACATTGATCAAGTAATTGTCAGTTCAGTGAAGTTTGCTCTGGAAAACTTTCTGTCCAAACATTAACCAATATTTGTGTAATCTGGATTAAATGTGTCAAATCTTCCTTGGGGGTAAAAATGTCCCCTGAATCAAATGGTATGTCCAAACGACAGGTCCAAACATTCCTTCCCCTGATGCCGTGGCTGCTTCCTCCATCCCGTGAGACGCGTGGGGGGGACAGGAGAATGAGCTGCTTTGTTAGGCGGCTGAGGACACGACAGAGCAGGCAGGACGTCCGCCACCACTGAAGGCTTGCGCGCTGGGTGCAAGAGTGGGGGGGGGGCTGGGATGGCCAGAGGGAGGGATCATCAGCCTGCTCCGGGGCACAGGGCTCACGGGCAGCGGAGCCAGCTCCATCCCCAGGCACCGACTCCGGCCCCTTGACCACCTGAGAAGCACTGCTGCACAGCGGACCAGCCACTTGTGAGTTGGGAAAACCACAGGAGGACCTGAGCCAAGCCCTCAGCTCTTCCCGAGCTCGCACAACCTGAGAACTCTGGTCCCACCCCTTGTGGGCCAAGAACGGGGAATGGTTTCAGCACAGGGACCGCACCTACCTTCCAGTCTCCCTGATCAAGATGGCGGCGAGGAGGCAGGAGATGAAAGAGGAGGGGGGACAAAGGAAGAGGCAGGGGACTGGAGGACGGGAAGATGGGAGGCTGAGCCCTGACCCAGGGAAGAGAAGGCTTCAGGCTTACTCCATTTCATCTTCAGGCTTAGGAAAGGCTCTCATACCAGGCTGCTGTTTCTCATGTCAACTTTGGGTGTCTATCTGAACTTTGTGAACTGTACATGTATATTGCTTTGATTAAAAATGTACATTAAAGGGCGCCTGAGTGGCTCAGTTGGTTAAGTGACTGCCTTCCGCTCAGGTCATGATCCCAGGGTCGTGGGGTTGAGTCCGGCGTTTGGCTCCCCCTGCTCGGCCGGGAGTCTGCTTCTCCTTCTGCCACTCCCCGGCTGGTGCTCTCTCTCTGTCAAATAAATAAATAAAATCTTTTTTAAAAAATTACATTAAAGCAGGAAGGACTTCAATGAGACACAAAGAAACCGAAGGATGACAAAGCATTACCCTGGCAGCTAGAGAGCCAAAGATCCCAGGGGCAGACGGTACCTTCCAGCTGGGCCACAGGGGGGGACATGAGCCCGTGTCTCGCCTTGTCCTGACAGTGTTCCCATGGATCCACCACTGTCTTCCAGTGGTTCTTAGCCTTTGTAGGGTCCCGGACCCTTTTGGGATTTTTTGGTTTTGTTTTGTTTTGTTTTGTTTGTTTGTTTGTTTTTAAACATTTATCAAGACATAATTTACATAACATAGAGTTCACCCATTTAAAGTATACAATGTAATAGTTTTTAGTATATTTAGAGCCCTTCCCCTCTCACCCACTGACCCACAATGGACTGTGACAATGAGAGAGAAATAAACCTTTATTATGGTAAGGCACTGAGATTTGGGGTTATTTGGTACAGCATTTAGCCTGCCCTGACTAATTTGGCTCCACCTTTGGAGAAACTGCCTTTACCTCCTGGATCTCAGTTTCCTCATCTGAAAATGAGGGGTTCAAAATAGGGGCTCTCTTGGTTGCGTTTCAGCTATAACACTCCATTTATAAATTGTGTGGTTATTATTTCCAAGTGGTTTAAAACTCTGCAAGGACTAATTGTAGAATTTCTCAACTATAATAAGGAGTAAATTCTCCATTTACAGATGTGTTGTGCTCCCAAAGACCAGGCCCCGGACCCTTTTGAAATTAGAAACCATTATGCACCCCAGGAAAAACAATACAGATATATGCATACACACAAAACTCTCCATATAATTTCCTGGGTATAGAGACCCCAAGTTAGAAACCACTGTTCCACATGCTGATGGCCAACCAGACTGTTTTTCCAATCCAGAACCTTTTTTTCTGAGCTTCAAACGTTCAACTGCATTCCTCAAACCTTCCTGGAAATCTCCCAAGTGCCAGGTAGCCAAAACCGAACTTAAAATCTTCCCCCTAAATCTCACC
Organism: Mirounga angustirostris; assembly: GCF_029215605.1. NCBI lineage: Eukaryota > Metazoa > Chordata > Mammalia > Carnivora > Phocidae > Mirounga > Mirounga angustirostris. The sequence continues at coordinate 70,985,006 of NW_026991709.1, read as the reverse complement.
TCCCATATTCCCTCTCTAGGGACTGGAAACTTCATTCACCAGTTGCCTAGGTCTCCGAGACCTGCCATCATCCTGGACCAGTGGTCCTCAATGGTGGCTGGGAAATTGGATATCCATGTGGGGGGTAAAAAACGAACCTTGATCCTTACCTCCCATCGTATATGAAAATAAAAATTAATTCCAATGTATCAAAGACCTAAACAAAAAGCTAAAACTATACAATTCTAGGAGAATATATTTGTGACCTCACCTTAAGGTAGGCAAAGACTTCTTTGGGCACAAAACATAAACCACCAAGAAAAATTTTTGATAAATTGGACACAGTCATAATTAGAAACTGGCTTTTTACCTTTAAGAAAATGCAGAAATAAACTACAATGGACTTTCAAACATTGCTGGTGGTAATATTAAAATAGTATAACCGGGGCTCCTGGATGGCTCAGTTAGTTAAGCGCCGAATCTTGATTTCAGCTCAAGTCATGATCTCAGGGTCATGAGATGGAGCCGGCTCTGGGTTGAGGTCCCTGCTGGGCATGAAGCCTGCTTGGGATTCTCTCTCTCTGTCTCCTTCTCCCCCTCTACCCTCCCCCACCGCCCTGCCAGCCTCACACGTGCTCTTTCTCTAAAAATTACTTAATTAGTTAATTTAACTAATTAATTAAAATGAAATAGTATAACCACTTTGAAAAACAGTTTGACAGTGTAGAGAGCAAGATGGGGTCACTCATGTCAAGCAGAAGCCGGGGTCAAGCAATGATGCAAGCAGTTAAGGGTGTTGCAGCTAGGATATATTGCTGAGACCGGCGTCAGCTGACACCCCAGAACTGATAATGAGCAGAACCAGAGGACATGTGCAGGAGCCCAACACATTAATTCCCTTTAAAAGGGGGAGGATTTTTGCAGCAAACTGTCAGACTCTTCAGACCTGATCCCTTTATGTCTGCCCACTTAAAAAAGGCAGCTCCTGGGCGCCTGGGTGGCTTAGTTGGTTAAGCGACTGCCTTCGGCTCAGGTCATGATCCTGGAGTCCCGGGATCGAGTCCCGTATCGGGCTCCCTGCTGAGCAGGGGGTCTGCTTCTCTGTCTCTCGTTCTCTCTCTCTTAAATAAATAAATAAAATCTTAAAAAAAAAAAAAAAAAGGCAGCTCCTGCCCACGCCTCTGCCCGATTGCTCTCCGGAGGGAACTGAGATCCTTCCTGCTTGAACATAAGAAGCAGTGAGTGCCCAGAGCTGACCTGCACCAGCCCGAGGCCTTATCTCAACTGCACACCCACAGACGGACTCCGCATTTGGTTTGTTTACTTCCTACACCCTTCTGTTATCTTGTTCGTTGCGTGGCTTGTCCTGTGTTCTGCTCTGTGTGCTGTGTAAGAAGCCAAGTTAATCACATGGTGAAATGTCATTGAGTTTGGAATCCTGAACCTGCTTTATAATTACGTTAACCTTGCTTTATGATTGAATAAAGCTGACACTGTGGAAAGACACAACTCGTGTGTACGCCTTATAGTGTGCTCACGACACACGGCTTCCTCAAAAGTTAAAAACACCTTACAACCAAGCCATCCCATCCACTTGTAGGTATTTTACCCAAGACAAATGGAAACATAGATCCACACAAAGACTTTTTTTTTTTAAAGATTTATTTATTCCAGAGAGAGAGCACTCACGAGCAGGGGGAGGGACAGAGGAAGAGAAGCAGACTCCCCACTGAGTGCCCAGCCCAACATGGGGCTCGATATTGAACCCTGAAGTCATGACCCTGAGATCATGACCTGAGCCGAAATCAAGAGTTGGACACCCAACTGACTGTGCCGCCGAAGGGCCCCCACACAAAGACTTTTATAGGAATTTTTAAGGCAGTTTTATTCACTAAATCTCAAAACCAGAAACAGCCCAGATGTCCAACAACAACCCAAATGTCCTTTGGGGTCCTCAGAGGATGTCTCCCCAATCCACCCACCCATGTCCCAATGGATAAACAGTTTGTGTCAATGCACACAACCCAGTACTACTCACGCATGAAAGGAGGGAACCTACGGATACACACAACCACGTGGATGCCTCTCGGAAGCAGTGTGCTAAGTGAAAAGAAGCCAGGCACAAACGACCACATCCTGTATGGTCCTATTTATATGAAATGCCAGGGAAAAGAAAGTATAGCGATAGGAATCAGATGAGTGGTTGTCTGAGGCCAGGGAAGAGAGGGTAAAGGATTGACTGCAAAGGGGCAGAAGGGAACTTTCTGGGGTAACGGAAACGTGCTACATCTTGAACTGGGACAGTGGTTAGCCTAGTGTTTTCATCGGCCAGAAATTATAGAACTGTATACGGTATGTAAAATTTCTGGTATTTACTGTATGTAAAGAATATCTCAATAAAGTAGGTTTTTGTTTTGCTTTGTTTTTTAATGAGAGAGCTGCTGGGAAGCATGGAGAACACAGGTGAAGGGAATCTGCTAAAGACCTTCCTGAAAGCATTTGATTTGGAAAAGAAGGAGGCTCTCTTCAATGCCGGTTCAGCCTCCACCGGGCGGTTTAGTGAAACATTCCCCCCGCTAGGGGGCAGTGTCGTAGTCAGTCAGCCACCACCGCGCGTCCACAGGGCCCCCGGCGCCCGCAGGGGCCCAGAGGCCGCAAGACCCCCAGGACGCGCCGAGCTCCGCCCCGTAGCCCGCGGGTTGGGGACTCTCTCCCCCGCGGGGGCCGGGAGAGGTGGTGCCCGCGCCGCGTCCTGAGCGGATGCGGCCTGCGCGGCGCGGCCCCACGCCCTCCGCCCAGCCCCCCTGCGGCCGGCTCGCAGTCCCGCACCCGCACCCGCACCCGCACGCTCTGCTCCGCCACCTCCGAGGGCCTGGCGTCCGAGAGAGGAGCCCGGGCCCCAGGGCGCACGATGACCGCCCCCTCCAGCCCTGGCTGTCGGGCAACGTGGGGCCAGCCCTCTGGCCCCGACTGGCGGAACGCAGGAGGGGATAGAGGCGCCCGCCGCGGGACTGCTTCCAGCTGGCGGCAGCCGGGACCGAGCTGCGTCCCGGGTGAAACTGACCCTGCCTGTCTGGCGCCGCTTCTGCGACAAGGCCCGCGGAAAGACGCCGCGGCGCCTCTCCTCCGACCTTCTTCCTCTCCAAGCAGGTCATCATAGCCTTAGCAAATCCGCCCCCCCCAACTCAGAAATTGTCATTTTGAAGGACAAAGAAGTGTGGCCTAGAGATGTTTTGTTTCACTGTCCCTCGTGCTAAAAAGGGGGCTCCCCTGGCGTGGCGCGCCAAGTAGGGGGCTGCTAGGGGAATGAGCCGGAATGCGGAGAGGGGAGGGCGCAATCACTGCCCGGCGTGCCAAGGCCCGGGAGACACGCGGACCCTCCGTAATCCTCCTCCCCCCGCGGCCACAGCCCACCCCGGGACCTCAGGGGACGCACTTGGGCAGCCCCGCCCGCCGGCGCACTCGTCTCCAGCCCTCTCCGCCCCTCCTGGCGCACTGCGTGGTGCGCCTAGTTCCCCGGACCGGGCAGAGCGGCGGCTGCGCTGAGGACACACCGCACACCTCCCGCCCTCTGGTCGGGGCGGCTCCGGGCCCACCCCCAGAGCAGGCCCTCGGGGTGGGGGGTGCGGACGCCGCCAGCGCCGCAGGTGCAGCCCAGAGGCCGCGCGCCGGTGAGTCGGCCCGAGCAGCTCCAGAGAGTTGATGGGGGTCAGGGAGGTAGGAGGGCCAGGCAGGGAGGACGGGCAGTTGCTTCCCTTCCTACTTTTGCTAGCTGCCAAGAGGCCAGCAGATGCTGGAGACTGGTGAGGCAGGCAGGGGAGCCCACATCATCGCGGGCACTGTCCCCCAGACCCGGGTCTGCGGGCTCTGAGCACTGACCTGCCCCAACCTAGGAGAGTCAGGAGGCTTGCGGTGACGCTTTCTCGGGAAAGGGAGGCGAGGCTGTGAGTAGACTTTAGAGCGCCAGCTTTGGACCCAGACCGAGGCCTAGGCGTGAATCCTCTCCTGGTACCAGCTCGTGTTCTTGCGTGGTTCTGCAACTTTACTAAGCCTCGCTTTCCTCATCTATAAAATGGGAATATGCTACCTTCAGGGTCCCTGTGAGGACGAACCCAAAAGACGCTTCAAAGTGCTGAGCACTAAGTCTGTGAAGCACAGATAGATCTGCATTAATTCAGCGGAGAAGAATCTCCACTTCCGGCCTTGCCAGGTGCACTTCAGGTCATGCCTGCCCTTTCACAGACTGGGAAGATGGGCTCCTTGCCCAGGAATCGCATGGGGGCAGGGACAAGGGCAGAAGCTTGTCGTCCCGGGTGCTGCAGGCAATCCTGCGGGCGAGCCCCTACTGCTCTGGTTGGTGGCAGTCTGGACCTTTGCGGAGGAGGGGGATGGTGAACACACAGTGGCAGAGATGGTTGTAGTTTTCCTTAAGGAGGACATGCCTCACCGTCACTTCTGAACGTCATTCTTCACCCTCAGACACTTTCGCCTCATAAAACTGGGAACCTTTGTCAGAATTAACACCCAGAAACTTCCCACTCTAGAGCAGAGTTCCCATTTTGCAGATGGGAGCCCTGCGTCACAGACAGTTAATAGATACATGCCAGTTAGTGGTCGTACCTTACTGTCTTCCCCTCTCCCTTAGGTGTGTTCAGTGCTATGTGTTGCATTCTCTGTTAATGAAAGGATAAACATGGGCACGTTTGGCCAACCTGGGGAAGGGGGAAGCCAGAGTCAGGCCTTCCTATGCTTCCAGGGTGGGGCGCCCTGCAGGGCTTACTGTGGCCATCAGGGTCGATATGAGGATGAAATCGACGCCAAACAGGCAAAAGGACTCAGGAGAGCCACTCTTACCCTCTGCCCTTGGGATGGACTTCAGAGTTGGGCACAAGATCTTGGCCTTGACGGACATGGTCCTTGTGCGTCTTATGTGAAGATGCCTTTGGCTGTTACAGCGCCGGGGCCGCCGCCTCTGACACTCTCGACCCTGCTGTCTTCAAAACCTGTTCCAAATGCTGGATCCCCAGAAGCGGCCGAACCATGGGATCACCACCCCACCCCCACCCCCGAAAGCAGTGCCCCAGAGCTTTGTCAGGGAGTTTAAGTTTGAAGGTAGGGACATTCCTTGGAAGAAGCCACCACACAATGGCTGCCGTTGTGGGCCACGCTGGCTCACAGCTGTGTCCACAGGGCCAACTCTGGGCTGCGCACACAGTTGGCGCCTTGGGCGGGGGGGGGGGGGGGCACCGAGAGCCGGCCCCGCCCTTGACTTAGCGAGAAAGACAAGTGTCTCCGCACACCCGCGGCTCGCCGCAGCTGCGCGGCCTCCCTTCCCGTCCTCTCGCCCCACTAAAGCGATCTCTTCCCCAGCTTCCCCCCCGCGCCCAGCGCAGTGGTTTCCGCTTCGCAGTACCCCTGCCACCGAGATGGTCTCTCCCTGCTGCCTACCTCCACACAAGCCCCGCACACGCGCTGGGAATGCCCCTGTCTGTGGCTATCAGCGCCCGCTCCCCGGCCCCACAAAGCTCCGTGACCTGGGCGCTGTCACTTTATTCTAGAACCTGCCTCTCCACTGCCCTCCTGGAGACAGTCACCCCGCCCCCCACGTCCCCCAACCCTCCGTCCATCCCGGTCCTGGAGAGGGCCACCCAGCGGTGGCCGCAGGACTGGACCTCCACGCAGGTAGCTTAGCGTACTCGCGTGCAGGCATTAGCAGCCTCGTATCCTGATTGGGTTAAGGTGAGTAGTTGCCACACCCCGTCTTGTTGGCTCCGCCCCCTGGAGCCCTGGGGCCAAGGGACTAGTCCCGCAGTCTCGCCTCCGCCTGGGGAGCCGCAGGGCTGCGGCGCTTGGCTCTTTCTGGAGAATTTCCCGCACTTGTTAAGTTCAGTGTCCTCTTATATTGTCACCTCCTCTGGGGACCTCCGACTCTGTCCTTGACCCTGGCCCCACAGGAGGCCCATCAGGTGGATTCGAGGGGCTGAGATAGACACGAACGGATCCCACACCTGGGGGAATCTCAACCAGACGAGGCTGAGAAGCAATCAGACAGCGCCAGGGGTCCGTGTTCCGCGAAGCACAGGGTTCTGTGGAAATGAGATTGGGGAGGGCTTCTAGGCGATCTCGGCAGTTGAAGCAAAATGAATAATGAAAGAAACCACTGTTATGTTTGTTTTTTCTTTAAGATTTTATTTGTCAGAGAGAGCACAATCAGGGGGAACCGCAGGCAGAGGGAGAAGCAGACTCCCCGCTAAGCAAGGAGCCCGATGCGAGACTCGATCCCAGGACCCCAGGATCATGACCTGAACGGAAGGCAGACACTTGACTGAGCCACCCAGGCATCCCTGTTTGTTTTTTCATGTTGTCTTCACAAGAGCTCTGAGGTGGGTACTATTGTTAACTTCCGTTTACAGAATGAGTGCCCTTTCACCACGAGCAAGTGACAGCAAGGATTTGAAACCGGGCCTACCACGCCAAAGAGGGTTTTAACCTTTATATTATAAGCACATCCAGCAAAGGAAGCAATGTGAGCAAAGACGCTGGGGTGAGAAGGCAGGACAGAAGAGGCGACTACAGAAAGACGTTGTGTTTCTCGAGCGCCAAGTTCTGCATGCACAGAGTGGGGCCAGTGGGGGAGAGTGGGGCCAGTGGGGACTGGTGGGACTTGTAAGCCTTGTAAGCAAACTGTTACCAGTTGGTAAAGCATGCCACTCTTGATTGTGGGGTCGTGAGTTCAGTGAGTTCGAGCCTTACTTTGGATATAGAGATTACTTACAAAAAAGGAGAGAAAGAAGAAAGAAAGAAAGAAAGAAAGAAAGAAAGAAAGAAAGAAAGAAAGAAAGAAAGAAAGAAAGAAAGAAAGAAAGAAAGAAAGAAAGAGAGAGAGAGAGAAAGAAAGAAAAAGAAAGAATTAGAAAACAAAGTTAGTATCACTTAGTGAAGGGGTGAAGAAGGAAGATGACCCCTGGATTTCTGGGCTGAATAATTGGACAAACTGTCATTCCCTCCCTGCTGCAGGGCATGTGGGGGCAGGGCTGGTGCATGGGAAAGTGATGAGTTCTGGCTGGCTGCCCTGTGTTTGAGGTGGGGGCAGAAGCCTAACAGGCAGTGGCTCAGGGTTCCGGGGTCAAACAGACTTGGTCCAACACCTACATTCATCAACCTACTAGTTCTGTCACACTGGGCAAGAAACTTGATCTCTTTAAACCTGTTAATTCATCCATAAGATAGGAACAGTAATAGAATTTTAGGGTTGTTATAAAATGAGAATAAATGAGACAATGTACAGTGTCTGGAACATAATAAGTATTGAAAAATGGCAACGCTATTATCATTGTTATTATTTATTATCAGTAAATCTGAAGCTCAGAGAAGAAGCAATTTAAAGTCATCAAATGGAAATTGAAACCAGGAGAATAAATGAGATGACCCAAAAAGAGTGTAGATGCTTAGAAAGGTGAAAGTTGAAGACCAGGAGCCCTGACATTTCAGGGGTAGACGGAGGAAAAGCAGCCTAAAAATAAATGGTTAGAGAAGAAGGAAAACCACCAGAGCTTGGTGCCGTGGAAGCCACATGTAGGAGCCAAACCGCTGATCCCCTGTCTTCCTTCCTCCTTCCTAACAGAACCTGATGTTGTTAGGGTAAGCACCCTCTGGATTCTGTGCATCTCAGAGGAGGTAGCCCACAGCCCCAGCTCCAAACCAGTGGCTGGGTCGCCCCTGGTAATCCCATTGCACTTGCCAGTGATTGGTTTATGAAGTCTATTTGATCCTCTTCTGACCAATGGGACTTGATGGAAAATCTGTTGAGGGACTTCTGGAAAAAATTTCTTTGATTAAAAAAAAAAAAAAAAGGTGCCCATGAAGGTCAAAACCACAAGGAGATACCACTTCACACTCACTAGGATGACTAGAATCAAAAAGCCAGATAACATCACATGTTGGCCAGGATGTGGAGAACTTAGAACCCTTATACACTGCCGGTGGGACCATAAAAAGGACCAGCCACTTGGAAAACAATCTTGCAGTTCCTCAAACAATTAAACATAGGGTTACCATTATGACCCAGCAGTTCTACTCCTAGGTATATACCCAGGAAAATGAAAAAATTATGTCCCACAGAAACTTATACACAAATATTTGTAGTAGCATTATTCATAATAGCCAAAGTGTGGAAACAACTCAAATGTTCATCAACAGATGAATGGATACACACAGTGTGCTACATCCATATGGTGGAATTATTATTATTTGGCCATAATAACGAGTAAGTACTGATACAGGCTATACTGTGAATGAACTTTGAAAACATGATTTTAAGTGAAAGCAGCCAGCCACAAAAGGCCACATACTGCATAATGAAAGTCCAGAATTGGGAAATCTATGGAGAGGAAGTAGGTAGCAGTTGCTTAGGGCTGAGGTGATGGCAGGGGGTTGGGAGATGATTAAGTAAATGGTATGCATTTTCTTCTTGAGGTGATCACAATGTTCTAAAATTGATAAGGGGTGATGGTCGCACATAACTGTGAATATACTAAAAGCTATTGAATTGAACACTTTTTTTTAAAGATTTTATGTATGTATGTATGTATGTATGTATTTGAGGGAGAGAGAGAGAGGAGAGGGACAAGCAGACTCTGTGCTGAGCACAGAGCCAAATGCAGGGCTCGATCTCACGACCCTAAGATCATGACCTGAGCCAAAATCAAGAGTCAGAGGCTTAACTGACCCAGCCACCCCGCCGCCCCTGAACTGAACACTTTAAATGAGTGAGTTGTATGTTAATTATATCTCAAAAAACTATTTCAAAAGAAGCAACAAAAAAAGTGATACACAAAGAATCTATAGACTCTTCCTCTCAGTGTTGTGTCTGGATGGAATGGCTGAGTTAACCATCTTGCTTCCAGCATGAGGCTGATGTCCACACAAAGAGAGAGGCAGAAATCATAAGGATCACTGGGAAATAGCAAAGGAGCCCCATGAGCTCCAAGCTCTGGTGGTCTTGTCTTATGATGTGATGAATTGTTTAAGCCTATGTGAGTGAGAGCTTTTATCGTTGATTTGTTTGCAAACAATTAGGAACTGTAATCACCACGGGGTTAAATATAGGGAAGTAGCCAAACCACCACAGCTGCCTGCTAGCACCTACGGAGCTAGTGCGTTAGCATGGAACACTGCAGCAGAAAGCTTACCCGTTGGGGTGCCTGCGTGCCTCAGCCGGTTAAGCGGCTGCCTTCGCTCAGGTCATGATCCCAGGGTCCTAGGATCGAGCCCCGCATCGAGCCCCGCATCAGGCTCCCTGCTCAGCGGGAAGCCTGCTTCCCCCTCTGCCTCTGCCTGCCGCTCCCCCTGCTTGTGCTCTCTCTCTCTTGTCAGATAAATAAATAAAGTCTAAAAAAAAAAGAAGAAGAAGGAAAGAAAACTTACCCATCGCCTTGACCTTACTTGCCAAAAGAAAACAGCAGGAGGGAGGATGACTTTTACTTGGCTTCTACTTCCCAAATATCTCCCATCTAATGACCAACTTCTCTTCTCCTTATTCCTACTTCCATCTCAGATCTTCTCTCTAGCATCATTTTTCCTTCTGCCTAATATATATATTATATATCCTTTAGAAAATTCTGAGGGTCTGCTTGTGAAGATCTTTCAGTTTTGATTTGCCAGAAAATATCTTTGTTTTGCCCTCATTCTGAAAAACACTTTTGGATGTGGAAGGTAGACTGCCAGTTATTTTCTTCATTTTCTTTTTTTTCCCCATGTATGTATGTATGTATGTTCTTGTGGGAGGGAGGGTAGCTGGTGTCTGGGCCCTTTTACTGTTCCCTTTCCCCACAGGGTGGACCCAGTTGTGGGCTGGGGCCTGGGGCCCGGGGCCCAGAAGGTCCAGAAGGGTGACAAGGGGCCCTTCGACGTGGAGGCACTGGATGAAATCAGAATGAGATGCGTGGTCAAGTTGGAAAAGCAGGTGAGTGTGGGATGGTTTTGCTGGTGTGACAGAGCTGGTGGACTGCAAAGCTTTGGAGAGCCACGGGGACAAGCACAAGGGGAGGCTGCACTTCTCAGAGCCATGGCCCAGAGCACCCGCTGCCCGGGAGGCCTACGCAGGGCCCGGGTGTCCCCTGCTGCCTGTGCAGAGTTATTTTCTTTTAGCATAGGCATGTCCTCATCCTTGAGGGCTTACTGCCTACAGCTACCTCTGGTACCAAATCACCAGATTGCAGTATGGGAAATAGAAGCCAGCAGAAAAGGAATTTATACAGGGACTGAAAATCATCAGGTGCATTGGAAGAATGGGTTGTAGCTTGGGCCTCAAGGAAGACTCTCGAACACCCAGGAGTAACTCACTAAAGGAGTCACCATTTGTGTGACAATCAGGCAGGTGTAAAGGCTCCCTTGGAACTCAGTCAAATTTAGTTGCTGAGAAGCAGGCCACCACCCTAACTGCAGTTGTGTCTCTGTCCCCACAGCTGGGGACAGACATTGGAAAGCTGCTGCAGGAAAAACTCCATGTCTCCATAACCTTCTTTGCCCAGAGAAGACAATGCCAACTGCAGAAATATGGCCTGTCTCACATCTGCTTTCGCAATTCTTTTTTTTTTTTTTTTTTAAGATTTTATTTATTTATTAGAGAGTGAGCAAGCAAGCATGAGTGGTAGGGAGGGGCAGAGGGAGAGGGAGAAGCAGCCTCCGCAGGGAGCTCAACGACAGGGGGACTTGATCCCAGGACCCTGGGATCATGACCTGAGCCAAATGCAGACGCTTAACCCCACTTAACCGACTGAGCCACCCAGGCGCCCCTGCTTTCTCAATTCCTAAAACCTAATTTGCATAACCCAACTTCAAGGGGATCTACAAAAGGTAGCTTTTTGTTTCCCTGCCTCTTATAGTGTAGGAAGGAATTGTGGAAGTGCTCCCTGTTGTCAAATGGCATGCAGGGTAGGGGCCTGAAGTGGCCATTGGGTTTGACAACTGGAAAAGCAAGGAGGCTCTTGAGGGGGCTGTGTCGGCACAGTGGAGGTGGGCAAAGCCAGACCGTGTCAGGTTGAATGGCCAACAAGATGTGAGGAGCGAATTCGGTGAACGTGGATGGTTTAAGGAATCCTGTGCAGGGCGATGGAGAGAGGGATAGCGGATAGAGGGCACCTCAGCTTCAGAGAGAGTTTTGGTTGGTTGTTTTTCTAGGAATGGTAGAGAATCAGACATGTTTATGACGAAGGGAAGGTGCCAACTGCAGAGAACAGAGGGAGCAAGGAGATATGGAACGGATGGAGAGATTGTGGCTCATGGGAGGGGACGCTTACAATGTATGGAAAGATGCTCTTGATATTTTGCTAAGTGACAAAAGCATATAAAACAAACATTGTGTGGTTCCTTCCCTGCTTAAAAGTCTATTAGATACACTAAAAATTCTCACCAAACTCGATTCCAGGGGTGCAAGGCGCACCCCTGAGATGGAGCAGCCCAGCCAGTGGCCTGGGCGTGGGCAGACTGTGTGGGAACTAGAGGGGCAGAATAAGAGAGGGCTCGGCTGGGATGGGGGAAGCAGACCTATGCTCCTGTAGGCCATATGGCCACAGGCTGGCTTGTTCCAGAGGCCTCGTGTTCAAGTCATTGTCCCAAAGGTCCCATGGTCGCCCACCCTCCCATGCACTGAGGCGCAGCCTTCAGCAGTTCTAGAACCAGCTTCAGAGGCCTAGACGTAGCACCTTTCATCCCATCTACCCTCAATAATTGTGGAGACACCCAACTCCCCAGAGTAGTTTGGGGCACATCCTGAAAAAGCACTGATATGATTCCAGCACGGTCCCCTCACGTTTCCTGTTTCCCCGCAAATAATGACAAGATTCTCTGACCAAGGCTGACTCCTAAGTGCGTGACTTCCTCGAAAATAAGCTGACAGGGTTTAGACTAACTTAGCTTTTCACAAGCCCCATCTTATCTCTCAACATGATTATTTCTTATGCCAACCCCTCTGTATATAAATATAAAATAATAATTCATATATAATCTATCTGGTATTATTACTGTATATGCATCCCAAGTCTGGAACCATTTCTAATCATTATTGGCCCCAGGCTTGGGTTTTTGTTTTTTTTCTTGTGGGGGAGGGGGTACTTAATCATGTGAATTCAGGCTGAAGAGCTATATTGAGGGTAGGCTCATGGCTACACATTCTCAGGGGAGAACCTGTGCCCTCCCTAATCTGATTAGCATTAGATTCCAAGAAAGGAAGTTTTTCTTGAAATCCTCTGTATTATTTATATAAAATCAATTGTAATATGATAATATGTGAGCTGAGCAAAAGGTAAGGAATGCTAAGGCAGCAGAGTAGGGGCTAAGAGAGGTATGTAGAGCCTGGAAGCCAGATTTGGACTAAGGACACATGCAAAACTGAGTGCACATGAGCATGGGTTTTTGTGATCTCTCAACACTGGCAGGACAGAAGATAAATCCTGAAGCCCACTCGAGAGAGAAGCCTAACAGGAGACTCTCTCAAAGCTGGGACTCCAGAGGACTGCATTCTCAATATAAAGGGGACCTAGAAATAAACTATTCCATCCCCAGAGGATTGTAAGGAAAACTGCCTTTCTTGGATCCTGAGGCTAATCGAATCAGGGTGCAGGTGGGGGAATCTCTGTTTCTGAGATTGTAACCACGAGCCTGCCCTCATATAGATTTTTAGCCTGAATTCACATGATTAGGCACCACCTTCCCTAAAAGAAAACAAAAACAAAAACCTGGAGCCAATAATATGACCAAAATTGGTCCCAGATTTTGAGGCCCCCAGGTACCTGACAGAAGCAAGTGTAAATCCCTTTCAGTGGAATTCAGAAATTTGCCCTCATCCCTGGCCTCAAATAATTCCCACAGGTTATGTCCAAGGAATAAATAAAATAAAATAATTTGGTAAACATAGAAGTAAACAGGGCATGATGAGTGAGAACCAGCAGAAATAAGACAGCAGATTCAGGCCTAAAAAGCTTTAGATGTTGGAATTATCAGATATGGTATATCAAAGAAGTATGCTTAATGTAATATAAAAATAAAAGAGGCTTAGGGGCACCTGGGTGGCTCAGTCACTGAGCGCCTGCCTTCAGCTCAGATCATGATTCCTGGGTCCTGGGATCGAGCCCTGCATCAGGCTCCCTGCTCTGCAGGAAGCCTGCTTCTCCCTCTCCCACTCCCCCCTGCTTGTGTTCCCTCTCTCGCTGTCTCTCTCTGTCAAATAAATAAATAAAATCTTTAAAAAAATTAAAAAAAAAATAAAAAGGCTTGAAAATATGACAAAAGAGCAACAAATTTGTGGAAAAAATCAAACAACTCATAGGAAAGAAAAATATAAAATTGAAATGTAAAACTCAATAGGTTTTTTTAAAAAAATTATTTATTTATTTGAGAGAAGAGAAAGCGTGCATGAGTTGCGGGGAGGAGACAAGGGGGAGGGAGAAGCAGGCTCCCGGCTGAGTAGGGAGCCTGATGCAGGACTCAATCCCAGGACCCTGAGATCGTGACCTGAGCTGAAGGCAGATGCTTAACCGACTGCGCCACCCTGGTGTCCCTCAATAGACAGGTTTAACAGCTGGCTAACTACAGCTGAAAGGACGATTAGGGATGTGGAAGATAGAACAGAAGAAATTAGTTGAAAACAGCTCAGACAGACAAAGACATAGAAAATATAAAGTAGAAGTTAAAATGACACGGAAGACAGACCAACAAGGTCTACCATACATTTAATCATACTTCCAGAGGGAGAATAAATAAAAAAGAGAGAAGAGGTAATATTTGAAAAAAAAAAACAGTGGAAGATTACTTTCTATAGATGGAAAAGGACCCTTATCTATATAGTCAGGAAGCCAAAAAGTTTCCAATTATGCTAAAAAGAAATGGACACCCCGAATCATAACATGGTGAAAGCAGAGAACACAATGTATTGAATATTAGAGTACTGGCCCCCACCGGCAGCCCTGAGGTGCCCCGTCCCCAGATGAATTGCTGTCGAAGAGCGATGCCAAGAAGACTGAGTTGGAGCTGGAGGAGGAAGATGACGAGGAGCTAGATGAGACCCGGTTGGAGAGACTGTGGGGACTAACAGAGAGGGTCCCGTCTGGGGCTGGGGCCGCTTTTGATCTTCTCCGTCTTTGTGGCTCAAAGACCACAGAGATTTCCCAGGGCAGCCTTGTGGATTGGGACCACCTCCCTCATGATCCCCGTTCTCCCTGTTGTCCTTGAGACTGAGAAGTTGCAAATGGAGCGGCAGCTCCGGCGACAGCAGATACTTCGTAGTGCCTGACGGAGGCTTCTCAGGAGGCGTGCCAGGGGCTCTACCTTCAGTTCCGGGAAAGATCTGGATTGTTACTCTACGACTTGTCTTGGTGGGACAAGTTTGAAAATTCAGCAGTGTTGGAGCTGATTATTTGGATTCTTTTTTTTTTTTTTTTTTTTTTAACTTTGGCACATTGATCTATGGGCACCTGCTGTGGAGAACTCTCCCCAGTGTCTCACGGAGACCCCCAATTGCAGCTGTGCCCTCCACGCTGTCCCATTTCTGCCGTCCTCACTCTGATAGCAGAGCGCAGCGATGCCGACGGTCCCTCCAGCTCTGGCCATCCCACCCTTTCACTAAGTAACTCGTGACGGGAAGGTCGCCTCACCATCCCATTGTGGCATAGGAACTGATACCCCTGGGAAGGATGCACCCCCGGCCATTTTTGTTTTAAGCATGGAGATGGCGGGAAGGGACACGCGCACAATGCTTTACAGCTGTGGTTGTAAAGCAGCCGCTGTGATTTCTGTATTGGCTAGGAGGGAGGGCTGCGGGCAGTCTTAACCCCAGGGTGGGGACTGAGGACGACAGAGCAGGAGCTCATTTTCCCTGCCCATTTTGGCTATCAGAGACGTGTGTGTCTGAAACAAAAAAGTGCTCGATTTTATTTTATTTTATTTTATTTATTTATTTATTTTTTAAGATTTTATTTATTTATTCATGAGAGACAGAGAGAGAGAGAGAGGCAGAGGCAGAGGCAGAGGGAGAAGCAGGGTCCCTGCGGAGCAGGGAGCCCGATGCGGGACTCGATCCCGGGACTCCAGGATCATGACCTGAGCCGAAGGCAGATGCTCAACCGACTGAGCCACCCAGGCATCCCGAAAGTGCTCAATTTTAAATATTAAAAATGGTTCCAACAGAAAACATAAAAATAAAAAATAAGTATTAAAATGATATACTAGTAAATACTAAATAAAAGAAAGCTCATATAACTATATTAATATCAGAGAAGATATTTTAGGGACAAAACATTAGAGATAAAAAGATAACTGTATAGGGGCACCTGGGTGGCTCAGTCGGTTAAGCGTCCGACTCTTGATTTCAGTTCAGGTCATGATCTCAGCGTCATGAGATGGAGCCCTGCATTGGGCTCCATGCTCAGTGGGGAGTCTGCTTGAGATTCTCTCCCTCTCTCTCTCTCTTTCCCTCATCCCCTCCCCACCCCCATACAAGCACTCTCTCTCTAAAATAAATAAAAAGATTTTTAGAAAAAAAAAACTGTATAATGATAAAATATTCAATTTTCCAATAAGGTATGACAGTTCTAAACTTTTATAAAAACAATGACATAGCTTTAAAAATGAGCTAAAATGACAATTTACAAGGAAAATTAGACAAGTTCACTACCATATGAGCTATTTCATCCAGATTTCTGTGATATGTAGAATAAGGAGTGGAAAATTATTAAGGATATAAAAGGTTTGAGCAACACAATTAAACTTGATCTAACAAACATGCATGGAACTCTATATCCAGTAACTATAGGATATATGGTGTTCTCAAGCATCCATGGAATGTCTACAAAAATGGACCATTAAACATTAAATGTTGGAGGTGGAGAGGGATGAATAGGCAGTGCACAGAGGATTTTTAGGGCAGTGAAAATACTCATTACAATACTGTAATGGTAGATACGTCATCATACATTTGTTCAAACCTATAGAATGTTCAACATCAAGAGTGGGAACTGTGATGTAAACTGTGGACTTTGGATGATGATGATGTGTCAAGGTGGGTTCATCAGTTATAACAAATGTACTGCTCTGGTGGGGGATGTTGATAATGAGGAGGGCACTATGCATGTGTGGGGGAGGGGGATATATGGGAAATCTCTATAACCTTCCTCTCAATTTTGCAGTGAACATAAAACTGCTATAAAAAATTAAGTCTTGGTCAAAAAAATCAAATTCTTCAACCATAAAGCATTAGTCAAAGAAGAAATTACAATGGAATTTTTACCAACTAGGGTCCTTGGGTTCTCCAAGCAATAGAAATTTACTAGAGTCAAGTTTACTAGAGGCAAAAGGAAGTTCCAGGCAAGGCTTTTATGGGGGTTTATGCTCCAGCACCAGGGAGACAGCACAAAGGAAAGTGTTTTTCATGCCAGCCCTCCAAACAAAAGCAGGGGAAAGTTTTTAAAGAGATTGTGGCAGGAAAGGAGTGACGTCTGAGTATGCAGGGTGGAGAGAGACAGAGGAAGTCATGTGCGCAGACGCAATGGAGAGGACATGCTTCCTTATGCATTGCATGTCGCATTAGTATGTGAAATCTGTACCCCCAGGTGTGGTTTTTAGTATTTTAACGAGGGGAAAGGTCAGTGATAGGCCAGCGCTGGGGTCCATCCTGGCGCAGACTAGTTTGAACCCTTCCTTTGGTAAGCATCCTGCTTCTGCATTCCCGCAAGATATGCTAGTCAAGAGGCATAGGGTTTCAGCTATCAAGGAACAGTGGATTTCCTGGTCAGGATTGAGGGGACTCCAGTCCAGTCCCTGCTCTGTCTCAGAATTAGAAAAGATTTATAACCACAGGTGATGAAAATATGAAAAGATTATACAACATAACTTGTTAATAGTTAATAGATGCAGTTAATACAGTATTTAAAGGGATAAAGAAGATATGGTATATATATATACAAAAATGTATTATCTTAAATATTTCGCATAAAAAGGGGGTTCAAAAATTAATGAGCTCAAAAGTTAAAGGCTCAAAATTAATGAGCTAAGTGTCCATATTAAAAGGTTTGAAATAAAACAGCAAAATAATACTCCAAAAAAAAAGTAAACAGAAGGAAAAAATAAAGCTAAGAAAAATTAATTAAAAGGCACCTGCAATTTTTCAAAAAGATTCATAAAGTTGACAAAATGCTGGTGAAAAGGATCAAGAAGCAAAAAGAAAGCATAAGAAACCAACATTATAGGAATAGAAATGAGTCGGACGCCTGGGTGGCTCAGATGGTTAAGCATCTGCCTTCGGCTCGGGTTATGATCCCAGGGTCCTGGGATCGAGTCCCGCATCGGGCTCCCTGCTCCTTGGGAGCCTGCTTCTCCCTCTGCTTCTCTCTCTCTCTCTCTCTCATGAATGAATAAATAAAATCTTTGAAAAAAAAAAAAAGGAATAGAAATGAGTTAAGAATACAAGCCACAATTTGGAAAAGGATATTTGTCATGCAGTTAATATAAAGAATATATAAAGAATTCCTACAAAGAGTAAGAAAAATGGCCAGAAGGGATCCCATGGAAGAAACAAAAATGTTCCACAAGCATTTGAAAAGGTGTTTGACCACATTAGTGATCAGGGAAATGCATGTAAATATTCCCAAGATTCACAAAATCAAATGTTAGACAATCCCAAGCATAAATCAGCATATGAAGCAGGGGACACTGTAATATCTGCTGGTTGGCAGGACCTTTGGAAAACCGTTGGGCATTGTTTAATGAAGTTAAGATTATGCATGCCCAAGACTCAGGGATTCCATTTCTAGGTATGTAGTTCAGAGAACTCTTGTATAAGAATGTTACAGCAGCATTCTTAGGAATAGAAAAATTTGCCAACACCTGGAGATGCTCTAGCAGATAAACAACAGTCAGAACGATAAAAAAATTTTAATATATTCATCCAGTGGAATACCACAGAGCAATGAAGAGGACCTGCAGGGAACAGCATGAATACCATCACCAGAATCTTGAATAAAAGACACGAGTCACTGGTAGGTTACATGAAGAACTATCCCATTGATCTAAAATTCAAACACAGGGGCGCCTGGGTCACTCAGTTGGTTAAGCATCTGCCTTTGACTCAGGTCATGATCTCAGGATCCTGGGATAGAACCCCGCATCAGACTCCCTGCTTGGCAGGGAGTCTGCTTCTCCCTCTCCCTCTGAACCCCCCCTGCTTGTGCTCTCTTGCTCTCTTTCTGTCAAATAAATAAATAAAATCTTTAAAAAATAAAAAATAAATAAAATTCAAACACAGAAGGGTGCCTGGGTGGCACAGTCGGTTAGGTGTCGGACTCTTGGTTTCAGCTCAGGTTGTGATCTTGGGTCATGAGATTGAGCCACACTCAGTGTGGAGTCTGCTTGAGACTCTCTCCCTCTGCCCCTCCCCCCACTCTCTCTCTCTCTTTCTCAAATAAATAAATCTTTTACAAAAATAAATAATAAATAAAATTCAGTTATAAACCCTGAATTATCTAGAATGTGATGGTCAGGGTTTTTTTGTCAACTTGACTAAACGATAGTCCCCAGTTAATCAAACTTAATCTAAATGTTGCTGTGAAGGTATTTTGTAGATGCAATGCAAGTCCACAATCAGTTGGCTTTATTTTTTTAAAAAGATTTTATTTATTTATTTGAGAGAGAGAGAGCAACAGAGAGCATGAGCAGGGAGGAGAGGGAGAAGCAGACTTTCCGAGAGCAAGGAGCCCAACGTGGGGCTCAATCCCAGGACCCTGGGATCATGACCTGAGCTGAAGGCAGACGCTTTACCGACTGAGCCACTCAGGTGCCCCTCAGCTGACTTTAAATAAGGGAGGTTATTCTAGATAATCTGGGTAGACCTGATAGAATCAGTTGAAAGGACTTTAGAACGAACCAAGATGTTCCTGAATAAGAAACTTCCCTCTGTGGACTGCAGCTTCATCTCCTGCCCCAGAGTGGCCTGCCCTTCCTAATGCCCTATAGATTTCAGATTTGCCTAGGCAGCCCCCCAAATGCATAAGCCAATTCCTTGCAATAAATCTTAATGTATATCTCCTATGGTTTGGTTTCTCTTTCTCTGGCTGAACCCTGACTAATACGGACTTTATAACTGTAAGTGGTTCTAGAGGAACAGAATCTCATGAGTTTTCTGAATAGAGGTTCTGGGTTTTCTGGAATTGGTTGTCTAGACTGATTAGATTTAAAGGCACTATTTCGAGTGGTAAAGAGAGCACTGGTAGTCCATGGAGTGATGGCATTTGAGATACCCCAGGCAAGGCTTTGGGTGACCATGTATATGATGCCTTTGCTGGGCCTCAAATTCCCAGCTCAAGATCCTCATAAAATGACCTGTGTGTGCCCCCAAAGAGACGCTTCTCTCTTGTTACTTGCGGGGCTGAAATTGCTGGAAACCAAACTCATAATCTCATCGTGTGAGCTGCTAAATTACAATGCACTTTGAATCCTAGCCTGGAAGGAAAGTTAAAGTGAGGGTATGTGAGCGGCACAGAGGTGCAAGCCCCTGACTCCCAGGGTCCCCAATAGACCGGTTCAGCCACTCTCTGCTGACAAAATCCAAAGGCAGAGAGACAAGTGGTGGTGGAAGAGGAAAGGAATTTATTTCAGGGAGGCCAACACTGGGAAGACATGGGACTATGCAGGTGGGCAGGAAAGGTCAGGTCGGCCATTGTCTTGGGGTCAGTCGCATGGGGCTTGCTGGCTCAGGGCAGTCCTAATTGCTTGAAGGGGTAGGTTTGGTTCCCCTCAGGGGATGCTTTGCCTGCAGGGTCTTTTGCCTGAATTAAGAGATAAGCTGGAAAGAAGAATTTAATCAGTGATAAAGTACAGACTAAGACCAAAATGGAGGAAATTGAAGTCCTCTTTCAGGCATTGCTTGGGGAGGAATGGGATCCTTGCTTGCATCCCAGCACCAAGTGTAGCCTCACCTTATCTCCCTAAAAGTCAGGATATTCATTCACTGGCACTGAAAAAGAATCTGTATAAT
This sequence comes from Mirounga angustirostris, assembly GCF_029215605.1. Lineage (NCBI taxonomy): Eukaryota > Metazoa > Chordata > Mammalia > Carnivora > Phocidae > Mirounga > Mirounga angustirostris. Next base: position 70,965,004 of record NW_026991709.1, on the reverse strand, counting down.
TCAGTCCAAAAGCTCGAGCAGAGACTGCAAAAGTTATCTTTCAAACTTCTTGAGGTATTAGTATCGAAATGCTCCTTGTCAGCACCTGCTGGATTCCTGTCATGTTGCTTCACTCTCTCTCCTCTCCTCTGCTGTGACATATTCCACCTGAGAACAACGGCTGTTTAAGGTCAGGCTTTAAAATATCAAAGTCAGGAAACAGTCACCATATGTATTCTTGGAGGAGAGTCAAACTTGTTTTTCTGTTCACCAGAGATGATGTGAGGGTGTTGATATCTGAGATATAGGTCCATCATGCAATGGGCTCAGATTCCTACTGATCTTTGAGTCCGGGGGCGGGTTAAGAATCCCCATGATGAGGAAGGGTCTTCGTGTGCTCAGGCTGTTATCACAGAATACCACAGACTGGGTGGCTTATTTCTCACAGATTTGAGGCTGGAAGTCCAAGATAAGGCGCTGGCATGGTGAGGGCCCTCTTCCTGGCACAGAGCACACCCACTCTGTCCTCACAGGATGGGAGCGATGAGGGAGTCCTGCGGGGCCTCTTTTCTAAGAACACTAATCCCATTCATGAGGGCTCCACCCAGAAAGGCCCCCTCGCAAAGGCCTCCCCTTTCTCACACCATCACATCCGGCATTAGGATTTCAACATCTTAATGGGGTGGGGCACACACGTTCTGACCACTGCAGTGAGTTCTCATCACCTTCCAAAGGTAAATTTCAGGGCGGGCGAAGGTTGGAGGGAGCGACTGGAGATGGTGTCAAATGTCGTTTATTTTTGTGGGGAAATGGATGGAATGCACTGAGGTCCCCAAGTTTTCAGAAGTGCAAGAGACAGGCTGCCATGCTTGCCCGGGGACAGGAGCTGGTGAACAGGATGGGGCTGTGAGACCTGTATTTGGAGGCCACTCTAAATCCCATTTGCAGATATCATATTTAGACACGAGCAAATATGGTTAGCAAGTAACTAGGTCATTCCGCAGAGGCCTCAGTTTCCCTGTATGTAAGATGGAGAGAGTAAAGGACTCCAGGGTGGCTCAGTCGGCTAAGTGTCTGCCTTCGGCTCAGGTGATGATTCCAGGGTCCTGGGATGGAGTCTCGCATCGAGTCTGCTTCTCCCTCTGCCTGCAGCTCCACCCTGCTTTTGCTCGCTCTCTCTCTTTTTTTTTTTTTTTTTAATTTTTTTTTTAAGATTTTATTTATTTATTTGAGAGCGAGAATGAGAGAGAGAGAGCATGAGAGGGGGAGGGTCAGAGGGAGAAGCAGACTCCCTGCAGAGCAGGGAGCCCGATGCGGGACTCAATCCCGGGACTCCGGGATCATGACCTGAGCCGGAGGCAGTCGCTTAACCAACTGAGCCACCCAGGCGCCCTCTCTCTCTCTTTCTGTCTCTGTCTGTCTTTCTGACAAATAAGTAAGTAAAATCTTTTTTAAAAATGGCGATAGTAAGACCCACGGCCCCAGAATGTAGAAAGGATGAAATGAGATACACACATGAAGTTCTGCTACTTAGTGGGCACTTATAAATAGCAGCTCTTATTGTATGTAGAGTTTTGAGTTTGTTCAGACAACTGAACATATTATGATTCATCTTATAACAACTAACAAATGCTGTCCTCAGCAGATGCAGGTCCGTGGAACCAGAACAGCATCTGTAGTGGACTGAGAAGCCATTCTAGGCTCTTGGCGTGGGGTCTTGGCTAGCAGTTTGATCTGAAGATGGCAGTCCGGGCACTGTGGGGCAGCCTCAGCCTGCTCCGCCTGCTGTGGTGCCTCCTGCCACAGACAGGCTACGTGCACCCGGATGAGTTCTTCCAATCACCTGAGGTCATGGCAGGTAAATTCCCTGCGTGCGGTTAAGTTAAGCTGCAGCAAAGTCTGGATTGTTGCTGTTTGGATATTCAGGGGGAGGGAGAAACTACATCTGTGTGATTGAGCAGTAAATCCATGCGCCTCTCTGGAATAAGAACTTAGGTGTGGGGATTTCACATCTCCTTCCTGACCGGTGACATTGACCTTCTGGATGATACTAATGAAACGCCATTCTCTTTGATGTTTTCCTGCTTGGACCAACAGTACAGGTTATTCATAGTGAAAGCTGCTTCGGACTTCTCAGTGGAGAGATTTTAGAGTTGGGCTTCCTGGGTGCTTGGGAAACTTACACAGGGCTGTGGTCTGAGATACTGAAACTTTTCTTCTCTAGGTTCATCTGAGGTGTAAGGGAATCCAGGCCTGGAATGCTCACTTGTTAGAATTTATCTGCAGAGGGGTGTAGGATACATCATGAGAATGGTTGCCAGGGACTGTGAGGCTTTTCAGATGCTGTGGGCACATGGCTTCCTCCTCATGGTTCAAAATGGCTGCTTGAGCTCCAGCCATCAAGTCTAAAATGAAGTCTTTCCAGCCACTGGAGAGGAGATGGGCATGCCTGCTCTCTTTAAGGGCATATATTTTTTTTTTAAGATTTATTTTTAAGCAATCTCTGTACCCAACGTAGGGCTCAAACTTACAACCCCAAGATCAAGAGTCACATGCTTCTCTGAGTGAGCCAGACACCTCTTTAAGGGCGTATTTTGAATGTCACATACTTTTTGCTCATTTCCATCCCGATGGTCAGAATGTATTACGTGAACACACCTAGCTGTGAAGGAAGCTGAAAAATAGTCTTTATATCTGACCAAATGCCCAACTAAAGAGACTAAGGAAGGAAGGAAGCAATGGATACTGGGGAGACATGCAGCTGGCCCTGCCATAGGGCTCACAGCTGGATTTGTTTCTTCAGGTGAAAGGTCCAGTCTTTGCCACAGTTTTTTTAACCTGAGCCAGTAAAAAAAAAAAAAAAAGACAGATTGATCTGACCTTGATTTTGTTTCCCTTTCACCTTCCCTTTTTTAAGGTATTTATTTATTTATTTTAGCCACAAGGGGCAGAGGGAGAGAGAGAGAATTTCAAGCAGACTCCCCACTGAGCACGGAGCCTCAAGCAGGGCTGGATCTCAGGACCCTGAGATCATGACTTGAACCCAAATCAAGAGTCAGATGCTTAACCGACTGAGGCACCCAGGCGCCGCTCCCCTTCACCTTCTGACATGGAAAGAGAAGACAGCGAAGAGCCTGTAGGAATAAGTAGAAGTCAAGAGCCCCAAGCAGCCAACAGTGTTATCAAGGCTGAGATGTGGGGCTTGGAGCTGAGATGCAGAAATTAAGAGCTGGGTTCGCTCACCCCCACCCCTCAGAGCTCTGAGACACTGCGGGACAGGAGCCCAGACCAGCCCCAGGAAGCCAAGCAGGTTTTTAATTACATGAGTACTGCTTGAATACACTCTTCTAAACATCTTAAGTATCACAGACAACACCAAAGTCGCTTCTGACCATAACCGTAATCGCTCGTTCCCTTCCCCGGCCTCACGCGCCTGTCCTGAATAACAACCATCATCACAGGGATGGGTTTTTGACTCTGACTTTGGAGTCTTTAGCACTCCACGGAGGGGACTGGAGCCTCCCCCTGCCCCTTCCCCCCACACACCTTGCCCAGGGCACATAGTCCCCTCACTTCCCAGGCGTGCTTCCCCCGGGCCCCCTCCACAGGGAGACCTCGGAAGGGCTGAGCTCTCCTATATTCATTTCTATTGCTGCCTAACAAATCAGAGGTCAGGTAGGCGCTCTCTGCTCAGGGTGTCACAGAGTTGAAAGCAAGGTCTGGGCTGTGCTGAGTACTTGTCTGGAAGCTATGGGGGAGAAGCTGTTCAAAGCTCATTCTCGTCTGTTGGACAAATTCGGTTTATTGCTGCTGTGGACCTAGAGGCCACTCATGTTCCTTGCCAGGGGTCCCTCCACCTTTGAGCCAGCAACATGCATCAAGTCCTCAAGGTTTGAATCTCTGATGTCCTCTTCTGCCACCAGCTGAAAAAATTCTCTGCTTTTAAAGGGCCCGTGTGGTTACATCAGGCCCACACCGGGTTACCACCTATCTAATGGTCGCTGTCCTCTGCCACATAACCTAAGCACCGGAGTAAAACCCATCATCTCCAGAGTCCCGGGGATTGTGCGGGGCACGCTCACGAGGGGGTGGGAGCATCTTGGGGCTGTATCCCCTGCTCTTGGACCTGGCTCACCTCCGCTTCTCTGTCCGCAGAGGACATCCTGGGCGTCGAAGCTGCGCGGCCTTGGGAATTCCACTCCAGCAGCTCCTGCCGCACGGTGCTCTTCCCACTGCTGACCTCCGGCTCCGCCTTCTGGCTGCTCAGGCTCTGGGAACAGTGGGGGCCGTGGCCGGGCCCCGTGAGTGGCTACGTGCTGCTGGTGGGGCCCCGACTCCTCCTCACTGCCCTCTCCTTCGCCTTGGACTTGGCCGTGTACCGCCTGGCCCCGCTGTGGGGGGCGGAGCGCTGGAACGCCCTGGTCCTGCTCTCTGGCTCCTATGTCACCCTGGTCTTCTACACGAGGACCTTCTCCAACGCCATCGAGGGACTGCTCTTCGCGGGGCTGCTGGTGCTGGTGTCCCCCCGGTTAGCTGGGAGCCCCACACCCAGGAAGCCTGCTCCGGGCCCGTGGGCGCACAGCTGGCTCCTGGGGGGCATCGTGGCTGCTGGCTTCTTCAACCGGCCCACGTTTCTGGCCTTTGCTCTGGTCCCACTCTTCCTCTGGAGCACCTGTGGGGCCGCAGACCCTGGCTTCAGGTCGCTGGCGAAGGAAGCCCTGGCGCTGCTCCCCGGGGCGAGCCTCGTGGCGGCCGTGTTTGTGGCTGTGGACAGCTGGTATTTCTCCAGTCCCTCTCAATCCAGTACCCTTGTTCTTACACCTGCCAACTTCTTGTACTACAACCTGGATCCTCAGAACCTGGCGAGGCATGGCACACATTTGCGGCTCACTCACCTGGCAGTCAATGGTTTCCTGCTCTTCGGGATGCTGCATGCCCGGGCCCTGCGCGCGGCGTGGCAACAGCTGCAAGGCTGCCTCCGGGCCTTTGCACAAATGCGCTTCCGGAGGGCTCTGGGGGGCCGGAGCCTGCTGTCTGGCCCCGGGTCTCACCTCCTGCTCCTCTACTTCACGCCTCTGGCCCTGCTATCTGCCTTTAGCCACCAGGAGGCTCGGTTCCTGATCCCCCTCCTGGTCCCCCTCGTCCTGCTTTGTAGTCCACAGACCCAGCCTGTGCCCTGCAAGGGCTCCCTGGTCCTCTTCAATGTCCTGGGTGCCCTCTTCTTTGGCTGCCTGCATCAGGGGGGCCTAGTGCCCGGCCTGGGGCACCTGGAGCAGGTGGTTCATGCACCTGCGCCCCCCAGCCTACCCACCCACTACACACTCCTCTTCACCCACACCTACATGCCCCCCCGGCACCTTCTCCACCTCCCGGGCCTGGGCTCGCCCGTGGAGGTGGTGGACATGGGCGGGACCAAGGACTGGGTCCTGTGCCGAGCCCTGAACAACTTCACAAGACAACCAGCCTGCCAGGTGGCTGGTGGGCCGTGGCTCTGCCGCCTTTTTGTGGTGACCCCCGGCACCGCCAGGCCTGCCATGGAGAAGTGCCACTTCCCTCTCAAGAGTGAGACACTCCTGTTTCCCCACTTGACCCTGGAAGACCCACCAGCCCTGTCCTCACTGCTGAGCGGGGCTTGGAGGGACCATCTCAGCCTCCACATCTTGGAACTAGGGGAGAAGCCTGACAATGTGACCGAAAAGCCACCGCCCACGATTCAGCCATAGGGGAAGGCACCACTCCACCTTCTCTGTGGGTAGCTGGGCTGGAGCAGAGCCCTGATTCTCTTCCTTTCCTTTCCCTTCCGCAATTCCCACTACTGCCTCTCCTGTGCCTAGGCTTTGGCTGCTCTGCCTTCTGGGTAAGCTGGCACCCTTTTCCCCTTACAGACCAAAGATCTGGCCAGGGTCCCCAAAGAAGCTGGTGTAACCAATGTCGGGTGAACAGCCCCATGTCTGTTCCTGCCCTATCCCTTCTAGCCACTGTGATGTTTTGGAATGTAAGAGCACCTGGTTATGAAAGGAGAGAGATCTGCTAATGACATTCCTGAATGACCTCTCTCAAACCTTCCAGGACGCCTTACCTCTTGCCGTCATGATAACCCTCCGGCTTCCTGGGTCACCGGGAAGGAGGCAGTGTGGTGATGTAGAGAGAGCAGGCAGCTCCGACTCCAGAGACCCGACGTCTAGTCCCTGGTCTGCCTGCCACTCCCTGGCTGTGTGGTCTTAAGAAAGCCCCTTCCCCTCACCTAGCTTCAGTTCCCAATCTCTCCAGTGGATAAAAGCATCTAAGAGGTGTCTGCCAGCTAACACTGCGTCATGCCCTGGTCTGCAGCACATGTCCCCTGGCTAAACAGGCACATCTGTCCCAAAGCTCTTTAAGCAGCATGGGTGTGGCACTCTGGTGCCTGCTGTCTCATTACCAAAACAAGTAGTTCTGGAACTTTTCTCCCCATCCTCCTCTACGCCTGTCCCCGAGAGAGGGGGTGGGACCTTTCTGCATCTCACCCTTTAAGGGTCATTCTCTGGGACTGGGGAACCCAGATGTTCTCCCTCCTCAGCCTGCCCGAGTGGGAATGGAGAACACACAATGCTGTTAGCTGGCTGCACTTGAGAACTCTCTGGTGCTCCCAGAGGCTTCTTAAATGCGATCTGGTCACTGTCCAAGCTCAGAAACCTCTTCACAGGATGGAGCGGAGCACCTGCTGCTCTGGTGAAAGCCATCACAGCCCAGGCGCAGTGCTCCCCACATTTGGGGCACCGCTGCCAATCCACTGGCAACGTGAGGAGCTGCGGCACTCGACCTGTCCTCATCCTCCCTCCTCAAATCCCTACCGCCTCCTGCGAATAAGCGGCATGCAGGCCACAGAATCAGCGAGCTGGAAATCAGCGCAGAGCTGGAGACCAAACCGATACTAATGACCAAGCCTGAGCACTCTTCTAGTCCTGCCTTCTGCTGGCTGAGGTTTGGGGCAACTGGGAGCAACGGCACCGGGTCGTGCCGCTCTGGGGCAGCTGCTCATCTTGGCGCCACGCCCTCCTCAGGCCCCGAGCAAGAGCAGAGTCAGTGATATGCCGGTCAGTGCTCAGCAGCCCACTCTCTGGGGGCAGAAAAGCCCCCATGTGTAGCATTGGCCGATTTCCGTGGCATAAATACTCCCACCTTGGCTGATTTCAAACTACCAAAATGATGCTACTGAACTCCAAGTTGGGAGGAGATGCCAAAGATCTGCTCTCAGGAGCCAGTAGACGTTGGCTCCAGCAAACTACTGCACATTTCCCTCTTTTAAATTCCGTAGCACCCATTCATGTCAATGCATTGCTCTTGTGGTTTATGTTTCTATGAACCTCTGATTTGTCTTCCTATCCCTAGAGCTTAGCATCATCTCTGGCACACAGTAAACACTTACTGTTTACTGTGCAGCCAAAGATGGCTTTTCTGCCCAAGTGCCATCTTGGAGACACCCCGGACTCTAGGGTCCCAAAGCTTCTTGGGACTTTTGCCTCTTCTCTCCCCCAGTTGCATCCACAATCTCAGAATTCCCTGGAGGAATTCCAGGGAATTGGTTGTAGCAGTCCATGTAGATTGTTGGTCTGGCCTCTAATAAATTTGTCCATAAAGTGTTGATATCTAGGTCTATGTAGCATCAAGGGGTGAATCAGAATTGCCCCGCAAGATAGCAGGATAAGTTGCTTCCCTGCTTCGCTTTCTGGCAGAACTTAGAAAAGCTTGAAAAGCTTGCCGGGAGATTGCCACTGGGGGTGGTGGGAAGAATTTGATGTTTCTCTTCAGTAATAGGGTAACTGGTGGGATGGCAAGCCAGTGACTACAATCATTGGAGGCTTCTCCAGTGAAGCAGGAGGCATCCAAATGACCTGTAGCTGGAGCAGAAAGGACCGTTTTCTCTCTCTGCTCCGACTCCCTCTAAAAAATGGAGGGAACTTAGTTCTTACACACTTCCTCCATGAGAAACAAACAAATGCCCCCTTCTCTTGCTTTCTCTCCTTCCTTACCAAAATGACCAATTTGTCCAGTAGTTTCATTGCTTCCGGCACTGCTTCCCTTTTTTTTTTTTTTTTTAAAGATTTTATTTATTTATTTGAGACAGAGAGAATGAGAGACAGAGAGCATGAGAGGGAGGAGGGTCAGAGGGAGAAGCAGACTCCCCGCCGAGCAGGGAGCCCGATGCGGGACTCGATCCAGGGACTCCAAGATCATGACCTGAGCTGAAGGCAGCCGCTTAACCAACTGAGCCACCCAGGCGCCCCACTGCTTCCCTTTTTGTCCCTGCCCATCTGGAGAAAAGACCTACCAGTGAGTGTGCTTACCTATGTTGAGGGTAGGGAGTCAGGCTGGGGACTGCTAATATTCTGCCGCTGAGATCCAGAGACAAATGTGGCAGAAAGGCCATAGAAGGAACAAGCTCCTCAGGCTCCTCACCGCCAGCCTCAAAGGAGAATCCAGAGTTGCCTATGGTCTGGGAGGAGTATTTGTCCTTTGGTAGGATAGGAGGGTAGGATGCCAAACCAGGACTTTGGTCATTCGGAGTGGGACTTCGGGCCTCAGAGAGGATTAAACAGCAGCACTTCTGATGGGATATCAAATCAGAAGTATGAACATTAGGAATGTTACTTTAGCTTCTCCATCCCCACAGGAGGTCTCTCCGGCCCTATCCAGCTCCTTCTCTGTAATTATCAGAAAGGCCAGGATATGGGGTGCCTGGGTGGCTCAGTCGTTAAGCGTCTGCCTCGGCTCAGGTCATAATCCCGGGGTCCTGGGATCGAGTCCCATGTCAGGCTCCCTGCTCCGCGGGAAGCCTGCTTCTCCCTCTCCCACTCCCCCTGCTTGTGTTCCTGCTCTCGCTGTCTCTCTGTCAGATAAATAAATAAAATCTTAAAAAAAAAAAAAAAGGCTAGGATATAAATTCTGGCTGGTCACCAGCCTAAAAGCATCTCCCATGGCTTCAAGCTTTCTAGATTGCACAATTAATTGTGGGGCCTAATTAGAGGTGATCAGAAAATCAGTCAGAAGCTTCATATGACAAGGCATTTCTGTATACTATGGATTTCCTACTCATGGGTCCATTAGCTATCTTGATTGTATCCCAGACCCTCTAAAACTGATAATAGGAATCCAGGTAGCTTGTTCCGTAATAGGCAGGTCCAGCGCCCAGTGGTGATAACGGGGTGGGGGACATGAAGGCCGGCATTAAAGGTCAGGGCAAATGCTACAGAGACTTGTGGTTAAGGACTTAGGCCTTGGAGTCAAACGCATGTATTCACATCCCAACTCTGCAAGGATGCGGCCTACATTTCCTCATATGAAAGTGATTGTAAGAGCACCTGGGTGGCTCAGTCGTTAAGCGTCTGCCTTCGGCTCAGCTCATGATCCCAGGTTCCTGGGATCAAGCCCCACATCGGGCTTCCTGCTCACCGGGGAGCCTGCTTCTCCCTCTGCCTACTCTGCCTGCCGCTCCTCCTGCTTGTGCTCTCTCTCAAATAAATAAAATCCTTAAAAAAAGAAAAGAAAGTGATTGTAAGGAGTGAGATAACCCCGCCCGGAGTGCAATTAGCAAGTACCAGCACAGAGTAAGCACTCCAAATGCGCGAACGAGTATTACCATGGGCCTATAGTCCCCAGGAACCCTAACCCACCTCGCTGGAGAAATACCACACTCACACCCATTACTCGGCTCACACATTTAATCAGAGGATTTTGGCAGCTGTGTCTTTCCATCCATGCTCTCCCCTGGAAGTAGCGCGCTGCTCTATCAGCGCAGAGGCGGCTTCATTGAACACGAGTTTTAGTCCCATGCGCACAGGGCAGACTCCTTCGGGCTGTGGTTCGGGTCATGGCTCTCTCTACGTGGTGTATCAGGGCCCGGGCTTGGGGGGCTTTCTTCACGCCGTGCCCAGTCCGATCACAGCGCTTCCCCGGGGATGTCGGTTTGGCCTGGGCTCTCTGACGAATGAGACCTCTGAAAGCCGACAGTCTGACTCAGGATTCAAAGCCGTGCTCAGTGCCCAGGATGACTGCTTAGCGCCGAGGCCCGCGTCGAGCCCAGAAGGGAAAGCCGGCGACCCTGGCCCGGCCCAGCCTGGTTTAGGGGTTAGCGCCCGGGCCCCTCTGGCTACCTGGCGGTGACCCCGGGCGTTCCCGGAGGCCGCGGCGCAGCTCCTGAGTGAAGGTGTCTCTGAAGCGGGCAGCGCGGCGACCTAGGGAGCCCGCGGGCCCAGCCGCCAGGGCTCGAAGACGCCGGGCTGCGTCCTGGCCGCGCAGCTGGGCCTGCATCAGCGCGAAGGCCGTGAGCTGCGCCGCACGCCGGATGGGCTTAGACTCGGACAGACGCTCCACCAGCTGCGGGCTGTACAGCAGGGCGGCCAGTAGCCGCCGAAGAACCATCCTCTGAACGTCCCGGAACCCGCAGCACGCCACTCTCGCTTCCGACGGGCGACAAATAAAGACGGACCACGTCTGCGCCCGCGCCGCCCGCTGACGACACTGCTGCGCTTGGATTGGTCCACAGGATGACCACCTTTTGCAGCCGCTTCCGCTCGTTTCCGCTTCCGCCAGCGCCGCGGCAGCCTCGTTGTTCCTGGAGTGCCGGTGTCTTCGCCCACCTCTCTGCACTATGTCCGGCGGCCTTCTGAAGGCGCTGCGCAGCGACTCCTACGTGGAGCTGAGCCAGTACCGGGACCAGCACTTCCGGGTGAGGGAGGCCGGGCCGCGAGAAGGGAAGGCCCAGGGCCAGAACGCTGAGAATCGGCTTGCTCTTGTCTCATTGTGTCGTTTTCCGTTCTTTGGTTTCCCGAAACGCGAAGTGAGGCCCCGGTGCCTGCTGGGGAACGGAGCTGAAAGGGCGTTTGGATATCACCGAATCCCCTTATCTCGTAGAGAATTTGAGGCTCGCTTTCCCATTCCCTTGCAGCTGCTCCCTTTCCCAGGCCAGTGCAGAGGGGTTCCGGTAGCAGTAGTAGTGGTGGCTTGCATTTGCACAGGCTATGCCTTGGGAAGGTGACTTTGTGATATGAGGGGCAGGGGTGTCCTTTTGACACCTGGAGTACGGGGAAAGGGGGCGTCTTCCTGAACCAGGTACTTTGTATTACTTTTTAATTTCAAATTAGATCTGCCCTGTGGCGCGTGGAGCCCTTTCCTTCTTGGTCTAGTGGAACGGTCCTACAGAGTTCTACGCGGTGGCTGGGAGACACAAAGTTGAGCCTTGACTCCAACCATAGGGAGTCCTCGGAGTGGGCAGGTGGACTGTCCAAGCGAGGCACTTTAAGAGTCTAGGTGTCAAGTTCAGAGAACTGCTGGGTTTCAGAAGAGGGAGGTTTTAGTTTGGCCCATGTCATTGTAGGTTATGTGGGAAAAGGGAAGGCAGCAAATATTCAAGGTAGGCTGTTCAGTCTCAGCAAAGGTGGGGACGAGGTGGAGCGACACTCGTCAACCACTGATTATTAGGTAACTTTTATTGAGTACTGTTGCTTAAACCTGCTAAGCCCTAGAGGGAGAGGGAAGACGGTTTCCGCACCCTAAGAGTTTCTAATTTTCCAGTAGGGATTGTAAACGGCGGGAAGTAATCATAATCTAGAGCAGAAATGGTGAGGGGAAAGGGACTCCTGTGAGGATTCAGAAAAGGGAGACGGCTTGTGATGGGAAAGGAGGAGCGCGTGTAGAAGATGGGCGTGGAGAGTGCGTACAACGTGTTAGCGGGGTAGGGGAAAGGAAATTTTGTTTTGAGGCCAGATTGAGGAAGACCTGAAATTCGTTCGCTAAGGCAGCCATTTTTAAATGCTTACTATATGCCAAGCACGGTTTTCACTTTTATCACTTTTACAGTTCTCATTACTTTAGAAAGTTCCACATCATTACCATCTTGAATTTCAGGCATCCTATGAGAGTAAAACTGTGAAAGGTTTCAACTTGTTATTCATCTATGTAGTCTAAGGCCTGTAGCTTTATTTAGATAGTAGTAAGATACTGTCATGAGGAACTTCTAATGTTCTCTGAGTGAAATCCAGGTTAATATACCTTAAGTAAGGACTTACACCACAGTTGTCTTAAGCTATAGGTTGTTTGTTTGGAATAGTCTGTTTGTTTGGATTACTTACATGTGTGGGAAGAAAAAGAAAAGGCCTCCCGGTAATTTTAATAAATCATTAACAGCAGGGATATAAATAAGATGAATCTACTTTATGTAATGTCTCATTCCAAAGTTCTGAAAACTTGTTTTTAATGTAGAATGACTCTTTATCCTGTGGACTTTTCAAGGAAGTATGGGATTGGGCATAAGACTGAGTTTGGGGGTGGTGGTGGGGAGACTGGGTTTGGATTCCAACTGCAACTACTGAGTAGCAGTATGACCTTGAACAAGTTACTTAACTGCCTTCTCAGGTGTCAAAGTTAATAAATTAGGATCTACCTCATTCACTTCTGAGAATTAAATGCAATTTCATACGTGGAAGTCTCTGACCTGCGAGACTTCTCACTTCTATTCACACTTCTAAAAAAATTTCTTTTGGGGGTGCCTGGGTGGCTCAGTCGTTAAGCGTCTGCCTTCGGCTCAGGTCATGATCCCAGGGTCCTGGGATCGAGCCCCACATGGGGCTCCCTGCTCAACGGGAAGCCTGCTTCTCCCTCTCCCACTCCCCTTGCTTGTGTTCCCTCTCTCGCTGTCAAATAAATAAATAAAATCTTAAAAAAAAAAAATTTCTTTTGGAGGGGCGCCTGGGTGGCTCAGTTGGTTAAGCAACTGCCTTCGGCTCGGGTCATGATCTCCGGGTCCTGGGATCGAGCCCCGCATCGGGCTCCTTGCACAGTGGGGAGCCTGCTTCTCCCTCTCCCTCTGCCTGCCGCTCTCCTGCTTGTGTTCTCTCTGTAAAATAAGATTTAAAAAAAAATCTTTAAAAAAAATTTCTTTTGGAGCATACCCTTCACGTTGTTCTGTAACTTTTTTCACTATGGTCATCACTGTCTCAAGAGATGTTCCTTGTGACTGCATGTGCATATGCGTATACATTATTTATTTTTTTTTTTTTAAAGATTTTATTTATTTATTCATGAGAGACAGAGAGAGAGAGGCAGAGGGAGAAGCAGGCTCCCAAGGAGCAGGGAGCCCGATGTGGGACTCGATCCCAGGACCCTGGGATCATGACCTGAGCCGAAGGCAGATGCTTAACCATCTGAGCCACCCAGGCGCCCTACATTATTTATTGATGTACCATAATTTATTTCATCATTTTCCTTTATTTTGATTTCCTTTAGACGGTTTCTCTATCCCTCCATTCTGCCACTGGATGTGATCACATGAGACCTCTTAGTCTGGGCTCGGTGCTACAAAGCTTTCAGAGACAAGTAATGCAAAGTCTGGTTCTCAGAGTGAAGGAAACTGGACCAGCATTATATATGGAGTAGTAAATGAAGAAGGGAGGTCTCTTGGGAAATGCTCTAGGGGCCTGAGCGTAGATCTATTCAGCTCCTTTCCAAACTGGAATACCACTGTATGGTTGATGTTAGAGCCTTAACCTGAGAGCCTGAGAGCAGGTCAGTGGGGAGGTGTTCTATTTAGTTAGCATTTGTCCTCCCCAGTGTGGAGGCCAGAAGAGAAGGTCCGAGGACGACCAACTGGTTTCTGTGCAGGCATGTAAAATACCGTATCTAGCCCATGACGAGCCCCAGGGATTGTCAGGTAGGTTGGCTGAAGCCCAGTTATATTCCTGTCTCTGGCTTCATCCTGTCTTCCAAATTAGGAAGCCTGTCAAGAACATAAGTTCTCGGGGCACCTGGGTGGCTCAGTGAGTTAAGCGTCTGCCTTCAGCTCAGGTCATGATCCCAGGATCCTGGGATCGAGCCCCGCATCGGGCTCCCTGCTCAGCGGGGAGCCTGCTTCTCCCTCTGCCCCTTCCCCTGCTTTTGTGCACTTGCGCGCGCTCTCTCATGCTCTCTTGTTCTCACAAAAATAAGTAAATTTAAAAAAAATAAAAGGTAAGGGAACCTTTTTATATAAAAAAAAACCCCATAATCTCTCATTTTTTGTGATCACTACATTTTCTCCTAAACTCAGAAAAATATATGAGCATGTAAACCATCTAAGCAGTTGTTTTGAACATTCTCTATGGGATTATTATAAGGGATACCCTATCTCTGAAAATCCATTTATTTTTCAGTACAAAAAAGCCCTTTCTAGTATATTGGTTCAAGATGCGGAAATTAAATTCAAGCAATGGGAGGAGGTTCCAGTGCTGAGGATATGGAGCGTGCGGAGAAAAGGCATGCCATCTGCATGGCAGTATGGCACAGGAGGAAGGCTAATGCAACATGACCCTTAAGCTGTGGCTGTCTCCTGAAGGCAGTCTGGACTTGCAGAAGTGCGTCACAGAATCTGAACACCTCTCTCTCTCTCTTTCTCTGGCAAGGGATTTGTGGTAGACTGGGTTGACGAGAGCTGATTCCCAAATTAGAATTAATGACAGTTTTTGCCATACTTGGGAATGCTATTTAAGCAGGACTCTTCTTAGATTGTGTTGCTGAACTTTTTCTCTATTTGACATTCCAGGGTGACAATGAAGAACAGGAAAAATTACTGAAGAAGAGCTGTACATTGTATGTTGGAAATCTTTCCTTTTACACAACTGAAGAACAAATCTATGAACTCTTCAGCAAAAGTGGTGACATAAAGAAAATCATTATGGGCCTGGATAAGATGAAGAAAACAGCATGTGGGTTCTGCTTTGTGGAGTATCCTTCCTGTGTGTCTGGTGTAGCTGTTGGGTGAGGGTGGGGCCAAGAGTGGCTAGTTTAAGAAAATGAGTGAGACCATCCAGTAATTAGCATCCCTGTACTTTACCTCTCCTTCCTTCATCTAGCTCTTACCTTCTGCCCAGTGTGTCCACACTCTTGTGTTGTAAAAGCTGCTAACATTTACATTCTGTTCTGAAATCCATGCTTTGTTTAGAATTGATTCTTTAAGAAACAATCTTTTGAAAATATATGCTCATGGTGTTTACAAAAGTACAAAAGGTATAGGGAAAATAAAACCTCTGTATTGTTCTAAACCCAGACAGTTACCAGGCTCTCGGGTATCTTTCCAGCAGTGATCCTGTGGATGCATGGTAGCATACTGCATGCACTATTTTTTCCCCACCTTGGAGATTGTTTTATGTTAGCACACACAGGTCTACCTCTTTTTTAAATGGCTGTATAGTATTTCATTATGTAGATGTATATAGCTTGATTTTACATAAGGTCAAAACCAAATTATCGTCTCCCTGAAAATTCTGTAAATATTGGACCTCCTGGATTTTTTGCTTGGGGTTTTTTTCTCCTAACATTTTCTTTTTTGGTCACTTTGTCTTATTTTCTGAGAAATTTCCCAGACCTCATCTAACATGTTTCAAAAAATTTTGTTTGTGCCCCAAATTACCGGGGAACTTTTTTTCTTTTCTGGGGGAGGGGGAGGTTGTATTTATGCTGTAAATTTTCCTTAAATATCTGGTGATCCCTAGGTTCCCAGACATAATTAGGGAAAAGAAGGCTAACTTTGTGGGCCCAGGCAACTCTCAAGTTGCTGCCCTGCCTTTGGTAAACGTGGGTTTCCTAAATGCCAGAATGAAAAGGGATTTTATTTTGACTTACTAACATCAAAGACACTACCCTATAGGGTTCCTCCAGTTGGTTTGTTCAAAACTCTGTCGTTCTGTTTTTATTTGCCTGGGTTTAAATGCCTTCCTGCTAGCAGGTCATCTTCCCACATACAGACCTTTAATTAAACCCTATTTGCTGTCTCCTTTAAGCCCCTTCAAGAATATTTCAAACTGTGGGGCGCCTGGGTGGCTCAGTTGGTTAAGCAACTGCCTTCGGCTCAGGTCATGATCCTGGAGTCCTGGGATCGAGTCCCGCATCGGGCTCCCTGCTCGGCAGGTAGTCTGCTTCTCCCTCTGACCCTCCTCCCTCTCATGCTGTCTCTCATTCTCTCTCGCAAATAAATAAAATCTTAAAAAAAAATTAAGAATATTTCAAACTGTGACTTTGTTTCATCCATTAGCACTCTTCCTTCACTTTCTTGAACCTCTAGTTTGCTGAGGGCCTCTTCTGTTCTTTGGCTGTATATATCTTTTCTGTCATTTTAATGGGGTCTTGAAAAGGATATGAGAAATGTTCTTACTCTGTTAGCTTGAACTAGAAGCCCTACTTTCGAACCTGTTCCAAACTTTGGATTTTGGGGTCTGAGTTCTGGGCTCTACAAGCTTCTTCCATCCCCCTTCAGACATGAGAGACAAGAGTGCCCAGATTTTACATCCGCCTCAGGTGCCAATAGCATCAAAGTTCAGAGGGTACAGGGAGAACGAGAAGACACAAAGCAAGTCCACCTTGTAGGTAATACTCAGTCTCTGAGAACTGAATGCTTCTGCATTTGTCGTGTGTGTCAGAGATCCACAATCATAATAGCAGATGATTGCCAAGAGAGGCTGCCATTGCCAGTGTTTTTTCTCACTTTGCCCTTTTATCATGTCATTCATCCAGCAAAAAATTACTGAATGCCCATTATGTGCTAGGCATCGTGTAGGTGTTGGACACTGGAATTTCAGCAAGTGCTTCCCCACCCGTGTAATTGAAGACAGTAGAGTTCCGCATTTCCCTGAACCCAGCTAATGATAATTGCTTATAGATTTTAATATCACTCCAAAGGTAGATTGAGTGGATCTGATTAAATAGGTTTGGGAACACCTAACCTGAGTAATAGGATACTGAGTCTTTCCTTCTAATGAAATGCAACAGCAATTCCATATGCACTGTAACCTTCTCTTTTTATTAAGGTTGAATATACAGTTCCAAATTTGGATGCTTTTGTTTCCTTGGATAAGAAGTGTGCATTTTGTGCTCTAAACCTGCACTGAACGTATTTATACTTTATAAACCAAAATATGGGGACAATGGAACCAAATAATTATCAGCAGGATTATCTAGGAAATCACGATCAGTAGCCTTGGATAAATCATAGTTGACTCTTTAAGTGCTTCTGGACCAACTTCAAACAGGCTTGTGCAAACCAAATTACTATCTTTGAAATCCATCTGGTTGGATTTGTTTTTGTACTGTTTCTTAACAACTCAGCTTCATTTAGATGTTGTTTTCTGTATTTCCAAAAATGTTTGGAGAAATGCTATATAGTGTTCCTTAATACTTACACTTAAGATACTATTCAAGAGCAGATGCAGAAAATGCCATGAGGTACATAAACGGAACTCGTCTGGATGACCGGATCATTCGCACAGACTGGGACGCAGGCTTTAAGGAGGGAAGGCAGTATGGCCGTGGGCGATCTGGGGGCCAGGTATGCAGGAAGGTTCTCTTGGCTCAGTCTTTGCCTGGTATCTCAGTCCTAGTGACAAGGGCTTTGTCACTTTGTGTTTGCTCTTTTAGAAAATAATTTTGTGCCTATAACCGTTGGCTTGAAGTGACTCTGAAAACTACCCATTAGGATTGGTAAATTATAGATTCTATACATTTTCACAAGTAACCATTATTGGACTTCTGCTAGGGGCATTTTGTACCTGTAAGTGTCTAGAACAAAAGGAAAATGCATTGAAATAAATTTTAAGTTTTTAATTTTAAAATAGCTTAAGTACTTATTTTTTGGAATATGCTACTTTTGAATGCTATTGAGTATGAGCATGATGTTTGGTTTAAAAAAAAAAACAGGCAGGGGCGCCTGGCTGGCTCAGATGGTAGAGCATGTGACTCTTGATCTCGGGGTCATGAGTTCAAGCCCCATGTTGGGCGTAGAGTTTATTAAGTAAGCAAACAAAACCATTACATAATTTTTTTTTTTTTTTAAAGATTTTATTTATTTGAGAGAGAGAGAGAGTGAGAGAGAGAGAGCACTAGCAGGGTGGGGAGGGAGAAGCAGGCTTCCTGCTGAGCAGGGAGCCTGATGCGGGGCTCGATCCCAGGATCACGACCTGAGCCAAAGGTAGACGCTTAACGACTGAGCCACCCAGGCGCCCCACGTAATCTTAATTTTGCAAGGCAGTTGAGCTTTACATCTGTTGCTCAAAAAAATGTTAGGTCCTGCCTGAATGTTCACATTATGACACCTGAAAAGGCTTAACAGTTTGCCTGCTGATGTGTTTGTGGGAGGCATATTCATTATACCAATCTCCTCTATAATGTAACTTACGTTCTTTTCAATTAAGGTACGAGATGAGTATCGGCAGGACTATGATGCTGGGAGAGGAGGCTATGGAAAACTGGCCCAAAACCAATGAGTGGTGAGAGCCCCATCATGAAAACTCACTCCTTTGGCCTGTTGAATTTGCCATGCATTACCCAAGGTCTGCAAACCTGCCCACTTTTAACATGTTTTGATCAAGGTCTCTACTGAGCTCGAAGCCATTTCATGGTTGTCCTTTGAAAACTATTAAAGGACAGAATCCAAAAGAATGCCTTTAAATCTTGGCCATACGTCAGGTTGCTGGAATGATTTTATGTCACCAGGTCAGAATTTGTGTTCTGTGGCAACAGATTTATCAGCCCAAAACACTACACTTTTTTTAGGAAGTTGGAAAATTTTAAAAATTGATAATAGGTTCGTGGTCTTCACTGGGGCCTCAAAAATTTTAAGTTTGCAGGAAATAAAAATGTAGTAAATGGGGTTTTGCTATGTTGTATTGTTCTGAATTAGTAAGATGTTTGACAACTGAGTTTGTTTTCTGTGTTGAGTTCTAATCTCTAAAGGCAAACTTAGAGGAGTCAAGGGAACTTCCTCAATTGTTGATGCAAAAGTAAGCCTTAGACTGTCCTAGGAGATACCACCAGCTTATGTGCTTTATGTATTAAGACTTGACTAGTATTTACTGTACACATTTTTCAAAAGATGTGTTCTACTTAAAGATTCATTTTCAGAGTGATCTCAGGAATGGACTGGGTTTAAAAAAGAGCTTGAAAAATCAAGAGAACACTTACCAAGAACAATCAAAATTGCTTCCCACAGGAAATGTGTTTCAGCCAATTTTCATTTGAAGTCTGTCTTGTTTTTTCCTCTAATTGTGCTTACCGAGCTTCAGAGCCTGTATAGTGAGCTGGTAGTCTCTGTGAAGGGGGGTCTACAAATTTATTTTGCATTTGTAAGGCACAAGGTGATTAATATATATCAACTGTTGCTCATTAAACTTAGTCTAATATAATTTTCCCTTACGTAAGTGAAATTTTTTCATCTAGCAACAGAGTATCTCCTAATTCACTAGAGTTTTTGAAAGTTGGGGCTGACGTATCTCAATGTGAACATCTTTCACATTATAGTAAGTACAGGTTCTCTAAGTTCAAGCTGATTATTTGGATTAAGAGCTATAACTAGGGCGCCTGGGTGGCTCAGTTGGTTAAGCGACTGCCTTCAGCTCAGGTCATGATCCTGGAGTCCCTGGATTGAGTCCCGCATCGGGCTCCTTGCTTGGCAGGGAGTCTGCTTCTCCCTCTCCCACTCCCCGTTTGTGTTCCCTCTCTCGCTGTGTCTTTCTCTGTCAAATAAATAAATAAAATCTTTAAAAAAAAAAAAAAAAGAGCTATAACTAGTTCTAAGTGCTTAGGAAAGAACCATTTGCAGATGTTTAATGAGGACATAATCATTTTGAAAATTTCTTTTACACTGTAGTTTGAATTAATGTATTTTAGAATTCTGTAGTAAAATAGAACTCAGATTTCTACAGGCCTTAAAACCACAGACCGTGGTTCCTGTTTGCACTGTCAGACCAAGTTATCTTTGTCTCTGCCCACTGCCTCACCTATGCAGCGGTGACACTGGAACACGTACTCTGGACTATCCGTGAGTGAGGTGAATTTGCGCATGTCCGTTTTGATTTGACAGTTACCTGACACGGGAGCCACCAGCTATGCTCAGAGAACACTGCCATCATTGCAGAAAACTCTGTTGGGCGGTGTTATTTAAGGGTAGGCTGCTGGTCACTGCTCATAAATGAGCCTTGTCCTGAGGAGAGCATCCCTTTGAGAAACTACTCACCAAACAGTACATGTTATTCAAGAGAACACACATTTATAAAGGCATTTAGTTTATTTTTCAAAAAAATATTTTTGCTAGAAGGTTTGAGTAATTTTACATGATCACAATCTTTAAATAAATTCTTTTTCTGACCAAAAGGTACCATTTAAGTGAACAGCTTATCTAGGCTGTTTCTGTAACACCCAAATACAATTAGCACTTCTCTGATGGTACAGTCCCTAGGTCTTAATTATCTATAGGCCAGGAGGCAGAGCCTCACACATAAGAAAAGCAGGTGCTTTACAACTGCTGATTAGTTTGGTTTCTTAACATAATTAAGCAGAGCAGGTAGTCAGTATATTCAGTTCACACTATTAACACGCTTGAAGGGTCTGATTCACCCAGAGCTCTCCCAGTCAGCACTTCTAACCCAGGGAAGCAGTGAACCAAAACTGCAGAGAAAAAGGGCAGCTCTAGACTAGTGCTGGCTGTGTCCCAGTTAGGGCTATTGTTCTGTTCCAACTATGAATCCAACATGACTGGTGTCACTCATATTCAGTGATAAATACGATGCAAAACCAAAAAGTGATTTGTGGACTTTTGGCAGCAACTGCTGCTTTTCCCTTCCTTAAGAGGTCCCCTTTCTTAAGAGAACTCAAATAAAAGTTGAATTAAATCTACATTCATTGCTACAGATTTAACATAAGGACAAATCACTGGAAAGAAATAACTACAGACTAGTAAGTTTGTTGATGGACAGGACTGGGCACAGCTTGAAGGCACATCGTAAGCAGCTTTTAGTTTGTACAAGGCCTGCACTCAACCCCCAAAGCACAAGGGCTGCCCACGTTGTGGGCACCCAAACAATTCAATGCCAAGCTAGTGACAATAAAACAATGCCTGCCTCTTCCACCAGCAGCCCAGACTACATTTCAAAAATGTCTTTGTTGCAAGGAAGAAATTATTGCAAACATGAGGACAAAGGCCCTTCTGATAGAGGGCTTGGACTAAATAGAGGTTCACACCTAGTCACAAGAATAGGGGGAAAAGCGACTATATGTGTCATGAAACCCAAGTTTCATGAACAGAGAAACATTTTGAACCAGATTCGTAAAATATTTGACATTTAGGCAAAAGCATGCCAGACAATGCACCTCAAGCTGCCTTATTAAACTGGAAGTGAAAGGGAAGCTGGTCTTGGACAGTTCGCTTTAGTTACCTATGCGCACCCCTGCTTGCCTCAGAGGGTGACCCATTTCTCAGACTGGAGGAAATGGCAACTCAAGTTTTGGGCGTGAAGATTCAGAACACAGTTGTGTGTGTCTTTTCTACATGCCTCGTTCTGTCGGTGAGGAGGTGAGCTGGAGTTCTAAAGTTTAAGATATTGTCAATCCACAGCTTAGTTATACTGGCTACTTTGTATAACTACCTCCCTCCCCTCCCCCGCAAAAGTTAAGCAAATGTCTTACATACAGATCTGAAAAAATCTCACGTTTGGGTAATCATGTAGGAAAACCTCAAGAACATATCCTCCCCACTTAAATGGCCATCTTTGCTAATGCTAACATAACCCTAACTGTAGCAGCATAAAGTGCCTCTGATCTCAGTCAGAAATACTGACCTGGTTTTACAGTAAGTCCAGAGGGCTCTGGAGAGTGCTGGGGCTCTTTACAACGTAAACACTTGGGTGTTGGTGCTTAGAATATCTGGGGGCTGGGGACCCTGCGTGTAAACATGTTAGGACTCTACCCTCAACTGCTGGCAACCTCACCTTCTGGCCAAGTTAAACTGCACGTTTTAGCTTTTTATTTTCAATACCCCACACCTAACCAGCATAATGCCAAGCATCTTCTGTCATTAACTTGGTATTCTGTGTAAGCTTCTGAGATTCTTACCTACACCTTTGTGTTTTTTTCTGCCCCAGTTCAAAAGATAATTGGGTAATTTAACATGCATCTTTCTGGATTCCCCTTCCTTTCAAATATCACAAAAGGCTAGAATAAAGATGTAAGATCCATTACTTTAATCCTAATGCAGCTAAGCAAAGGACAAAATGTGGAGCCCCGCATGCTGCTGAGATCACTAGAGGTTAAGAGCAAAAAAACAACATCTGCTATGCTCCTGTGCAGTCAAGTCTTGTTACCCTTCCTCTTCTCTCCTCCCCACCCATCTGCAAAAGACCTGGTCAGTCTTCAGTTTTAAAGATTTAATATTTTAAACACCCTTGGAAAAAGAAAGGTGTTTGGCAAATCTGAATTTCTTCCATATGGGAGATCACACAAGGATAACCACAACTTGTAAAGTACTTAGAAAGGCTGAATTCTCATGTGTTTGACCACTAGTTTAATGGGTATTAACATTTTTAATGGGCCAAAACCAAAAATCCAGAGAATTCAGTGTTCCAGCAAAAGCCTTTATAAGATTTAGGAATTTGTTTATAATTCTTCTTAAAGCCAAGATCAAAATTTCTCATGTGTTAATATAACTGGACCCCCAAAGTTGTCTTTTTCTCACACCTTCATCCACTCCTCCCAGAGTAGGCACTGCACTTTATAATATAGTGTGCCTCTAAAAACACAACACCCCAGTCAGGTTTGGCCACTTTCTTCTCACCCTTCAAAAGGAACGCAACTCGGCAAGACTCACTTGGAGAGGGAAGTCAGTGAAAGGTGCAGCAGGTAAAACAGGACTGGCTTTGTCAAAACCACCACTCCTAGCTACCCTTTACGCCCCAGGGAACAACTATCATTCTCAGAGTTAGGTTGTATTGAAAACATCCTGTGCTTTTAGGTTCTGGGATTAAATTTTAAACCTGTATTCAGTTCACGTCTAAGTTTCAAAAGCCGCACCAAATCTACTAGGCTTTTTTTTTTTTTTTTTTTTTTAAATACTCTGCACTGCATGCTCTGTCTATATGCATGCGTTTGGATAATAAATATTAAATATGGGGGAAACACACGGAATCCATAAAATTAAAAATAAAACCAAACTGAACATTAAAAAATAGTACACGGTAGCTAGAGAAATGAATAGGGCAAAAAACAAATTTGAGGTAACAATAGTGGCCCAACACCACTGATCTGAAATATCTATAAAAATTCAAATAAGTGTTTGGAGATTCAAGTAACAAACCATCTGCTTCAACTTGGTCAGACCTCCCAGAGTCCCTGCTGAGTTTCAGTCCATGAGCCGGCACTCACATAGCTCCTTGTAAATCCTCTTCCGCACTCGGGGCATGTCCTCTTGGGAAAACTGGAAAGGCTGCTCTAAGGCGAGGCACTTGCAGTACTGCAAAGGTCCCAGAAACACGTAAGTGGCATGTGGAGCTAGGAAGCAGCCCAGTGTATTTTCCCAGATGCAGACCTAACAGAATAGGGTCTAAGGCAGCATTTTAAAGTTGGGTTGTAAAACACATTGCTTTAAAACATTGACCTCCAAATTATAGTCACCTTTCCCAGTAAGTATATTGCTTGGGGTCTCCCCTCTTTGCCCACACAATATGTGAAAGGCAGAAACTGATGAAGAGGCTCCAATTATTCTAAAGGTGTAATGTGCGGAGAGGGCAGCTAGACCTAACGGTCTTTAAGTGAGAACCTGAGTTTGTTTACAAACCCCAGACATTAATGAGTCAGAGGAATGAGCCCATCTTTCATGATCTCTGCAAATCTCTAAGCTCATGAATTATATACGATTTCCTTTGTAAGAATAATGTCTAACAAAATTTTCAGTAGCCCGTTAAAGACCACTAAGGGAACACACAGCAGGAGAAAGCAGTTTTTGAATGTGGCCTTTTTTTTATAAAAATGTAATTAGTTTTTTATTCTGTGGTTAAAGACCACTTGCCAATGGTTAAAAAAATATAGTTAATTCTGCAAATGCCAAGGGTCTACAATACAGATTCAGGTCAGTCTCTGTTGTGCCTTACTAATAACCTCTGATAAGAGCTGGATACCAGTTGTTCATTCTTGGCTTTAGAAGGTGGTGCTTCTAATGATAACATCTGAAAATGCAGAAACTACAGCTCCCCATCAACAAAGGAAGGGAAGGAGGAAATCCTGTTACCTGTTCCTAGTGCCAGGTACATACCACAGGGGCTCCCATCTGTCTAAGCCCAACAAATTTAATTCACACATCCTAAATTCTGGAAAAACAGATTTCTTTACCTGGAGCACAAAGACTCCACAGTCACTGTCATTTTTCTGTTGTGGAATACACTAAAGAGAAAAACAAAATGATCATTAAAATAAAACCCAAGTACTTGTCTTCAGATAATTTGTTTTTATGGAAAAATGAGCAAGAGACAAGAAATCCGTCTCTGTCCAAGACAGCTGGTGGACTGGTATGTACCTCTGGTATTTAAAGTATGGGATTTTATGGAGGCATCTAGCCACATCAAAAGAGCAAGCAACCAACTGTAACTTATAGAACATTTTGCCTAAATGGGAGAAATAGGAAATCAAAATCCTATTTTAAAACTTCCATTTGGATAACTAGTTTTACTATCAGATTATTGACAATGGAATCAAAATGGAATTGTGGATCAAAAAGCATATGCCTGGACTTTGAATACTTACTACCAATCCTGCTTAGCAGTCTCCACTTTTTATCTCCTACTACACAACTCTTACTCTTTGAAAGAAATCATAAAGATAAGCAGTAGGTTTCCAAAAGAACTGGTTATGTATTCTGCCTAGAGTGGAGTATGAAAGATCCTGACTAAATTTAGACTACCCGGATATTCTAGTTGGGTAAGTGTAGAAAATTTACAAGTCCAATTCTGGTTTAAACTAAAAGACTAGGTTATTAAAAGAAAATTTATGCTTAGTTTATTTAAACCTATAGCATTTGGGACAGGTCAAGGATGAACAAATAAATCTGGTGCTTTGGGGTTTGGCTTAAAGTTTGTTTCAAGATTCTGCCTCTAAGACTGTGTTCAGTGATCCAGACAGACCTGAGATCAAGGACCTGACTCTCAATAGTTCTGATGGCCTTTGGGGAAGGTCACACCTACGCTTCAGTTTTCTTATCTACAGAATAAAGATGATGCTCATCCCTAAATGACCAACCTGCCTACCTCACAGGTTGTAAGGATCAGATGAGATCACACATGCAAAAACACTTTGAAAACAATAAAGCAGTGACCATAAAATTTAAGACACTGGTATCTGTGACAGCAAGGAGAAGCCGTGCCTGGGCACTCTGCCCCACATATAGCCTGAGTATCTATAGGGCAAACATAGTGTTGCTTTCAGACTGAAATACTCAAGGCACTGTCTTCCCCAAATGCCTGGTAAGAAGCCCAGTGCACTTCCTCCCTTAGTGGATCCAAATGGTCATTTCAGCATTTCTCTGGGTCTATGTGGGTCATCTGGAAATAAGACACAAGAGGCAGGTGCCACCAAAAGAAAAAAGTTACATATCTATTTTTCCCCCCAATATGGCAACCATATCAGTAGCAGCTGCCCCTGCCCCAAGGATGAAATGAGTAAATTTGTTCCCCACAAGCACTGGGAAACTAAGCGGCTAGATGGTCAATACTAAACAGAGGTTTATTCTCAGCTGCTTCCTTGCAGCCTCCAGACTCTCACTGGTTATCTCCATCATCAATCTTAAAATGCTTCTTAAAGACACCCGCCCCTAAGATGATTCCATCCCCTTGACATGCCTGAGTTTTCATTTTTATCACATACTTACCTTTGTAACAGCAGTCTGCCAACCCTGAAGAAATTCAGGTCTATTTTTTTCTCTGGCTTCAGTCAGCAAATACTTTCTTATATTCTGGTTAAAAAGAAACCACAACACAGATGCTGTGTTCCATCAGTTGGTGAAAAATGGAACCTGCCCACAGCAGACAGAAGCAAAGGAGGAGGCTGTGGCCCCACCATCGGGCAAAGTCTGCATTAAAGAGTTTAAAGCTGAACTTTATTTCTGACCTTTCAGTTCATAGTGACTCAGACCTTCTATAGGCTGTGGACACCCGTATATGTTTTAATTAGAACTTTTTATAAGATGGTCAGCCTTTTCCAGCAGTAAGCCAACTTCCTGAATTTGAAATTTAAATAAATATTGGCAAAACAGAAAGTCTTGATTACTGCCAATGCTCAATACAGAGGAACCCATGGCAGAAATCAGTAACTGGAACTAAATGAAAAACATTCCCAGCCTTAGATGTACTCCGTATTTTGAGGGCTGCAGGTGAAGGTATCATGCAGTTTCTAGAAAGTTCTACTGAAACCCATTCTGGATACTAAATACAGTCAAGTCCACCGCTGAAATCTCTTCCAGAATGAAGCCTATCAGAGTTTCAAATTTCCCCTTATGCCCTCTACATCCATGCCTCTCTCTCTCTCTGCACCTAAGGGTGAAGTCAAAGATTACAGGACTTAAACTAACCCCCATGAAGGTGGAGTAGAAGTATATTTATATATACAACTGTGTGTTTATGCACACATGCACGTACGCACACGTATTCTACCGTATCATTCTGCAACCTGCCTTTTAAAACCCATTATGTCTCGGAGATCTTTCCATGTTAGGACATGGAAATCTACTATATATTTTTTTAACTGCTATGGTCAGTTTAATAGTATGAATATACTATAGTGTATTTAGCTATTCTGTTGGTAGAGCTAAATTTAGGTGGTTTTGACTTTTTACCATCAGTAATGCTGCAGTGAACATCCTGGTTGTATGCCCTATCACTGTGCACATACATACACAAGCATTTTTATGGAGTAGATATCAAGAAACAACTGGTGTGCAATAGGATATACCTTTTCTTTTTTTTTTTTTTAAGTAGGCTCCATGCCCAACATGGGGCTTGAACTCATGACCCTGAGATGAAGAGTGCATACTCCACTGACTTGAGCTAGCCAGATACCCCTAGGACATACATCTTTTATAAATTTATAAGACACTTAGAACTGATCAAAATTTCAATTCCCCCAAGTGGCTTGCTTTATTAATTCATACACTCCATCAGAAAATATGAAAGCTGGTTTCCTTATACCCACATAAACACTTGAATACCATCAAACTTGCCTAATAGGCAAAAGATGGAGCCCTAATGTAGTTTTAATTTGCATTTCCCGTATTTCTGGTGAGACTGAGCATCTCTCCATGTGTTGAAAGGTTATTGGCATTTTTCCTAAAAATTACTTAAACGTTTGTCCATTTCTATTAAATCCTTTTATTCATTTGTAGGAGATCTTTATATATTCTGGGTAGTGATTATTATCTATGTCACAAACATTTTCTCCGGGTCTACCCTTATCTTTGAATTTTATGACATACAGAAGTTTTAAATTATGATATGGTCCAATTTATCAGCAGTCTGATCTTCTATGTCTTTTTTTGCTTTTATGGTTCTATGTAGGAAATCCTTCCCTAATCCAAGAACTTAACATCTTCTGTGTTTTATCCTCACTTTCACAGTTTTGTGTTTTATATTTAGGAATTTTTATGTGGAATTTGTTTTAATAAATAGTATGAAGGAGCTGTATTTTACTTTTCCAAATAGACAGCTGCTTCTCACAATGGCATATATTGAATAGCCTGTCTTTTCCCAATTTTATCATATACCAGGTTCCCTCATATACACGAATTATTGCTACATTCTCTGTGCTGTTCCACCAATCTATTTGTCTATTCCTAAGCCAATATAAATACGGTTTTAATTATTAAAACTGTGTGTTACGGTTTCATATCTAGTAGACCAAGGATTCCTTCCTTCACTGTTCATGCCATGAATTCTGCAATACGGATTTTAGGATGAGCTTATCAGGTTTCATTCAAAATCCTCTTGGGAAATTAATTAGGACAAATGGGTATATATTAGTTTGAGGAGAACTGATCTCTTTCCAATACTGAGTCTACCTATCTTTCCATCTGCTCAGAGTTCCTTTAAATAGAGTTTTCATCTTAAACAACTTCCACAATTTTTGCGAGGGTATACTCCTGGGCAATTTACATCCTTGTTGCTTTTGAAAATGGAATCTTCTGTTTTCAGCTAAATTTCCTAACTGGTCCTTGCTAGTGAAAGAAAACCAGGAAACCTATTGATTTTTTTCTTGCTTTGCCTCCCACCATCTTGCTGAACTCCCATTAATTGAGCTCTCATATTTTGCCAGCGGATTCTCTTGATTATAATTCATTCTGCATGAGTTATTTTGAAGATAAAAGCCAATTTTAGCTCTAAGAGAAACCAAAGAAAACGATTTCTGTCCACATTCAAAATGTAGCTTTATGGGAAGGCAGGAAAATATGTAACAAAATCCAAATAGGGCATGTATCTCAGAGGGGGGATCCAGATCAGAGACAGCTACCTCCTCCAACCTGGGGATTCCTCTTGTAGTAGTCTTTTCCCTGCCAACATTTTAGAGGGTTTGCATGACAGAAACTGATCCTCTATGAGACTGACTTTTGCTGTTCTAAGATACTATTTGATCACAAGATAAATGAAAAAATACAGGCAGTATATTAACTTACCTCTACACAAAACTTAAAATGAATGCCTTGGGAATCATAAAATGAAATAATTCGATTAGAGAGTGTCACGGTAATGAGAGACCAGTGGACTTCCAGGTGAATAGGAATCAACAGAAGACTCTTTTTAAACAAATCCACCTGATTAAAAAAAAGAAGAAAGAAATGCAGCCATCACCACAGACTATCCAAAATAACAATGGCAGCAGCTTCCATTTACTGACCTTTGACCTGCCCACGGCCATTTAAAAAAATAAGTGGTGAAGCCAGAATTTGAACCCAGGTCTGAATCTAAAGCCCATGCTTGTAACTACTAGGCCATAATACACAGTAAGAAAACTGAAGATCTAGAAAGCATCATTTCGAATTTAACCTGATAACCTCCTGATAGGAGGTTTCAAGTAGTTAACATTACTTAGCCTCTTATTTTTATGCTTAATTTTCTTGTGTACATATTTGATCTTGACTCAATTCTTACTTAAAAAGGAATCATGGGGGGCGCTTGGGTGGCTCAGTCATTAAGCGTCTGCCTTCGGCTCAGGTCATGATCCCAGGACCCTGGGATCGAGCCCCACATCGGACTCCCTGCTCAGCCAGGAGCCTGCTTCTCCCTCTCCCACTCCCCCCGCTTGTGTTCCTTCTCTAGCTGTCTCTCTCTGTCAAATAAATAAATAAAATCTTTAAAAAAAAAAAAAGGAATCATGGTATTAGAAAACAGCACAGACCATAAGCCTTCTTTTTATAGACTCCATATAGTTAAGATCATGGGCTCAGAAGTACGTCTGGTCAAGTTCAAATTGTGCCTCCTCCACTTACTGGCAAGATGACTTTGGCAATTTCTGTAGTTTCTTTGTGCCTTGATTTCCTCAACTATAAACTACAGATAACAGTATCTACCTTATGAAGCTGTTGAGAGTGATAATACATATAAGATGCATAAAACTGCTTTCACACATTATATGTAGCCAGTGAATCTTAACTACTACCATTATCACTACTTCAGGTCTCCCAGATGTTGAAATTAAAAATATCCTTAATTCTTTACACATCCTTTACAATCTAGAAATATTTACTTTTCCACTCAGAATCCCAGTTGTGGATTGGATGATAAAGTAGTAGGTGCTCAATAAACATCTGTAAAAAACTGAATAAATTTCTTTTTTCAGGTGTTTTTTTGTTTTTTTTACTGATTCCTTCAGTTAAAACAACACAAGACTATTTTGAACTACATCAGATTCTTAGAAGGTATTTCTCAAGCCTTCCTTGCTTTCTGATTATTTAGATAATGTCCTGCTCTAGATGAATCTTCTACTAGTCAACATGATCTTGGAGCAAAGCACTTTAGCAGTTCTACTTTTCCAATTTCTGCATCCATAAACCTGAGAAGTGGCGTGGACGGAAGGAAATATGAGGACAGCTGGTCCTTTCCAATGCATAAATTGTGAGTATCTAAAACAAGGAATCACATTTAAAATACATTATTAAATGAGACCAAATTTACATTCTTCTCAAAAGGAAACTTTTTAATTAAAAAAATTTTTAAATAAAAATTAGGAAATACAGAAAAAATACACTTCAGTGTGTATCTTTCCAGATTATTTTTTCTTTTTAATACATTTTTCTCAACTTTTTTTTTCCTCTAAGATTTTATTTGAGAGAGAGAATGCGTGAGAACACAAGTGGGGTGAGGGGCAGAGGGAAAGGGAGAATCTCAAGCAGACTCTGTGCCGAGCACAGAGCCCAACGTGGAGCTTGATCTCATGACCCCTGAGATCATGACCTGAGCTGAGACCAAGAGTCGGACGCTTAACCAACTAAGCCACCCAGCGCCCCCAACACACACACTTTATACATATAATTAAGGGTGATATATGTGGAAGATACCAATTATTTATTGCCCTCCCTATTAAAAGGAGTACAACAGAACTGCCTGATGTTATGTAGCTTCACTGTCCCTCCCAGGTGAAGAATGTAGTCCTGTCATGTGATTTGCTTTAACCCATGCTCTGTAAACAGAAGTGAACTTACGTCATGAACAAGCTGAAACTTCAAGAGCCATCATGTGGCCCTGAGACTGTTAATGTCTCAAGATTGATGCTGTTCCTTCACTCTGGGTTCCATTTAAGGAATAAAGATGAAAAACCATGGGAACATCTCCTTGGATGCAGGAAAAGCATTTGATAAAACTCAACATTCATTTAGGACTAAAAACTCTCAGCAAACTAGAAATAGGAGCAAAACTTCTTTAACCTGATAAAGAGTATCTACAAAAAAAAACCTACAGAGGTGCCTGGGTGGCTCAGTCAGTTGAGTGTCTGACTCTTGGTTTCGGCTCAGGTCATGATCTCATGGGTCGTGGGATTGCGCCCTGAGCTGGCCTCTGCATTCAGTGGGGATTCTCTCCCTCTGCCCCTCCCCCCACTCATGAGTGTTCTCTTAAAATAAATAAATGAATCTTTAAAAAAACCACCAACAGCAACCCTATGACTGACATCATAAATAGTAGGGAAAGACTGAATGCTTTTCTCCTAAGACTGAGAACAAGGCAAAGTCCCAGCCAGTGCAATAAGGCAAGAAAAAAATGGCATACAGTTTAGAATGGAAGAAATAAAACACTACTTACAGACATGATTATCTATGAAAATCTAACATCTACAAAAAAGCTCCTAGAGGAAGAGCACCTGAATGGCTCAGTTGGTTAAAGGGATGACTCTTGATTTCAGCTCAGGTCATGATCTTATGGTTGTGGGACTGAGCCCTGCATGGGGCTCCGTGCTCAGCGGAGAATCTGCTTGAGATTCTCTCTCTCTCTCCTTCTCCCTCTGCCCCTCCCCCAACACGTATGCATGCTCTCTCTCAAATCTTTTTTTTTTTTTTTTAATTTATTTATTTATTTGAGAGAGAGTGAGTGAGAGACAGAGAGCATGAGAGGGGGGAGGGTCAGAGGGAGAAGCAGACTCCCCGCCGAGCAGGGAGCCCGATGCGGGACTCGATCCCGGGACTCCAGGATCATGACCCGAGCCGAAGGCAGTCGCTTAACCAACTGAGCCACCCAGGCGCCCTCTCTCAAATAAATCTTAAAAAAGGAAAAAAGCTCCTAGAACGAGTGAGTCTGGTAAGGTCAATGGATACGAGGTCAATTCACAGCAAATTAGAAGATAACATTTTAAAAATTCTGTTTATAGAAATTTCAGAAATACGAAATCCTTAGGGTTATATTTTTAAAAAATGTGTAAGACCTGTATCCTAAGAATTATAAGATATTGCTGAGAAAAATTAAAGAGCCAAAATAAAGGCAACATATACCACATGGACTAGAAGACTTAACAGTGCTAAGATGTCTGTCCTCCCCAAATGAACATATAAACACAATCCCAATCATAATCTAGCAGATTTAAAAAACATAGACTGACAGACTAATTCTAAAATTTATATGAAAATGCAAAGGACCCAGAATTCCCAAAGCATTCTGGAAAAAGGATAAAGCTGGCCAACTTACACTGATTTCAAGACCTACTACAAAGATACAGTAATCAAGACAGTGTGGTATTAGCATTAAGAACAGAGAGATCAATGGAAGAGAACATAAAGTGCAGAAATAGACCCATATATATATATGTGTGGTCAGTTGACTTTCTACCATGGTGCCAAAGCAACTAAACTAGGAAAGAGAAGTCTTTTCAATGCAAATGTCATTGGAACAACTGGATATCCATATGGAGAAATCCTCAAAATTAAAGATCTTTACCAAAACACATGGTTAAAATAAGTAGAAAAGCCACAGAGAGAAATCACAAAACCTAGACCTGACAAAGGATTTATATCCAGAACAGTAATAAGCCTCTCTTTACTACAAATCTTTTCATTCATATCACCCATCCATTTTTTTTTTTTTAAAGATTTTATTTATTTGACAGAGAAAGACACAGCGAGGAGAGGGAACACAAGCAGGGGGAGTGGGAGAGGGAGAAGCAGGCTTCCCGCGGTGCAGGGAGCCCAATGCGAGGCTTGATCCCAGGACCCTGGGATCATGACCTGAGCCAAAGGCAGACGCTTAACGACTGAGCCACCCAGGCACCCCTCACCCATCCATTTCTCTATTTAGTTGGTGGAGTCTTTGTCTTACCCATTTGTATAAACCCTTTATATATTAAGAAAATTAGTTCTGTGACATTAATGGCAATTTTGTTTCCAGTTTGTCTATTTACATTGCTATTTTCCATTTGGATTTTCATTTTTTTGAGAGAGATCAAGCATGTGCACCCTGACTGGGGGCAGGGTGGAAGACAGGGCAGAGGGAGAGAGTCTTTTTTTTTTTTTTTTAGATTTTATTTACTTATTTGCGAGAGAGAATGAGAGACAGAGAGCACGAGAGGGAGGAGGGTCAGAGGGAGAAGCAGACTCCCCGCTGAGCAGGGAGCCCGATGCGGGACTGGATCCCGGGACTCCAGGATCATGACCTGAGCTGAAGGCAGTCGCCCAACCGACTGAGCCACCCAGGCGCCCAGAGGGAGAGAATCTTAAGCAAGCTCCACACCCAGCACAGAGCCTGACCACGGGACTTGATCTCACAACCCTAAGATCATGACCTAAGCCAAAATCAAGAGTAGGATGCTTAATCAACTGAGCCGCCCAGGCGCCCCTACACTGCTCCTGTTTTAAATAGTTATTTTTCTTGTTATGTAACTGAATTCATTTTTCTTTTTAAACTTTTAAGTTGTACACAGAATAGACTTAGCTACCCTGAGATTATTTTTAAAAGTTCTTTTATGGATTTTCTTAGTACTTTGTTTTATTTATTTATTTTTAAAAGATTTTATTTATTTGACAAAGAAAGACATAGCGAGAGAGGGAACACAAGCAGGGGGAGTGGGAGAGGGAGAAGCAGGCTTCCCGCGGAGCAGGGAGCCCGATGCGGGGCTTGATCCCAGGACCCTGGGATCATGACCTGAGCCGAAGGCAGACGCTTAATGACTGAGCCACCCAGGTGTCCTGTTTTATTTATTTTTGTCGCATTCAAATCCTTGGTCATTCTGTAATTTATCTTGATGTAATCTAATTTAGTGAGTATTTAATTCTTCTATTTTTCATTTTTCCTTTAATGATAAAGGCAGTTATGGCCATTAACTTTCTTCTCAAACCAGCTTTCATTATGTTCCACAGTGCTTGGTAAGATGTGTTCCCCCTTTCCATCCCTTTTTAGACAGTTGGTATATAATTTCCTTTTTTTATTTGTAGATCCAAGTGTTTTATATCCAGTAATATGCATATCTGTAAAATTTTCAGATTGTTAAGATTTTTTTTGGCCACCTTTATTTATTTTTGACTGAACTGTGATCAAAGAATAATATAGGTAATAATTTTCTATGTGGCCAAATGCATGATCAATTTTTACAAAATCTAGTATATATCTATTAAACCAAATGTAGTACTGGTTGTATTATTTTTACTTACGATTTTATTTTATGTCAACCTCATCTGTCCAACTATGAGAGGTCTCCTGCTATCACTATTTTATCAAGGTCTCCTTCTGTAATTTTGTTATATTTCTATATATTGAAATTTTATCACAGTTTACTTTTTACCTTAATATCTACCTCATCTGTTCCTAATACTGCCATTCCTTCTTTTTGTTTACCACTCCTTTCTTTTGGTTTACATTTACCTAGTACCTCTTTAACTGTCACTTTATTTCCAACCTTTCTTGTTCGTTTTCTGTTTGTTATATACAGCACGTACAGGCATACCTCAGAGATATTTTGGGTTCAGTTACAGACCACTGAAATAAAGTGAGTCAAATGAGTTTTTTGGTTTCCCAGTACATGTAAAACTTGTTTACACAAACTGCAGTCTATTAAGTATGCAGTATTATATCTAAATAAATTATATCTCAATTAAAAAATACTGCTAAAAATGCCAACCATCATCAGTGCTAACTCGCTTTCAGCGAGCCGTAATCTTTTTGCTGGGGAAGGTCTTGCCTCAATGTTGATGGCTCCTGACTGATCAAGATGGCAGTGTACTGAAGGTTGAGTGGCTATGGCAATTTCTTAAAATTGGATAACAATGAAGATTACAGCACTGATAGAATCTTCCTTTCACAAACAATTCCTCTGTAGCATGTGATGCTACTTGATAGCATTTACCCACAGAACTCCTTTCGGAACTGGAGTCAATTCTCTCAAACCCTGCTGCTGCTTTATCAACTAAGTGTAATACTGTAAATCCACTGTTGTCATTTCAGCAGTTTTCACAGCATCTTCACCAAAAGTAGATTCCATCTCAAGAAACCACTTTCTTTGCTCATCCATAAGAAGCAACTCCTCAGGATGCCTGGGTGGTTCAGTCAGTTAAGCATCTGCCTTCGGCTCAGGTTGTAATCCCGGGGTCCTGGGATGGAGCCCTCCATCGGGCTCCCTGCTCAGCAGGGAGCCTGATTCTCCCTCTGCCCGTCCCCCAATTATGTTCCCTCTGTCTCAAATAAAATCTTTAAAAAAAAAAAAAAAAAGAAATTACTCCTTGATCCATGGGCTGCAGAACAGAGTTTATGCAGGCATGAAAACAACATTAATCTTGTTGGACATCTCCAACAGAGCTCTGAGGTAATCAGGTGTGTTGTCAATGAGCAGTCTTACTTTGAAATGAATCTTTCTGAGCAGTAGTTCTCAACAGTGAGCTTAAAATCTTCATTAAACCATGTTGTAAACAGATATGCTATCAGCCAGGCTTTGTTGTTCCATTCATAGAGCACAGGGAGAGTAGATTTAGCATAATTCTTAAAGGCCCTGGGATTTTCCGAATGGGAAATGAGCACTGGCTTCAACTTCAGGTCAACAGCTGCATTAGCCCCTCCCTGACAAGAGAGCCAGCCTATCCTCTGAAGCCAAGTATTTTGACTTCTCTTTAGCTATGAAGGTCCTAGACGACATCTTCTGTCAACAGAAGGCTGTTTTATCTGCACTGAAAATCTGCTTAGTGTAGCCACCATCATGGATTATGTGGGTTGGGTCTTCTGGAGAACTTGCTGCAGCTTCTCCATCAGCACTTTCTGCTTCCCCTTACACTTTTATGTTATGGAGAAGGCTTCCTTCCTTAAACCTCATGAACTCACCTCTTCTAGCTTCCAACTCTTCTTTTGCAGCTTCCTCACCTCTCTCAGCCTTCATAAAATTGAAGAGAGTTGGGGCCTTGCACTAGATTAGGCTTTGGCTTAAAGGAGTGTTGTGTCTGGTTTGATCCTCTGTCCAGACAACTAAAACTTTTGTTTTATCAGCAATAAGGTTATTTTCACTTTCTTGACATTCATGTGTTCACTGGAGTAGCACTTTTCATTTCCTTCAA
The DNA here is from genome assembly GCF_029215605.1 of Mirounga angustirostris. NCBI lineage: Eukaryota > Metazoa > Chordata > Mammalia > Carnivora > Phocidae > Mirounga > Mirounga angustirostris. Next base: position 70,929,210 of record NW_026991709.1, on the reverse strand, counting down.
GAACTTTTCTTCTGTGTTCACAATTTGGCTGTTTGGCACAAGAGGCCTAGCTTTCAGCCTGTCTTGGCTTTTGACATGCCTTCCTCACTAAGCTTAATCATTTGTAGCTTCTGATTTAAAGTGAGAGACATGTGATTCTTCCTTTCACTTGGACACTTAGAGGGTTAATTTCACTTGAACACACTTTGGTGTTACTGGCCTAATTTCAATATTGCTGTGTCTAGGGAATAGGGAGGTCCAAGGAGAGGGAGAGAGATGGGGGAACAGCCAGTGGGTGGGACAGTCAGAACACACATAACATTAAGTTTGCCATCTTATATGGGTACAGTTCATGGCACCCCAAGACAATTATAATAGGAACAAAGATCACTGATCACAGATCACTATAAGAAATACAATAATAAAAGTTTGAAATATTCCAAGAATCACCAAAATGTGACACAAAGACACAATGTGAGCAAATGCTATTGGAAACACAGTGCCAACAGAATTACTTGATGCAGGGTTGCCACAAATCAATTTGTAAAAAGCGCAGTATCTATGAAGCACAATAAAGTGAAACACAATAAAAGAACGTACGCCTGTATGTGGCTTGTACCACTGGATGGGCTGCAGTGGTGTTTATACAAGAAAAATTAAGGATAACTATTAGGGGATTGTTCAAATTAAAAATATATACCCATATAGTGGGATGCTACTTAACCAAGAAGAGTGATGTAGAAGAGGAAAGATGATCATATACTGTACTTGTAAGTCATCTTTCACATTTCCTTCTCCTTCATTCCCATAACCAATCTATCACCCAAGTCCTGTTAATTTTACTTCCCAGATCATACATTTGTGTACATATCCCATCTGTCCTACCATTCTAATCCAAAGTACCATCAACAATACTTTACAATGGCCTTCTGTTCTACCCATATCAGCTTTGCTCCCACACTCACCCATTTTCTTCAGTGCTGCTAGAGCAAAGACTACAAATTGGATGATGTCACCTAAAACCCTTCAATAGATTCCTGTACATTTAGGATAAAATTCAAAATCTAGACCTTAAGGTCCTAGATCTCTGATCAGGTTTACTTCACGCCACTCTCTTCTTTGCTCTCTGCATTCCAGCTACACTAGCTGCCTCACATGCTTCTACCATCATAATATAATGATCATCACTGTGTGTTTACCATGCACTTAATGGTTTACACTAATTATTTCATTTAACCCTCTCAACAAGATAAATAGTCATGGTACTACCACTTGACAGATGAGGAAACTGAAGCTTAGAGGAATTCAGCAATCTGCCCAAGGTCTTACAACTTGTTAAGTGGCTGGCCTAGGATCTGAACCTAGCTCTGAGTCCTAAGTTCATTCTGTCTATTCCCCCAGATTTGCACTCTTCAACCATGTTTCATTTATCTTGGTGTTACTGGTGATGCTTTGCACATATTACCTAAATAGCAGTGTTCAATCAGGTGTTTGTACTTAGCAAAAAATTACTTCCATCCATAACTACTCAAGACTTTCTCTTAATTTCTATAACCCATCCAGTACAAAAAAGTGAAATGCTACAGTATCTCTAGACCTATGACTGGAATTTGAACTCACTGGTAATCTTGTCAAAATATCAAAAATAGAAATATAAATAGGCTTTTAAAGTAATGTTTCTGGCATTAGTCAATGGCTACAGAGAGAAATTAAGGTTGGAAGGAGAAATTAAGGTTAGGGATTACTCTGATTTTATCATTTTGTTTTATAAATAGCATTCTAAAGCCCAGAAAAATTGTCTTGTCCAACCTGCACAGCAAGCTAATAGCAATGCTGGAACCATGAACTTCCAGCCCAGTGCTTTCAGTTAGAGAATATTCCAATCAGCTGGATAGACTCAGAATTTTACTAGTATCTCCTGTTTCAAACAATAAAATGTAAAAAAACCAGAACTACTGTATTAAAAACAACTATCATATTAAAGTTTTTTTTAAAGAGTCTGTTTCTAATTAATATATTGACATTCAAGTTGTTATCCTTCTACTCTAAGTGGCTTATCTGCATTTCAGATTTAGAATCAAAAAGAAATAAAGGGAATACCTTTTTAGTCCATCTTTTTACTCCATTATATCCTTTGGTTACCAGCTGTCTGTGAAAAAAGCTGTTGAAGAAGTGAACCTAGAAGAGACATCAAATACAAGCATCCACATTATATTAACTTGTGCCCAGATTTAACTTCAAAAGAAAATGGAGATTAAAAAACCCTTGTATGTAAGATAGACCAAAAGGTGAGGAAAAGGGATGCCTGGGTGGCTCAGTCGGTTAAGCATCTGCCTTCGGCTCAGGTCATGATCCCAGGGTCCTGGGATCGAATCCCGCATCGGGCTCCTTGCTCAGCGAGGAGCCTGCTTCTCCCTCTGCCTGCCACTCCCCCTGCAAGTGCTCGCTTGCTCTCTCTCTGACAAATAAAAAATCTTTAAAAAAAAAATCTAAGGAATATCAAAAATTACATAACGTTAAAAAAACTCAATATACAAGGATTCTCTCCTGAAGAGTAACTTTTCACTTACTTTGTCTGGGACTGCATCCATTATCAGCTCACCGTACATATTAATGACCTATAAAAAGCCAACATAAAACCAGCTTACTAACCCTATACAATTCATAACATCCCACACAGAATGAGTAACACTGACAATGTTAACATTTGGCTACTGGGGTGAATGACTAACTTCAGTAAGGGTAAAGAACCTCTGATTCCAAAAGATAACTGTGAGGCCAACCCAAAGATTAATTATATTTTATGGTCCAATATCCTCTGCAACTTTTCCACACCAAGAACCTACAATATACTAACCTGGTCATTCAACCAATTCTGACCATCCAGAGTTGCCAGATCATCCATATCCAGCATGTGCTTATTGTAGAAGATGCGGAAGTTGCATTTTTGATGTCTGGCCCGATAGTTTGTTATTTCTCTATTGATAAATGGTTTTCTGGAAAAAAAAAAAAAAAAAGAAAGAAAAGATTTTGAAAGAAAATAAACATGAATTCCACTCAATTTATTGCTAAGTATCTACTTTTTTTAATTAAAAGAAAAGTCCTATATGCCAATAATTTTATTTTCAAGGGTAACTTAAGCATTATTGACAAACCTATTAGAAAAGTCTTCGTTAAAGACGTCTTTTAGTCTTCCAAGGACATCTTTTTCACTGAGTGGGACCAAACTGCCATACTTCTTCATAACCTCATCTAGGAATCCTTAAATAAAGGAAGAAAAATTACAATGGAAAAAACATTTCCAGAAAAAGTCATTCTCCCAATACTTAACCTATACATAACACTTACCACACATTTAACCTATATTACTATATATTATGCTATAAAGAAATCTTTTAAAAGTTATGTTTTGTAAAGGCTAATAAAATAAAATAGATCAGGCCCTCACCATTCCAATCTAAAGAGAAATGCCCAAAGGTATCATTTCACCTTGGCTTTTTAAGCTACTGATGCTTAAATGGAGGGAATGGCTAGCTAGAATCAAAGACTGACATCCTTCAGTGCTCGCTTCGGCAGCACATATACTAAAATTGGAATGATACAGAGAAGATTAGCATGGCCCCTGCGCAAGGATGACAGGCAAATCTGTGAAGCGTTCCATATTTTTCAGAGAAAGACAAGTATCATATGATCTCATCGATATGAGGAATTCTTAATCTCAGGAAACAAACTGAAGGTTGCTGGAGTGGTGGAGGGTGAGAGGGATGGGGTGGCTGGGTGATGGACATTGGGGAGGGTATGTGCTATGGTAAACGCTGTGAATTGTGTAAGACTGATGAATTAGAGACCTGTACCTCTGAAACAAATTAATACATTATAGGTTAAAAAAAAAAAAGAAGATAGTAGGAAGGGAAAAATGAAGGGGGGCGGAATCAGAGGGGGAGACGAACCATGAGAGACTATGGACTCTGAGAAACAAACTGAGGGTTTTAGAGGGGAGGGAGGTAGGGGGATGGGTTAGCCCGGTGATGGGTATTAAGGAGGGCACTTACACACAAACAATGAATCATGGAACACTACATCAAAAACTAATGATGTATGGTGACTAACAAAATAAAGAAAAAAAAAAAAAAAGACTGACATCCTTCAATAGCTTAACCTTGAAGACGAATCCTACCACCCGAAAAGTGAAATCTAAAGGGTTTAATTACCTGGTTAAATGTGTATCACATTTGGTAACTGAAGGAGTTATCGTTTTAAAAACCACAATCACAATTTAATTGTTGATATCACGGTCACTGTATTATTTGGTAAATGTGTGTAAATTTCACATCTCATAGCAAGGGACAAATCTAAGGCATTTTTAATATCATATAATTTGGTGGAGTTATTATACTCCTGATACCGAATAACCCTATAAGGTGAACTTACTGGGTAACAGCTGGGGAGGCACATTTTAAGAGGGGAAATAAAGGGTGACCTCTTGGCCAGAATATAGGATAGTCTTCAGGTGGCTTCCAAGAGGATCCACTGAAGAAACATACCCAAAAAGGTCCTAGGAAATAAAGGGGCGCCTGGGTGGCTCAGTTGTTAAGCGTCTGCCTTCAGCTCAGGTCACGATCCCAGGGTCCTGGGATCGAGTCCCACATCGGGCTCCCTGCTCGGCAGGAAGCCCGCTTCTCCCTCTCCCACTCCCCCTGCTTGTGTTCCTGCTCTCGCTATCTGTCAAATAAATAAAATCTTTTAAAAAAAAAAAAAATTGCTCATGTTAAACCAACTGTGTTGGACAGTTTTTTCTTGAGGTAACTGCCAGGTCACATCCCACCATGAATGTGGAATGGAGTTCACAGTGTTGGGCATACAAGAAATGTAACCACTTGGTTCTCCCAACAAAATACAATACCCATGTCAGAAAGGTCCCATCAAAAACATGGAAGGCATGGGGCACCTGGCTGGCTCAGTCGGTAGAGCATGCAACTCTTGATCTTGGGGTGGTAGGTTTGAGCCCCACACTGGGTGTAGAGACTACTTAAAAACAAAATCTTAAAGTAAGAAAGGCATGAAATATCTTAAGACTAAAGGAATGTGCAAACCTAAGTGAAAAGCACAAAATTCTATGAAGGTCAATAAATGGGAGTAATTCTTTGTTTTTAGACAGGAAAATTCAGTATTGTAATGAATGCAATTTTCCCTAAATTCGCCTAAAAATTAATGCAATACCAATCAGAAGCCATTATTTTTATTTAATTGAAAAAACAAATCTTGGGACCAAAATGTGAGAAATTCCTAGAAATTTTTTAAAAGGATTAAAGAAGAGAGGTGAAAAAGAGGGCAAGAGAGAAGGAAGGCCTAGTCCCATCAAATTATAAAACTGCTGTACTACTGAGTATTTACCCCAAAGATACAAATGTAGGGATCCGAAGGGGTACGTGCACCCCAATGTTTATAGCAGCAATGTCCACAATAGCCAAACTGTGGAAAGAGCCAAGATGTCCATCGACAGATGAATGGATAAAGAAGATGTGGTATATATATACAATGGAATATTATGCAGCCATCCAAAGGAATGAGATCTTGCCATTTGCAACAACGTGGATGGAACTGGAGGGTGTTATGCTGAGCGAAATAAGTCAATCAGAGAAAGACATGTATCATATGACCTCACTGATAGGAGGAATTCTTAATCTCAGGAAACAAACTGAGGGTTGCTGGAGTGGGGGGAGGGGTGGGAAGGATGGGGTGGCTGGGTGATAGACACTGGGGAGGGTATGTGCTATGGTGAGCGCTGTGAATTGTGCAAGACTGTTGAATCATAGATCTGTACCTCTGAAACAAATAATGTAATATATGTTAAGAAAAAAAAAAAGATAGCAGGAGGGGAAGAATGAAAGGGGGGAAATCGGAGGGGAGGATGAACCAGGAGAGACAATGGACTCTGAAAAACAAACTGAAGGTTCTAGAGGGGAGGGGGGTGGGAGGATGGGTTAGCCTGGTGATGGGTATTAAAGAGGGCACGTTCTGCATGGAGCACTGGGTGTTGTGCACAAACAATGAATCATGGAACACTACATCAAAAACTAATGATGTAATGTATGGTGATTAACATAACAATAAAAAATTAAAAAAAAAACCTAACTACTGTAATTAAAGCAGACTAGTGCTAACATAGAAACAGAAAAACCAAGTCCAGAAAAAGACCCCAAAACAGGGAGCAATTCATAACCACGGGGAAAAGGTGAATTACTCAATAAATAGTATTAGAATGATTAACTAAATTTTATTTGCAGTCAGAATTCATTTTGATGTGAAGAATGTGGTAGGGATCCATCTTTACTTTTTTCCAAATAGCAAAATGTAAAAATAACACATTAATAATCTAGAAGAAAACAAGGTTGAACATTTTTATAAACTTGAAATGGCAACAAGCTCTAATTTTAAAATTAAATTTTAAATTTTATGACTTGTTACATATATGTACAGGATTGTAATGTTTATCAAGTCAAACTGGTATACTGCTTCTGAGGTTCCTATCATGCTTTAACATGTATTATCAATGTAAGATTATAAAATGGCCTCTTATATTTGTTTCTTAACAGCTTTACTGAGCTGTGATTCGCATCCACAAAAAAAAAAAAAAATCACTCCTAAAGTGTACAAATTTTTTTTTGTATATTCAGAGCTGTGCAACCATTACCACCACCTAATTCAAGAACATCTGCATTACTCTATGAAGAAAATGTGTACCTGTTACCAGTCACTCCTCATTGCTCCCTCTTTCCAGCCCCTGGCAACTATTAACCTACTTTATCTCTATATTTGCCTACTCTGGACATTTCAAATCAATAGAATCATATAGTATGTGGCCTTTTGTGCCTGGCTTTTTTCACTTAGCACGTTTTCAAGGTTCATCTATACTACGTACAAGTTTGCATGTCTGTATTTGTTTCTAATTAAATTTTTAATCCATCTGGAATATATTAACATAGGCATCTATTTCTTTTCCTTCCAAAACCAATTTTATGCAATATTTAATATAATTATGAAATAAACTGTAGTGGGTATAACTGGTTCATGATAAATATCAGTCCACTGCAGTGAGCATAATGCGCAGTTACATAAGAGAAGAGCCAGCATTCAGCATTCCATGGAACTTAATATTAGCTAACGCTATAGAAGTCAGTTAAAGGAGCATCTACTATACCAATTGTCCCATACTGATTTCTATTCTAATTGCTCTATTAATCCTGATTACTTGGGTTCCTTTATTTGTTGAATTTGTCCTTTTCATTGTGCTGGCTTTCCTCAGATGTTTGGTGATTGATCGTGGCTTATCTGTACTTGGGTAATTTGCTGATGTGGGGAGGGCTGTGACGGGCAGTAGCTATTGCTCTGCCTTGAACTCTTCTCAGTGGGCATGGAAATGCTAAGCAAATCCCAAAAATGGTTCTTCTGGTTCTTCTTTTCTCCTTTAATCTATTAAAATAATTAATTACTTCACAGATCACCAAGTGTGCATTCTGTAAAAATCCCCTATTTCCTCATGTCACACTATAGTTTTACTGTATGCCATAATCAGTTTATCAGCTGCTTTTGGAAGTGTTCCATCTCTATAAGTTGACCAGTATCTGTGTGTAAATGCTCACTTTTTCAGGTTTATGTATCATATCATGGTTCTGCTAACTTTATGGTAGGGAAATTTGTCTTTCTCTATTCTAGGGCAGTATAAACATCAGAAATAGTTTTGTTTTTTTAAAGATTTGCTAGGACTCTGTACTTTGTGTCTTTTTGTAGAGAAAAACTTTTTATACATACTTAATGGTTAGGAAAACAAGTGTTCAGAATTGTTTAAACTACCAACAAGTAATGCTCCTAACTCCCCAGAAAAAGCCCTTTATGTCAATTTGATAGGGACGCCTGGGTAGCTCAGTTGGTTGGGCATCTGACTCTTGGTTTCACTCAGGTCAGGGGATCAAGCCCCAGGTTGAACTCCATGCTCAATGGGGAGTCTGGTTCCCCTCCCTCTGCCCCTCTGCATTGTGTGTGTTTGTGTGCACATGCTCTAAAATAAATCCTTTAAAAAAAAAAAATTGGATACATCTTTCCAGATATGACCTATACAAATGCACGTGCACACATATATACATATACTTATCCTACATGTATGCATCTCTTAACAAAATGGCATCATTCTGTTTTGTAACTTGCTTTTTTCACTTTATATAGACAGCTTTCAGTTTCAAAATATGGATTAAATTTCTTCTTTAACAGCTTCATGGTATAATATTGCCTGGATGTGCTGTAACTTACATTTCCATAGAAATTTCTTTTAGTTGTCTCCAGTCTTTTACTACCAGGACAATACTACAAGTAATATCCCTGTACAAATATATTCATATCTGGGATAAACTCCAAGAAGGGGAATGGGTCAAAGATTGATATTGCCACACTGTCTACCAAAAATATTTACATCAGCTTACTCATGGGGTACATTTTGATGAGAAGACTTTTTAAAGGAGGATGTAAAAACTTGAAGCCATAAAGACAGGTAAGTTTCACAATGAAGAACTGTTAATTGCCTTTAAGCAAAATTACTACACACAAAGCCAGGGTACTTTTACCTTTGGGGAAGGAAGAACTTAAACTCTTACGACATTTATTTATTTATTTTTTAAGATTTTATTTATTCATTTGAGAGAGACAGCACGGGGGGGGCGGGGCAACAGGCAGAGGGAGCAGCAGACTCCCCACTGAGCAAGGAGTCCGATGCAGGGCTTGATCCTAGGACCCTGGGACCATGACCTGAGCCAAAGACAGACGATTAACTGACTGAGCCACCCAAGCACCCCTCTTATGACATTTATAATTAAAATTTAACATTTTAGAATGATGCTAAGGTCCAGGAAGGTAGGAACCAGTGTTTCCTGCTCACTGCCAAATTCTTTAGCACAGTGTCTGTCATATAGGAAATTTTCATATACTGAATAAATAAAATAGAAATAACCCAATCCAATAGAAAAATAGACAAAGGAAAATTATATACAAACAAAAAATGGCCAACACAGAAAAAGATGTTTGAACTTTAAACTTAAAAATGCAAATCAAAACAAAAACAAAAAACCCACACAAAATGCAAATCAAAACTCTTGGGGCACCTGGGTGGCTCAGTAGGTTAATCATCTGACTCCTGATTTCAGCTTGGGTCATGATCTCAGTGTTGTGTGACTGAGCCCCACATCAGGCTCCGCACTCAGCGAGGAGTCTGCTTGACATGCTTGCTCTCCCTTGCCCCATCCCCACCATGCACACACATGCGCCTCTCTCAAATAAATTAATAAAATCTTAAAAATTACCCCAAACTCTCATGATCTAGAAGATTAGTAAAGTTTAACAAGTGTAAACTAGTTCAACTTTCTGGAGGGTAACTTCACAATTCTCTTAAAATTTTAAGTGTGTTCTTTCACCATCAATTCCACTACTACAGATTTAACTTACAGAAAAAAATTGTTTACGTATATAGAATAATTCTGTTGCACGTTCATTTATAGAAGGAAACTGGAAGCAACACAAATGTCTATCAACTAAGACTTAAATTATGGAACATCTAGGTCATACAGCAATATAGAAGGCTTCAAAGAGGAATGTCTAACTGCTTTAAGGGAAATCTATGTGTGGAAGGAGAAAACAGGACTCTCCTAGAAAAGATAATGGACAGCAATTGTGGGCTGGAGGTTGGGGGAGAATAAAGGAAGAGTGCATACCAGAAAGGCAGATTGACAGCTGTTCATCATCCACTGGAGAGGCTTTCTGACTGTTCTTCCCACTTCCTGCTTGATTTTCTAGTTTGAGTCCACTGCATGTCAGGGGAGCCTCCAGGGGACTTTTACAGTAAGGGTGGTCCAGCAACTTAGAACTAAGAATGTTCTGCTTGAGACATCCATCCTCATCCATCTGGCATGAGCTCTCATTCTGAGCAGTCTTTTCAGACACAGGCCCATCTACACTACTCACAGATTGATCTGCCCCACACAGTGACAGTTTTACTCTGTCATCACTGACAGTACTTGTCCGATTTTCCTGACCCAGAGTCATGACTTCTCTTTCGGTTTCCGAGATAAACATGTTACTAGAATGATGTTCTGGTAAGGGGATGTCATGAATCAGCTCTGTACACTCCCACTTAGGAGAGGAACAGGGTGACTGGTCCCAGGTATATGTGGCACTGCCATTCTGTTGGTCAGGGAATGCTTCATCTAAACTAAGCTCCTTGCCCAAGAAAGGGCTTCCTTTAGTGTGGCCATCAGGCACATGAGAGTTCTTTCCCTTCACCACAGCACTGCTGTCCATATCTGGAAAATACGGTTGATGCCGACAAGAAGGGTCTTTAGGTTCTGGGGAAGGGAATGGGCTGCAACTGCCACCCTCACCGTTTTCCCTAAGGGTCTCTTGATGGTCCCCAGTGACCTGCACCCAGCTTCGCTGGGCTTTTTTTAGCTTGCAAACTTTGCTTTTTGTTCTGAAGTGCTGGGATCTGAGAATCCTGTACCGGAATCTAATCATGGATAATTTCTCATACATCATAAAAGGAGATACTTTTATTCTTCTATGTTGGTTAAGTTGAAACTTTTTTGGAATCAGGGGTCCCCCATTCCTGTGGTGCTCCAGACCTTGGTAGCAGCCATAACAAAAGCGCTTTCTCTTATGGTTGCTCAAGGTGACCACAATTGTGCCACTCTCACCTGGACTTTGGCTCTCCCCATTGAACTTCATAGGAAAGTCAGAAGCTTGTGGCTCCGTCCTAGGTCTGTGACCATTGGCCTGACCTAAAACATTACTTGCTGGTAAGTCAGCAACTGCCTTCAAGACACTTTTCTCTCCACAGTATTCATGGTCAGAGTTCTTTGCTGAGGACAGCAGCCTCTCTCCTTGGAGTCTTAGGACGGTCCTTGAGGAGGAAATGAAGTGTTTCGAGTCTTTTCTTTTCACTTTAGAGGACAAAGTACTAACATTTTGAGCAGCCACACTGGACTTTGTCTTAGCAAAAAAAGGTGCATCCTGGATCCACGTTTTCTGGATTTGAAGGGCCTTTTTTCTGCACTGGAAATGCTTCACTTGCCTGCTCCAAGTAATTGGCCTTCCCAATTTGGCTTTCAGAATGCATAAGTGTTGGTGAAAGCAGAACTTCTTAAAACCTCCAAACCCTGTATTCCATTTCTCAGAAAAGGCTAAATGGATTCCTTTCCTCCATAGAATTTTCTTCTGTTTTTTCATTTTTCTGATGCATAATGAGATCTTGATGAAGCTGAGAAAGAGAAGAGAAAGCAAAGTTACACTTCTACCCTAAAAATAAGGTCATAAAGATATAATCACAGCAACATAAGCTGTAAAATTCAAAGAAAAAGAAGAGCATATGAAATTCAATTTAGACTATCAGACATAGGGGCGCCTGGGTGGCTTAGTCGGTTAAGCGACTGCCTTCAGCTGGGGTCATGATCCCTGAGATTGAACCCCACGTTGGGCTCCCTGCTCAGTACGGAGTCTGCCTCTCCCTCCCCACTGCTTGGTCTCTCAAATAAAAAAAGAAAAAAATTTTTTTAAAGATTTCATTAATTTATTTGACAGAGAGAGACACAGCGAGAGAAGGAACACAAGCAGGGGGAGTGGGAGAGGGAGAAGAAGGCTTCCCACTGAGCAGGGAGCCCGATGTGGGGCTTGATCCCAGGACCCTGGGATCATGACCTGAGCCGAAGGCAGATGCTCAACACCTGAGCCACCCAGGCGCCCCTCAAATAAATAAAATCTTTAAAAAAATAAAATAAAAAATAACAAACTATCAGACACAATGAAAGCCTTACCTGATTAAGGTTTTCCCCATATTGAAAACTGGAAGACATGAATACACTCACATGACCCCATTTGGTATAGCTGCCTCTGACAGAAATAAATTTTAAGAATCATTTCTAGGGGCGCCTGGGTGGCTCAGTCGGTAAGCATCTGCCTTCCGCTCAGGTCATGATCTCAGGGTTCTGGGATCGAGTCCCGCATCGGGCTCCCTGCTCGGTGGGAAGCCTGCTTCTCCCTCTCCCACTCCCCCTGCTTGTGTTCCCTATCTGTCTCTCTGTCAAATAAGTAACAAAATTAAAAAAAAAAAAAAAAAAAGGGAAGAAAGAAAGAAAAGTTGTATTACCTTTCTGTGCATCAGTTTTCTCTCGGGGGAAAAAAGGACTGAGCACACGTTTACCTCCATTCCCTCTCCAAATCCCAGTAAGACGACAGAAATGGGATTTTAAGAAAGGAAAAAACTCTCAAGGACAAAGAAAATTAAAAAGGAGACTAGAACAATACAATTTTGAAAGAAGAAAGCACACAGTTGAGTGATCACAGACTTACAGGAGGCCAAAAAAGTGAAAAATCTAAGCCAACGGTAGGGGAAGCCCAGAAGCAAGTCACAGGACCTCAGAAACGCTCAGGAACTAGAAACAACAATACCCAAGAAGGGCAAGATAAGAAGGGAGCTCAAAAAGGAAGGACTGGTTTAAAGTCTGATTAAGAAGCAGTTAGACCCCAAGATGCGCATTCTCCTTACACTCAAAAGTTTTACTTTCTGGGGAGGATGAACCAGGACAGTCAGGCACATCATGCACAACTGAGGGCAGGAGTACAACAGGATATATGACTTTATACAGTGAATTCCCTCCCCAGCCCCCTTCCCCATTTAGATCCCAGAAAAAAGGTATATAGCCCCAAGGGGGAGATCAGCCCTGGGGGGCAGATACTGATATTTGGGGATGCCTCAACTAAACAGGCCTGCACAATTACTCTACCGTGTACCCCAAAGTTTGAAGCAGTGAGATCCCAAATCCCTCCCCCAACTCCACATAGCAAGTAACTGCCCTTTCACTACCCAAGTCTGGAAGTTTAGTCTTCAGAGAGAGTAAAACTGAAGCTCTGCAGCCAGGGGGATCTCAGGCATAATATGAAGATGGAATTATATACACTGAATATATGAAGCCCAACACTTTCCCACTCATATCTCAGAACCCTGGTAATTTGTCTTATCCATCCAAGTAGGAGATTAGAAGATTCTTCTCTGGAGAATCTGATTAGTCCACAAGACAATACATAAATACAGGTTTCCCCCCAAAATGGCCCAGGATGGCCCACAGTGCACCCGAAATTGACAAGTCCCACGACATGCTCACAATTTCCAAGCAACCTCTTAATGGTTGTTCTTTAAAATAACAGGATAACCAGGGGTGCCTGGGTGGCTCAGTCGGTTAAGCGACTGCCTTCGGCTCCAGTCATGATCCCAAGGTCCTGGGACTGAGTCCAATATTGGGTTCCTTGCTTGGCAGGGAGTCTGCTTCTCCCTCTGCCTGCTGCTCCCCCTGCTTATGCCCTCCCCCCTCTCTCTCTGGCAAATAAACAAATAAAATCTTAAAAAAAAACAACAACAGGATAACCAAGATTCACCAGATTTCTAAGGCTTGAAAAGTGGACCAAAACAAACAGCTCATAGTAAGTTTTTGCTTTTTTTAGAGTAGTCAACTTGAAAAATCTACGGTGGGGAAGGGAGTTATTGTTTAATGGGTACAGAGTTTCAGTTTAAGATGAAAAAGGTTCTGAAGATGGACTGTTGGCCATGGTTGCACAACAATGTGAATGTATTTAATGCCACTGAACTGTATACCTAAAAATGATTAAAATGGTAAATGTTATGCTACCTATATTTACCTATACACTAAAAAGATAAGATGGAAGAAAAAAACTAACACTATCTACAAAGAAAAAAAAATAGGTCCACTGGGAGGGAAAGAAAAGAATAGGCTGTTATATTTTTTCAGGAATAATCAAAAACAATAAGGACCTTGGAAATGTAAAATAGCAGAATTAAAAACCTCAATATAGAGTAAAGGGCTGGGGCGCCTGGGTGGGTCAGTCGATTAAGCATCCTTTTCAGCTCAGGTCATGATCTCAGAGTCATGGGATCAAGGCCCATGTCAGGGTTTGTCCCTCTCCCTCTGCTCCTCCCCCAGCTCTCTCTCTCAAATAAATAAATCTTTTTTTTTTTTTTTTTTTTTAAAGGTGGGGAGGGTGCCTGGGTGCCTGTCAGTTGGGCAACCAACTTGATTTTGGTTCAGGTCATGACTCAGGGTGGTGAGATTGAGCCCCACATCAGGCTCCGTGCTCAACAGGGAATCTGCTTGAGGTTCTTTCTCTCCCTCTCTCTCTGCCGCTGCCCACGCCCCTGCATGTGCTCTCTCTCTAAAAAAAATAAATCTTTTTTTTTTTTTAATTTTATTTATTTGACAGAGAGAGAGACAGAGAGACAGGGCACACAAGTGGGGGGAGTGGGAAAGGGAGAAGCAGGCTTCCCTCCAAGCAGGGAGTCCGACACGGGGCTCAATCCCAGGACCCTGAGATCATTACCTGAGCTGAGGCAGACACTTAACAACTGAGACACCCAGATGCCCCTAAAAAAAATAAATCTTAAAAGAAAACAAAACAGGGCGCCTGGGTGGCTCAGTTGGTTAAGCGACTGCCTTCGGCCCAGGTCATGGTCCTGGAGTCCCGGGATCCAGTCCCGCATCGGGCTCCCTGCTTGGCAGGGAGTCTGCTTCTCCCTCTGACCCTCCTCCCTCTCATGCTCTCTGTCTCTCATTCTCTCTGTCTCAAATAAATAAAATAAAATCTTTAAAAAAAAAAAACAACAAAACAAAACAAAAAAAGCTTGATGGAAAAATGGGGAAAAGACAGGAGACAATTCACAAATAAAAGATTTTTAAACAACCCTTAGACAAGATGTTCAACTACACTCAAAAAAAATGGACAAAGGGTGGGGTTGGGGAGTTGCCCAAAATGGGTGGAGGAGGTCCAAAAGGTACAAACTTCCAGTTATAAAGTAAGTCAGTCATGGAAATGTAATGTACAGCAGGGTGACTACAGTTAATAATGCTGTATGTATATTTGAAAGCTGCTAAGAGTAAATCTTAAAAATTCTCATCACAAGAAAAAAGACTTGATTACCATGTATGATGGTGAATGTTAACTAGACTTACTTATAGTGATGATTTTGCAATGTATACAAATAGCAAGTCATGTTTTACAACTGAAACGGATATAATACTATATGTTAACTATACCTCAATAAAAACACTGGCAAAAATGACAACACATTCTGTTGGTGGCAGAAATGAAACTTTCATACTTTGCTGGTAGGAATACAAACTAATAAAATCCTTCTGGAAGGGAATTTGGTAATACCTAACAAAACCAGGTAAGTATTTACCTTCTAATCCAGCAACCCCATTTTTAGTAATTTATCCTTAAGAGACACCTCCAATAATAATGAAAATACACAACACAAGGTTATTTACTGCAACACTGTAATTACAAAATACTGAAAACCTAAAAGGACCGTAGCTGAATAAAGTATGGTTCGTCCACACAATGAGTGAAGCTATAAAAGAATAAAGATGGGGCATCTGGTTGGCTCAGTTGGTAGAGCACCCAACTCTTAATCTTGGGGCTGTGAGTTCAAGCCTCACGTTGGGTGTAAAGATTACTTAAAAAAATTTGAGGAACTCCATGAACTAATATGGAATGATTTCCAGGTTAGGTGAAAAAAAAGTTCAAATCAGTATCAATAGTGTGCCACCATGACGGTAGCACATAAGACACCTGCAAGCTCAGAGAGTTCACAAAACCACCCTCAGGTTTGACAATTTGCCAGACGGACTCACAGAACCCACTGAAAACTATTATATTCATAGTTATGGCTTATTAAAGCTGAAGAATATGGATTAAAATCAGCCAAGTGGAGAAGCACATAGGGCAAAGTCAAGAGAAGTAACAAGTAACAAGTGGAGCTTCCAGCTGTCCTCTTACCATGGAGCCAGGACAGCTTTACCCTCCTGATATCAGTGTGTGACAATATTGCCAGCCAGGAAGGCTCACCTGAGCCTTGATATCCAGAGTTTCTACTGGGGGTTTTTAGGCATAAATGATTGCTCACATGACGGAGCTCAGTCTTTCAGCCCCTCTGGAGATCCACTGATGCCAAAGTCATTACCCTAAATCATACCATTGGTCTTTCTGGCATGGCCAACCGATCCTAAATCATGCTGTCTGTTAGACTGTTGATATCCAAAGCCCCCACGCAAATTCTGTTAGACTGTTGGTGATCCAAGGCCCCCAGGCAAATACAGACATTCCAATCAGGGATGACAGTCCAAGGGCTGAGAGATTACCTCCCAGAAGCCAAGGACAAAGGATTTCTCTTGGGGCAAAGTTAAATTCTTTACCAAGCAGCCACCTTTCATAAAAGAAAAAATAAGAAAATAAACATGTATCTGCCCTTTTGTGACCCCCCCCAAAAGACAAAATAAAAATATAAATATGAGGAGGATAAACCAGAAACTAATGAGAATAGTAACCTATAGGGCATGGTAGATGTGAATGGGATGGGGCGCCTGGGTGGCTCAGTTGGTTAAGCGACTGCCTTCGGCTCAGGTCATGATCCTGGAGTCCCAGGATCGAGTCCCGCATCAGGCTCCCGCATCGGGAGTCTGCTTCTCCCTCTGACTGTCCTCCCTCTCATGCTCTCTGTCTCTCATTCTCTCTCTCTCAAATAAATAAATAAATAATCTTAAAAAAAAAAAAAAAAAAAGATGTGAATGGGATGAAAAAAATGAGGAAAAGGAAAATGATAGAAGGATGAGAGAAGAGTGGCACCTCTCTAAATATGCCTGTTTGAAAAGTTCTGACTTTTGCAACCACGTTAATGCTTCATATACTTAAAAAATATACCAATAAAATTAAAATCAACCAGAATGCAAGAGGAATCCAAAATGAAATACAAATAACAAATGAACCTAACTGTATGACAAATAGATAACCTAACTACACTGAAAAAAAGTAGAGGAGGGAAAAATTAGCCAAATTTTAGAAAACATTTTGACTGTACAGGACTAGAATCAGAAGGACTGTATACAAATACTGTCCTTTACAGGTGCCTCAGTCGGTTAAGCATCTGCCTTCAGCTAGGGTCATGATCTCAGAACCCTGGGATCGAGCACCAAGTCAGGTTCCCTGCTCAGCAGGGAGCCTGCTTCTCCCTCTCCAACTCACTCTGCTTGTGCTCTGTCAAATAAATAAAGAAATAAAATCTTTAAAAAAAACAATAAATAAATAAATAAAATAACAACTAGGACATAAAGAGAACTAGCCCTACAACACTGTTAAAAGGTAAAGGAGTTGCTGGGACTTTCTCAGAGCTGAAGGGACTAGCACGTGCCAGTTTACAATCCCCCCTCCACCTTGATGGCATGGATAGGGTCAGGGTCTGGGTGTTCTAACTGGCTTATTGCCTCAGTGAGCCCCGGGCTTCTGGCCTTCACCAGCCCCAGCCATCCCACCAGAGTACCCTCTGTGCAAACAGTTCCAGAACACCCCAGCTTACACCCACTTCAGCTTTAGCTTCTACCAGAGCACCCTCTGTGCAGAAAGCATAGGGACTGCACCAGCCATGCCCACTTCAGTTTTAGCTGCCCTGCCTGGGTACTCTATGCACAAACAACCCCAGGACTCCCCTGGCCTATACCCACATCAGCTTCAGCTGTCCTGCCAGAGGCCCCTCTATGCAAAAAGCCTCAGGACCACCCCAGGCAAGCCCACTTCAGCTCTGGCCATGCCACCAGGGCAGCCCCAGTGCAGAATGCACCACAAGCCCCGGGCCACACCAACCACAGCTCCAGACAGTCAGCAAGTCACCAGGCACATACAGTCTACACAGGGAACACCATATTCAAGACTATTCCTTCAAGTTTACAAGTAGCTGTTCTGCCCAATTCGTAGAAGCAAACACAGGAAGTCAAGCAAAATGAGATGGGGGAATATGCTCCAAGCAAAAGAACAAGACAAAAGCTCAAAAAAAGAACTAAATGAAACAGAATAAGCAAATGTCTGATAAGAGTTGAAAGTAATTCTCTTAAAGATGTTCAATGGACTGGAGAGAAGAGTGAAAGAACTCAGTGAAAACTTCCAACAAGGATACAGGAAATGTAAACAAGAACCAATCAAAGTTGAATACAGTAAAACTAAAATGAAAAATACATTAGAGGGAATCAACAGTAAATCAATGGATGAGAAGAAACAATCAGCATCTGGAAGACAAGGTAATAGAAAGCACCCAAGCTGAAAAGTAAAAAGAAAAAAAAAATTTTAATGAGGTACATTAAGCAATCTCTTGGACAATATCAAGCAAATAAACACTCACATCATAGGGGTCCTGGAAGGAAAAGAGAGAGAGAGAGAAGGGGGCAGAAAACTTATTTGAAGAAATAATACATTAAAACTTTCCTAACTAGGGAAAGGAAACAGATATCCAGGTTCAGTAAAGATAGAGAGTTCCAAACAAGAGGAACCCAAAGAGGTCCAAAACATAACACATAATAACTAAAATGTCAGAGTTTAAAGATAAAGAGAGAATTTTAAAAGAGGCAAGAGAAAAGCAAAAAGTTACATACAAAGGAAACCCCATGAGGTTATCGGCTGATTTTTCAACAGAAACTTTGTAGGCCAGGAGTGCCTGGGTGGCTCAGTCGGTTAAGCACCTGCCTTTGGCTGAGGTCATGATCCCAGAGTCCTGGGATCAAGCCCCACATCAGGCTCCCTGCTAAGCAGGGAGCCTGCTTCTCCCTCTCCCTCTACCTGCTGCTCCCCCTGCTTGTGCACCCTCTGTCAAATAAATAAATAAAATCTTAAAAAAAAAAAAAAAAAAGTAAAGAAAAAGAAATTTTGCAGGCCAGCATGTGGAAAGGAAAAAAGCTATATCCAAGAATATTCTACCTGACAAGATGATCATTCAGAATTGAAAGAGAAAATTTCTGAAACAAATGTTAAAGGAGTTCATTACCACTAAACTGGCCTTACAAGAAATGTTAAAGGGACTTCATTAAGTGGAAAAGGCAATAATTAGATGTAAGAAAATAATGAATTAAAAGATGTAAAATATGTAAAATATGAAAACATGTACATAAAATGTGGAGGGAGAATAAAACAAGTTCTTTTAGAATGTGTCTGAAGTTAAACAACCAACTTAATATATGTTCACTGCTATATACTTAGGCTATACTTATATATGAATCTCATGGTAATCACATACCCAAAATCTATAACAGATACACACAAAAAAATAAAAAGCCAAATAAAACACTACAAAAGTCACCAACCACAAAGCAAGAGAAGAAACAGAACTACAAAAATAATCAGAGAACAATTTAAAAAATGGCAATACATACTTACCAATAATTATTTTAAATGTAAATGGTCTAAATGCTCCAAACAAGACACAAAATGGCAGAATCAAAAAAACAAGACCCATCTATATGCTGCCTACAAGGGACTCACTTCAGACCTAAACACACATACAGGGGTACCTGGGTGCCTCAGTCGGTTAGGTGTCCCATCTCTTGGTTTCAGCTCAGGTCATGAGCCCACGTAGGGCTCTGCGCTCAGCAAGGAATCCGCTTGAGATTCTTTCCTCCTCCCTCCATTCACTCCTCCCCCCAGTCACTCTCTCAAATAAATAATATCTTTTTTCCCCCCCCAAAAAAGACATATACAGGGGCACCTGGGTGGCTCAGTTGGTTAGGGAACAACTCTTGGTTTCAGCTCAGGTCATGATTTCAGGGTTATGATATCAAGCCCCACATCGGGCTCTGTGATAGGCACAGAGTCTGCTTGAGATTCTCTCTCTCCCCCTCTCCCTCTACCCCTCCCCCTGCTCATGCTCTCTCTCAAATAAATAAAAATCTTAAAGTTAAAATTAAAAAAGACATATACAAACTGGAAGTGAAGGGATGGAAAAAGATATTCAATGCAAATGGAAATGGGAGAGGAAAAAAAAGCCAGGGTGGCAACAACACTTATATCAGACAAAACAGATATTAAAACAAAGACCATAATAAGAGACAAAGAAGGAAAAGAAGAAAAAAAAAAAAAGAGAGAGAGAGAAACAAAGAAGGGCATTACATAATGATAACATCAATCCCAACAAGAGGATATAACAATTGTAAATGTCTATGCGTCCAATACTGGAGCACTAAATACATAAAGCAAATATAACAGACATAAAGGAAGAAACGGACAGTAATATAATAATAGTAAGAGACTTTAACACCCCTACTTATATCAATGGGTAGATCATCCAGGCAGAAAATAAGGAAACAATGTCTTTGAATGACACATTAAACCACAGGGACATAACTGATATATACTGAACATTCCACCCAAAAACAACAGAATACACATTTTTTCAAGTGCACATGGAACATTCTCCAGGACAGATTACATGTGATGCCACAAAACAAGTCTCAATAAATTTAAGAAGACTGAAATCCTATCATGCGTCTTTTCCAACCAGAATGGACAGGATGAAACTAGAACTCAATCACAAAAAAAATGGAAAAGGGGTACCTGGTTGGCTCAGTCAGAAGAGAATGTGGCTCTTGATCTTGGGGTTGAGTCCAAGCCCCATGCTGGGTGTAGAGATTACTTTTAAATTAAATAAATAAATAAATAACTATAAAAAAGGAAAAACACAAACATGTGAAGGTTAAACAACATGCTACTAAACACCCAATGGATAAACAAAGAAATCAAAGATGGGGCTCCTAGGTGGCTCAGCTGGTTAAATATCTGTCTTCAGCTCAGGTCATGATCCCAGGATTCTGGGATCAAGCTCCACATCGGGCTCCCTGCTCAGCGGAGAGTCTGTTTCTCCCTCCCCCTCTGCCTGCTTAACCTCGCACTCATGCTGTCTCTCACACGCACTCTCTCATGCTCACTCTCAAAATCTTAAAAAAGAAAAAGAAAACTACAGGCCACTATCCCTGATGAACATAGTTGCAAAAATCCTCAACAAAATATTAGCAATCTGAGTTCAAGAATACGCTAAAAAGAACCCAATGAGCCACCCAGACTTGCAAGTGTCTTCCTTTTGCTCAGGTCATGATCCCAGGGTCCTGGGATTGAGTTCCACATCGGGCTCCCTGCTCAGTGGGGAGCCTGCTTCTCCCTCTGCCTGCCGCTCCCCCTGCTTGTGTGTGCTCTCTCTCTCTCTCCGACAAATAAATAAAATCTTACAAAAAAAAAAAAAGAATATGATTAAAACAGGACACCCAGGAGGCTCAGGTCATGATCCCAGGGTCCTGGAATTGAGTCCAGCATTGGGCTGCTTGCTCAGCAGAGAGTCTGCTTCTCCTTCTGCCTGCTGCTCCCCTTGCTTGTGCTCTAACAAATAAATAAAATCTAAAAAAAAAAAAAAAAAATACAATAAAAGGGGGGGGGCGCCTGGGTGGCTCAGTCAATTAAGTGAATATCCTGAGCTGAAATCAGGTCCTGATCTCATGGGTCATGAGATTGAGTCCCGCCAACGGGATCGTGCTCAGGAGTCTGCTTGGATATTTTCTCCCTCTGCCCTTACGTAACCAACTTGCACATGTGCTCTCTTGCTCTTTCTCTCTCAAATAAATAATTAAAAAAAAAAAAAAAAAAAAGAATACAGGGGTGCCTGGGTGGCTCAGTCATCAGTCAGTTAAGAGTCTGCCTTCGGCCCAGGTCATGATCTCAGGGTCCTGGGATCAAGTCCAACATGCTGCTCCCTGCTTCTCCCTCTCCCTCTCCCCCTACACCCTGCTCGTGCTCTCTCTCATGCACTCTCTCAAATAAATAAAATCTTAATTAAAAAAAAAAGAATATGATAAAAGGTTCATTCAGCATGATCAAATGGAATGGATTCTGGGAAGGCAAGGATGGCTCTAATATTTGCAAATCAATCAACATGATATATACCTCATTAGCAAAATGGACAAAAATATGATCATCTCAATAAAGAAAAAGTATCTGACAAAATTTAACACCTTTTCATGATAAAAACTCTCAACAAAGTGGGTTTAGAGAACATACCAGAACATAATAACAGCCATACACAAAAAACCCACAGCTAACATCAACTCAATGGTGAAAAACTGAGAGCTTTTCCTCTAAAATCAGGAACAAGACAAGAATGTCCAGTCTCACCACTTTTATTCAACACAGTACTGTTAATTCCTAGTCACAACAATTACACAAGAAATAAATGACATCTGGGGCACCTGGGTGGCTCAGTCAGTTAAGCGGCTGCCTTTGGCTCAGGTCATGATCCCAGGGTCCTGGGATCGAGCCCCACATCAGGCTCCCTGCTCCGCGGGAGCCTGCTTCTCCCTCTGCCACTCCCCCTGCTTGTGTTCCCTCTCTCGCTGTGTCTCTCTCTGTCAAATAAATAAAATCTTTAAAAAAAAAAAAAGAAAGAAAGAAAGAAATGACATCCATATTTGTAAGGAAGAAGTTAACTGTCACTATTTGCAGATGACATACTATACATAGAAAAACCTAAAGACTCCACCAAAAAGCTTTTAGAATAAATGAATTCAGTAACTTTGCAGGATACAAAATTAACACACAGAAATCAATTGCATTTTTGTTCACTAATAACAGTAGCAGAAAAAGAAATTAAAACAATTATAAGTGCATGAAAAAGAATACCTAAAAATAAACTTAACCAAGAAAGTGAAAGACCTTACTGTGAAAATTGTAGAACACTGATGAAAGAAATTGAAGATGACACAATGGAAAGATATGCCATGCTCGTGCATTGAAAGATTATTAAAATGTCCATACTATCCAAAGCAATCTATAGATTCAATGCAATCCCTATCAAAATAACAATAGCATTTTTCACAGAACTATAACAAATAATAGTAAAATTTGTGTGGAACTACAAAAGACCCTGAATAGCCAGAGCAATTCTGATGAAGAAGAACCAAAGACAGAGGTATCACAATCCCAGAACCAAGAGCCCAGAAATAAACCCATGCTTTTATGGCCAATTAACCTACAACAAAAGAGATCAGAACATACAATGGGGGGAAAAAGTCTCTTCAATAAATAGTGCTGGGAAAACTAGAGAGCCACATGCAAAAGAATGAAACTGGACTACTTCCTTAAACCATACACAAAAATTAACTCAAAATGGATTAAAGACCTAAACGTGAGATCTGAAACCATAAAACTCCTAGAAGAAAACGTAGGCAGTAATTTCTTTGACATCAGCCGTAGCAACATTTTTCTAGATATGTCTCTTAAGGTAAGGGAAACAAAGGCAAAAATAAACTACTGGAACTACACCAAAATAAAAGGCCTTTGCACAGCAAAGGAAACCATCAACAAAACATAAAGGCAACCTCCTGAATGGGAGAAGGTATTTGCAAATAAAATATCTGAAAATGCCCAACATCATTAATCATCAGGGAGATACAAATCAAAACCACAATGACATTATCACCTTACACCTCTCAGAATGGCTAGGAAAAAACAAACAATAACAAGTGTTGATAAGGATGTGGAGAAAAAGGAAACATCATGTACTGTTGGTGGGAGTGTAAATTGGTACAGCCATTGTAGAAAACGTATAAAAAAATTCCCCCCCCTAGGGGCACCTGGGTGGTTCAGTCATTAAGTGTCTGTCTTCGGCTCAGGTCACGATCCCAGGGTGAAGGGCAGTGGGAGACACAGGTGTCCAGTTAGGCAAAGAGTCACTCATGGGTATAAAAGGTACAGCATAGGGAACAGTTCATGATATTATAACAGCAATGTATGGTGACAGATGTTAGCTACACTGATGAGCACAGCATAACATATAAACTTGTTGAATCATTGTGTTGTACACCTGAAACTAATGTAACATTGTGTCAACTATACTTCAACTAAAAAATTAATTTAAAAATATATATAGTGGGCTCCCCACTCAGCGGGGAATCTGCTTCTCCCTCTGCCCCTGCTCTCACTCTCTCTCACATAAATAAAATCTTTAAAAAAAATTATTTTAAAAATATAAAAAAATATATTTACATATAAACTTATTTACTCATTGTTTATAACTATGAATTAACTTATATAATTTATGTACTTATATATTACATAAATATATTTATGTAAATATTTTTATTTGTATATAAAATCAAGAATAAGATGGGCAATGATCTTAATAGCAAGATTATAAACTAGAAGAGAAAGTATAAATACTTTCAAAGGTCTGAGGGAAAGTTACTTTCAACACAGAACTTGCAACTCAGCCAAATCATCAATCAAAACAGGATAGAAGTAAGGTTTTCAGAGACATAAATTATCAAAATATAGAACTACCATGCATCTTTTTCTCAGGGAACCACAGGAGGAGATACTCTGACAAAATGAGGGAGTAAATCAAGAAAGACCGGAGACCCAGGAAATGAGATCCAAAACAATATGCAGGGAAGAGAAATACTAAAGAAAAAGGCAAAGAAAGATCACAAAGTGACAACTGTGTCTCAGTCCTAGAGAGCCACCAATCCAGAAGAAAGAGGTCAAAAGGATTTGGAAGAGAGGTCTCCAAAAATGTGAAATTGACAGAATTACTAAAGTGTCTGAATACAAAGAGGAAATACAACTGGAAGAGAGCTTGAAGATAACTTAGTAATAAGTACAGAGAACTAAAAAGACTACTAACTTCAGGGACAAGAAAAAGTTGTACAAGAAAGGAAAAACAGGGGCATCTGGGTGGCTCAAGTCAGTTAAGCGTCTGCCTTCGGCTCAGGTCATGATCCCAGCATCCTGGGATCAAGCCCCCCATGGGGCTCCCTGCTCAGCGGGGAGTATGCTTCTCTCTACCCTTCTGCCACTCTCCCTGCTCATTCTCTCTCTAATAAATAAAATCTTTAAAGAAAAAGGAAAAACAATCACTGTAAATCAGAGTAATACATAGCTTAGCTGTAACTACCATTTACATAATCATAAGAAGGTAAAGACTGATCTAACCCAATGGTTCTCAACCAGATACCCCATATCATACCTTAACCCAACATCTGGAAATGTGTGGGAAATTCTTGGTTGTTAAAATGAATTCAGGTTGGTATTGATATTTAGTGCCCAGTGTAACGTTAAATATCATGTAATAGGATAAAGAATGGTCTCATCCAAAATGACAACACTGCCCCTACTGAGAAAAATTGCTTCTAGCCAAAATTACAGTATCACTATACAATGAGACTAGGTAGAAGGTAGATAAGATGTGTACATGTATATAGAAGTGAGGAGCACATGTCAAAGAGAGCTAAATCTTTATCTTCCATAGTCAATAGATAAAGCCTAAAACTAGGAAATCAAAAGTAACATTTAAAAAAGGGTAATTCAGGGGCGCCTAGGTGGCTCAGATGGTTAAGCAGGTGCCTTCGGCTAAGGTCGTGGTCTCCAGGTCCTGGGATCAAGCCCCGCATCAGGCTCTCTGCTCAGTGGGGAGTCTGCTTTTCCCTCTCCCTCTGCCTCTCCCCCTGCTTGTGTTCTCTCTGTGTCAAATGAATAATCTTTAAAAAAAAAAAAAAAATACAAAAATAAAAAAGGGTAATTTAGGGGTGCCTGGCTGGCCCAGTTGGAAGAGCATACAACTCTTGATCTCAGGGTTGTGAGCTCAAGCTCCACGTTGGGTGCAGAGATTACTTAAAATCTTTAGGGGCCCTGGGTGGTGCAGTCAGTTAAGCGTCTGACTCTTGGTTTCAGCTCAGGTCATGACGTCCAGGTATGAGACTGAGCCCTGCAACAGGCTCTGTGCTCAGCACGAAGTTGGCTTGAGATTCTCTGTCCCTCTCCCCCTCCTGCTCGTGTGCACTCTCTGAAATAAATAAATCTCTGGAAAATAAAAATTAGGGGCGCCTTGGTTGACTCAGTCGTTAAGCGTCTGCCTTTGGCTCAGGTCATGATCCCAGGGTCCTGGGATCCAGCGCCGCATCGGGCTCCCCGCTCAGCAGGAAATCTGCTTCTCCCTCTCCCACGCCCCCTGCTTGTGTTCCCTCACTCGCTGTCTCTGTCAAATAAATAAAATCTTTAAAAAAAAACCTTAAAAATAAAAAAAAGACTTTCAATCACGTAATTTTTTTGGTCTCACTTTCACCTTCACTTCCACGGTACATGACACCGCTGATCTAGCAGCTTTTAAAAGGTTCTGAAACACAAACATGACTACTTGTTGGCTCTCTCCACTTGTTGGTTTAGGATTCAGCTTTCTCAAGTCTGCTAACCGGTTACCACTAATCTCTTCTGCTTTCCAGCTTCCAGAATGCTGTTATTCTCACAGCTCCCATTCGTTGTCATTTGGGGAAAAAACAAAAACAAAACACAAAAACTTAACAACAACAATTCTACAGTTTTTTAAGTAAGTTCTATACCCAACATGAGGCTTGAACTCACCACCCCAAGATCAAGTCGCATGTTCTACTGACTATGCCAGCCAGGGACCCCTCACTTCTCTACAGTTTTAATGGAGCTTTCAGGCTGGTGTGGAATTAAATATGTACATTCAATCCAATTTATTTACCATAATACACTGTTAAATGAAAAAAAAGTTGCTAAACAATACATATTAGCCCACTTTTGTTAAAAAGAAAAAAAAAGTGTGTATATTTTGAGTATTTATAGGGGAAAAAAACATCTAAAAGAATTTACACCAGAGGCTCAGCCACAGGGTGGCTCAGTCAGTTAAGCATCTGACTCCTGGTTTCGGCTTAGGTTATGATCTCAGGATCATAAGATCGAGCCCTGTGAGTCTACTTGAGATTCTCTCTCTCCCTTTGTCCCTCCACCCTTGCAAATAAATAAATCTTAAAAAAAAAAAAAAAAAAAGAATTTACACAAACTATTAACTCTTTAGGCCCAAAATTCCTAAGCTTAACCGACTGAGCCACCCAGGTGCCCCTGTATTTTTTTTTAAATAAATTAAAAAATTTAAAAATAAAATTTAAAAATACAATTTATGTGTATTTTTTTAGGTTGCTAGAACATACTTATTAAGTTGTTTAGATCTGATTACCTAAAGCATTACTAATTATTTAATAAACTACTGGGCCTGAGGGCACTACGAAAAAGACATTAAGGAGGCAGTGAACAAAGAAAGTCTGGCAACCTCTGGTTTAGGGTACTGTATTTTACTTTACTTCTTTATCAATGGAAAAGGACATTTAATATAAACTTTTTTTTAAGATTTTATTTATTTATTTAGAGAGGAGAGACAGATAGCGAGAGAGAACATGAGTGGGGAAGAGAGGGAGAAGCAGACTCCCACCAAGTAGGGAGTCTGATGCGGGATTCAATCCCAGGACCCTGAGATCATGAGCTGAGCCAAAGGCAGACCATTAACCGACTGAGCCACCCAGGCGTCCCTAAATAAAACTTCTTAATATGAAATTCAAATATACTCCCATTGTGTACTACCAACATAAAAGGAGATTTGGAATTTATTCTTCCCAACACTTAAAGGTAATATAATCACTGGAAAATCTTATTAATAAGATGTTTATTATATAAAATAAACATATTTTGTATATTCTATTGTATATTTGCATAATTTATATGGAACAAATGGAGAAAGATTGGAGCAAAGTTATACTGGCTATGCCTTTAGTTTTAGACATGTTAGATTTGAGGTGACCATAGGAAATCCAAGTGGACATACACTATTGGATATACAGGTCAAGAAGTCTAAAAAGAGGGTATCACAGGAATTCCACTTTAAGCCATCAGCTTATAGTAACTAAAGCTACAGAAATTGATAAGCTCACCTATGGAGAATCTGTAAGAGATAGAAGCAAACGCACCCTACGGAAGTATTCTAAGGAACTCTAGGATGTAACAGTGAGGTAAAGGAAGAAGACTACTTAAGCAAAGGAAAGTGAGAAAAAATGAACAGGGAAAGAGGCAGAAAATTAGGTTAGTGTGGTGTCAGGAAAGCTAGAGAAAGTTTCCAGAAGGAGGGAAATGGTCAAAGGCTACTGAGAAGTCAATCAAGATAAGGATTGGGTGCCTGTCTGGCTCAGTCAGTAGAGAATGAGACTCTTGATCTCAGGGTCATGAGTTCGAGCCCCATGTTGGGCATGGAGATCACTTCAAAAAAAAAAAGGTAAGGATTAAAAAAGTCTCCATTTGTGTTGATGGGAATGCAAGCTGGTACAGCCACTCTGGAAAACAGTATGGAGGTTCCTCAAGATGTTAAAAATAGAACCCAGCAATTGCACTATTAGGTATTTACCCCAAAGATACAAATGTAGTGAAAAGAAGGAGCACCTGCACCCCAATGTTCATAGAAGCAATGTCCACAACAGCCAAACTGTGGAAGGAGCCGAGATGCCCTTTAACAGATGAATGGATAAAGAAGATGTGGTACATATATACAATGGAATATTATTCAGCCATCAGAAAGGATGAATACCCACCATTTGCATCAACATGGATGGAACTGGAGGGGATTATGCTAACTGAAATAAGTCAAGCAGACAAAGAAAATTATCATATGGTTTCACTCATATGTGGAATATAATCAATAGCACAGAGGACCATAGGGGAAGGGAGGGAAATCCAAAGGGGGAGAAATCAGAGAGGGAGACGAACCATGAGAGACTATGGACCCCGGGAAATAAACCGAGGGTTTCAGAGAGGAGGGGAGTGGAGGAATGGGGTAATAGGGTGATGGGTATTAAGGAGGGCACGTGTTGTGATGAGCACTGGGTGTTATACGCAACTAAAGAATCACTGAACACTACAGCAAAAATTAATGATGTATTATACATTCAGTGGCTAACTGAATTAAAAAAAAAAGAAAAAAGAAAAATTAATCTCAAATATACTGCCATTATAATCCCAATAAAAACTTTCTGAAAATGAAAAAAATTTTGATTCTCATGACATTTGTAAGAGAAATTTTAGTAGAATGAAGAGGACAAAACCAAGATGGAGTAGACGACAATATATAAAATTGCTCAAGAAGCCCGAGTAAATAGGAGAGAAACAGGCAGAGTTTTTTTAAATGGAGACAGTTGTACATATTTAAATGCTGATGGCATACTTTACTTATGGAAAAAGATGGCAGACTGAACACATTTTACTCTTACTTCCTCCTAAATCCCATTAAGATAAAAATAAAACATTATTTTAACTTTTTTTTTTTTTTTAAGATTTTATTTATTTGTCAGAGAGCGCACAAGCAGGGGGGGCAGCAGGCAGAGGGAGAAGCAGACTCCCCGTTGAGCAGGGAATCCGATGTGGGACTCGATCCCAGGACCCTGGGATCATGACCTGAGCCGAAGGCAGACGCTTAACTGACTGAGCCACCCAGGCGTCCCTTTAACTTCTTTTTTTAAGACAATGTATATACAATGAAATGTACAGGTCAAAGGGTTTGGGTTGTTGTTTTGTTTTACGTATCCATACACAAAATGGAAGAGAGGACAACAACAAAACCTTCTGGAGGTTGGAATGCAGATTGACTTAAAGACTGAAGAAAGTTAAAAAAGAAAAAAAAGAGAGAGAGAGAGAGAGACTGAAGAAAGTTAATCTCAAGCTTGCAATGAGGAAAGCAATCCAATTTATACAACAGTGCCCCAAAACAGGTCAGGTATTGGCAGCAGCAGGTTCTATAAAAAAGATATGAACATGGTGCTTAAAACAAGATTGGTCAAATCATTTACCCTCCTACTCTCCACAAAAACCAGCCAACTACCCCTATCCCACCCTTGCAGAAACATGGATCATTATTTTCTATACTAGAACAGTGCTGTCCAATAAAACTTCTGCAGTGATAGAAATAGTTTATATCTGCCCTGTCCAATATGGTAGCCTCTGGACACATACAGTTATTGACCACTTGAAATGTGTCTAATGCAAAGGAGAGAAACTTATTCTTTAATTTTAATTATTAAATTTAAGTTGCTACATGTGGCTACTGGCTACCATATTGGACACTGCAGCTCAAGAGGGTAAAACAATGGATTCCTGGACTGGAAAACAGCTGGTCCAGGTGAGAATGAGGGTCTCATACTGAAAAGAGTTGAGTTAAATGAACGTAAGCGGAGTTTACACTCTAAGGGCTAAGACCTCTATCCCAGACTGCCGGAAGCCAGCTTATAAGCTCCAAGCAGAAGATCTGAAGATTCTTTTTTGAGGAATCTAACTCAAGAGGAAAGCCAAAGATACTGCTACTGAACGTTCTCCAATAAAAGAGTCCATCAGTACACCCTAAAATCCACAAATCCCAAGAATGCACTCAGAGCACATGTAATTAAAATTAAAAGCAACCTCCACAGGGGGTCTCTCTACATTTCTGCCCCAGTGTTCTTGGCACTGCTGTTGTGTTCATATTCACCAAATACCAACATTTGTTCAAATATAAAACACACACACAAGGAAAACAAAAATGAGCTTCCAGGGGTGCGTAGGTGGCCCAGTCGGTCAAGCATCTGCCTTTGGCTCAGGTCATGATCCCGGGGTCCTGGGATGGAGCCCCGCATCGGGCTCCGTGCTCATCAGGGAGTCTGCTTCTCGCTCTGCCTCTCCCCCCTGGCTTGTGCTTTCTCTCTCGCTCACTCTCTAATAAATAAATAAAAACCTTAAAAAAAAAAAAAAAGAGCTTTCAACTTTTATGAGGTACTTACTGACTCCAAGAGAGCCCTAAGTCTGAACAATCCTTAAGGGACCCAATATTTGGGTAAAAGTTTGCAGTGCAGCCACTATCCATGTTAACTCAAGCACCACTATGAAAAAGTTCTTTTTAGCAAAAGTAATAAGACAGTCACAACTGTTGTATAGCAAATAAATAGGGGTGGGGTTACCCATCCCAGAAATATGAGAGAATGAATGGCTTGTAGTAGGAAACAAGATATTTTTTTTCCACTAAAGATTTATTTATTCTAGAGAAACAGCACGAGCAGAAAGAGCAGAAGGAGAGCAAGAGAGAATTTCAAGCAGACTCCACGCTGAGGGTGGAGCCTGATGCGGGGCTTGATCAGGGGACCCTGAGATCAGGACCTGAGCCAAAACCAAGAGTCAGGTGCGCTTGACTGACTGAGCCACCCAGGCAGCCCCCAGTGGGCATCTTAACACTTTTCATGTGCATGTTTAGCTTAAGCTCTAGTTTTTGCCCCTCTTACAAATAAACTCAGGATAACTCCGTCCCAGTCACACCCAAGGTTGGCTTCACCCTCTACCAGTCACCTGAGGCCAATGCCACCTTGGGCTTGGGCTACAGGAAACAAGATTAAAAACAATAAAAACAAAAAAATAATGCCCATTGGCATCAGGGAACATGAATGAATCATAAAAAAGACCAAGACTGAGAACTGGAGACTTACACATTTATAGCTCCTACTGGTAATATTTTCATCACATTCAGCCACTGGATATAAAGTAGATTAAGTATCCAGTTTTGGTCTCAAGTCCTCACAGACATAGAAGACTGTCTCAAGGACCAGCAAATGACTTTCACTAGGTCTTCAAGTTATTACCCTCACCCTGCCTCTGTTTCTATGTTAAATCTGTAATATCAGTTTAGATTAAAATTGGGACCCTGGGGCGCCTGGGTGGCTCAGATGGTTAAGCAACTGCCTTCGGCTCAGGTCATGATCCTGGAGTCCCGGGATTGAGTCCCGCATCGGGCTCCCTGCTCAGCGAGGAGCCTGCTTCTCCCTCTGACCCTCCCCCCTCTCATGTACTCTCTCTCATTCTCACTCTCTCAAATAAATAAATAAATCTTTAAAAAAAAAAAAAATTGGGACCCTGGATCCATATTTACCCTTTTTAAGTACCTCTACTTGAAAAGTTTGCTCTGTCAGAATCTGAAACACAGCAATTTTTAAAACCTCAGAATTAGGGTATTTCAGACACAAAAATAAATTTAGAGACTCAGTGACCTGGCTTTTCATCTCAGACACATAGCATATGTTTCTCTAGACTCAAATTCATGGACTATGTATTTGTTAACATGGTTTGTTTGTTTGCTTTAATTATTTATTTACGTAATCTCTGCACCCAATGTGGGGCTCAAACTCATGACCCCAAGATCAAGAGTCACATGCTCTACCGATTAAGCCAGCTGGGCACCCTTTAACATGTTGTGTTTTTGTTTTTTTTTTTTAAAGATTTTATTTATTCATTTGACAGAGAGAGACACAGTGAGAGAGGGAACACTAGCAGGGGGAGTGGGGGAGGGAGAAGCAGGCTTCCGCTGAGCAGGGAGCCCGATGTGGGACTCGATCCCAGGACCCTGGGACCATGACCCGAGCTGAAGGCAGACGCCTAACGACTGAGCCACCCAGGTGCCCCAACATGGTTTTTTTAATCAGCAAGTTTAGAATGCCCTTTGTCATCTAGTTGTAGGAAGGTAACATACTATAAACAGGGTCACTTTTAGAAAATAATTCAGCATCATCCTCTGGAGGATTTGTAAAGTAGGGTCCATTGTCTACTAATAACACAGAATAGAAATACTAAAGCACTGAGGAGGTTATTGAAGAATAATTTGAGAATAAGTGTATCTCCCTAAAGAGAATGTTCAACTCTGCCTGATGGCCTATTACCTTGGTAATTCTGAAAATATTACATATATATGCATATATATATATATATATATATATATATATATATATATATATGAGGCTTTTCCACTATAAGAAAAGTACATATGAAGCACTATTACCACCTAATCAGTTGATCCTTTCCAGGAATCTACCATATTCTTTAAATCAGTGGCACATTACAACTAAACCAAGAAGAGAACGGGACTAAAAATTCAAGGACAAGCTTAAATACTGAAAGCCTCTAGTTAAATTAGGTGTTTATAGGCAATTAGAGACCTTTAGAGCCCAGTTCTCAAACTGTATTCCACTGGAAGCTGACTAATGATACAAAGTGGTCGTGCATACCAGGATGGAGGAAGGGGTTTAAAAAAAAAAAAAAAGCAATCCGTATATAGTGCACTGGGTTTATAAGCCAAAACAAAAGCAAAATTGTCTTAAATTGGAATTTTTCTATGGTTTATGAAAGCTTGGCATAAAAGCCTACTAAAAAACTGATGTACAAAGTGATATAACCTTTATATACTTAAGCCAAAAAACAAACCTGAGCAATATCCAGTAAGAAACTTTATTGTAAAATCTAATACTTTCATCAAAGAGCTTTAGGAAGTTTTAATGCATAGGAAACTACAAAAACAAAATTATACAGAGCTACTGACTTACAGGACTTATCTTCTGGGCTTAACGTGGTACAAAACCTGAAAGAGTACTACTGATTCAAGTAAAGTTATTTGTTAAGGGCATTACACTTCATCTCGGAGCTTGTTCATAAACTAATATGTGAAACCTGCTCTACATCTGGATTTTCAAAACATGAGTATCACCTGAGAAGCTATTTAAAAACCATAAATACCCAGGTCACACATGAGATCTACTGAGACAGTGCCCAGGCACCTAGAGTTTTGTATTAATTCCCCAAATGATTCCAATGCCCACCCAGGTTTTGGAACCACTGGATTAGATGACCCTCAAGGTCCCTTTTGTGTCCATGAGTTAAAATTCCCAACTGACAATTCTGTATCAAAGGAACTGGAGATTGCACTTGGCTACATTATGCATGGCAGCCATCATCATCATGTTCCACTGAGGAAAGGAAAGCATCCTTAATTTGTCTGACCAAGCAATTGTAAGAACAGGTGCTACTCACTCAAATCACTTGACTGCATATCCACTCCCTCCTCCCCAAACACTCCTCTAACTTAGGGTCTATTATAACTTCAGAGTGGTGTTGTTTTACTTTCTCCAATACAGAGAAAGGCAGCTCCTCAAATAATAATATCCAGCCACTCAAAGGGTCAAGTTCTTGTATTTATTCTTTGCACATTTTCAATTAACATGAAATGTTAATTGAACTCTGTTAGAAGCACAGTGCAGGGGTCCTCAGAAATATGTGCAAAGAATTCCTTCTAGAGCGGGCCAAGGTGTAAATGAAGCCCCTCCAGCTTTTCTTCCTAGAAAGGGTCCACTGGGCAAAACTATCTTGAGGAAGAAGCAAAACTGATTTCGCTTATTCCTCATATACCAATAATGTTTTATCAATAAACATGAGCCATCTGGGCGGCTAGGAGAGTCTGACCTCTTCCTAATGCTGCCCAACCCAAAGCAGAGCCTGCAGTTAGGTTCTATCCACACACCCTCCTCCATACCAAGCTTAGTTATTCCGCGTAAAATACATAATTAGGAACCTACCATTAACTGTCCAAGATATTCTTAAATCCAAAACATTTAATGACTGATGTTCTGCTTTTTTCACCTCACTTCACTTCATTCTCCCAATTTATATAGGCGTAAGAAAGCGCCCCTATACGTGTGGTTAAAAATGTCGAAGTATCTAGCATGAGATTAAAAGCACTACCAAATGGCAGGCTAAGATTTTTAACTCAGCTCTTCCGACTCTTACACAAAACCCTCATTTCCCACATCCTCTCCGCGTCCCTCCTCCCCCAACAGAGTGGCCCAGTGCAACAGGGGTTGATATTGCCTAGTAGAGATAGAAAAACAGAAAGCATGACAGAAAACAAGCTTCCCACCACCCTAGTGTTTAACTGTGCCATACACCAAGGTCCCAGGAGTGCGTGGCGAAGGAACCCAAGGCAGGAAGGAAGCCGAACGGTCCGAACAAATATAAACCCTTGGCTTCCCAAACGCCAGTAGCGGCAGGACCTCTAACAGCAGCTCTTCCTTTCAAACCTTTCCCCGGCCTCAGGAGGAGCGGCCGGGGGCGCTAGCTTTGCTTCTGCGTCGTACAGTTCAGACTGGGGAGAAAAAGGGGAGCACAGCGGTGCCTCGGGAGGAGCTCCCTGCCCGCCCCCAGAAAAGCACAGCAGCGCCCAGGGAGAAATTTGCTGCCTCCGGTTCGAGCGTGGGGGGAGGGCAGCGCTTGAGGCCTCCAGGCCGGGGTGCTGAGCTGGCGCGCACTGGCGCGGGAATGGCCAGCCGGCCCGGTCCGTACCTCATTCCGATTTGACACCCGGGCTCCTGCTTACCTACGTCCCTCGCTGCCGGCACCTGCCGCGCCGCGGGTCGAGATACTGCGGCAGCTCAGCCTGCGACCCCGCCTTCGCCGGTTCTAGGGAAGCCCCGTCAGTGAGGGGGTGCCCGGCCTGCACGCAGCCGCCACAGCCACCCAGCTTCCTTTGGAGCCGCCGCCGCGACGCCGGCGCTCACTTATAGCGTCACCTCCTTCCGTGCCCTTCCGCCTTAGCCCCGCCCGGGCATCGTGCGGGGAGCGGAAAAGAGTGCAGCCCGGCGCTGGGGCGTGGCTCCGCCTTCCCTCCGCTTCCGGCGGGCGGCTTCCCCGCCTCCCGGCTTCTCCGTCCGGCGCGCCCGGCTCGCTTGACTGGTCTGTTATCCGCCTGTCCGTGCTAGCTTGGGAGAGTGGTGGAAACGGAGGTCTAGAAATTGCAGAGTCTCGACAGACTTGAGACTTCTATTCAGCCGCCTCTCAACTTTTTAACCCCAAAAGGGCTGAGGCCGACCACAGCTCACTCCGCTGATCCCTTTTCCCTTTTGCCGAAAGCGAAAGGGCACCCTCCTGCACTGGATGCGCTTTGAGGCCTGGCCCAGGCTTTTCTTTCCGGTTTTCCTGGAGGGCGGAGCCGGGTCTTATTCTCGTTGCAGTCCCAGCACCAAACAGTGACAAGTGCTTACTTAGTAGGTCTGTGCGGTAGAACTGTTAATTTCTTTCTCATGAGAGAGGAAAGTGGCTTCAGCCTGATACGTTGAAGCACTGTTCACTCAACACACGTTTTTTTGTTTGTTTTTTGGGGGGGTTTTAAAAAAGATTTTTATTTATTTATTTGAGAGAGAGAGAATGAGAGGGAGGAGGGTCAGAGGGAGAAGCAGATTCCCTGCAGAGCAGGGAGCCCGATGCGGGACTCGATCCCGGGACTCCAGGATCATGACCTGAGCCGAAGGCAGTCGCTTAACCAACTGAGCCACCCAGGCGCCCAACACACGTTTTTTGAGCGTAGACATGAAGTACTCTTTCTCTTGTAAGCCCTCAGTCTACTTGTGGGGAGTCATAAATAGATAATTAGAATACAATGTCTTGACAGAAAATAGATTTATAGTGGAAGATTAATTCAATTTTGGGCATTCGATTTGGAATAGAAGGGAGATGAGTACAACTGAATATCAAGGGTGGGGTGCTTTGGAGCGTTGCGCCCCAGGTAGGAAACCCTCAGCCATTGTCTCTTCAACTATAGTTTTTGCTTCATTCTCTATCTCCTTTCCTCTGGGATTCCAGCTACATATGTTAAGATTCTTTGATCTTACTCATCATGTGTTTTAATACTTTGTACCATTTTTTTTTAATTGATGCTTCAGTTTGAATGTTTTCTATTGTCCCATCTTTGACTTTC